>NC_091286.1:235660429-236280135 GCF_032444005.1 Ranitomeya imitator | reverse complement strand
GAACCCGGATGCGTTGGCCCTCAGTGTGCAAGAGCCAATGGCACGACCGAGGACCAGCTGACGGTGCTGGAACCCGGTTACTAAGCTGTAGGTGCCCGCGCTTAAAGCACTACCAAGGACCGCCTGGCGTTGGCGGAACTCGGATACCCAGGAGGAGGCACCTAAGCCAAAGGCTCGGCCCGGAACCAGCTGACGGTGCTGGAACCAGGTGGTGGACCCGAAGGTCCACAGGAGAGGAGAGAACAGCTAGGCCGCGAGGCAGCCGCAGTTACCGAACCCCCCCAACAGTCCTACAGGGGGAGCTGGGCCTACTGGCACTACAGAACCAGCCTTGACTACCAGTTCACGCAGCCCACATAGGAAGCTCCTAAACTGGAGGCACCCTGGAGTTGGCTAACCCGACCGCACCACGACGAGGCAAGCATAGGGTGTCTCAGTGAGCTTGACACAACCCGGAAACAGCTGACGGTGCTGAAACCAGGCTTTGGCACGAGGGGAGTACCTGTGACAAAAACACTGCCGAGAACCAGCTGGCGGTGCTGGAACCCGGATGCGTTGCCCCAGTGTGCAAGAGCCAATGGCACGACCGAGGACCAGCTGACGGTGCTGGAACCCGGTTACTAAGCTGTAGGTGCCCGCGCTTAAAAGCACTACCAAGGACCGCCTGGCGTTGGCGGAACTCGGATACCCAGGAGGAGGCACCTAAGCCAAAGGCTCGGCCCGGAACCAGCTGACGGTGCTGGAACCAGGTGGTGGACCCGAAGGGTCCACAGGAGAGGAGAGAACAGCTAGGCCGCGAGGCAGCCGCAGTTACCGAACCCCAACAGTCCTACAGGGGGAGCTGGGCCTACTGGCACTACAGAACCAGCCTTGACTACCAGTTCACGCAGCCCACATAGAAGCTCCTAAACTGGAGGCACCCTGGAGTTGGCTAACCCGACCGCACCACGACGAGGCAAGCATAGGTGTCTCAGTGAGCTTGACACAACCCGGAAACAGCTGACGGTGCTGAAACCAGGCTTGGCACGAGGGAGTACCTGTGACAAAAACACTGCCGAGAACCAGCTGGCGGTGGGCTGGAACCCGGATGCGTTGCCCCAGTGTGCAAGAGCCAATGGCACGACCGAGGACCAGCTGACGGTGCTGGAACCCGGTTACTAAGCTGTAGGTGCCCGCGCTTAAAAGCACTACCAAGGACCGCCTGGCGTTGGCGGAACTCGGATACCAGGAGGAGGCACCTAAGCCAAAGGCTCGGCCCGGAACCAGCTGACGGTGCTGGAACCAGGTGGTGGACCCGAAGGTCCACAGGAGAGGAGAGAACAGCTAGGCCGCGAGGCAGCCGCAGTTACCGAACCCCAACAGTCCTACAGGGGGAGCTGGGCCTACTGGCACTACATAACCAGCCTTGACTACCAGTTCACGCAGCCCACATAGGAAGCTCCTAAACTGGAGGCACCCTGGAGTTGGCTAACTCGACCGCACCACGACGGGGCAAGCATAGGCGTCTCAGTGAAGTTGACACAACCCGGAAACAGCTGACGGTGCTGAAACCAGGCTTGGCACGAGGGAGTACCTGTGACAAGAACACTGCCGAGAACCAGCTGGCGGTGCTGGAACCCGGATGCGTTGCCCCAGTGTGCAAGAGCCAATGGCACGACCGAGGACCAGCTGACGGTGCTGGAACCCGGTTACTAAGCTGTAGGTGCCCGCGCCTTAAAAGCACTACCAAGGACCGCCTGGCGTTGGCGGGAACTCGGATACCCAGGAGGAGGCACCTAAGCCAAAGGCTCGGCCCGGAACCAGCTGACGGTGCTGGAACCAGGTGGTGGACCCGAAGGTCCACAGGAGAGGAGAGAACAGCTAGGCCGCGAGGCAGCCGCAGTTACCGAACCCCAACAGTCCTACAGGGGGAGCTGGGCCTACTGGCACTACATAACCAGCCTTGACTACCAGTTCACGCAGCCCACATAGGAAGCTCCTAAACTGGAGGCACCCTGGAGTTGGCTAACTCGACCGCACCACGACGGGGCAAGCATAGGCGTCTCAGTGAAGTTGACACAACCCCGGAAACAGCTGACGGTGCTGAAACCAGGCTTGGCACGAGGGAGTACCTGTGACAAGAACACTGCCGAGAACCAGCTGGCGGTGCTGGAACCCGGATGCGTTGCCCCAGTGTGCAAGAGCCAATGGCACGACAGAGGACCAGCTGACGGTGCTGGAACCCGGTTACTAAGCTGTAGGTGCCCGCGCTTAAAAGCACTACCAAGGAACCCGCCTGGCGTTGTGCGGAACTCGGATACCCAGGAGGAGGCACCTAAGCCAAAGGCTCGGCCCCGGAACCAGCTGACGGTGCTGGGAACCAGGTGGTGGGACCCGAAGGTCCACAGGAGAGGATGAGAACAGCTAGGCCGCGAGGCAGCCGCAGTTACCGAACCCCAACAGTCCTACAGGGGGAGCTGGGCCTACTGGCACTACAGAACCAGCCTTGACTACCAGTTCACGCAGCCCACATAGGAAGCTCCTAAACTGGAGGCACCCTGGAGTTGGCTAACCCGACCGCACCACGACGAGGCAAGCATAGGTGTCTCAGTGAGCTTGACACAACCCGGAAACAGCTGACGGTGCTGAAACCAGGCTTGGCACGAGGGAGTACCTGTGACAAGAACACTGCCGAGAACCAGCTGGCGGTGCTGGAACCCGGATGCGTTGCCCCAGTGTGCAAGAGCCAATGGCACGACCGAGGACCAGCTGACGGTGCTGGAACCCGGTTACTAAGCTGTAGGTGCCCGCGCTTAAAAGCACTACCAAGGACCGCCTGGCGTTGGCGGAACTCGGATACCCAGGAGGAGGCACCTAAGCCAAAGGCTCGGCCCGGAACCAGCTGACGGTGCTGGAACCAGGTGGTGGACCCGAAGGTCCACAGGAGAGGAGAGAACAGCTAGGCCGCGAGGCAGCCGCAGTTACCGAACCCCAACAGTCCTACAGGGGGAGCTGGGCCTACTGGCACTACATAACCAGCCTTGACTACCAGTTCACGCAGCCCACATAGGAAGCTCCTAAACTGGAGGCACCCTGGAGTTGGCTAACTCGACCGCACCACGACGGGGCAAGCATAGGCGTCTCAGTGAAGTTGACACACCCGGAAACAGCTGACGGTGCTGGAAACCAGGCTTGGCACGAGGGAGTACCTGTGACAAGAACACTGCCGAGAACCAGCTGGCGGTGCTGGAACCCGGATGCGTTGCCCCCAGTGTGCAAGAGCCAATGGCACGACCGAGGACCAGCTGACGGTGCTGGAACCCGGTTACTAAGCTGTAGGTGCCCGCGCTTAAAAGCACTACCAAGGGACCGCCTGGCGTTGGCGGAACTCGGATACCCAGGAGGAGGCACCTAAGCCAAAGGCTCGGCCCGGAAACAGCTGACGGTGCTGGAACCAGGTGGTGGACCCGAAGGTCCACAGGAGAGGAGAGAACAGCTAGGCCGCGAGGCAGCCGCAGTTACCGAACCCCAACAGTCCTACAGGGGGAGCTGGGCCTACTGGCACTACAGAACCAGCCTTGACTACCAGTTCACGCAGCCCACATAGGAAGCTCCTAAACTGGAGGCACCCTGGAGTTGGCTAACCCGACCGCACCACGACGAGGCAAGCATAGGTGTCTCAGTGAGCTTGACACAACCCGGAAACAGCTGACGGTGCTGAAACCAGGCTTGGCACGAGGGAGTACCTGTGACAAGAACACTGCCGAGAACCAGCTGGCGGTGCTGGAACACGGATGCGTTGCCTTGCCTATTAAAGATTGTCTTCCTAGAGCCCCAACTAGCGGTGTTGGAGCAAAGGGTAAGCAGGGGGAGATGAGTGTAGGCCGAAGCCTGCACTGGAGGCAGCTTTGTGTCTGCGTTGCGTTTGCAGGACACTTTGCCGGCTACACACTGGGGGAACAGCTGGCGTTGCTGAACCCCACTAACACAATGGCGTGTGTTTTTCTCTGTGCAGCTAGCACTTGCGGGCAAAAACTAGCGATGTTAGAGCCCGTGTTGAAGCAGGAGGAGGAGGAGAGGAGCAGAGTGTAGGCCGAAGCTTAGTTGAACCAATTTCAAAGGAAACCTTTAACCCCCCCCTCAGGTGTTACAAAGTACAAGAGACACACCTTGTGCAGTATTAATGCTGCACAAGTGAAAGGTTGCTCTATTAATTTGTCTACTTGCACACGCTGAATGAAAGACATACACAATTTACCCCATTCTACAGTCAAACTGTAGTGGATGCGTGACTTGGTTTTTTGATGAGACGCAGCACAGGTGTCCAAAATAACGCCTTGGTGCTTGGAGCAGCTTCCTGAGCGTTGTTATTTGCTGTACAGGAGTCTGCGCTCTTGTGTTATCCCTTGGCAATGCCCTGTTAGCGCTGCCCATCTTATGACATCATTTCATGTTGGCCGGTGCGGTTAACGATGGCCATAAATCCCAGACCCACAGTGTCTTTTCATAAAGCCACACTGCGGTGCTGGGATTCGTGGCCTTGAGCAGTAAATATTTTGGCCGCTCACACACGTCCTTACACCTGCTTCAGACTGGGCGGCCTCTGCTGATCCCTTCTCGCATGCCGCGGCCATGAGGCTGCACAGTCTGAAGAAGGCTGAAGGAGATGAGTTAAGACAGGCGAAGATATGCACTGCTCGTGCCCATCAATCACACCCTCGCAGTCAAAATAATTAAGACAACGAGGAGCATTTTATTCAGGCAGGGCGGACGAACAGGCGCAAGTAGCCAACCAATGATGTCAGAAGACGGGAAGCGCTACCAAGGGGGGTGCTGCGTATCATTAGAAAGGAAAGTCACACCTCAGGGACAGTGGAATGGTCTCAAAGAGACACATTTTGTACGTGTTGAGTTCCACGTGGGCAAGGAGAAAACATCAGCCACCTTGTACAAATGCAGCAGTACTGCTGTACAAGGTGGCTGTTATACATAGAAACACCTGGGGGTGGGGGCCAGGCTCCCTTCAATTTCAGTTCATGTGCCTGCGTGGCGTTTGCAGGTCACGTTGCAAGCTGCACAGCAGGGGAACAGCTGGCGGTGCTGAACCCCACTAACACATTGGCTGGTGTTTTTCTCTGTGCAGCTAGCATTTCCGGGCAAAAACTAGCGGTGTTTGAGCCCAGGGTCAGCAGGAGGAGGAGGAGAGGAGCAAAGTGTAGGCCGAAGCCTGCACTGGTGGCAGCTTTTGGTCGGTTGTGCCAGCGTGGCTTGTGCTGGACACGATGCCGGCTACACAGCGGGGGAACAGCTGGCGTTGCTGAACCCCACTAACACATTGGCTGGTGTTTTTCTCTGTGCAGCTAGCATTTCCGGGCAAAAACTAGCGGTGTTTGAGCCCAGGGTCAGCAGGAGGAGGAGGAGAGGAGCAAAGTGTAGGCCGAAGCCTGCACTGGTGGCAGCTTTTGGTCGGTTGTGCCAGCGTGGCTTGTGCTGGACACGATGCCGGCTACACAGCGGGGGAACAGCTGGCGTTGCTGAACCCCACTAACACATTGGCTGGTGTTTTTCTCTGTGCAGCTAGCATTTCCGGGCAAAAACTAGCGTTGTTAGAGCCCAGGGTCAGCAGGAGGAGGAGAGGAGCAGAGTGTAGGCCGAAGCCTAGTTGAACCAATTTCAAAGGTTACCTTTAACCCCCCCTCAGGTGTTACAAAGAACAAGAGCCACTCCTTCTGCAGCATTAATGCTGCACAAGTAAAAGGTTGCTCTATTAATTTGTCTACTTGCACAAGCTGAATGCAACACGTAGACTATTTAGCCCATTATACTGTTTAACAGTAGTGGAGGCGTGACTTGTCTTTTTAAAGAAAAGCAGCACAGGTGTCGAAAACAACACCTTTTTGCATGGGCGCAGCTTCCTGAGCGTTGTTAGTTGCTGTACAGGAGTCTGCGCTCTTGTGATCCTTTGGCCATGCGCTGTGAGCGCTTCCTGTCTTATGACCTCATTTCATGTTGGCCGTTGCGGTTAGCGATGGACATGAATCCCAGACCCACAGTGTGTTTTTAAAAAATCACACTGCGGTGCTGGGATTCGTGCCCTGGTGCAGTAAATATGTTTGCCGCTCACACATGTCCTTACACCTGCTTCAGACTGGACGGCCTCATCTGATCCCTTATCGCCTGCCGAGGCCATGAGGACACCCAGTCTGAAGAAGGCGGAAGGAGATGAGTGAACACAGGCAAACATATGCACTGCACATGCCCATCAATCACACCCTCGCTGTCCAAAAAAATAAGACACCGAGGGGCGTTGTTTCGAGCAGGGGAGATGCACAGGCGCAGCCAGCTAACCAATGATGTCAAAAGACGGGCAGCGCTAACAAGGGTGGTGCTGCGTGTCATTACAAAGGAAAGTCACACCTCAGGGACATTGTAATGGTCTCTAATGAGAAACATTTTCTACGTGTTGAGTTCCACGTGGGCAAGGAGAAAAAGTCAGCCACCTTGTACAAATGCAGCAGTACTGCTGTACAAGGTGGCTGTTATACATAGAAACACCTGTGGGTGGGGGGCAGGCTCCCTTCAATTTCAGTTCATGTGCCTGCGTGGCGTTTGCAGGTCACGTTGCAAGCTACACAGCAGGGGAACAGCTGGCGTTGCTGAACCCCACTGACACATTGACTGGTGTTTTTCTCTGTGCAGATTGCATGTCCGGGCAAAAACTAGCGGTGTTAGAGCCCAGGGTCAGCAGGAGGAGGAGGAGAGGAGCAAAGTGTAGGCCGAAGCCTGCACTGGTGGCAGCTTTTGGTCGGTTGTGCCAGCGTGGCTTGTGCTGGACACGATGCCGGCTACACAGCGGGGGAACAGCTGGCGGTGCTGAACCCCACTAACACATTGGCTGGTGTTTTTCTCTGTGCAGCTAGCATTTCCGGGCAAAAACTAGCGGTGTTTGAGCCCAGGGTCAGCAGGAGGAGTAGAGGAGCAGAGTGTAGGCCGAAGCCTAGTTGAACCAATTTCAAAGGTTACCTTTAACCCCCCCCCTCAGGTGTTGCAAGGTACAAGAGCCACACCTTGAACAGCATTAATGATGCACAAGTCAAAGGTTGCTCTATTTAATTTTGCTCCTTGCACACGCTGAATTAAACACGTACACTATTTAGCCCATTATACTGTCAAACAGTAGTGGAGGCGTGACTACTAGTCTTTTTAAGGTGACGCAGCACAGGTGTACAAATTTACACCTAGGTGCTGTGCGCAGATTCCTTACCGTTGTTATTTGCAGTACAGGAAACTGCGCTCTTGTGTTATCCCTTGGCAATACCCTGTTAGTGCAGGCCGTCTCATGACCTCATTTCATGTTGGCCGCTGCGGTTAACGATGGCCATAAATCCCAGACCCACAGTGGCTTTTCATAAAGTCACACTGCGGTGCTGGGATTCGTGGCCTTGTGCAGTAAATATGTTCGCCGCTCACACATGTCCTTACACCTGCTTCAGACTGGGCGGCCTCAGCTGATCCCTTATCGCATGCCGCGGCCATGAGGCCGCACAGTCAGAAGAAGGCGGAAGGAGGGGAGTGAAGACAGGGGAACATATGCACTGCTCGTGCCCATCAATCACACCCTCGCAGTCAAAATATATGAGACAACGGGGGGCGTTGTGTCGGGCAGGGGGACGCACAGGCACAGCCAGCCAACCAATGATGTCAGGAGACGGGCAGCGCTAACAATGGGGGTGCTGCGTGTCATTAAAAAGGAAAGTCACACCTCAGGGACATTGTAATGGTCTGTAATGAGACACATTTTGTACTTGTTGAGTTCCACGTGTGCAAGGAGAAAAAGTCAGCCACCTTGTAC
Organism: Ranitomeya imitator; assembly: GCF_032444005.1. Lineage (NCBI taxonomy): Eukaryota > Metazoa > Chordata > Amphibia > Anura > Dendrobatidae > Ranitomeya > Ranitomeya imitator. The sequence continues at coordinate 236,272,304 of NC_091286.1, read as the reverse complement.
AAATGCAGCAGTACTGCTGTACAAGGTGGCTGTTATACATAGAAACACCTGGGGGGGTGGGGGGCAGGCTCCCTTCAATTTCAGTTCATGTGCCTGCGTGGCGTTTGCAGGACACGTTGCCAGCTACACAGCAGGGGAACAGCTGGCGGTGCTGAACCCCACTAACACATTGGCTGGTGTTTATCTCTGTGCAGCTAGCATGTCCGGGCAGAAACTGGCGTTGTTTGAGCCCAGGGTCAGCAGGAGGAGGAGAGGAGCAAAGTGTAGGCCGAAGCCTGCACTGGTGGCAGCTTTTGGTCAGTTGTGCCAGCGTGGCTTGTGCTGGACACGTTGCCGACTACACAGCAGGGGAACAGCTGGCGTTGCTGAACCCCACTAACACATTGGCTGGTGTTTTTCTCTGTGCAGCTAGCCGTTCCGGGCAAAAACTAGCGGTGTTTGAGCCCAGGGTCAGCAGGAGGAGTAGAGGAGCAGAGTGTAGGCCGAAGCCTAGTTGAACCAATTTCAAAGGTTACCTTTAACCCCCCCCCTCAGGTGTTGCAAGGTACAAGAGCCACACCTTGAACAGCATTAATGATGCACAAGTCAAAGGTTGCTCTATTTAATTTTGCTCCTTGCACACGCTGAATTAAACACGTACACTATTTAGCCCATTATACTGTCAAACAGTAGTGGAGGCGTGACTACTAGTCTTTTTAAGGAGACGCAGCACAGGTGTACAAATTTACACCTAGGTGCTGTGCGCAGATTCCTTACCGTTGTTATTTGCAGTACAGGAAACTGCGCTCTTGTGTTATCCCTTGGCAATACCCTGTTAGTGCAGGCCGTCTCATGACCTCATTTCATGTTGGCCGGTGCGGTTAACGATGGCCATAAATCCCAGACCCACAGTGGCTTTTCCTAAAGTCACACTGCGGTGCTGGGATTCGTGGCCTTGTGCAGTAAATATGTTCGCCGCTCACACATGTCCTTACACCTGCTTCAGACTGGGCGGCCTCAGCTGATCCCTTATCGCATGCCGCGGCCATGAGGCCGCACAGTCAGAAGAAGGCGGAAGGAGGGGAGTGAAAACAGGGGAACATATGCACTGCTCGTGCCCATCAATCACACCCTCGCAGTCAAAATATATGAGACAACGGGGGGCGTTGTGTCGGGCAGGGGGGACGCACAGGCACAGCCAGCCAACCAATGATGTCAGGAGACGGGCAGCGCTAACAATGGGGGTGCTGCGTGTCATTAAAAAGGAAAGTCACACCTCAGGGACATTGTAATGGTCTGTAATGAGACACATTTTGTACGTGTTGAGTTCCACGTGGGCAAGGAGAAAAAGTCAGCCACCTTGTACAAATGCAGCAGTACTGCTGTACAAGGTGGCTGATATACATAGAAACACCTGTGGGTGGGGGGCAGGCTCCCTTCAATTTCAGTTCATGTGCCTGCGTGGCGTTTGCAGGTCACGTTGCAAGCTACACAGCAGGGGAACAGCTGGCGTTGCTGAACCCCACTGACACATTGACTGGTGTTTTTCTCTGTGCAGATTGCATGTCCGGGCAAAAACTAGCGGTGTTAGAGCCCAGGGTCAGCAGGAGGAGGAGGAGAGGAGCAAAGTGTAGGCCGAAGCCTGCACTGGTGGCAGCTTTTGGTCGGTTGTGCCAGCGTGGCTTGTGCTGGACACGATGCCGGCTACACAGCGGGGGAACAGCAGGCGGTGCTGAACCCCACTAACACATTGGCTGGTGTTTTTCTCTGTGCAGCTAGCATGTCCGGGCAGAAACTGGCGTTGTTAGAGCCCAGGGTCAGCAGGAGGAGGAGAGGAGCAAAGTGTAGGCCGAAGCCTGCACTGGTGGCAGCTTTTGGTCGGTTGTGCCAGCGTGGCTTGTGCTGGACACGATGCCGGCTACACAGCGGGGGAACAGCAGGCGGTGCTGAACCCCACTAACACATTGGCTGGTGTTTTTCTCTGTGCAGCTAGCATGTCCGGGCAGAAACTGGCGTTGTTAGAGCCCAGGGTCAGCAGGAGGAGGAGAGGAGCAAAGTGTAGGCCGAAGCCTGCACTGGTGGCAGCTTTTGTTCTGTTGTGCCAGCGTGGCTTGTGCTGGACACGTTGCCGACTACACAGCAGGGGAACAGCTGGCGGTGCTGAACCCCACTAACACATTGGCTGGTGTTTTTCTCTGTGCAGCTAGCATTTCCTGGCAAAAACTAGCGGTGTTTGAGCCCAGGGTCAGCAGGAGGAGTAGAGGAGCAGAGTGTAGGCCGAAGCCTAGTTGAACCAATTTCAAAGGTTACCTTTAACCCCCCCCTCAGGTGTTGCAAGGTACAAGAGCCACACCTTGTGCAGCATTAATGCTGCACAAGTGAAAGGTTGCTCTATTTGTTTTGCTCCTTGCACACGCTGACTAAAACACGTACACTATTTAGCCCATTATACTGTCAAACAGTTGTGGAGGCGTGACTTGTCTTTTTAACGAGACGCAGCACAGGTGTCAAAATTTGCACCTAGGTACTGGGCGCAGATTCCTGAGCGTTGTTATTTGCTGTACAGGAGTCTGCGCTATTGTGATCCCTTGGCCATGCGCTGTGAGCGCTTCCTGTCTTCTGACCTCATTTCATGTCGGCCGTTGCGGTTAGCGATGGACATGAATCCCAGACCCACAGTGTGTTTTCAAAAAATCACACTGCGTGGCTGGGATTCGTGGCCTTGTGCAGTAAATAGGTTTGCCGCTTACACATGTCCTTACACCTGCTCCAGACTGGGCGGCCTCAGCTGATCCCTTATCGCCTACCACGGCCAGGAGGCCGCACAGTCTGAAGAAGGCGGAAGGAGATGAGTGAACACAGGCAAACATATGCACTGCACATGCCCATCAATCACACCCTCGCTGTCCAAAAAAATAAGACACCGAGGGCCGTTGTTTCGAGCAGGGGAGATGCACAGGCGCAGCCAGCTAACCAATGATGTCAAAAGACGGGCAGCGCTAACAAGGGTGGTGCTGCGTGTCATTACAAAGGAAAGTCACACCTCAGGGACATTGTAATGGTCTGTAATGAGACACATTTTGTACGTGTTGAGTTCCACGTGGGCAAGGAGAAAAAGTCAGCCACCTTGTACAAATGCAGCAGTACTGCTGTACAAGGTGGCTGATATACATAGAAACACCTGTGGGTGGGGGGCAGGCTCCCTTCAATTTCAGTTCATGTGCCTGCGTGGCGTTTGCAGGTCACGTTGCAAGCTACACAGCAGGGGAACAGCTGGCGTTGCTGAACCCCACTGACACATTGACTGGTGTTTTTCTCTGTGCAGATTGCATGTCCGGGCAAAAACTAGCGGTGTTAGAGCCCAGGGTCAGCAGGAGGAGGAGGAGAGGAGCAAAGTGTAGGCCGAAGCCTGCACTGGTGGCAGCTTTTGGTCGGTTGTGCCAGCGTGGCTTGTGCTGGACACGATGCCGGCTACACAGCGGGGGAACAGCAGGCGGTGCTGAACCCCACTAACACATTGGCTGGTGTTTTTCTCTGTGCAGCTAGCATGTCCGGGCAGAAACTGGCGTTGTTTGAGCCCAGGGTCAGCAGGAGGAGGAGAGGAGCAAAGTGTAGGCCGAAGCCTGCACTGGTGGCAGCTTTTGTTCTGTTGTGCCAGCGTGGCTTGTGCTGGACACGTTGCCGACTACACAGCAGGGGAACAGCTGGCGGTGCTGAACCCCACTAACACATTGGCTGGTGTTTTTCTCTGTGCAGCTAGCATTTCCGGGCAAAAACTAGCGGTGTTTGAGCCCAGGGTCAGCAGGAGGAGTAGAGGAGCAGAGTGTAGGCCGAAGCCTAGTTGAACCAATTTCAAAGGTTACCTTTAACCCCCCCCTCAGGTGTTGCAAGGTACAAGAGCCACACCTTGTGCAGCATTAATGCTGCACAAGTGAAAGGTTGCTCTATTTGTTTTGCTCCTTGCACACGCTGACTAAAACACGTACACTATTTAGCCCATTATACTGTCAAACAGTTGTGGAGGCGTGACTTGTCTTTTTAACGAGACGCAGCACAGGTGTCAAAATTTGCACCTAGGTACTGGGCGCAGATTCCTGAGCGTTGTTATTTGCTGTACAGGAGTCTGCGCTATTGTGATCCCTTGGCCATGCGCTGTGAGCGCTTCCTGTCTTCTGACCTCATTTCATGTCGGCCGTTGCGGTTAGCGATGGACATGAATCCCAGACCCACAGTGTGTTTTCAAAAAATCACACTGCGTGGCTTGGATTCGTGGCCTTGTGCAGTAAATAGGTTTGCCGCTTACACATGTCCTTACACCTGCTCCAGACTGGGCGGCCTCAGCTGATCCCTTATCGCCTACCACGGCCAGGAGGCCGCACAGTCTGAAGAAGGCGGAAGGAGATGAGTTAAGACAGGCGAACATATGCACTGCTCGTGCCCATAAACCACACCCTCGCTGACAAAATAAATATGACAACGAGGGGCGTTGTTTCTAGCAGGGCGGATGCACAGGCGCAGCCAGCTAACCATGATGACAAAAGACGGGAAACGCTACCAAGGGGGGTGCTGCGTATCATTACAAAGGAAAGTCACACCTCAGGGACAGTGGAATGGTCTCAATGAGACACATTTTGTACGTGTTGAGTTCCACGTGGGCAAGGAGAAAAAGTCAGCCACCTTGTACAAATGCAGCAGTACTGCTGTACTAGGTGGCTGTTATACATAGAAACACCTGGGGGGGTGGGGCCAGGTTCCCTTTTAATTTCAGTTCCTGTGCCTGCATGGCGTTTGCAGGTCACGTTGCCGGCTACACAGCAGGGGAACAGCTGGCGTTGCTGAACCCCACTAACACATTGGCTGGTGTTTTTCTCTGTGCAGCTAGCACTTCCGGGCAAAAACTAGCGGTGTTTGAGCCCAGGGTCAGCAGGAGGAGGAGAGGAGCAGAGTGTAGGCCGAAGCCTGCACTGGTGGCAGCTTTTGTTCTGTTGTGCCAGCGTGGCTTGTGCTGGACACGTTGCCGACTACACAGCAGGGGAACAGCTGGCGGTGCTGAACCCCACTGACACATCACCTAGTGTTTTTTTCTGTGTAGACAACACTTCCAGGTGGCAACTGACAGTGTTGAAACCCAGGGAATCAAAGAGGAGCAGAGTGTAGGCCGAAGCCTGCAGTGGAGCAAGTTGAAAGGGAACCTTTAACCCCCCCCCCCAGGCATTTGTTGCTGAAAGAGCCATCTTGTACAGCAGTAATACTGCACATGGAAAATGGTGGCTCCGAAAATTATGCTCCTTGCAAACGCTGAAGTACACACTCATATAATGTGTCCCCTCACACCGTCAAACCATCCCGGAAGTGGGACTTTCCTTTGTAATGTGACACAGCACAGCCGTCATTCCAACCCCCTTGGTGCCGGGCACCACCTCCTCAACGTTGTTTGGTTCTGTCACGGAGCCCGCACTGTAATGTTATCCCTTGGCCATGCACAGTTAGCGGTGCCCGTCTTCTGACATCATGTAGGTGTCAGGCTGGCAGTGCCTGTGCGTCCAAGCTGCCCGAGATCCAACCTTGCAGTGTCATCTAATGTAGTCCCACTGCGGGCCAGGGATCCATGGGCATGCGCAGTGCATATCATCGCCTCTCACTCACCTCCTTCCTGCTTCTTCAGACTGTGCGGCGTCACGGCCGTGGCATGCTATTAGGGATCAGCTGACGCCGCCTAGTCTGAAGAAGCGTGAAGAAGGGGAGTGAGAGGCTAGTATATGCACTGCGCATGGCCATGGATACCAGGCCCACTGTGGGATCACATTAGACGACACTGCGAGGTGTGATTTCGGGCAGCGTGGACGCACAGGCGCAGCCAGGACGACAACAAATGATGTCAGAGGACGGGCAGCGCAAACTGTGCATGGCCAAGGGATAACATAACAGCGCAGGGTCCATGACGGAATCAAACAACGCTAAGGAGGCAGCGCACGGTGCCAAGGGGGTAGCAATGACGGCTGTGCTGTGTCACATTACAAAGGAAAGTCCCACCTCCGGGACGGTTGGACGGTGTGAGGGGACACATTACATGAGTGTGTAGTTCAGCGTTTGCAAGGAGCATAATTTCAAGAGCGACCTTTCCCTTGTGCAGTATTAGTGCTGCACATGGTGGCTCTTTCAGTAACAAACGCCTAGGGGGGGGGGGGGGACAGGTCCCCTTACATTTTAGTTGTGCCAGCGTGGCGGTCGCATGACACGTTGCCGGATACACAGCTGGGGATCAGCTGACGTTACTGAACCCCAATAACAGAGGAGCGACTGTTGACTGTGCACACAGCACTTCCAGGCACCAACTGGCGGTGTTAGAGCCCAGGGACAGCAGGAGGAGCAGATTGGAGGTATTGCCGCACACACAGCTGGGGATCAGCTGACGTTACTGAACCCCAATAACAGAGGAGCGACTGTTGACTGTGCACACAGCACTTCCAGGCACCAACTGGCGGTGTTAGAGCCCAGGGACAGCAGGAGGAGCAGAGGAACAGAGTGTAGGCCGAAGCCTGATTGGAGCAAGTTGAAAGGAAACCTTTAACCCCCCCCCCCAAGACGTTTGTAGCTGAAAGAGCCATGTTGTGCAGCACTAAGGATGCAAAAGGAAAAGGTTGCTCTTTTAATTATGCTCCTTGCAAACACCGAAGTAAACACTAAAAATGTGTCCCTTTATACCGTTAAACCGTTCCGGAGGTGCGAATTTCCTTCGTAATGGGACACAGCACAGCTGTCATTCCTATCCCCTTGATGCCGTGCGCTGCCTCCTCAGCGTTGTTTTAAGCTGCCACGGAGCCTGCGCTGTTCTGTTAGCCCTTGGCCATGCCCAATTAGCGCTGCCTGTCTTCTGACATAATTTGGTGTCAGGCTGTCAGTGCCTGTGCGTCCACGCTGCTCCAGATCCCACCTCGCAGTCTCATCTAACGTAATCCCACTGCGGGCCTTGGAACCATGGGCATGCACAGTGCATAACCTCGACTCTCACTCCCCTCCTTCCCTCTTCTTCAGACTGTGCGGTGTCACGGCCGTGGCATGCTAGGGATCAGCTGACGGCGCACAGTCTAAAGAAGGCGGAGGGAAATGAGCGAGAGCCCGAGGGGAAGATATGCACTGCGCATGCCCATGGATCCCAGGCCCGCAGTGTGACTCAATCAGAAGACACTGCGAGGCGGGATCTCGGGCACCGCGGCCGCACAGGCGCAGCCAGCCTGACACCAAATTATGTCAGAAGACAGGCAGCGCAAATAGGGCATGCCCAAGGGATAACAGAACAGCGCAGGCTCCGTGACAGCTTAAAACAACGCTGAGGAGGCAGCGCATGGCACCAAGGGGGTAGGAATGACGGCTGTGCTGCGTCACATTACGAAGGAAAGTCCCAGCTCCGGGACGGTATAACGGTATCAGTGAACACATTTTATAAGTGTTAAGTTCTGCGTGTGCAAAGAGCTAAAAAAAAAGAGCTACCTTTTCCTTGTGCAGCATTACTGCTGCACAAGATGGCTCTTTCAGTAACAAACGACGGGGGGGGGGGGGGACAGGTTCCCTTACATTTAGGTTGTTGTGCCAGCGTGGCGGTCGCAGGACACATTGCCGGCTACACAGCTGGGGATCAGCTGACGTTACTGAAACCCAATAACACTGGGTCGTATGTTTTTACTGTGCAGCCTGCACTTCTGAGCCGCAACTGGCGGTGTTGGAGCCCAGGAATAGCAGTTCAGGTGGTAGAAAGATGAACACAGCAGGAGACCTGGATGACACCCAATTACTTAATCAGGCAGAGGAGTGGCAAATTCCTGCGAGATCCAGGCCTGGTTCATTTTCAGGAAAGTAAGCCGGTCAACGTTATTGGAGGATAGTCGCATGCGACGGTCTGTTAGTACACCACCTGCGGCACTAAAGACACGTTCCGATAAGACACTAGCCGCAGGGCAAGCCAGCACCTCCAATGCATACTGGCTTAGCTCTGGCCATGTATCCAGCTTAGAGACCCAAAACTTGAACGGGGAAGAGCCGTCTGGGAGTACAGTAAGAGGGCAAGCCATGTAGTCTGTCACCATCTGACGGAACCGTTGCCTCCTGCTGACTGGAGCCGCCGGTGATGGTGTAGACATTTGGGGCGGGCACACAAAAGTGTGCCAGAGTTGTGCCATACTGGGCTTGCCTTGGGCAGAGGCACTGCTTCTGCTCCCTCTTTGGGCAGAGCCTCCCCCACTGCCTCGACGCACTGAGCTGCTTTGTAAAGCACTAGCAGCACTCCTCTCAGTTGGACAGGAGAAGATGATGGAATTCACCAGTGTGTCGTGGTACTCCCGCAATTTACGCTCCCGGGTCAACGCAGGGATGAGGTTTTGGACGTTGTCCCGGTAGCGAGGATCGAGGAGGGTGAACACCCAATAATCAGGCATGTTGAGAATGTGGTCGATGCGGCGGTCGTTTCTCAGGCACTGCAGCATGAAATCCACCATGTGCTGCAGAGTGCCAACCGGCCCAGAAACGCTGTCCCCTGCTTGAGACATGATCTCTGCCCGCTCGTCATCACCCCACCCTCGCTGTACACACTGACCACTGGACAATTGTGTCGCTCCCTCCTCTGGACGGAGCTCTTCCTCCTCCATTGACTCCTCCTCATCCTCCTCACAAATTGGCCCCTGCGTACCCCTTTGTGAGGAACCACGTGGCGCTGACTCTCCAGAAGCTGATGGAAAAGGTGACTCCTCATCCTCCACCTCTTCCACCACATCATCCCTTAACCCTTGCAAAGTTTGCTGAAGCAGGCAGATAAGGGGGACAGTCATGCTGACTAGTGCATCATCTGCACTTGCCATCCGCGTGGAATAATCAAAAGGACGCAAAACCTGGCAGACGTCCTTCATAGTGGCCCACTCTGTGGTTGTGAAGTCTGATCGGCGCTGACTGCGACTTCTTTGCGCCTGATGCAGCTGGTACTCCATAACTGCTTGCTGCTGCTCACACAACCGCTCCAACATATGTAACGTGGAATTCCACCGGGTAGGTAGGTCACATATGATGCGGTGTTCCGGAAGGCGGAATCGGCGCTGCAGAGCAGCAATGCGGGATCTGGCCAAGCTGGAACGCCGCAAGTGAGCACACTCTAGGCGGACCTTGTGCAGCAGGGCATCAAGATCCGGATAGTCCCTCAGAAAACTCTGCACAACCAAATTGAGCACATGTGCCAGACATGGGATGTGAGTGAGGTTGCCAAGGGCCAAAGCTGCCACCAGATTTCGGCCATTGTCACACACTACCATGCCTGGCTGGAGATTCGCTGGCAGTAACCACACATCGCTCTCCTGCTTGATGGCATTCCAGAGCTCCTGCGCTGTGTGGCTTCGATGCCCCAATGAAACTAGTTTCAAGACGGCCTGCTGACGTTTGGCCACGGCTGTGCTCATGTCGGTCATAGGTAAACGTTCACGGGTCCATGTGGGGGTGGACTGTGACGGATCCTGCAGAGAGGAATCAGAGGAACTGGTGTAAGAGGAGGAGTCGATGCGTACAGACTGGATTCCTGCAATCCTTGGAGTGGGCAGGACACGTCCTGCGCCACTCGCACGATCTGTACCTGGCTCAACAACATTAACCCAATGGGCAGTGAGGGAAACATATCGCCCCTGTCCATGCTGACTGGTCCACGCATCGGTGGTGAGGTGGACCTTGCTACTGACGGCGTTCAGTAGCGCATGTTTTATGTTTGCCTCAACATGCCTGTGCAGGGCAGGGACAGCCTGCCTGCTGAAGTAAAAGCGGCTGGGCACCTTGTACTGTGGGACTGCCAATGCCATCAAGTCACGGAAGCTGTCAGTCTCCACCAGCCTGAACGAGAGCATTTCCAGGGACAACAGTTTGGCAATGCCTGCATTCAGAGCCTGTGCTCGGGGGTGGTTGGCCGAGAATGCCCGCCTTTTCTCCCATGCCTGTACTACCGATGGCTGTAGAGTAGACTGGGAGTGTGAGGATGACTGGGAAGGTGGTGCTGTGGGTGGAATTACACAAGGTCTCTGGGAGGAAGCCAAACCAGCTGTGCGTGAGCTGGAGGAAGAGGCAACACGAGCTGAAGAGGTGGTAGCTGCCGCTGTTGGTTGGCCTACATCTTCAGTGTGTTTCTGTAACTCCACCGCGTGCCTGGTCCGCACATGTTTCCACATATTTGTGGTATTGAGGTTGCTGACATTTTTCCCTCTTTTTACTTTATGATGACACAGCTTGCATTTGACAAAACAAATGTCATCTGCAACTGTGTCAAAAAAGGACCAGGCACTGCAAGTCTTGGGAGCGCCCTTTTTGGCTTTGGAAAGAGACAGGCTCCTAACGGGTGCCAAAGTGGAGGCTACAGGCTCCGCAGTCTTCCCCCTCCCTCTCCCTCTTTGGCCCGTAAGAGGAAGCTCTTCCTCTGAGCTGCTCCCACCACCTTCCTGTTCCTCACGCCACGATGGGTCAAGGACCTCATCATCTCCACTACCCTCTGCCACCAACTGCTCCTCCTGGGTAGTCTCAGCAGCACAGTACGCACGAGAAAGCGGCACCTGAGTTTCATCATCAGATGCGTACTGCGCTGTGGTCACCGGAGGCACTGGCCCACCTGCCTCTTCAGAGTCAGAGAGAAAAAGGTGTTGGGCATCACTGCACACTGCCTCTTCTTCCATTTCTCCAATGCTGCTTGGCTGGCCCCCTGTTTCCAAGCCAAGAGATTCAGAGAACAGAAGTAGAGACGGCTCCTGTCCTGGGCTCTCTGACTGCCTGGCCAATTTGGCAGGTGGTGAAGAGACAGATGGCTGCTCTCCAGTGCTCTGTGCCTGAGAGGATGTGGCACTAACTGAAGTCGATGCCGAGGCGTTAGCTGCCATCCACCCGACAACGGCTTCAATTTGGTCTTCACGCAGCAGCGGTGCACGGCGCTCTCCGACAAAGCTGCGCATGAAGGACTGTTCCCTGCTGAAACTGAGTGACGACGAGTCACCGGCGCCCGCAGCAGGCACAGAATCACCACGTCCTCTCCCTGCTCCTCTCCCTGCTCCGCGCCCACGCCCACGTGCCTTACTCCCTGCCCTCTTCATCTTGGTTGACAGATAAAGATAAGCAGAAAAGTACTAAGGCCTTAGTGTGCTTATTCCTGTAATGCTCCTCCTAACAGGTGTAAGAAACACTAATGTTGTAAATTGTGGACTAAACTTTATTATTTTTCAAATGTGGCCTACACAAGTGTAAGTTGTGTTTGGTGAACTTAACCTTTTTTTTGGTGCAGATCGGGCTACAGAGCTAGTTTAAATCACACGGAGACCGTGCAGACAGCCGTAAACGGCGCTGCAAGGCCAAGAAACCCTCCTCTAGGTTATCCTATATAGTGTTTTTCCACTATTTAGCTGGATACAAGTGGAAAGACACTAATAGGAATTTTTTTTTTCAAATTTTAAACTGGCTGCACTATTTGAAAAAAAGGAAATTGTTTTTCAAGGTATGAGGCAGTAACGCACCCTGAGCTGAATCCAACCGGCTATGGCTGCACACAGACTACAGGGCGAGCTGGGCTCACACGGAGACCGTGCAGACAGCCGTAAACGGCGCTGCAAGGCCAAAAAACCCTCCTCTAGGTTATCCTATATAGTGTTTTTCCACTATTTAGCTGGATACGAGTGGAAAGACACTAATAGGAATTTTTTTTTTTAAATTTTAAACAGGCTGCACTATTTGAAAAAAAGGAAAATTTTTCTCAAGGTATGAGCCAGTAACGAACCCTGAGCTGAATCCAACCGGCTATGGCTGCACACAGACTACAGGGCGAGCTGGGCTCACACGGAGACCGTGCAGACAGCCGTAAACGGCGCTGCAAGGCCAAAAAACCCTCCTCTAGGTTATCCTATATAGTGTTTTTCCACTATTTAGCTGGATACGAGTGGAAAGACACTAATAGGAATTTTTTTTTTCAAATTTTAAACAGGCTGCACTATTTGAAAAAAAGGAAAATTTTTCTCAAGGTATGAGCCAGTAACGAACCCTGAGCTGAATCCAACCGGCTATGGCTGCACACAGACTACAGGGCGAGCTGGGCTCACACGGAGACCGTGCAGACAGCCGTAAACGGCGCTGCAAGGCCCAAAAACCCCCCTCTAGGTTATCCTATGTAGTGTTTTTCCACAATAGAGCTGGAGACTGGTGGAAAAACACTAATAGGAAATTTGAGAAAAAATGTGCAGCAGGCTGCACTAAGAGCAAAAAAGAACAACTGTGTGAGGCAGTGTGAACCCCCCCTGAGCTGAATACAACCGGGTATATGGCTGCACACAGACTACAGAGTGAGCTGCACACACACACACACAGAGACCTTGCAGAACGCTGTTAAAACAGCGCTGCAAGGCAAGAGCAAGGTGAACAGTGAAGAACACACAGCGTTTTGCTAAATTAGCCTTTGGAAAGGAAAATAAAGCAATTAGCTAGCTCAACTGGCCCTCAGTTAGAACACAGCGTCCTGTCCCTAACTGAAATCACAGCAGAGTGAGCGCAAAATGGCGGCAGCGCTTTTTTATAGTGCAGAGTGACATCATTTCAGCAGCCAATCCAAGCCTTGCCAGTACTTACATGCCCACCATGCTAAACAGGATGTGCCCACACTTTCATTCATTCCTCATTGGCTGCTGCGTTCAATTTGAATTCTGGGAACTTCCGATTCCGGTATCCGATACGCGGGAAGTATCGGAATTCAGTATCGGAATTCCGATACCGCAAATATCGGCCGATACCCGATACTTGCGGTATCGGAATGCTCAACACTAGTCATGAACAGATGTCTGGACCTTCTCCTTCAGGATTTTTTGGTTTGAAAGACAGCAGAACTCATGGTTCCATTTACCATAGCAAGTCTTCCAGGTCCTGAAGCAGCAAAACAGCCCCAGATCATCACACTACCACTACCATCACTGTATTTTACTGTTGGTATGATTTTCCTTTTCTTGAATGCTGTGTTACTTCTACACCAGATGTTATGGGACACATGCTTTCCAAAAAGTTAAACTTTTGTCTTGTCAGTCCAGTATTCTCCCAAAAGTGTTGGGGATAATCAAGATGTTTTCTGGCAAAACTGAGATGAGCTTTTATGTTCTTACTGATCAGCAGTGCTTTTCGTCTTGGAACTCTGCCATGCAGGTCATTTTTGCCCATTCTCTTTCTAATGGTGGAGTTATAAACACTAACCTTATCTGAGTCAAGTGAGGCCTGCAGTTCTTTGGATGTTGTTGTTGGGTTTTTTTGTGACCTCTGGGATGAGTCATTGCTGTGCTCTTGGGGTAATTTTGGTCGGCTGGCCACTCTTGGGAAGGTTCACCACTGTTCGATATTTTTGCCATTTGTGGATAATAGGTCTCACTGTGGTTTGCTGGCATCCCAAAGCTTGAGAAATGGCTTTATAACCTTTTCCAGACTGATATATCTCACTTACTTTGTTTCTCATTTGTTTCTGAATTTCTTTGGATCATGGGATGAGGCTCTTTTGGTCTACCTTACTTTGTCAGGCAGGCCCTATTTAAGTGATTTCTGAATTGAGAACAGGTATGGCAGTAATCTGGCTTGCGTGTGCCTGGGGAATTCAAACTCAGCTTCCCAAACATGTGATAAACCTGTCATGACCCTGGACAGGTTGGTTCAGCTTCGAACCTAGTCAGGTAAGGGTTAACTTTAGTTTGCCTCTCTTTGGTTCTGGGGTGGCTATTTAATGTTGGCAATGCCCAGGTTTGGTGTCAATGATACGTCCATATACTCGGCTAGTGGTTGCTGACAAAGGTTACTTCCATAATTGTTGTGCCACTGTGCTTGTGTGCCTTGCTGAGTATGACCCAGTTCGTCCCCTGACTTTCACCTCTGTATCCTGCTCTGTACTGCCCTGTCTCTCCTGGTTATCGGACCCCCTTGGCTTTTCTCCGTTTACTTTGTTTTATCCCAGGGTACTACGCTCTCGTCTGGCTTTTCACCCTCGGCTTTCCTTGATCACGTGTACTGTCTTTGCCTTGCACTCTGTGCATTCAGTTGCCTTCCCTGAACTCACGCTTGGTGGCTCCGTCCCTGGTCACTTGACTGCTCAGTGCCAGGTCCTGTGCGCTGCTCACTGCTTAGTGTCAGGTCCTTGTGCATGGCGTGCCTTGTCTGTGCACTTCCTGTACGCCAGTGACACCACCGGTGTCATCACATTATCACTGACCTTATACAATTTTTCAGGGGGGGTCTTGTGTGTTGTTATGGACCCGATCCGTGCTCGGTCACAACAGGTATCTAACCTCACTAAGATGATGCAGAACATCTCTGTAGAGCAAAGAACGTTGGTTGCTTCGCACCAACAGGTACTGAGGGAGTTACTGTAGCAGATACAGGTAATACTGTTCAATATGCCTCTTCATCGGCTGACAATGGGAAGGGAACTGTGTCTGATGTTTCCCTATCCTCTCCTGAACCCGCTGTCAACTTCCGGATACCTTTTCTGGGGATAAGGAAAAATTCCGGGTGTTTAAGGAAAGTTGTAAATTACTTTTTTCACTGAGTCCTCGGTCCTCGGGTAATGAGAGTCAAAGGGTGGGGATAGTTATTTCCCTGTTATGTGAGAGGCCGCAATCCTGGGCTTTCTCCCTTTCCCCTACCTACCTGGAGAGAATGTCTGTTGATCGGTTCTTCGAGGCCTTGGGTCTTATGTATGATGAACCGGATCATGTGAGAATGGCAGAGGACACAATTATGAGTCTCACCCAGGGAAAGCGCTCTGCTGAGTGGTACTTTTCCGAGTACAGGCGGCGGGCGTCCGAGGTTTTCTGGAATGACTCAGCACTCAGGGGGGCTATTCTGAGGGGGGTCTCTCTGAGCATTTGAAGCATGATTTGGCCCTGCAGCCACCACCCGATTCCCTGGAGGATGCCATGACCCAGGCCATCCGTATGGACCACAGAGAGAGAGAGGTGTTGTGCTATGAGATGCTCCTTTGTTGCCAGTGAAACTGGAGTCTTTGTCGTCGGTTGAGCCTATGGAGGTGGGGGCTGTCTCCATGAGGGAGAAGGAGAGGAGACATCTCAGAGAGAAAAAACTCTGTTTCTATTGTGGAGCACCCGGTCATTGGCTAAAGGACTGTCCCTCTTGCCCCCCAGATTCCAAGGTCTTGGGAAATGACTAGATCTGGGTAACTGCCGAGGAGGTTATCCAGACCCATAGGTACTTTTTTCCTCAGCCTTCAAACTATTGTTGAAAGTGGAAGTTGGTGTAAACAATTTTTTTTCCCTCCTCTGCTTTTGTGGATTGAGGGTCGTCAGAAAACTTGATTGACTCGAGGCTTTTGTCCCACTGTGAGATAGGGACAGTTAGATTGGACAAACCCATGAGAGGGGTGGCTATTGACTCAACCTCGTTCACAAAGGAGGGGATCCGTTCTAATACTAAACAATTTGCCCTTAAAGGGAACCTGTCACCTGAATTTGGCGGGACCGGTTTTCGGTCATATGGGCGGAGTTTTTGGGTGTTTGATTCATCCTTTCCTTACCCGCTTGCTGCATGCTGGCCGGAATATTGGATTGAAGTTCATTCTCTGTCCTCCATAGTAGATTGCCTTGCGCAGGCGTGTACTACGGAGGACAGAGAATGAGCTTCAATCCAATATTGTGGCCAGCATGCAGCCAGCGGGTAAGGAAAGGGTGAATCAAACACCTGAAAACTCCGCCCATTTGACAGAAAACTGGTCCTGCCAAATTCAGGTGACAGGTTCCCTTTAAGGTGGGGTCTGTGCATCTGGAGCATATAGCTTGTTACGTTCTGGACAATCTCCCTGCTGGTTTGGTTTTAGGGTTTCCTTGGCTGCAATGTCATAATGCAGTCATTGACTGGGAAGCCCGGGAGATTATTAAATGGGGATCTAACTTTGAAAACAAATGTCTGAATTCTGTGTCTGTGCCGTCCATCGGTCTGGAGGCTATTCCCGAGTACCTGAAGGACTTCGAGGACGTGTTCTCCAAAAGTCAGGCCGAGGGGTTACCACCACCACATCGTCCTTTTGATTGTGCCATTGACCTGGTTCCTGAGGCTAAGCTGCCTAAAGGCCAATTATTTAAGTTGTCTGCTCCGGATCGCCATGAAGGAGTACATATCTGAAAGTCTCCGCAAAGGGCATATCCATTCCTCCATATTTTCTGCTGCTGCAGGGGGCATATACTGTAACCTCATCAGGGTGCAGGAGGGGGATGTGTGGAAGACTGCGTTTCTCACCTCAGAGTGGCGGTTCGAAAATTTAGTGATGCCGTTTAGTCTAACCAATGCCCCTGCGGTTTTCCAAAACTTCATCAATTATGTGTTCTCTGATTTTCTTGTGCGGTTTGTGGTGAATTACTTAGATGACATTCTGGTTTATTCACTTGATAAGCAGACACATATGGGTCATCTTAGGGCGGATCTCCAAAGACTCAGGGAGAACCGACTTTTCGCCAAGCTAGAGAAATGCTAGATTTTTGTCCACGAACTACATTTCTTGGGGTTCATTGTCTCTAGTGAGGGGTCTTGTATGGATCCCAGAAAGGTGCCGGGGATTGTAGATTGGGTTCAGCCCCGGGACCTGAAAGGTCATCAACGCTTTTTGGGATCCGCCAATTATTATCGGCGGTTTATTAAAGGGTTCTCTCAGGTGGTCAAGCCCCTCACCGACTTGACATAGAAGAAGGCTGATGTTAAGAATTAGTCTGCCTCAGTAGTAGCGGCGTTTCTCACTCTTAAAGAATGCTTTATGTCTGCCCCGGTTCTGGTTCAACCTGATCCATCAGAACCTTTTGTGGTGGAGCTTAATGCCTCAGAGATGCGGGTGGTATTGTCTCAAGGACCTACCACCTCGACCGATCTGAGACCATGCGCCTTCTTCTCCAAGAAGTTCTCTCCAGCGGAAAGAAATTATCATGTGGGTAATTGGGAACTTCTTTCGATCAAGTTGGCTTTTGACGAATGCAGGCATTTTTTGGAGGGGGCGGTTCATCCCATTACTATAGTTACTGATCACAAGAACCTAGCATATATTGAGTCTGCTAAAAGGTTGACCCATAGGAAAGCTATATAGTCACTTTTTTTCCCGATTCCAGTTCTCTATCACCTTTCGTCCGGGATCTAAAAATGTGAATGCTGATGCTTTGTCCTGCAATCTGGATCCAGTTTCTCCTCCCGAGCCTCCATCCTCCATTCTCCAACCTGGGGTGGTGGTGGCTCATGTGTCTGCAGGTTTGGAACGGGAGATTCAGGAAGCCCAGTCTCAGGCTTCTCTGTCCAAGCCGGTGGGAAAATTGTTTGTTCCGGTTCAGCTTCGACTCAGAGTCCTCCAAGATTTGGCACTGAGTGGACATACTGGGATTTTGGCCACTCGTGGGGAAATCACGAGAGGTTTTTGGTGAGTCTTGCTTACTTCTGATGTGAGGAAATTTGTGTTTGTATCTGCTTGTGAAGTTTGCGCCCGCATTAAGAGATATCATAACCGGACGGCCAGGGAAATGGTACCTTTGCCAGTGCCTGATAGACCATGGACACATTTGTCCATGGATTTTATGATCTATCTTCCTCCCTCCAAGGGTAATACTGCCATCTGGGTGGTGGTGGACAGGTTTTCAAAGCAAGCACACTTTATGCCCTTAGCGTCACTACTGTCTGCTGAGTCCTTGTCTAGGTTGTTCGTTAAACAAGTGGTTCGCTATCATGGTGTGCCCTTGAATGTGGTGTTGGATTATGGTGTGCAGTTTGTGTCGAAGTTTTGGAGGATGATTTGTAAGAGGTTGGGGTTGAGTTATTCTTTTCGTCTGCATACCATCCGAAGACCAATGGTTAGACCAAACGGACCAATCAGTCCTTGGGACAGATTTTGCGCTGTCTTGCCACATCCAGTCAAGAGGACTGGTCCTATACTCTGCCATTAGCAGAATTTGCATTCAAAAACCGCATTAACCACTCTACAGGTACCTCCCCTTTCTATTGTAATTACGCGTTTAATCCACACTTTGGGGAGTTTTCTCATCTGGATTCTGGATGCCCAGGGGCTGATATTGCCGTACAGCAGTTGAGGAAGTCATGGAGGGAGGTCCATAAGAATATTGGGGAGGCTCAGAGGAAGTTTAAGCTTTTTGCGGACAAGAGACGAACCCTTCAGGTTTGGATAAAGTGTGGCTGTCGACCAGAAACATTAAGCTTAAGATTCCTTTGGCAAAATTGGGTCCTAAGTTTATTGGCCCTTATGAGATCACAGAGGTGATTAACCCAGTGGCATTTCGTTTGCGCCTTCCAGCATCTTTTAAGATCCCCAATGTATTCTTCAGGGCCCTGCTGAAGATATGGGGGGCTGTGGAAGAAGCATCATTGGTTCCCCAGCCACCAATATTGGTGGATAGTCAGAAGGAGTACGAGGTTGAGCGCATCGTGGATTCCCAGTTGGTTCTCGTTCCCTCCAGTATCTTGTGCACTGGAAGGTGCATGGTCCTGAGGATCGATCCTGGGTTCCTCTCTTTGGTTCTGGGGCGGCTTTTTAATGCTGGCTGTTCCTGGGTTTCGTGTCAGTGATACTTCCATATACTCGGCTAGTGGTTGCTGACCCAGGTTACCACCATAATTCTTGTACGTCTGTGCTTGTGTGCCTTGCTCTGTATTACCCAGTTCATCCCCTGACTCTCGCCTCTGTATCCTGCTTTGTACTGCTCTATCTCTCCTGGCTATCTGACCCCCTTGGCTTGTCTCCGTTTACTCTTTTTCTTATCCCTAGATACTAAACTCTCATCTGGCTTTTGACCTTCAGCTTTCCTTGACCACGTGTACTGTCTTTGCCTTGCACTCTGGGCATTCAGTTGATTTCCCTGCACTCACGCGCGGTGGTTCCGCCCCCTGGTCACGTGACTGCTCAGTGCCAGGTCCTGTGCGCAGCTCACTGCTTAGTCTCAGGTCCTTGTGCATGGCGTGCCTTGTCCCTGCACTCCCTGTGCTAGTTCACATGACCTCCTGATAGCGCCCCCTAGGCAGCGCCAGTGACACCACCGGTGTCATCACAAAACCACAGGTAATTTATGTTTTATCGGTGAGGGGCAATTACTTTTTCACACAGGGCCCTGTAGGTTTGGATTTATTTTTCCCTTAATAATAAAGACCTTCATTTAAAAACTGTGTTTTGTGTTTACTTGTTTTATATTTGTCTAATATATAAATTTGTTTGGTGACCTGAAACATTTAAGTGTGATAAACATGCAAATGAATAGGAAATCAGAAGGGGCAAGCAAACACTTTTACACTACTGTAGTATTTTGGCAACCATTTCATAGAGTGGGGAATGTGAGTGATTCTCTATCTTAATGCATCATTCTCTCAACATCAACATGCCCTAATAGGTTATATGGACAGAAGTTATTTATCCATTCAAAAAGGAGATCCAATTTGATCAATTCCTTATTAGAGGGAGCTCACATAAATGGTGGCTCAGTGATTAGCAACCGCTGGGGTCATAGGTTCAAATCCCACCAAGGACAACACCTGCAAGGAGTTTGCATGTTCTCCCCATGTTTGCGTAAATTTCTTCCAGGTTCTCCGGTTTCCTCACACACTCCAAAGACATAATGATAGGGAGTTAAGATTGTGAGCCCCATTAGGGACAGTGAGGATAATGTATGCATGTAAAGCACTGTGGAATATGATGGTGCTATATAAGTAAAGCATAATAAGCAAATAATTAAATAACCTATTTGAGCTGTTTAGAATCCCACACATTTTTGTGTCATCTTTGGGGGAAGCTTAAGGGTTGTTGAGATGTTCTTTGTAGTCATTTGATTTTCTGACTTATGGAATCTGCTGAACTGGGACCCTGAAATATCATCACTGAATTTCCTAATGGGGTATGCCAAAAAAGTTTTTCTACACCCCATTAAGATAAACAAATAGATATGTACCTAACAGATACTGTAGGACAAAAGTCAATTACAACAACCTGAAAGAAGCAATAATCTTTATTTCAGTAAATATTGTCTCATGAAACATGACCTCATTTTCAGATGTGAATGTTTATGCACCCCACAAAGATGCAGGTGTTATTACATTACGCTTCTGCCATCCTTTTGTTCCACCTGTTTTCTTGTGGTTTAAGGCCAAGTACATTGCATACCAGAATTCTCTGCAAAATTATAAAATGACACGAAAAAAGGAAATAATGGCACATTAGTTTTTGTATAAAATGGTATACATTATGTAAGTAATAATTATAATTATGGTATACCTCTTATAGTCTAGATAAATCACAAACAATAGCATCTTTTTTGGAAGCAACTTGCCTCCGCATCATACTTACATGCTATATATGCATACTTACATAGTGCCAAATATCAAATGCCAGGCTGTTATGCCACACTGTTCACTACGTTCCAACAAACCTTCAACAAGCATTTCACGATTAATCCATGGAATTAAATTATAGCCCTCAGTATTGTTAGCCTTGCTTGTTCTAACATTGGAATTGCCTAACAGCATCATCGATTGCATAAGTCTGCAATTTCTTTTTAATGTAAAAGTAAAAAATGGAAGCATTTACTATGCATATATGGCTGTACGCTTTCAGAACTTTTGGAAGTTTGTCTTCCAGGATTAAATAAAACGTCCTCAATTGTTGGATTGTCAGTGCCATGAATACATCAAGAGTTTTTCAAAATTCTCTAAAGAATTACTGTTCTTTCAGTGTCTTTCCCCTTATCAGATGGATCTGCTTCTTTCATTCTCGAAATTCTCAATTCACAGGTTAAATCTGTCTTCAGTGAATAGAGATTCTCTTATTATTGAGATAAGAGATTACAGTTGGTGCTCATAAAGTTCTATGGAGAACTGTAAAGGTCATGCTGCAGATTGTGTGCATCTACCTCCTGCTCCTCCCTACTGCTGCCACCTTCCTTTTCTAAAATGTGATTAAAGCCCCATCAGTCATCTCATATCTCAGTAATAGGAAAATCTGCCTTCGTTTAATTCAGATGTCACAGATTTTAGCCATTAGTTGTAAATCCAGGAGTAGAAAGACACATATTTCTCTGATAAGACAATTGCTTATTTTCAAATCTATTGTTAATTTATGAAATAAAAATTAAAACCACGGTTATTCTTTAACCCCTTCCCAACATGCACAGTATATGTAAAATGCTGTGGGAGCTGCTTTCCCGCAATCTGCCGTACAGATACTGGGTGACAGTACCAAGCGCCACCGCTATATGAGAGCTGACAAGCTGCAGCAATGGCCGCAATCAGTGACTGCACTGATCGCGGGCATTTAACCCCTTTGATGCCGCTGTCAATAGTGACAGTGACATTAATGTGCATTTGAAAGGGAGCTCCCTCTCTGCTCCCATCGACAATCACGTTGTCCCAATGGTCTCCATGATGACCCTGGGCCGAAAGATGGCCACAGGGTAACCCAGCAATGTCAGTCTATAAGGTCTTGCTCAGAGAAGGTGCTGACATGCCTCCTTCCTGCCTGTGAGATGCTGATCTGATGCTCTGCAATGCAAAAGCAATGCCGAGTATAAGGCCGGGGTCACACTAGAGAGAAATACGGACGAGTGCTATGCGATAAAAAAATCGCATAGCACTCAGACCAATGTTAATCTATGGGGCAGCTTGCATCATGCGTACTTTTCTGCGATTGTCGCCGTATTACGCCCGAAATACACCAATGCAAGTCTATGGGTGCGTGAAAAATACGGACCATTCGTGTGACTTGTGAGAAATACGGAAGACTTCTCCAGGTGACAGGAAACTGAATCCTACATTATCAGGAAGCTTTGACATGCTAATTAGCTTAGAAAGCTCTCCAAACATCCCAGAAGAATGCCATGGATTCCAGTATTAATCAAATTAGTAAGTACTATCGTTTCTTAATATTATTGAGCAAACTAACACGTGTTACCATTAGACCATAAAATCATAATATGTTAATGATTATTACGAATATGTATAATATTTCTTATGTTCAAATTAAAAAACATTATCAGGCCACATGATACATATGATATCTTTAAATACAAAAATTGAATTAAATAATTAATTATTATGTTACGTTGCAATGGATGATGTCATGAGACGCTGGCGCAGCATCAGGGATCAGTACCGGCAAAACAATGTCATTGAAACAGAACACACATTTCAATACCAAACATATTTTACAGTAAAAAAAATCACCTGTCTCCCCCGGTGCTCCTCGTGGCTCCCAATGGGCGCCGCCATCTTGTTCCGGCAAAAAATGGCAGGCGCATGCGCAGTGCGCCCGCCGGCCAGCACCCGGAAAATCTTTGGGGTCTCGGCTGCCGGGGGTAGCCGAGACCCCAAAGAACATGATCGGGGTCGGTTTTTACCCCTGTTTTGCGATCGCCGGTAATTACTGTTTACTGTTTCGCAAAAAAAAAGCGATCTTTCATTCTCTGTCCTCTGATGTGATCGCACATCAGAGGACAGAGAAATAGGGGGACTCGGGGACCCTGCCATACTTACCGGTGTCCCTAGGTCCTCCTGCGTCCTCTCCTGCCCGCCGGCTTCTTCATCTGGTAAAAAAATGACAGGCGCATGCGCAGTGTGCCCACCATATTCTGCCGGCCAGCAGGTGGAGTAGTTGGGGCTAAATTTAGGGTAAGGGTTAGGGTTGTGGCTAAATTTAGGGTTAGGGTTAGGATTGGGGCTAAATTTAGGGTTAGGATTGGGGCTAAATTTAGAGTTAGGCTTCTTTCACACTTGCGTCGGTGCGGGGCCGTCGCAATGCGTCGGCCCGATGTACCGACGCATGTTGTGAAAATTGTGCACAATGTGGGCAGCGGATTCAGTTTTTCAACACATCCGCTGCCCAGTCTATGTCCTGGGGAGGAGGGGGCAGAGAAATGGCGGACGCAACGTACAAAAAAAGTTACATTGAACTTTTTTTGTGCCGACGGTCCGCCAAAACACAACTGATCCAGTGCACGACAGACGCGACGTGTGGCCATCCGTCGCGATCCGTCGGCAATACAAGTCTATGGGCAAAAATCGCATCCTGCGGGCACATTTGCAGGATCCGTTTTTTGTCCAAAATGACAGATTGCGATGGATGCCACACGACGCAAGTGTGAAAGTAGCCTTAGGGCTAAAGTTAGGGCTGGGGTTAGGTTTGGGGCTAAATTTAGGGTTAGGGTTAGGGCTAGAGTTGGGGCTAAAGTTAGGGCTAGAGTTAGGGTTGGAGCTAAATTTAGGGTTAGGGCTAGGGTTGGGGCTAAAGTTAGGGCTAGGGTTGCGGCTAAAGTTAGGGTTAGAGTTGGGATTAGGGTTAGGGTTTGGATTAGGGTTGGTATTAGGGTTAGGGTTGGCATTAGGGTTACGCTTGGAATTAGGGTTAAGGTTAGGGTTGGGATTAGGGGTGTATTGGGATTAGGGTTAGGCTTGAGGTTAGGGTTGAGATTAGGATTAGGGGTGTGTTGGATTTAGGGTTTTGATTAGGGTTATGGTTAGGGTTGACATTAGGGTTGTTTTGGGGATAGGGCTGTGATTATCGTTAGGGTTGTGATTAGGATTATGGATCGGGTATGGATTAGGGTTAGGGGTGTGTTGGGGTTAGGGTTGGAGTTAGAATTGGGGGGTTTCCACTGTTTAGGTACATCAGGGGGTCTCCAAACACGACAGCAATTTTGCGCTCAAAAAGTCAAATGGTGCTCCCTCCCTTCTGAGCTCTGCAGTGCGCCCAAACAGTGGTTTACCCCCACATATGGGGCATCAGCGTGCTAGGGATAAATTGGACAACAACTTTTGCAGTCCAATTTCTCCTGTTACCTTTGTGAAAATAAAAACTTGGGGGCTACAAAATCTTTTTTGTGGAAAAATTTTTTTTTTTTATTTTCACGACTCTGCATTATAAACTACTGTGAAGCACTTTGGGCATTCAAAGTTCTCACCACACATCTAGATAAGTTCCTTGGGGGGGTCTAGTTTCCAAAATGGGGTCACTTGTGGGGAGTTTCTACTGTTTAGGTACTTCAGGGCCAATTTTGCTCTCAAAAAGTCAAATGGTGCTCCCTTCCTTCTGAGCTCTGCCGTGCGCCCAAACAGTGGTTTACCCCCACATATGGAGTCCCAGCATACTCAGAACAAATTGGACAACAACTTTTGTCGTCTAATATCTCCTGTTACCCTTGTGAAAATAAGAATTTGTGGGCGAAAAGATCATTTTTGTGTAAACAAATGCAATTTTTTATTTTCACAGCTCTACGTTATAAACCTCTGTGAAGCACTTGGGGGTTCAAAGTGCTCACCACACATCTAGATAAGTTCCTTAAGGGGTCTAGTTTCCAAAATGGTGTCACTTGTGGGCGGTTTCCACTGTTTAGGCACATCAGGGGCTCTCTAAACGTGACATGGTATCCAATCTCAATTCCAGCCAATTCTGCATTGAAAAAGTCAAACGGAGCTCCTTCACTTCCAAGCTCTGCGGTGTGCCCAATAAGTGGTTTACCCCCACATATCTGGTATCGGCGTATTCAAGAGAAATTGCACAACAAAATTTTTGGTTACATTTCTGTTTTTACACTTGTGAAAATAAAAAAAATGGTTCTGAAGTAAAATGTTTGCAAAAAAATGTTAAATGTTCATTTTTTCCTTCCACATTGTTTTGGTTCCTGTGAAGCGCGTAAAGGGTTAATAAACTTCTTGAATGTGGTTTTGAGAACCTTGAGGGGTGCAGTTTTTAGAATGGTGTCACACTTGGTTATTTTCTATCATATAGACTCCTCAAAATGACTTCAAATGTGATGTGGTCCCTAAAAAAAAATGGTGTTGTAAAAATGAGAAATTGCTGGTCAACTTTTAACCCTTATAACTCCCTAACAAAAAAAATGTTGTATCCAAAATTGTGCTGTTGTAAAGTAGACATATGGGAAACGTTATTTATTATCTATTTTTCGTGACATATCTCTCTGATTTAAGGGCATAAAAATACAAAATTTGAAAATTGTAAATTTTACAAATTTTCGCCATATTTCCGTTTTTTCATAAATAATCGCAAGTAATATCGAAGAAATGTTACCACTAACATGAAGAACAATATGTCACGATAAAACAATCTCAGAATCAGTGGGATCCGTTAAAGTTTTCCAGAGTTATAACCTCATAAATTGACAGTGGTCAGAATTGTAAAAATTGGCTCGGTCATTAAGTACCAAATTGGCTCTGTCACTAAGGGGTTAAAAGAGCTTTTTGGAATGAATAATGGTCACTATAAGCTCCTATCACTCTCCCTACGCTCACAGTAAGCTCCCCCTACGCTGTTTCCGGCTGCCAGCCAATCACAGTAATGCCACACCAAAGATGGCACCGGCATTACTGTGATTGGCAAGCCAGCCCAGCATGGCTGCAAATAAAGCACCAAACATGCTGGGCAGGTCCCTCGAATATACCGAGGCGAATACTAAATTACTCGCCGAGTAACGAATAGCTCGAATAGCGTACTATCCGTGCAAGTAACAAATAGTGCCGAATGTATTCGCTCATCACTAGTAACCTATTATTAGCAATGTTATTTCTGTAATAAAATATACTACCAGGGAATGAATTATCGCAAATACATGCTATACTTAGAACTGATTCTAGTCATAAATCTACATGGAAAGTAGAAAAGATCTATTTAATGCACATTTCTATAAATTTACCTGAGTTTATAATAAGTATTTCCTTATGTGACAAACATAAGACAATTGTACCAGAGGCAAAATCTTTTATGAAGTGGAACATTTTCAGATGCTGATAATTATCAGGATTATCAAACATCTAGAGAACAATCACAAAGTGTTTTTTTTCTAACAAGATTTAATGTTTATTTTATCTTTATATCACATGAAAACCACATGAAAAGGGCAAATAAGCAGTGTGGGAGTGTTTATGGGATCCCTTATAAATAGGTACAGGAAGCGGTAACTGTCACTATGCGGGTGCAGACAGGGTACATCAATATGAGGGAAGCCCTAACTTTCATAATATTGGCACTTAAAAACAAACGTTTTCATGTTCGAAGCCCACAGTTTGACTTACATAAATCAGTTTTCCTTTATGGTACATATGAATCACCAGGTACATGACCTAACTGTAAACCAATTTTTCCAGCAAGATATTTTTTGCAGGACGACTTTGTAGTTTTGAATAACATTGCTCACTTTACCATACAACAGGGGTCCCCAACTCCAGGCCTCGAGGGCAGCCAACAGTGCAGGTTTTCAGGATTTCTTTAGTATTGCATCGGTAGTAATGTGATCATCTGCACAGGTGATGATTCCAACCCCTGTGCAATACTAAGGAAATCCTGAAAACCTGCAAGTGTTGGCGGCCCTCGAGGCCTGGAGTTGGGGACCACTGCCATACAATGTACTGAAAAAATGCTAAGTAGGGTGACATGGTGAAAACACAATTATGCCATCTTTATTCTGTAGTACAGAATAGTAATAACGGTCCTAGGAGCGCTGGAAATCAGACCAAAACAAGGATTTTAGTGTTGAACCACAACCCGTTTCAACGGTTAGACCGTCTTCATCAGGTGGAAGTTTATTAACCCCTTCCCGACCCATGACGCCATGTAGGCGTCATGAAAGTCGGTGCCAATCCGACCCATGACGCCTATGTGGCGTCATGGAAAGATCGCGTCCCTGCAGATCGGGTGAAAGGGTTAACTCCCATTTCACCCGATCTGCAGGGACAGGGGGAGTGGTAGTTTAGCCCAGGGGGTGGTGGCTTCACCCCCCCGTGGCTACGATCGCTCTGATTGGCTGTTGAAAGTGAAACTGCCAATCAGAGCGATTTGTAATATTTCACCTATTATAACGGGTGAAATATTACAATCCAGCCATGGCCGATGCTGCAATGGCTGGAAATACTAATGTGCCCCCACCCCACCCCACCGACCGCCCCCCAGCCCTCCGATCTGTCCGGTACACTGCCCCGCTCCCCTCCGTCTTGTGCTCCGCTCCCCCCTGTGCTCTTGTCCGCTCACCCCCGTGCTCCAATCACCCCCCCTGCACTCCGATCCACCCCCCCATGCTCCGTTCCACCCCCCCGTGCTCCGTTCCACCCCCCCGTGCTCCGTTCCACCCCCCCATGCTCCGTTCCACCCCTCCCGCGTTCCGATCCACCCCCATGCTCCGATCCCCCCCCCCCGTGCTCCCCCCCACCCCATCATACTTATCGATCCTGCCGGGGTCCGTCCGTCTTCTCCCTGGGCGCCGCCATCTTCCAAAATGGCAGGCGCATGCGCAGTGCGCCCGCCGAATCTGCCGGCCGGCAGATTCGTTCAAAGTGCATTTTGATCACTGAGATATAATCTATCCCAGTGATCAAAATAAAAAAATGATAAATGACCCCCCCCCCTTTGTCACCCCCATAGGTAGGGACAATAAAAAAATAAAGAATTTTTTTTTTCCACTAATGTTAGAATAGGGCTAGGGTTAGGGGTAGGGTTAGGGCTAGGGTTAGGGCTAGGGTTAGGGTTAGGGTTAGGGCTAGGGTTAGGGGTAGGGTTAGGGTTAGGGCTAGGGTTAGGGCTAGGGTTAGGGTTAGAGCTAGGGTTAGGGTTAGGGCTAGGGTTAGGGTTAGGGCTAGGGTTAGGGTTAGAGCTAGGGTTAGGGCTAGGGTTAGGGCTAGGGTTAGGGTTTTGGTATGTGCACACGTATTCTGGTCCTCTGCGGATTTTTCCGCTGCGGATTTGATAAATCCGCAGTGCTAAACCGCTGCGGATTTATGGCGGATTTACCGTGTTTTTTCTGTGCATTTCACTGCGGTTTTACAACTGCGGTTTTCTATTGGAGCAGTTGTAAAACCGCTGCGGAATCCGCAGAAAGAAGAGACATGCTGCGGAATGTAAACCGCTGCGTTTCCGTGCAGTTTTTCTGCAGCATGTGTACAGCGATTTTTGTTTCCCATAGGTTTACATTGCACTGTAAACTCATGGGAAACTGCTGCGGATCCGCAGCGTTTTCCGCAGCGTGTGCACATACCTTTAGAATTAGGCTATGTGCACACGGTGCGGATTTGGCTGCGGATCCGCAGCGGATTGGCCGCTGCGGATTCGCAGCAGTGTTCCATCAGGTTTACAGTACCAAGTAAACCTATGGTAAACCAAATCCGCTGTGCCCATGGTGCGGAAAATACTGTGTGGAATCCGCAGATGAAATCCGCACAAAAAACACTGGAAATCCGTGGAAAATCCGCAGGTAAAACGCAGTGCCTTTTACCCGTGGATTTTTCAAAAATGATGCTGAAAAATCTCACACGAATCCGCAACGTGGGCACATAGCCTTAGGGTTAGGGTTGGAAGTAGGGTTGTGGTTAGGGTTGTGATTAGGGTTATGGCTACAGTTGGGATTAGGGTTAGGGGTGTGGGGGGTTAGTGTTGGAGGTAGAATTGAGGGGTTTCCACTGTTTAGGCACATCAGGGGTCTCCAAACGCAACATGGCGCCACCATTGATTCCAGCCAATCTTGTATTCAAAAAGTCAAATGGTGATCCCTCAATTCCGAGCCCCAAGGTGTGCCCAAACAGTGGTTTACCCCCACATATGGGGTACCAGCATACTCAGGATAAACTGCGCAACAATTACTGGGGTCCAATTTCTCCTGTTACCCTTGTGAAAATAAAAAAATGCTTGCTAAAACATCATTTTTGAGGAAAGAAAAATGATTTTTTATTTTCACGGCTCTGCGTTGTAAACGTCTGTGAAGCACTTGGGGGTTCAAAGTGCTCACCACATATCTAGATAAGTTCCTTGGGGGGTCTAGTTTCTAAAATGGGGTCACTTGTGGGGGGTTTCTACTGTTTAGGCACATCAGGGGCTCTGCAAACGCAACGTGACGCCCGCAGAGCATTCCATCAAAGTCTGCATTTCAAAACGTCACTACTTCACTTCCGAGCCCTGGCGTGTGCCCAAACAGTGGTTTACCCCCACATATGGGGTATCAGCATACTCAGGAGAAACTGGACAACAACTTTTGGGGTGAAATTGCTCCTGTTACCCTTGGGAAAATAAAAAATTGCAGGCTAAAAGATCATTTTTGAGAAAATAATTTTTATTTTTTATTTTCATGGCTCTGCGTTATAAACTTCTGTGAAGCACTTGGGGGTTCAAAGTCCTCACCACACATCTAGATAAGTTCCTTTCGGGGTCTAGTTTCCAAAATGGGGTCACTTGTGGGGGGTTTCTACTGTTTAGCCACATCAGGGGCTCTGCAAACGCAACGTGACGCCCACAGAGCATTCCATCAAAGTCTGCATTTCAAAACATCACTACTTCACTTCCGAGCCCCGGCATGTGCCCAAACAGTGGTTTACCCCCACATATGGGGTATCAGCGTACTCAGGAGAAACAGGACAACAACTTTTGGGGTCAAATTTCTCCTGTTACCCTTGGGAAAATAAAAAATTGCAGGCTAAAAGATCATTTTTGAGAAAATATTTTTTTTTTTATGGCTCTGCGTTATAAACTTCTGTGAAGCACTTGGGGGTTCAAAGTCCTCACCACACATCTAGATTAGTTCCTTTGGGGGTCTAGTTTCCAAAATGGGGTCATTTGTGGGGGATCTCCAATGTTTAGGCATACAGGGGCTCTCCAAACATGACATGGTGTCCGCTAATGATTGGAGCTAATTTTCCATTTAAAAAGCCAAATGGCGTGCCTTCCCATCCGAGCCCTGCCGTGCGCCCACACAGTGGTTTACCCCCACATATGGGGTATCAGCATACTCAGGACAAACTGGACAAGAACATTTGTGGTCCAATTTCTCCTATTACCCTTGACAAAATAGGAAATTCCAGGCTAAAAAATCATTTTTGAGGAAAGAAAATTATTTTTTATTTTCATGGCTCTGCGTTATAAACTTCTGTGAAGCACCTGGGGGTTTAAAGTGCTCAATATGCATCTAGATAAGTTCCTTGGGGGGGTCTAGTTTCCAAAATGGGGTCACTTGTGGGGGAGCTCCAATGTTTAGGCACACAGGGGCTCTCCAAACACGACATGGTGTCCGCTAACCATTGGAGCTAATTTTCCATTCAAAAAGTCAAATGGCGCGCCTTCCCTTCCGAGCCCTGCCGTGTGCCCAAACAGTGGTTTACCCCCACATATGAGGTATCGGCGTACTCGGGAGAAATTGCCCAACAAATTTTATGATCCATTTTATCCTATTGCCCATGTGAAAATGAAAAAATTGAGGCGAAAAGAATTTTTTTGTGAAAAAAAAGTACTTTTTCATTTTTACAGATCAATTTGTGAAGCACCTGGGGGTTTAAAGTGCTCACTAGGCATCTAGATAAGTTCCTTGGGGGGTCTAGTTTCCAAAATGGGATCACTTGTGGGGGAGCTCCAATGTTTAGGCACACAGGGGCTCTCCAAACGTGACATGGTGTCCGCTAAAGAGTGGAGCCAATTTTTCATTCAAAAAGTCAAATGGCGCTCCTTCCCTTCCAAGCCCTGCCGTGCACCCAAACAGTGGTTTACCCCAACATATGAGGTATTAGTGTACTCAGGACAAATTATACAACAACTTTCGTGGTTCAGTTTCTCCTTTTACCATTGGGAAAATAAAAAAATTGTTGCTAAAAGATAATTTTTGTGACTAAAAAGTTAAATGTTCATTTTTTCCTTCCATGTTGCTTCTGCTGCTGTGAAGTACCTGAAGGGTTAATAAACTTCTTGAATGTGGTTTTGAGTACCTTGAGGGGTGCATTTTTTAGAATGGTGTCACTTTTGGGTATTTTCAACCATATAGACCCCTCAAACTGACTTCAAATGTGAGGTGGTCCCTAAAAAAATGGTTTTGTAAATTTCGTTGTAAAAATGAGAAATTGCTGGTCAAATTTTAACCCTTATAACTTCCTAGCAAAAAAAAATTTTGTTTCCAAAATTGTGCTGATGTAAAGTATACATGTGAGAAATGTTATTTATTAACTATTTTGTGTCACATAACTCTCTGGTTTAACAGAATAAAAATTCAAAATGTGAAAATTGCAAAATTTTCAAAATTTTCGCCAAATTTCCGTTTTTATCACAAATAAACGCAGAATTTATTGACCTAAATTTACCACTGACATGAAGCCCAATATGTCACGAAAAAACATTCTCAGAACCGCTAGGATCCGTTGAAGTGTTCCTGAGTTATTACCTCATAAAGGGACACTGGTCAGAATTGCAAAAAACGGCAAGGTCTTTAAGGTCAAAATAGGCCGGGTCATGAAGGGGTTAAATGGAGAACAGGAAGGGGTATTTAAACAAATAGCAACCAATGAAATTCACAATCAGCAGGTCACATGATAAGAGCAAGTCACATGATAAAATAATAAGGTCACATGATAAAAACACAATAGGAACAAAACTATGTATATAAAAAAAGATTACATAAAGCCGCTAGACCTGATTAAAATATAAACATGATAAAAAGCAGAAATAAGACAACATATGATAAAATAACACTATAAAAAAACAACTTAAAAACAGAGATCACTTGTTAACCCTTTGAATGGTAAGATTTAACCCTTCAGGCGCCAGAGTCCCCAACTTAAAAATCCAAAAACTTTCCCTATTAATCCAGCTCCCATACCGATCAGATACATTGTCTGGTATAAAATCTATAATCGTTAGTTTAAGAGATTCTAAATTTTTTTGGTGCTTGGTTAAAAAATGCTTTGATAGGCTGTGCAACATAAAAAAATTCCTAATATTTTGGCGATGCTTGTTCAGTCTTGCGTGCATGGTCTGTATAGTCCGCCCAACATATTGGAGCCCACATCCGCATTCTATTAGATATACTACAAATGAGGATTGGCAGTTAACATGGTAGTTGGTTCTATAATTAGTATTAGTACTATTGGATGTGAATTCTTTAACATCATTTCTGATTGAGTTACAACACAGACATTTTGCAGATCTGCAAGCAAAACAGACGGGATTTTTTGTTAGCTGGGTCGCAGACATGACACTGGGGCTAATAACTGTATTGCTGGGTGGGACTAGGTTGCGGAGTGTGCGATTCCGCCTATAAAAAATTCTGCGGTGGGTAGGGATGTTACCTGAGAATATAGGGTCACTTTCCAATATGAGCCAATATTTTTTCAAAAGTCTTTGGATAGTAGCATTAGATTGATTAAAAGTTGTAACCAAGCTCCACTTGGCAAATTCAGAGGTCATGGATTTAGCACCCCTACTAGTTTTACTTTTAATTTTCTGAACAAATTCATATTGGGACAATATTCCTGTTTTAGAAAGGGCGTCTTAAATCAATTTTTTTAGGGTAGCCTTTTTGTAA
This sequence comes from Ranitomeya imitator, assembly GCF_032444005.1. Classification (NCBI taxonomy): domain Eukaryota; kingdom Metazoa; phylum Chordata; class Amphibia; order Anura; family Dendrobatidae; genus Ranitomeya; species Ranitomeya imitator. The sequence goes on along the minus strand of NC_091286.1, from coordinate 236,239,992 downwards.
AAAATGTTGCTCTAAGACTTTGGCCTCTTCAAAAAAATCCTTGTCCCTTGTGCAATTTTTTCTTTACAATACTGCCCATACTGGATGTTACGGATCCATTTGGGAAGGTGTCCACTATTAAAATTCAAGTAACTATTCACATCCACCTTTGTGAAGTGTGTAGTGGTGGAGAAGCAGCCCTCAGTGTCAACATGTACCATTAGATCTAAAAATTGAATTGAGGAGCATGAGAAATTAGCTGTAAAGGTAAGACCCCAAGAATTAGAATTGAGACTGTGAACAAATTCAAGGGCTTCCAATTCAGTGCCTGTCCAAATTAAAAAGAGATCGTCTATGAAGCGACGATAAAAAACAAGCTTACCAGCCGCCAGACAGGACTGCGCGATGAGGATGCGCAGTCCCGTCTGGATGCTGGTAAGCTTGTTTAATATGTAATATTAAACAAGGGTAACAGAAGAAAATGGACCCCACAACTTGTAATTTTTGCTGGAAGAAATTGCAGACACCTTGCTGCATTAAGGGGACAAAAAAGCTGAAATTCTCCTGCAAGGGACCCCATTTTGTAAAATGAACTCCTCAATTAATTTACAGTTAGGGCCAGAAATATTTGGACAGTAACACAATTTTCGCGAGTTGGGCTCTGCATGCCACCACATTGGATTTGAAATGAAACCTCTACAACAGAATTCAAGTGCAGATTGTAACGTTTAATTTGAAGGGTTGAACAAAAATATCTGATAGAAAATGTAGGAATTGTACACATTTCTTTACAAACACTCCACATTTTAGGAGGTCAAAAGTAATTGGACAAATAAACATAACCCAAACAAAATATTTTTATTTTCAATATTTTGTTGCAAATCCTTTGGATGCAATCACTGCCTTAAGTCTGGAACCCATGGACATCACCAAACGCTGGGTTTCCTCCTTCTTAATGCTTTGTCAGGCCTTTACAGCCGCAGCCTTCAGGTCTTGCTTGTTTGTGGGTCTTTCCGTCTTAAGTCTGGATTTGAGCAAGTGAAATGCATGCTCAATTGGGTTTAGATCTGGAGATTGACTTGGCCATTGCAGAATGTGCCACTTTTTGGCACTCATGAACTCCTGGGTAGCTTTGGCTGTATGCTTGGGGTCATTGTCCATCTGTACTATGAAGCGCCGTCCAATCAACTTTGCAGCATTTGGCTGAATCTGGGCTGAAAGTATATCCCAGTACACTTCAGAATTCATCCGGCTACTCTTGTCTGCTCTTATGTCATCAATAAACACAAGTGACCCAGTGCCATTGAAAGCCATGCATGCCCATGCCATCACGTTGCCTCCACCATGTTTTACAGAGGATGTGGTGTGCCTTGGATCATGTGCCGTTCCCTTTCTTCTCCAAACTTTTTTCTTCCCATCATTCTGGTACAGGTTGATCTTTGTCTCATCTGTCCATAGAATACTTTTCCAGAACTGAGCTGGCTTCTTGAGGTGTTTTTCTGCAAATTTAACTCTGGTCTGTCTATTTTTGGTATTGATGAATGGTTTGCATCTAGATGTGAACCCTTTGTATTTACTGTCATGGAGTCTTCTCTTTACTGTTGACTTAGAGACAGATACACCTACTTCACTGAGAGTGTTCTGGACTTCAGTTGATGTTGTGAACGGGTTCTTCTTCACCAAATTAAGTATGTGGCGATCATCCACCACTGTTGTCATCCGTGGACGCCCAGGCCTTTTTGAGTTCCCAAGCTCACCAGTCAATTCCTTTTTTCTCAGAATGTACCCAACTGTTGATTTTGCTACTCCAAGCATGTCTGCTATCTCTCTGATGGATTTTTTCTTTTTTTCAGCCTCAGGATGTTCTGCTTCACCTCAATTGAGAGTTCCTTTGACCGCATGTTGTCTGCTCACAGCAACAGCTTCCAAATGCAAAACCACACACCTGGAATCCACCCCTGACCTTTTAACTACTTCATTGATTACAGGTTAACGAGGGAGACGCCTTCAGAGTTAATTGCAGCCCTTAGAGTCCATTGTCCAATTACTTTTGGTCCCTTGAAAAAGAGGACGCTATGCATTACAGAGCTATGATTCCTAAACCCTTTCTCCGATTTGGATGTGGAAACTATCATATTGCAGCTGGGAGTGTGCACTTTCAGCCCATATTATATATATAATTGTATTTCTTAACATGTTTTTGTAAACAGCTAAAATAACAAAACTTGTGTCGCTGTCCAAATATTTCTGGCCCTAACTGTATATAGGTATGTAGTGAGAATTTTAAGCCACAGGTGATTTGCAGAATTTTATAACATTGAGAAAATTAAGTTTCTTTTTCACAAGAGGAAACATGAGAATATGGGCCATACAATTTGATGTGCAATTTCTACTGAAAAATTGATACCCCATATGAACCCACTGGTGCTTCACAGTCAGGGTCAGACTAGAAGCCCACCCTACAGCTACAGTGGGGAAAAAAGTATTTAGTCACCCACCAATTTTGCAAGTTCTCCCACTTAAAAAGATGAGAGAGGCCTCTAATTGACATAATAGGTAGACCACAACTATGAGAGTCAAAATGAGAAAACAAATCCAGAAAATCACCTCGTCTGATTTGGCAAGATTTATTTTGCAAATTAAGGAGGAAAATAAGTTCATCTCAATATTTTGTTATACTGTATATCCTTTGTTGGCAATGACAGAGGTCAAACGTTTTCTGTAAGTCTTGACATGGTTAGTACACATTGTTGGCCCATTCCTCCATGCAGATCTCCTCTAGAGTAATGATGTTTTGGGCCTGTCGCTGGGCAACTCGGACTTTCAACTACCTCCAAAGGTTTTCCATGGGGTTGAGATTTGGAGACTGGCTAGGCCACTCCAGGACCTTCATATGCTTCTTACGAAGACACTCCTTCGTTGTCCTGGTGGTGTGCTTGGGATCATTATCATGCTGAAAGACCCATCCATGTTTCATCTTCAATGCCCATGCTGATTGAAGGAGAGGTTTTCACTCAAAATCTCATGATACATGGCCCCATTCATGCTTTCATGTGCACGAATCAGTTGTCCTGGTCCCTTTGCAGAGAAACAGCCCCATAACATGATATTTCCACCCCCCTGCTTCACAGTAGGTATGGTGTTCTTTGGATGCAACTCAGCATTCTGTCTCCTCCAAACACGAAGAGTTTTGTTTCTACCAAACAGTTCTACTTTATTTTCATTAGACCATATGACATTCTCCCAATACTCTTCTGGATAATCCAAATGCTCTCTAGCAAACTTCAGACGGGCCTGGACACGTACTGACTTAAGCAGGGGGACACGTCTGGCACTACAGGATCTGAGTCACTGGTGGCATATTATGTTACTGATGGTAGCCTTTGTTACGGTGGTCCCAGCTCTATGCAGGTCATTCATTAGGTCCCTCCGTATGGTTGTGAGATTTTTGCTCACCGTTCTTGTGATCATTTTGACTCCATGGGTGAGATCTTGCGTGGAGTCCCAAATTGAGGGAGATTATCAGTGGTCTTGTATGTCTTCCATTTTCTTATTATTGCTCCCACAGGTAACTTCATCACACCAAGCTGCTTGCCTATTGCAGATTCATTCTTCCCAGCCTAGTGCAGGGTTACAATTTTGTTTCTGGTGTCCTTTGACAGCTCTTTGGTCTTCACCGTAGTGGAGTTTGGAGTGTGACTGTTTGAGGTTGTGGACAGTTGTCTTTCATACTGATAAAAAGTTCAAACAAGTGCCATTACTACAGGTAATGAGTGGAGGACAGAGGAGCCTTTTAAAGGGAATCTGTCACCTCATTTTTGGCATTAAAGCTGCAGCCACTGCCATTAGGGGCTTAACTACAGCATTCTGTACTGCTGTAGATAAGCCCCCAATGTAACCTGAAAGATAAGAAAAACAAGTTAGATTATACTCACCCAGGGTGGTCCAGTTCGGTCCGGGTCCGGCGCCTCCTATCTTCATGCGATGACTTCCTCTTTCTTGCTTTTGTTGCGGCTCCTGCACAGGTGTACTGATTTGCCCTGTTGAGGGCAGTGTAACGTACTGCAGTGCGCACACTGCAGTACTTTGCTCTGCCCTCAACAGGGCAGAGAATTATGCCTGTGAAGGAGCCGTGACAGATGCAAGGAAGAGGATGTCATCGCATGAAGATGGGAGGCACCGGACCCAGACCTGCGACACCCATCGGACCCGAACCGGACTGTCCCTGGGTGAGCAAAATCTAACTTGTTTTTCTTATCTTTCAGGTTACATCGGGGGCTTATCTACAGCATTACAAAATGCTGTAGATAAGCCCCTAATGGCGGTGGCCGCAGCTTATGTGCGAAAAATGAGGTGACAGATTCCCTTTAAAGTAGAAGTTACAGGTCTGTGAGAGCAAGAAATCTTTCATGTTTTTAGATGACCAAATACTTATTTTCCACCATAGTTTGCAAAATAAATCTTGCCAAATCAAACTGATTTTTCTGGATTTGTTTTCTCTTTTTGACTCTCATAGTTGTGTTCTACCTATGATGTCAATTTCAGGCCTCTCTCATCTTTTTTAGTGGGAGAACTTGCAAAATTGGTGGCTGACTAAATACTTTTTTCCCTCACTGTATATGCAAATATCTTTTAGTCGTTATTACCATTACAGTGAAACATTGACTGTAAAACACAGGCAGCTCCTACACATCTATCTTGTGCACACCATAACTGTGATGTACAATTACGGTATTTTGTATTAAAGGGCTTCTTTGGTTAAAACAAGTTATAATAATATTACATACAAGAAAGAAATACTGCCACACCATGACTGGGCTACATATTCCTCCACAAAGTGACCAAATAATACCACATACAAGGATCAAATATGGCCACACCCCATGACCAGACCACATATTACCACCACATAGTGAACAAATACTGCAACATACAAGGGAGAAATGCCACAACACCATGACCAGACCACATATTACCACCCCTTAGTGACCAAATAAGGCTACATATAAGGGAGAAATATCGCCACACATATTATCACCACATAGTGACCGAATGCTTTAATATTGATCATGAATAAAATCCACAATACTAACAACACTACCAGCAGCTTTGTAGATAGTGTATAGTATAGTGTATAGTTTCAGTGGACAAGTAATACAATGACTCACCAGTGATATAATACACAAGAGCTTGGTATATAGTATACAGCTAATACAGTGATCACCAGTGACATTACACACAGGATCTCTGTATATAGTGTCATTGTAAGGTAATACAGCGATCACCAGTGACATTATACACAGGAGCCCTGCATATAGTGTCAGTGTACAGAAAATGCAGTGATCACTGGTGACATTATACACAGGAGCTCTACAGGTCCTTCTCAAAAAATTAGCATATAGTGTTAAATTTCATTATTTACCATAATGTAATGATTACAATTAAACTTTCATATATTATAGATTCATTATCCACCAACTGAAATTTGGCAGGTCTTTTATTGTTTTAATACTGATGATTTTGGCATACAACTCCTGATAACCCAAAAAACCTGTCTCAATAAATTAGCATATTTCACCCATCCAATCAAATAAAAGTGTTTTTTAATAACAAACAAAAAACCAACAAATAATAATGTTCAGTTATGCACTCAATACTTGGTGGGGAATCCTTTGGCAGAAATGACTGCTTCTATGCGGCGTGGCATGGAGGCAATCAGCCTGTGACACTGCTGAGATGTTATGGAGGCCCAGGATGCTTCAATAGCGGCCTTAAGCTCATCCAGAGTGTTGGGTCTTGCGTCTCTCAACTTTCTCTTCACAATATCCCACAGATTCTCTATGGGGTTCAGGTCAGGAGAGTTGGCAGGCCAATTGAGCACAGTAATACCATGGTCAGTAAACCATTTACCAGTGGTTTTGGCACTGTGAGCAGGTGCCAGGTCATGCTGAAAAATGAAATCTTCATCTCCATAAAGCATTTCAGCCGATGGAAGCATGAAGTGCTCCAAAATCTCCTGATAGCTAGCTGCATTGACCCTGCCCTTGATGAAACACAGTGGACCAACACCAGCAGCTGACATGGCACCCCACACCATCACTGACTGTGGGTACTTGACACTGGACTTCAGGCATTTTGGCATTTCCTTCTCCCCAGTCTTCCTCCAGACTCTGGCACCTTGATTTCCGAATGACATGCAAAATTTGCTTTCATCAGAAAAAAGTACTTGGGACCACTTAGCAACAGTCCAGTGCTGCTTCTCTGTAGCCCATTTCGGCACCTGTAGCCCATTTCCTGCACACGCCTGTGCACGGTGGCTCTGGATGTTTCCACACCAGACTCAGTCCACTGCTTCCTCAGGTTCCCCAAGGTCTGGAATCGGTCCTTCTCCACAATCTTCCTCAGGGTCCGGTCTCCTCTTCTCGTTGTACAGCGTTTTCTGCCACATTGTTTCCTTCCAACAGACTTACCATTGAGGTGCCTTGATACAGCACTCTGGGAACAGCCTATTTGTTGAGAAATTTCTTTCTGGGTCTTACCCTCTTGCTTGAGGGTGTCAATGATGGCCTTCTTGACATCTGTCAGGTCGCTAGTCTTACCCATGATGGGGGTTTTGAGTAATGAACCAGGCAGGGAGTTTATAAAAGCCTCAGGTATCTTTTGCATGTGTTTAGAGTTAATTAGTTGATTCAGAAGATTAGGGTAATAGGTCGTTTAGAGAACCTTTTCTTGATATGCTAATTTATTGAGACAGGTTTTTTGGGTTATCAGGAGTTGTATGCCAAAATCATCAGTATTAAAACAATAAAAGACCTGACAAATTTCAGTTGGTGGATAATGAATCTATAATATATGAAAGTTTAATTGTAATCATTACATTATGGTAAATAATGAAATTTAACACTATATGCTAATTTTTTGAGAAGGACCTGTATATACAGGTCCTTCTCAAAAAATTAGCATATAGTGTTAAATTTCATTATTTACCATAATGTAATGATTACAATTAAACTTTCATATATTATAGATTCATTATCCACCAACTGAAATTTGTCAGGTCTTTTATTGTTTTAATACTGATGATTTTGGCATACAACTCCTGATAACCCAAAAAACCTGTCTCAATAAATTAGCATATCAAGAAAAGGTTCTCTAAACGACCTATTACCCTAATCTTCTGAATCAACTAATTAACTCTAAACACATGCAAAAGATACCTGAGGCTTTTATAAACTCCCTGCCTGGTTCATTACTCAAAACCCCCATCATGGGTAAGACTAGCGACCTGACAGATGTCAAGAAGGCCATCATTGACACCCTCAAGCAAGAGGGTAAGACCCAGAAAGAAATTTCTCAACAAATAGGCTGTTCCCAGAGTGCTGTATCAAGGCACCTCAATGGTAAGTCTGTTGGAAGGAAACAATGTGGCAGAAAACGCTGTACAACGAGAAGAGGAGACCGGACCCTGAGGAAGATTGTGGAGAAGTGGAAACATCCAGAGCCACCGTGCACAGGCGTGTGCAGGAAATGGGCTACAGGTGCCGCATTCCCCAGGTAAAGCCACTTTTGAACCATAAACAGCGGCAGAGGCGCCTGACCTGGGCTACAGAGAAGCAGCACTGGACTGTTGCTAAGTGGTCCCAAGTACTTTTTTCTGATGAAAGCAAATTTTGCATGTCATTCGGAAATCAAGGTGCCAGAGTCTGGAGGAAGACTGGGGAGAAGGAAATGCCAAAATGCCTGAAGTCCAGTGTCAAGTACCCACAGTCAGTGATGGTGTGGGGTGCCATGTCAGCTGCTGGTGTTGGTCCACTGTGTTTCATCAAGGGCAGGGTCAATGCAGCTAGCTATCAGGAGATTTTGGAGCACTTCATGCTTCCATCGGCTGAAATGCTTTATGGAGATGAAGATTTCATTTTTCAGCACGACCTGGCACCTGCTCACAGTGCCAAAACCACTGGTAAATGGTTTACTGACCATGGTATTACTGTGCTCAATTGGCCTGCCAACTCTCCTGACCTGAACCCCATAGAGAATCTGTGGGATATTGTGAAAAGAAAGTTGAGAGACGCAAGACCCAACACTCTGGATGAGCTTAAGGCCGCTATTGAAGCATCCTGGGCCTCCATAACATCTCAGCAGTGTCACAGGCTGATTGCCTCCATGCCACGCCGCATTGAAGCAGTCATTTCTGCCAAAGGATTCCCGACCAAGTATTGAGTGCATAACTGAACATTATTATTTGATGGTTTTTTTGTTTGTTATTAAAAAACACTTTTATTTGATTGGATGGGTGAAATATGCTAATTTATTGAGACAGGTTTTTTGGGTTATCAGGAGTTGTATGCCAAAATCATCAGTATTAAAACAATAAAAGACCTAACAAATTTCAGTTGGTGGATAATGAATCTATAATATATGAAAGTTTAATTGTAATCATTACATTATGGTAAATAATGAAATTTAACACTATATGCTAATTTTTTGAGAAGGACCTGTATAGTGTACAGGTAATACAGTATTCACCAGTAATATTATACACAGAAACTCTGTATATAGTGTCAGTGTACAGGTAATACAGTGATCACCTGTAACATTATACACAGTAACTCGGTAAATAGTATACAGATAATACAGTGATCACCGATGACATTATACAACAGGAGCTCTGTATATAATGTTAGTGTACATGTAGTACAGGGATTACCATTGAAATTATACATAGAAGCTCTGTGTATAGCGCACAGATAATAAAAGGATTACCCATGATATTACACAGGAGCCCTGTATATAGAGTAAAGTGTGTGTACTGTACATGTGATACAGTGACTCACCAGTCACGTTATTAGGTGAAGTCATTCATCTTCAATTTTCTTCTTCATCTGCACACACCACCATCACTTCTTCCTGCCAGGATTTGTCTCTGCAGAAAATAACACACTCATTTATAGCTGGTCTCTTCTGAAGCATATTTCCTCGACTTCTACACTATGCCAGATGAATAAAAAAGAGACATAGTGCTGCCCTGCACAGTAACAGGGCCTCTCCTTTGTTCCCTCCCATGGAAAACAGTCTCCTAAAAAGTAAATTATATTTCAGCAGTAATTATGTCCCCCACTTGCCACCATAAATGAATATGGTATGTTTCTCATTTTAGCCTCCTTTTTTAATAATGTGCCCCATCCTGTCCCACTATGTCCCTTGGCCTGGCTGGCCCCCTAAGTTCCTTGGCCTGTCTGGCCCCCCTGTCCCTTGGCCTGGCTCGCCCCCCTGTCTTTTGGCCTGGCTAACCGCCCCATATGTCCCTTGGCCTGGCTGCTCCGCTGTCCATTGGCCTGGTCCCAGCATCATGCCCCATCCACAGAAGAAAAAAAAACGATTCCTCTTACCTGCCTGCTTTCCCTCAGCCCCGCTGCAGAGGCCGGCGGCTGATGTGAGTGCACCCGTCGCAGGCACCGTATGACAGTTATGTCGCTGGCATTATGTCACTGTTATGCACTGCCTGTGACGGGCACACTCACATCAGATGCCAGCTTCTGCTAGGATGGCGGCATCATTAACTATTGTGGTGGAGCAGTAAATTTCAACTGAATATGCGTTTCAGCTGTCAGCTGTTTTTGACGAGCACCAGCCCTTTAATGTCTTCTTGCTCAGTGAGCATATGTTCACTACTAAATGCTGAGGCTCATGATCTGATCAGCAGTCATGTGCCCCGAATAGCTCAGGACCGGCATTCATAGGAGATGATGATTTCTGCTACACACAGCCGGGCTCGTAAGGAGAGAATTGAAGCAAGTTAGAAGTAGAAAAAAAATGTTTAAAAAAATATTAAAAAAATAAAAAATATATAAAAGTTCAAAACTTCCCCCTTTTGCCCCATTTAAAATAAAACAAAACAATAAAGAAACACATATTTGGTATCACTGGTTTCAGAAATGACCAATCTATCAAAATATAAATTACATTAATCCGATTGGTAAAATCTGTAACAAGAAAACATAAAAACACAAGAACTAGGTTTTTTTTTTTGTGTGTCGGTAACGTTGCAATAAAATACAATAACAGGCGATGAAAACATCATATCTAGCACATAAAATGTCAGCTTGGTGCGCAAAAAGTAAGCCCTCACCTAGAGCCAGATCCCGAAAAATGGAGACGCTACGGGTCTCAGAAAATGGCGCTTTTTTTTTAGTTATAAAATGTTTATTACTTTTTCACCATATAAATAAAAAGAACTTCTACATATCTGCTATTTGCAAACGCGTAATGAACTGGTGAATCTTAATAGAAGGTCAGTTTTAACATTTGAAAGAAAAAAAACAATTGTGGAATTGCACTTTTTTTTAAAATTTTATCACACTTGGAATGTTTTCCTGTTTTCCAGTACACTTTATGCTAAATTCAATGGATTTGTTAAAAAGTACAACTCGTCCCGCAAAAAACAAGCACTCACATGGCCATATTGATGAAAAAATAAAAAGTTACGGCTCTGGGAAGAAGGGAAGCAAAATACAAAAATGCAAAAATGGAAAATCGCAAGTTCCTGAAGGGGGTAAACAACGCTACAGCATGGTTAAATGATTGGTAGCAACTAAAGTAAAGGGGTTCTCCTAGTGTCCGGCCAGTCTGACGCTTTTTTCATACAACATGCTTCATCAGGGGTAAGATTATTGTTTAACCGGTATTATTCACCTTTGATTATAGCAAATTATTTATGTATAATTAATTTAGTTACTCATCATTCTTTTATGCCCATCTGCATTGTGTCATCCCTTGGGGCTTCTAACTGCCCTGACTGCCCTTTTGTCTGGTTTTTAACATTGTATGAATTCCTTGTACTTTACCTTTTTACATGTTTCTATCTATATTTCAATAAAGTTCTTTACGTTTGCATTTATGGTGTCAAAAACTCACCAAAAACTCATTGTGGGAACTTAAGCTAATTGTGATATTAGAAAACACATGAAATTCAAATTCTTACCAGAAACAAGCATCACAATATATGCTATAACATTTTTTGTATTTAATAGTACAATATAAATGCATTAATCGAGTAACTGAATTTACAAGCACTAGCTGCTGTGATGGGTGTTATTAATATTTCAGAACTACGTATGTTACCTGTCATCTGGACTGTTTTTAAGTGAGGCAGCTGGATCAGCCATAGTAACAGCTGGAATGCCAGGCTAGCACAGGTTTCTCCCATAATATCTGCCTTCAGGCAGCATTGCCCAATATTCTATTCAGTTCCATGGTGTTACTTGTTTTAGATCTTACTGGCTGTAAATTGTTATAGTACAAGGCCAGAATTCAGGCTAATAACAGAATGTAACAGATGTCACCTGGGACAGACATAAGATATGAAAAAACTGTAAACTGCGTATAAGTGATTACTGGGAATTGGAGCATGAATTTGATGCTGTACAGTGGTGTAAGAACGGGGTTGGAGAGGTTGCAAACTGACTGGGGCACAATCCTTGGATGTAAATCTTACGTGGACTTGTTTTTTTCTGGACCTAGTCGTAATTTTTATTAGAACCATTATGGATACATATAATTAGTTTATTAATGGGGCTGCTACTAGGACAACTCCTTCTTGATCTGAATGTTACCGATAAAATAAAAACACTTAGGGAACAGACAGACGGCAGTATCGCATCACAGTCCTCAGACTGGCCTGGCACCTCTCCTGATCTGAGCCTGACATCTGCACAGAAACATATCAATCTATCAGGCTCAGGTTAGAAGAGGTGCCGGGCCAGTCCGAGGATTGCAATGCGTTCCTTGCACGAGAAATACGGCCATCTGTCTGCATCCTTATACTCACGTCCCGTGTCAGCGCTGTTCCATTGGTGTTGGCACACATGTTCCTGGGGCTCGTGTGTGGTTGTTATGATACGTGAGCATTGTGCCCAATCAACACTGGCATCACTGTCTCCGCCAGAAATGGAGGCCCTCTGGGTGCCTTAACTGAAAAGTCATTGCTGACTGTGGTCACATCACATATGGCTAATAGGATGACAGAGGTCTCCAGCCTCCACAATTAATGTGACATGTAAAACTGATGCAATCGATTCTACAGTTACTATACAGCTGATACAGTCATAGTGGCTTTTAACCCCCCTGAGCCAGACTGATTTCTAATTTGTGCAATTTAGCTTTTTCCTTCCTTACTAAGAGCCACAACTTTTTTTTCTGTTAATACAACTGTATGAGGGCTTGCTTTTTTCAGGATGAATTGTAGTTTTGAAGTTTTGAGTGACAACATTTATTTTACTGCATTGTACTGAAAAATGGGAAAAAGTTCAGTATGATTACAATGATACCAAAGTTGTTTACTTTTTTTAAAATTCTGAGATTTGTAAAAAAAAGAATTTTTGTGTTTCCAATTTCTGAGACTCGTAATTTGATGGAACTGTATAATGACTGTTTTTGCATGTCAAGCTATAGTTTTTAGTGGAATCATTTGGTGTGTACATACATTGATCACTTTTTATTACAATTTTTAAGGGAATTGTGGGAACATAAAAAACACAAATCTGGTAGGAGCACGTTCTTTTTGACTTTCAATGTAAGTTTTTTTAAAAACTTTTATTTAGACTGAACGTTTATAGTCCCAGTGATGACAATTATATTTATTATTTTAAAACTTGGAAAACAGTGTGATTTAAACTTTTACATATTTTAAAAAAACAAAAACATTGTTTTTAACTTATTTTTTTGTACCCTTTGGGGACTTTAATGTGCAATCTACTTTCAAGCTAGCCCACAGATGCATTTTAGAGGAATATCAGATGTTGGCACCTGGAGCCTTTAGCAGGCCTCTGGCAACCATAGTATCCGGTTTCCATCATGTTCGTGTCATAGGTAGATTAAAAAAAAAGTTGAAGCAACACTCCATTATGGAGTGCTGATTTAACTTTTTTTAATCTATTTATAAGGTTTGGTATGTGCCTATGAGGTTTTGCACCCTAGCACCCTATTTTTTATTGGAAGGAGGAACTAGCAGTGCAGAGCATCTTGTGGTGCTGGAGTGCTTGGGTCCCCTTCAGAAGCCCATTTGAATCATCTGAGCCACGTGCCGCACTGAAACGGAGTATTCCCCTGCTGAGAGCGCAGGGGCGAGAGCGAATAAGACAGACTCGAATTTCAGATTCACTTCCATTATACTGGATGTCCGAACATCCAACATGCTTGATTAGAGTACCAAGCACTCGAGCATTTCAGTGCTCAATCATCACTAGTCATAGGTGCTTGTGCCAAGTGACCGCGCTATTTCAAGGGAACCTGTCACCCCCAAAATCGCGGGTGAGGTAAGCCCACTGGCATCAGGGGCTTATCCACAGCATTCTGGAATGCTGTAGATAAGCCCCTGATGTATCCTAAAAGATGAGAAAAAGAAGTTAGATTATACTCACCCAGGGGCGTTCCTGCTGTTGGTCCGGATCCGGCGCCTCCCATCTTCATCAGATGATGTCCTCTTCTTGGCTTCATGCTGCGGCTCCAGCGCAGGCATACTTTGTCTGCCCTGTTGAGGGCAGAGCAAAGTTTTGCAGTGAGCAGGAGCTGGGCCTCTCTGACCTTTCCCAGCGCTTGCGCACTGCAGTACTTTGCTCTGCCCTCAACAGGGCAGACAAAGTACGCCTGCGCTGGAGCTGCAGCGTGAAGACCAGAAGAGGACGTCATCTGATGAAGATGGGAGGTGCCGGACCTGGACCAACAGCGGGAACGCCCCTGGGTGAGTATAATCTAACGTCTTTTTCTCATCTTTTAGGATACATCGGGGGCTTATCTACAGCATTCCAGAATGCTGTAGATAAGCCCCTGATGCCGGTGGGCTTACCTCACCCGCGATTTTCGGTGTGTCAGGTTCCCTTTAAATATCGCTATCAATGATTGACAGCAGCATTTAAATAAACAGCAAAAATTGGCTGTATTGCTACTGTTATGGGCAGATGCTGGCTTTGTATTACTGTGACCACTTCATATACTCCCATTTTGGCCGTGGCATACTTTTATGGTAAGGTGCGCACAGGGGTTAATAGGCTATAGCTTGCCATGGAAACCCATCAGCGCCCAGCGATTATGTTTCTATGGGACATTAATGGAATAACAAAAGGAGCTGTTATTGACCATGACCTCAATTGGGTAAAGATATAGTGAACATCTAACATTGTGCTGCCAAGGCATGTTCAGAGTTGCAGTTTTGCAACAACCAGGAGCCATAGGTTGATGATGTCATCTAGACCAACAGCACAATTTTCTCAAATGGCCAAAACATCATTGCATCTATTATCTAGAAACTAGGATAATGAAAGCTGATCTGAAAATAAGTTCTAGTCATTTATAGAAATGGTGCCACTCTTGCCCATTGGTTCATTGTCCATCAGTGGTATTTCAGCTGAGCCAATTCACTTGAATGGGGCTGAGCTGCAACGTCTCACACAGCATGTGGACAAGCGTGCCACTGATTCAGGAACCAAAGCTTCTTTTAAGTTCATAGAAACTCAATTACTTGATCTCCCCAAGTAGTGGTGTTCATTTTGATTATTGTCATCCCTCATATAGTCAGCACACCCATTTTTAAGACAATCGTATGGAAATCACCTACATACAACTGACAGTAGTTTATTGGTTCACTTGAATATATTATTCCTTAGGATACAGTCAATCTATTTTATGCTGATTTCATTCCAAAGGAAAATCCCTATTTAGATCCACCCTTGTGTTTAAGCCAACTTTTTTCACAAGTTTGGAAATGGATAAGAAAGAAAGATGAATGAAACACGAATGATATGATAATATGACACGGCAAAATGATTATTACTTAAGCAAGCAACTGATAATATGGTGAATATTATAATAGGAAAGCCATGATATTCTATGGGGCTGTGCACATATCCGAATTTTACTTCGGTCTGAGAGAAGAAATCTGAGACGTGACTGATTTTAATCCGAGAGTCCGATCAAAATCGGCAAGTCTACGGGTCCATAAAAAACATCAGACCGCACTTGGACAAGTGTGGAACGACTATCACGGACTGACAAAATGGAGAGGTTGGACAAACTTTTTTTCCTCTCTCCACCTTCAAGAAAAACAGATGCCACTGATTAGCCCCTTAATCCCTGGGTCATTTTCCGTTTTTGCGTTTTCACCATCCTTCTCAGAGCCATAGCTTTTTTTATTTTTTGGTCAATATGGCCATATGAGGGCTTGTTTTTTGTGGCACAAGTTGTACTTTTGAACAACACCATTGGTTTTAACATATCGTGTACTGGAAAATGGGAAAAAAATCCAAGTTCAGTGAAATTACAAAAAAAGTGCAAATCTACATTTTTTTTTTCTTACCATGTTCACTAAATGCTAAAACTGACCTGTCAATATGATTCCCAGGTCACTACGAGTGCACAGATACCAAACATGTATAGGTTCTTTCTTATTTAAGTGGTTAAAAACATCCAAAATTAGTTTTTTTTTAAATGGCAACATTTAGCAATCGGGTTAATTATTTTTTAATATTGATAGATCGGGCAATTCTGAATGCCGCGATACCAAATATGTGTATATTTGTTTTTTTATTGTTTTATTTTGAATGGGGTGAAAGGGTGGTGATTTTAACTTTTAAAAATCTGGCAATGACAACCACAGAGGTCTGCTGCAGACCTCTTGTTGTCATGCCAACCCATCGGTGACCCGCGATCATGTGACAAGGTCACTGATGGATGGATTCAATGATGCTTCCTGTAAGCGCGAGTTAAATGCAGCTGTCAGAGATTGAAAGCGGCATTTAATGAGATAAAAGCTGTGTGTGGATTGCGATTCCACCCTTGGCTGTTGCAGACACATGTCAGTTGTATAGATCAGCTGTCATGTGCCCGGAAAGGTGCGAACTCAACTCCGGAGCCCGCACCAAACAGGGGGAATCCAACATGTGCATATAAGTACGGCAGATGTCGGAAAGGGGTTAAACTTTGATCAGTCGCAAGACAAAAAAAGCACAGTGTGAAACCAGCCTTATTGCAGCAGTGATAAATGATAAAAGTCTTGAATCTTCTATTAGAATTATCATTATAATTTATCAAATTGTTGTTGAAATACAGTCTTTTTTTTTGCACACTCAAAGGGACTCTGTCACCTGAATTTGGAGGGAACAATTTTCAGCCATAGGGGCGGGGTTTTCGGGTGTTTGATTCACCCTTTCCTTACCCGCTGGCTGCATGCTTGCTGCAATATTGGATTGAAGTTCATTCTCTGTCCTCCATAGTACACGCCTGCGCAAGGCACCATGGCTCCACGTGGTTTGAATGAAAATGTAGGATTTATGGCATTTTTGTAGAACATTGCGGGTTTTAGATCCTGCATATATTATATATTATGTATTTACTAATTTTCCCCTATTTTTCTGTATTAATTTTCTATTTTATTCTGTGTTTGTGTGTTTTGTTTTTAACATATTTTTTTTTTATCTATTATACAGTGAGGATCTATCATGTGAGGTGTTTTTATGTCTCCTGTGATATGCGTGGGATCCTTTATCCCCTGAATATATGGATCACCTGAACTCATCATACTTTGAAGTCATTCATCTACAGGGAGCTATAGGACACCTATTTCATAAAGTCACCTCATCAATTATTCTGGTTCACAGTTTGTGGGGTGGTTTTTTTTGTCCATTCATTGAGGCGTATGTATTACTGCTATACTATGTGTGATATTTTATATATTGCACTATGTTAGTAATTTATTTATTTACTAATTGTGTATGTATTGGGATGTAGTTAGTTGCACATTGTTATATCAACATTGTATATGGAAATTTGAATATATATGCATGTATATGTGTATGTATATATGTATGCATATGTGTGTATGTGTATATATATGTTTATATAAGTGTATTCTGTTCATCACTGTCTTTGCTGGTAATGCTTTTTATAGTTATTATCATACTTTGTTAGCACTTTATATCCAATCACCCTTTTTTTTTCGCTTTTTTCTCTACATTGAGGTCATCTAATTTGTAATATACTTATTATATTTGTAATTTAATATTTTATTTTAATATAATGGTCACAGGTTTTGCACATATTCATTATTACCTTTTTCACACTATGCACACTTTAATACTTTTTGTCAAATACCACCTTTTGAAAGTATGGTCCGTTCTGTTCCCTCCCTCACCTTTTCTTTTCCTTTTCATTCATCTAAGCGTGCAGCCAGCGCATGCGCGGTTTGGGGCGACTCCGTGATTTCCTGTCCAGGCCTTTGCTGGATGCAGTGCGTTCCACACCTGCGTTCCAGGTGTGCGGCAAAGGAAGTTACTTTTCCATTAGAGGAAGCCCGTAAAGCTGCGCATGCACAAAGGCACGCCGGTGACGCTGACATGTGAATCAGCTGTGAATGCGCGGGGGGTTAAATAGACGGCCACAGTGTAGCACACATACACGCCTCCATTTGAGGAACCAAGCATGGCGAAGCGGCGCTGTTGGGGTCACTGATGGTCTCATTTATGTAAGTAATAGAATTCATACGCTGGGGTATATTTTGATTTCTTCATTCACGATTGCATATTGTATCCTATTCCTATGTGAGCTGCTGCTAATTTATTAATGGTATTCATACTTGCACGGCATAATGCACTTTATATATGCACCATACTAGGATATACACAGCAGTTTCTACATAGGAGCACTGTCTAGGTTCATATTCTAATTAGTTCAGGCCACTCCCCCTTTTTTGCCCTAACATGACTTATTGCATGATGCATTTTACTTAATGGGCTGAAAGGATTTTGAGGTGTTGTGATATATATATATATATATATATATATATATATATATATACATATATATATATATATATATATGTATATATATATATATATATAAACTTTTTTTTGAACCTTGTTAGTGTCATACCCATAGTATCTCTTAATTCTTATATTTTTGTCATCATCAGTTATTTCTTTATGAAACTTCCTTGTCTTGTTTTATGAATGATTTTATGTAATTGATAATAAAAATATATATTTTATTCATATCTGCCCAAGCCTCTGTGTTTTACCAGTAATATATCTGGTAAATATGTGTTTATTATATTGATTTGAGGTGGCCATTCCACTATTGGACCTTTTTTGGTAATGTATAAATGTGGAAAGAGATATAGCAAATCGGAAAAACTATAGTACATTTCTAATTGGAAGTATTTGCTAATATTATTATTACGACACCAACTACATATCGGGATAGGATCTTGGAGATGTGAATACCCCTTTAAATAAAAAAGGGTTTGAAACAGGCACAATTCCCATAATTTGATGTTGAACACCAAAAATGATTCTATCATTTTTTTAATAAAAATAAATTGCCATGTGTTATTTTCCTTTCATACTTTCCTAACTCACAAGGTTTATTTATCATGTTGACATTTGCTTTTTCTTTTATTATTACATTAAATGCTTACGGTGAAAAAATAAATATTTTTTTTTGCTTTAGAATCCAAGAGGATACATATTGGAAGTATCATTTTCATAGCACTTTTGTCTATTAGGAATCAAAAGTTATAGGAATTCTAAATAAAATAATAAACAAATGACAGCCTATATATGTATTCATTTCGGCAATCAAACACATGGATATTTCGTGTGCTTCATTTTACTACCTTACTGAAAATATGCACAAATTTGAGCGATTTCTAAGTATTTCTAAGTATTAGCTCTTTTTTCTACATGCTGGCGCAACGTCATCAGTGTCATGCAGCAATACACATAATTGTTGTCTCTCCTTACTGACTTGAACTACAGTGGGGCAAAAAAGTATTTAGTCAGTCAGCAATAGTGCAAGTTCCACCACTTAAAAAGATGAGAGGCGTCTGTAATTTACATCATAGGTAGACCTCAACTATGGGAGACAAACTGAGAAAAAAAAATCCAGAAAATCACATTGTCTGTTTTTTTATCATTTTATTTGCATATTATGGTGGAAAATGAGTATTTGGTCAGAAACAAACAATCAAGATTTCTGGCTCTCATAGACCTGTAACTTCTTCTTTAAGAGTCTCCTCTTTCCTCCACTCATTACCTGTAGTAATGGCACCTGTCTAAACTTGTTATCAGTATAAAAAGACACCTGTGCACACCCTCAAACAGTCTGACTCCAAACTCCACTATGGTGAAGACCAAAGAGCTGTCAAAGGACACCACAAACAAAATTGTAGCCCTGCACCAGGCTGGGAAGACTGAATCTGCAATAGCCAACCAGCTTGGAGTGAAGAAATCAACAGTGGGAGCAATAATTAGAAAATGGAAGACATACAAGACCACTGATAATCTCCCTCGATCTGGGGCTCCACGCAAAATCCCACCCCGTGGGGTCAGAATGATCACAAGAACGGTGAGCAAAAATCCCAGAACCAAGCGGGGGGACCTAGTGAATGAACTGCAGAGAGCTGGGACCAATGTAACAAGGCCTACCATAAGTAACACACTACGCCACCATGGACTCAGATCCTGCAGTGCCAGACGTGTCCCACTGCTTAAGCCAGTACATGTCCGGGCCCGTCTGAAGTTTGCTAGAGAGCATTTGGATGATCCAGAGGAGTTTTGGGAGAATGTCCTATGGTCTGATGAAACCAAACTGGAACTGTTTGGTAGAAACACAACTTGTCGTGTTTGGAGGAAAAAGAATACTGAGTTGCATCCATCAAACACCATACCTACTGTAAAGCATGGTGGTGGAAACATCATGCTTTGGGGCTGTTTCTCTGCAAAGGGGCCAGGACGACTGATCCGGGTACATGAAAGAATGAATGGGGCCATGTATCGTGAGATTTTGAGTGCAAACCTCCTTCCATCAGCAAGGGCATTGAAGATGAAATGTGGCTGGGTCTTTCAACATGACAATGATCCAAAGCACACCGCCAGTGCAACGAAAAAGTGGCTTCGTAAGAAGCATTTCAAGGTCCTGGAGTGGCCTAGCCAGTCTCCAGATCTCAACCCTATAGAAAACCTTTGGAGGGAGTTGAAAGTCCGTGTTGCCAAGCGAAAAGCCAAAATCATCACTGCTCTAGAGGAGATCTGCATGGAGGAATGGGCCAACATACCAACAACAGTGTGTGGCAACCTTGTGAAGACTTACAGAAAACGTTTGACCTCTGTCATTGCCAACAAAGGATATATTACAAAGTATTGAGATGAAATTTTGTTTCTGACCAAATACTTATTTTCCACCATAATATGCAAATAAAATGTTAAAAAAACAGACAATGTGATTTTCTGGATTTTTTTTTCTCAGTTTGTCTCCCATAGTTGAGGTCTACCTATGATGTAAATTACAGACGCCTCTCATCTTTTTAAGCAGTGGAACTTGTACTATTGCTGACTGACTAAATACTTTTTTGCCCCACTGTATATGGCTATGTTCACACGTTCCTGATTTCCCTCCTTTTTTTTCAGGACTAAAAACCGCAGCTCTTGGCAGAAAACGCAGGTCCTTTTTTTGGTGCGTTTTTGGTGCTTTTTTGGTGCATTTTTTGATGCGTTTTTGATGCAGTTTTCTATGCAGAGTCTGTGTGTTTTCTAGGAAGTTTTTTAGGGTTAAAATGGCTGAAAATACCCTAACCCTACCCCTAACCCTAACCCTACCCCTAACCCTAACCCTACACCTAACCCTACCCCTAACCCTACCCCTAACCCTACCCCTAACCCTACCCCTACCCCTAACCCTACCCCTAACCCTACCCCTAACCCTAACCCTATTCTAACCTTAGTGGAAAAAAAATAAAAAAATCTTAATTTTTTTATTGTCCCTACCTATGGGGGTGACAAAGGGGGGGGGGGTATTTACTATTTTTTTTATTTTGATCACTGAGATAGGTTATATCTCAGTGATCAAAATGCACTTTGGAACGAATCTGCCGGCCGGCGGCGCCCAGGGAGAAGACGGCCGGACGGACACCGGGAGGCCGGGTAAGTATAAGGGGGGGAGATGAGGGTACGGGGGGGCGTCGGAGCACGGGGGGTGGCATCGGAGCATGGGGGGGTGGGATTGGGGCACGGGGGGGCAGCCACACTGCAGCGGTTCTGCACCACAAACCGCAGAAAACCCGCAGATATTTTTTTCATCTGCGGGTTTTACTGCGGGTTTGACCTCACAATGGAGGTCTATGGGTGCAGAACCGCTGCAGTTCCGCAAAAAGAAGTGACATGGTACTTCTTTTTTACCGCGGCTATTCAGCGCGGCTTTTTTCGCGATTTTCCGCAATGTGGGCAAAGCAGTTCCTGTTTTCCATAGGGTACATTGTAATGTACCCTGCATGGAAAACAGCTGCGGACCCGCAGCGGGAAAATCGCGGCGATTCCGCATGAAAAAAAGGATGGTGTGAACATGGCCTATATCAATTTGTATCCACATTGTTAATGGTATAAAAAATTTTTTTTTAAAAATGCCTTATTTTTTTTTGCATTTTGCCTCACAAAAAAAAGCTAAATAAAAAATCATCAAAAAGTTGTATCCGATCCCAAAATGGTACCAATGTGAAATACATCTTGTTAAACAAAAGCATGCTCTAATATAGCTCGATCAAAGACAAAGTCTGTAAAAAATTGCAAGACAAAAATGAACATATTTTTTAATGTGCTTTTAATTTGTAGAAATAGTAAAACATAAAGAAATATGATATGTTAGCTATCACCATGTTCACTCTAATGCACAATAAACACTGTAAAAAGAATCAACTAAAAAATAATTCCAGAATTGATTTTTTTTCATGTCGCCTCCCAAAAATATATAATAAAAAGGAGGAAAATGTTGTAAAAACTGGTACTGTTAAAAACTACATCTTGTCCCATAAAAAAAAAATAAAACCTCACACACCAACATTTACTGAAATCTACCAAGATGGTATCTTTGAAAACTGTAGCTCTTCCAAGCAATAAATTGAAAATGAAAAAAGTTATGGCTTTCAGAAAACAATGACACAAAATCAATTTTTAAAAAAATATATTTAATGCACAAGAATTAGCAAAACATAAAATATATATGAACTTGGTAGTGTCACAATCGTACTTACATTCAAAATGTTGGTAACATTATATTTATGCTGCATGGTGACTGTTGGAAAAAAAAAATATTATATATATATATTTATATATACACACTGCTCAAAAAAATAAAGGGAACACTAAAATTCCACATCCTAGATATCACTGAATAAAATATTCCAGTTGTAAATCTTTACTCATTGCATAGTCGAACGTGTTGACAACAATGAAACCTAAAAATTATTAAAGTAAATCACAACTAATATCCCACGGAGGTCTGAAGTTGGAATGATGCTCAAAATCAAAGTGGAAAATGAAGTTACATGCTGACCCAACTTCAGTGGAAATGCCTCAAGACAAGGAAATGATGCTCAGTAGTGTGTGTGGCCTCCATGTGCCTGTATGACCTCCATACAACGCCTGGGCATGCTCCTGATGAGGCGGCGGATGGTCTCCCGAGGGATCTCCTCCCAGACCTGGACTAAAGCATCTGCCAAATCCTGGACAGTCTGTGGTGCAACATGATGATAGTGGATGGTGCGAGACATGATGTCCCAGATGTGTTTAATTGGATTCAGGTCTTGGGAATGGGCAGGCCAGGCTATAGCTTCAATGCCTTTATCGTGCAGGAACTGCTGACACACTCCAGCCACATGAGGTCTGGCATTGTCCTGCATTAGGAGGAACCCTGGGCCAACTGCACCAGCATATGGTCTCACGAGGGGTCTGAGGATCTCATCTCGGTACCTAAATGGCAGTCAGGCTACCTCTGGCGAGCACATAGAGGGCTGTGCGGTTCTCCAAGGAAACACCACCCCACACCATTGCTGACCCACTGCCAAACCGGTTATTCTGAAGGATGTTGCAGGCAGCAGATCACTGTCCACGGTGTCTCTAGACTCTGTCACGTCTGTCCCATGTGCTCAGTGTGAGCCTGCTTTCATCTGTGAAGAGCACAGGGCGTCAGTAGCGAATTTGCCAATCCTGGTGTTCTGTGGCAAATGCCAAGCGTCCTGCACAGTGTTGGGCTGTGAGCACAACCCCCATCTGTGGACGTCGGGCACTCAGACCATCCTCATGGAGTCAGTTTCTAACCGTTTGTGCAGACACATGCACATGTGTGGCCTGCTGGAGGTCATGTTGCAAGACTCTGGCAGTGCTCCTCCTGTTCCTCCTTGCACGAAGGCTGAGGTAGTGGTCCTGCTGCTGGGTTGTTGGTCCCCCTCCACGTCTCCTGGTGTACTGGCCTGTCTCCTGGTAGCGCCTCCAGCCTCTGGACACTATGCTGACAGATACAGCAAACCTTCTTGCCACAGCTTGCATTGATGTGCCACCGTGGATGAGCTGCACTACCTGAGCCACTTGTGTGGGTTGTAGAGTCCATCTCATGCTACAACGAGTGTGAAAGTATGACCAACATTCAAAAGTGACCAAAACATCAGCCAGAAAGCATTGGTATTGAGATGTGGTCTGTGGACCCCACCTGCAGAACCACTCCTTTATTGAGTGTGTCTTGATAATTGCCAATAATTTCCATCTCTTGTTTATTCCATTTGCACAACAGCATGCAAAATTGATTGTCAAACAGTGTTGCTTCCTAAGTGGACAGTTTGATTTCACTGAAGTTTGATTTACTAGGAGTTATATTCTATTGCTTAAGTGTTCCCTTTATTTTTTTGAGCAGTGTATGTATATATATATATATATATATATATATATATATACAGTACAGACCATAAGTCTGGACACACCTTCTCATTTAAAGATTTTTCTGTATTTTCATGACTATGAAAATTGTACATTCACACTGAAGGCATCAGAACTATGAATTAACACATGTGGAATTACTGTATATACTTAACAAAAAAGTGTGAAACAACTGAAAATATGTCTTATATTCTAGGTTCTTCAAAGTAGCCACCTTTTGCTTTGATGACTGCTTTGCACACTCTTGGCATTCTCTTGATGAGCTTCAAGAGGTAGTCACCAGGAATGGTTTTCACTTCACAGGTGTGCCCTGTCAGGTTTAATAAGTGGGATTTCTTGCCTTATAAATGGGGTTGGGACCATCAGTTGTGTTGTGCAGAAGTCTGGTGGAAACACAGCTGATAGTCCTACTGAATAGACTGTTAGAAGTTGTATTATGGCAAGAAAAAAGCAGTGGCCATCATTATTTTAAGAAATGCAGGTCAGTCAGTATGAAAAATTGGGAAAACTTTGAAAGTGTAGTTGCAAAAACCATCAAGCGCTACAAAGAAACTGGCTCACATGAGGACCGCCCCAGGAAAGGAAGACCAAGAGTCACCTCTGCTTCTGAGGATAAGTTTATCCGAGTCACCAGCCTCAGAAATCGCAGGTTAACAGCAGCTCAGATTAGAGACCAGTTCAATGCCACACAGAGTTCTAGCAGCAGACACATCTCTACAACAACTGTTAAGAGGAGACTTTGTGCAGCATGCCTTCATGGTAAAATAGCTGCTAGGAAACCACTGCTAAGGACAGGCAACAAGCAGAAGAGACTTGTTTGGGCTAAAGAACACAAGGAATGGACATTAGACCAGTTGAAATCTGTGCTTTGGTCTGATGAGTCCAAATTTGAGATCTTTGGTTCCGACCACCGTGTGTTCGTGCGATGCAGAAAAGGTGAACGAATGGACTCTACATGCCTGGTTCTCACCGTGAAGCATGGAGGAGGAGGTGTGATGGTGTGGGGGTGCATTGCTGGTGACACTGTTGGGGATTTATTCAAAATTGAAGGCATACTGAACCAGCATGGCTACCACAGCATCTTGCAGCGGCATGCTATTCCTTCCAGTTTGCGTTAAGTTGGACCATCATTTATTTTTCAACAGGACAATGACCCCAAACACACCTCCAGGCTGTGTAAGGGCTATTTGACCAAGAAGGAGAGTGATGTGGTGCTACACCAGATGACCTGGTCTCCACAGTCACCAGACCTGAACCCAATCAAGATGGTTTGGGGTGAGCTGGACCACAGAGTGAATGCAAAAGGGCCAACAAGTGCTAAGCATCTCTGAGAACGCTTTCAAGATTATTGGAAGACTATTTCCGGTGACTACCTCTTGAAGCTAATCAAGAGAATGCCAAGAGTGTGCAAAGCAGTCATCAAAGCAAAAGGTGGCTACTTTGAAGAACCTAGAATATAAGACATATTTTCAGTTGTTTCACACTTTTTTGTTAAGTATATAATTCCACGTGTTATTTCATAGTTTTGATGCCTTCTGTCTGAATTTACAATTTTCATAGTCTTGAAAATACAGAAAAATCTTTAAATGAGAAGGTGTGTCCAAACTTTTGGTCTGTACCAAAATGTGTATATATACATATTTCAGTTTCCTTAATTCCTTAATACCCAAAACAACCAAATACCGTATTTCCATTGCTGCATTAAAAATTGGATATGATCTTGAAAGATGATAAATACAATTTTCTTTATTTCTGCGACATTCTGGACCATCTATTATTATTGATTTGTTCAGACAGTCTGTGTATAGTGAGCACCAACATAAAGAACCCAAATCATTACATCGAGAAATATCCAGACACACACCTAAACTATAAATATCAAAAACACAGAAAAGCACTGGGTGTCTACTGTCTCCAAAAATTCAACTTCTTTGAAAAAAAACAATGTAAAAATATTTGGCAATCTACAAGAGTAAAAAAAAAAGTGGACAACATAAGCACAAGGATTATTAATCATATGTCATCATTCATCATATTCGTATACGCCTCCTGATGAAGCAAGGGTGAAACGTACGTCGAGGCACGTGGACAACATCTTACACAAATTCTCAGCCTAATGTAAGCTATTCATTGTTCGGCCATTTTATAATATACATGTCTTTTTACACAATTGACAAAGATGGAACCAAATCTGCATTATGCAGCACACATATTAGGCCAACTAGCCTTTGTTATTATTATTATTATTATTATAAATTTTTATAGCGCCATTTTTTCCATGGCACTTTACATGTGAATACGGGGCAAATATAGACAAATACATTAAACATGAGCAAATAACAAGGCACACGGGTACATAAGGAGGGAGGACTCTGCCCGCGAGGGCTCACAGTCTGCATGGGATGGGTGATGATTATTTTGGTGTCTTCTATGTAAATAGTTTAAATGATTTTCAGATTTTTTTTTAAAACTAATGACACATGATTAATAATGCTTACACTTATGTGGTCCACCACTCTTAGTTTCCCACATTTTTTTTTAAATTGATGCTTTTCAATAAAGTTCAGTTTTAGAGACAATAGACACCCAGTGGTTTTCTGTGTTGTTGGCATTTATAGTCCATGTATAATGACGTTTTCTAGCCATATTACAGTATTATCATTGTAGATTAAATTTTACTAAATGTCATCTACCTTCATCATAAAATATCTGTATCCAACTAGTGCGAAAATTGAACCTTACTGTAGATTTTAAATGTTCGTCACACCACTCCATGCTGAAGATTTTGACTGTAGATTTCGCTCCTTGCAATACATAGGGTAAAATTATCAGCAAAATCCATCACAGATCTGCAGAAAATACCACCCGGGTAGACAGATTGGTATGCGTTACCATTATTTTCCATGAAAATTTCAAATATATCATTAGCCTGTAAAGAAACAAGAGTTTCTAAGTTATGTTTAAATAAAAAAAATTGTATGTGATGGCCGTCATAATATGGTCAAACACAAATCTAAAAAGTCAGAAAAAGTCTGAAAGGATTTAAAAAAGATCAGGCACTTGAAATAATATTTTGAGCACCTTCGCAGCACGCATGTTCTCCTAAGATTTAGCACAGTTATGAAATTAATCTGACGGTCAGTATGCTTTGCATAGTATTATTATTATTGATGCATTGTTCACTTGTTTAATCTTCTATTCTGCCATTATAATTAAGATGTAAATCTATTGTAGCATTTCTAAAGCTACTGTGTGCTGTATCTTGGCATTTATAAAGCCCTTGCAGAGCAGTAAACTATCATAACCATCAGGAAGTGTACTTGGGCAGTTATCTTGTGTTGCACAGACCCTAGATAACATTCAGTATCTGGGTATGATAGGGTGAACACAAGGAAAGGAGATTGTCATCAGGGAACTGGAAAATACTGTGGTGATGGACCAGGTGAAGAGGACAACGCTTATCTCCTTGACTTTTCTTTTTGGTCATTTTTGTCATTTAACTCATGATAACCAGGGAACACATCTACCATGACAATTTTGTGCTTCCACATAACTGTAGTTTGATATTATATGGTCTGCTTACAATAGAACCTAATATTGGAATAGAAATACATTTAGGGTCCCCTTACTTGGACCAACCGGCAACAATAACTGACCACCGATCGGTAAGAATTTCATAGCACAGGTAAACGATTCGCATTGAGCGTTCTGCAGACAAACCTCTGGTGCAGACGTGAATCACGCAGAATACTTGAGGATCAAGAATGCTGTCCCTTTAACCAAACCATCACAACAATGTCATATCAATAGGTTTTTTGTGCTAGTCATGGCTTGCACAAGTCCAAAGCCTCATCCACTCTAATAATAATAGAAAACCGGCAGGAACATAAATAAATCTGCCTACGTTTTTTCTGTTATCCCATGTAAGTGTCTTACTCTATCTGTTATTTAGCCTACTTTTAAGAGATTACAACATAAAATTATCACTTATGCACAAATCAAAGTATTTAAAGATGATGAACATGCTAGAAGGGAAACTCCACCATTGCTTTTACTTGTACTTTTAACATGAACCGGATTTCCCATCGCATGCTATGACAGGTCTCGAAGAACCAGACTGAGGTGCATTCAGTTTACTGTATATTTTTTATTGCACAATCTCTGCTGCTAGAATTTAGATCAGTTTCAACTAAAAGAAATATGAATATTGAGCAATTCAACACTGAAAATGCAGCAGGACTGGCTATGTACAGTATTTAAAGGGCTTTTTCCCTACTTTAAAACGTAGTGTGTATGGCCTATAGTGTGGAATAGAAAAAAAAACTGTACGAAACTTTGCACTTTTTTTTCCTATTCCTCATCCTGAGTCAATGCACAAAGTTGTAACCCTTTTAAAGCATAATAGTCTTTCAGATAATATTTATATAATAGTCTGTCATGTGTACTTGAGGAATAACTGTAAAACTATTTCTGACCGTATGTGACTTGCATCCTGCCTTTTTACCAGTTTTTCTCTCTAAGCCCCATTTTCAGCTGTCTCTGAGATACTGTCTAAAGACTAGCTGCTGTGATATCTCCTGAATGCAGTATACAGATAAATGGGGGATTCCTGCTCTCACGTTTCTTTGTAGTCTATTTTGAGAGCCATCTGGAATATGGAAGACATTATTCAGTAGTAAATGCAGTGCAGCTGTGAATCCAGCTTTGTCGTGAGATAAAGCATTTGCTACAAAGTAGCAGCACAAAACTGTCTATATTTCTCATTCTGCTCCCACCATATCTATAGACAGCTTTGATCTGCATAACTTGCAAAAAAGAGGGACTCAGCAGCACTCTGCAGAGACCAATATATATGCAAGCAAAATCTAACATAATTACTGAATACGCTGTATTACAAAAAAATTATAATTTCTTTAAAAAAATACAAAAATTAAGGTTTTTAGCTCATAAATTGGCCAATTCATGTGAGCCCATCTATCACGACAAGGTGACACTTCTCTGGTGGGTCCTATCATCTAAAATATGCCTCTCTTGGGCTATAGGCCTACAGTGTGAATGGACTTAATGGTGCAGAGAAATGCTTGCCCCATGAAGCGTTTCAGCTACAAGACTTTTATTTTGCTTCCTATTTCAATGTTGCCATTTTCTCTTTCAAATATTTTATTAAGTTTTATATAATTATTGTCAAGTTTAAAATCCAGTGTACAGAAATCATGTTACAACTACAAAAGCGTCAATGGCATTTAACGTCAACATTAGTAGTATTCTAGTAGTATTAAAACAGGAACAAAAATAATAATAATATAAGGGGGGTGTAAGGTGGATAAGAGGGCACATGGAAAATTAGTAAAAAAAAGAGCCAGAAGTTGATATAACTATGATATTAGCCAAAGGATAGACTAGCCCTTCACAACTGAGGGGGATTAACATTTGTTATGCATGAATCCCAGATTCTGAAAAATGTATCTTAAGTGTCATTCAGGACATTTCTAAGTTGCTTATTGGTCATAAAGTTATTTATACATTGTAAAAATGTATGTTTTTTTCGAGGCATGGACTATTGTTTAGTTTGCCACCCAGAGGAGAAAAGTGAGGAGACACCGCTAGAATGGTGTCGGCGCCGGAGCTAAGTCTTGTTTCACTGGAAGTAAACATAGTGATTCCAAAGAGTTAGTAAGAGTATTGGACAACACCTTTAATTGTTAATTAAAAAAGTTAAAAAAATAAAAATGAAATTTTTCAAAATAAGTCATTTATTCCAATAAAAAAGTCTATGCAAGATACATGTCTGGTACGACTGTATGAATGCAATACAAATCTATAATCATTTATTCTGCACGATGAGCGTTATAAAAAATATATGAAAAACTATAATCATTTTTTTTCTTTCCGACCCATATAAAATGAAATAAAAAAAGATCACAAAGTCATCTGCACCACAAATTTCTGCCAATAAAGACTAGAGCTTGTTATGCAAAAATAACAAATCTCTTTAAAATTCTGTGTTCTGAAAAATGAATTTAAAAAATGGCTCTCTGAATATGCTGCAGAAAAAAAAGAGATTAAAATAATGATTTTTAAATTGGGCTTCTCTGTAGTCTTATTAACCCCTACTATTTTCTATTCATTTACAGGTATTTACTGGTATTGCCAGAATTGTGCTGACTCACCAAATTTAATAAACACTTAATTTGTTCAGCAGATGAAAAACATAAAATATCAAATATAAAAAAACAGCAGAATTGTTTTTTTTTTCTATTTTTTTCTATTAAGAGTTAAAAACAAAGTTGTGTATTAGGTTGTGTCTAATCCAAACAGGTGCCACTAAGAAATAGAAATCATCCTGCAAAACATAAACCCTCATACAGCGACTTAAAAAAATAAAATAGAAAAGTCATTGCTCCTGGAAAGTGACAAATTATGTTTTGTCATTAAGAGGTTAATTTGTAGGTGGAACAAATTCATCCTGCTTTTTTATAATGTGGTGAAATGGGTATGATAAGCATAATGAATGAAAATCTTTGTTATTTCAATCTTTGCAGCTTCTGGGAAAGGTAGACTGGATGTGGTTTGTCTCTGGCACACTATACTAAACTCATTTTCTGTCCTCTTTTGGCAGCATTTTCACCAGCATGTAGCCAGCGCATGTGTGTAAGTTTGTGTCACATCAGGGCAGGGAGATGCCCAGAGTGCAATGCAAAGGGAAGGGGTGAGGGAGCTAATAAAGGGGAGCCCTGATGGTAGGGAGAGGGAGAAGACAGTGACCCTACAACATTCACCTTATGCTGACACCTGCGCTCCCTATGACCCTAGACGGGTCCTTCTACCCATGCGCCGTCATGTGCCTAAGCTTTGGCTGACCCTGGGTCTTAGCCATAGCTAGTGTGCTGAGCCGCAAGACACTGGTCTTACGCCTACAATAAACCAACACAGGGAAAGGAACAAACAGGGGAATATCCACAGGAATCAAAAGGAACACAAACAACTTCTCCAACAAAACTTTGGCTTAAATTTAAACAAAACAGCTATTCCAGGTAATTAAGGCTCGGGATAGTAAATCCTATTGTTGGCTTGGGAGGAAGCCAGAAGTGAGTTTAAATAGTGAAGGGGGAATGTACCAATAAGCAGCAGCTGAGACCAAAGCCTGATGGAACCTCAGCAGATTTAAACCAAGGACTCTTAACCACTTCCGTAACAAAAGAAAGAGTAAACCTGCGCCACTCATGTGAATGGTCGTGTAGACTCCAAAGAGGATCTGTGATCAACTAATCTCTGTGAACTTCTGATCCCAAGTGCACCATAGGTCCCAGCTGGGTGCGGCACACTCGTGAGAGATGGTGAAGAAAGGCAATACAGGGATGTGGCCTGGCCGTGATGATGTGAGGATGCTTATTCTAGGAGCACCGTAGCCTCAGGTGCCCTAAAGTGATTTTCTGCATAATCACTGGTTTTCCATCATGCCCTGGATGTGCAAGGGAGAGACCATATTGCATTCCGGAATTCCAGTCACATTGAGCGGTACTTCTGCCAGCCTAAAGGTACCGTCACACTGAACGATATCGTTAACGATATCGTTGCTTTTTGTGACGTAGCAACGATATCGTTAACTAAATTGTTCTGTGTGACAGCGACCAACGATCAGGCCCCTGCTGGGAGATCGTTGGTCGCTGGGGAAAGTCCAGCACTTTATTTTGTCACTGGATCTCCTGCTGACATCGCTGAATCGGCGTGTGTGATGCCGATTCAGCGATGTCGTCACTGGTAACCAGGGTAAACATCGGGTTACTAAGCGCAGGGCCGCGCTTAGTAACCCGATGTTTACCCTGGTTACTGTTGTAAATGTAAAAAAACAAACACTACATACTTACATTCCAGGTATTTAGTCATGTGCCTCGCCGTCAGCTTCCCGCACTGACTGGTGAGCGCCGGGCAGCCGTAAAGCAAAGCACAGCGGTGACGTCACCGCTGTACTTTACGGCCGGCGCTCAGTCAGTGCTGGAAGCTGAAGGCGAGGGGCCTGACCAGACACCTGGAATGTAAGTATGTAGTGTTTGTTTTCTTACATTTACAACGGTAACCAGGGTAAACATCGGGTTACTAAGCGCGGCCCTGCGCTTAGTAACCCGATGTTTACCCTGGTTACCTGGGGACTTCAGGATGGTTGGTCGCTGGAGAGCTGTCTGTGTGACAGCTCTCCAGCGACCAAACAGCGACACTGCAGCGATAGACATCGTTGTCGGTATCGCTGCAGCGTCGCTTAGTGTGACGGTACCTTAACTTACCCATGGCCTACATAGTCTCGGATCACATGGTGGCTGGCCCACCTATTCTTTTGGATGTTTGTTGCACTTAAATGTTTCAGATCAACAAACAAATTTAAACATTAGGCAAAGATAACACAAGTAAACACGAAATGCAGCTTTTAAATGAAGGTCTTTATTATTAAGGGAAAAAGAAATTCAAACCTACAGGGCCTTGTGTGAAAAAGTGATCTTTGGGAAGCTGAGTTCAAATTCCCTAGCCAATTCCAGGCCTGATTATTGCCACACCTGTTCTCAATCAAGAAATCACTTAAATAGGACCTGCCTGACAAAGCGAAGTAGACCAAAAGATCCTCAAAAGCTAGACATCATGCCACGATTCAAAGAAATTCTGTAACAAATAAGAAACAAAGTAATTGAGATCTATCAGTCTGGAATAGACTGCAGAAAACATCTTGATGATCCCCAAGACTTTTGGGAGAATACTCTGTGGACTGACAAGAAAAAAAGTTGAACTTTTTGGAAGGTGTGTGTCCCTTTACATCTGGTGTAGGACTAGCATCATTTCAGAAAAGGAATATCATATCAATAGTAAAACATGGTGTTAGTAGTGTGATGGTCTGGGGCTATTTTGTTGCTTCAGAACCTGGAAGACTTGCTGTGCTAAATGGAACTATGAAATCTGCTGTCTACCAAAAAATCCTGAAGGAGAATGTCCATCCAATGACCTCAAGCTGAAGCTCAAATGGGGTTATACAGCAGCAAAACACACCAGCAAGTTTACCTCTGAATGGCTTAAAAAAAAGCAAAAATATGACGTTGGAGTGGCAAAGCCAGAGTCCTGACCTTCAACCAATTGATACACATTGACATGTACCTAATAAACCAGTGAAGGACTTAAAGAGACAGTGTTCCCGTTTCTACCTCTGTGTACCTCTGAGTGAGCTGATCTACCACAACACCCGAAGGTTGACTTTTCCCCTCATCTATGGGTGAACATTACCATTTCTTCTATTACACTACCTCCCTTTTTTCCCTTGAATGTCTACACAGGGTTTATGATATAGAAGATGCTAAGCACAGCCTAAATAGGGGAGGTGCACAGTCATAGGTGCCCAAAC
Organism: Ranitomeya imitator; assembly: GCF_032444005.1. NCBI lineage: Eukaryota > Metazoa > Chordata > Amphibia > Anura > Dendrobatidae > Ranitomeya > Ranitomeya imitator. The sequence goes on along the minus strand of NC_091286.1, from coordinate 236,206,884 downwards.
CTGAACATATCTAATATATAATTGCCTAGAATACTACTTCCTGTCCGGAGCTAATGTCCGGAGCTAATGTCCGGAGCTAAGTGACGTCAACAGTGTCCAGTGTCTGATTGGTCGCTCGCAGCAGGCGGCAACCAATCAGAAACGTGCCGTACTGTGACACACTCCGCCCGCCATTTTGGTGTGATTTTTGAATTTTTACCTCACAGCAAGTTTCTACTGCGTGGAGGCGGGCCCAGTGACGTTGCTCTTCAAGCTCCTGCCGAATTTCGTCAAAAAAATGATAATACCATTTACCAAAACTATATATATTTAGTTGTGAAGTGGTTCAGTGACATTTTCACACCAATTTTGAACTTTTGTTTGGTGTTTTCTCCATATACTGCCTATTATTTTTGTTCTTTCTTACTATTATTTATTAATTGTATTATTCTTACATTTGAATAAATAAAGTATATATGGATTCTAGACTCCCGATTCTTTAGAATCGGGCTGCCATCTAGTACAATATAAAGTGACTAGCACACTCCAGGGTGTTGTGATGCAAAAAAGTGGGGATTTATTGCATACAGTAAATCACAAACGTTTCGGTCGATACTGGACCTTCATCAGTGTGCTACAAAAAAGAATTATGTACAGAACAAAAAACAATAAATGTGTTGTACATATGAAAGACAAAAACAAAACAAAAACAAAAGTATATACATCACGGAGACACAGGTCATAAAATGAGGAGAGAGAACAATGACCCTGGAGGACATTCAACTTGCGTGGATACAGGTGTATATATCTATCTATCCATACATAATTCTTTAAATCATAGGCTGCAAGTTCTAACATGGAAAAGCCGTTGGTACGCTGAGGACATAGGTCCAAGACTGAGTGTGAGAGGACTACTTTGTGGAACACGAGCGGTGAAGTGATATGCCGAGGGGAGAGTTGGTGTACAGTGAACACATACCTAGGTATAATTGTATACTTGTATGGCCCCAAAAACAATAGAATACTCGGATTTGCATCTAGAGATGAGAAAACGGGGTTACGGTCACAGACACTAATGGTGCCGAGTGTGTGTGGAGCTAAATAAGGCTGGTTCTGTTTCTTCCCGGCTTGTTGCCTTTTTTTCCAGCATGTATGATTGATAGGTAGCCTTATTTAGCTCCACACACACTCGGCACCATTAGTGTCTGTGACCGTAACCCCGATTTCTCATCTCTAGATGCAAATCCGAGTATTCTATTGTTTTTGGGGCCATACAAGTATACAATTATACCTAGGTATGTGTTCAATGTACACCAACTCTCCCCTCGGCATATCACTTCACCGCTCGTGTTCCACAAAGTAGTCTTCTCACACTCCCTCTTGGACCTATGTCCTCAGCGTACCAACGGCTTTTCCATGTTAGAACTTGCAGCCTATGATTTAAAGAATTATGTATGGATAGATAGATATATACACCTGTATCCACGCAAGTTGAATGTCCTCCAGGGTCATTGTTCTCTCTCCTCATTTTATGACCTGTGTCTCCGTGATGTATATACTTTTGTTTTTGTTTTGTTTTTGTCTTTCATATGTACAACACATTTATTGTTTTTTGTTCTGTATATAATTCTTTTTTGTAGCACACTGATGAAGGTCCAGTATCGACCGAAACGTTTGTGATTTACTGTATGTAATAAATCCCCACTTTTTTGCATCACAACACCCTGGAGTGTGCTAGTCACTTTATATTGTACACAGGGTTTATGACTCTCTTTCATGGGCAGAACACTGTGGACTGCACAGCCCTGCCCCATGGCAAAATGGGCTTCCCACTCTCCAAAATTTTTTTCTCCTATCTCTGGCTGTCTGTAGACTTGCCTAGAGCCACCTGTTCCCATGTTCCTAGGAGTTTAGCATTTAGTCTACCTTATTTCTTTTATTTCTCCCCTTCTACTCCCATCTAATGTTTTTTTTACCCCTCTTCTCTCTCTCTCTCTATCAGTTTGTACCTTTCTACCTTTCATTCCTTAAGTTTAACCATCATTTTCCCATCCCATATGTTAGTGGGGATTCAAGTCTCCAAGTCACATTTCTGACATTTTGTTGGGTTCCTAAATGTTAAAAGCTTCCATAGTCCATAGAAGCATTCTGTACATCTGGATCTCATATGCAAAAAGTGAATTTATGTGGCCTATTTACAGGAAACCCACTGTAGTGTTGATAGTCCCTAGAAATAATCAGACTGCAGCTTTCCTTATCTATGCCACAACCCCACTCTGGACCCTATTTCCCGAGGCACCAGTATTGAGTGATGTTGATAAGCATATGAGTATAGTTAAGAGCAGACTGATGTCTCGTATGGTTACTGTGAAGATGTGAGGTTGTGGATTGTAATAATCACCTAGGCAGGCTATTTTTTATTCCTTACATCCATGGCGTTACAACAACTCCTGGTAGATGGCCAAAATGCAGTGTCCCCAGTCCACAAGATCCCCTCCCCGGGGCGGGTAGTCCCACTGCCCCCATACCAGGCGATACACACTGTCTCCCAACTTTTGGATGGCCCACAGATTTCGCATCTCCTGCAAGTATAGTCTGTAGTCATAGTCAACACTCCTCCAGACGACAAATAACACAACCAAAGCTCATGTATCTAGCATCAACGGTCCTTAAGAAAGTTCCTTAAATCCAGAAGACAGATCCCTCAACCATAGCAGGGGAACCAGCCCAGCCGTCAACAGATCTCCAAACTACATAGGTCATTCATCCATGGGCTCCAGGACCTCAGCCTAGATCTTTGCCCCGCAACGTCACTCCAGTAACTGCCTCACTAGACATGTGACTTCTTGTTCTCCCTCCGTGGGATCAGCCCCCTGAATGGGTAGAAGTGTTCACACTCTCCCCTTGCTTTTAGCTCAAAGAATTAAGAATCTTCCATAAGCCCATCACCTGGGGCTGTATGTGAGACTCCTTTTGATGATGGCTTTATTTGGTCTACTATCCCCATCCATACAATGGGACTAGTGCCTGGGAGAACAATGGAATGATTGCCTTCCTTGGTTACTAATCTTGGGTCTGGCCTTATATATGCATAAGATCCAGCCTGCATGTCTTCCTCTGCTTACTGTCTCTGAATGGAAACATTAATTCTTGAGGCTGCACTGACGAGCAAATCTCTAATAAAACACAGCAAGCAAATCTCTAATGAAACACAACAATAAGATTGACGTAACTGGTGCTCAGTGCTGGAGAAAGTCTGCATCTCTTAGAGCTCTGCGTCCATTGGTCCAATAGTCTTAGAACATAGCCAGCTTCTCACCTTACATTTGTATTCCTCTACTTACAGTACCTAACTCTGGACAGTCAGGCTTTCTCAGAATAACTGTACTAAAACTGCATTTATATTGCAAAATAATCAAGAATAACCTAATGAACAAACAGAACACTCATTCATCATGTGAAATGATCTTTTGTGGAAAATAAAAGAATAATAATTCTCGGCAGTGCATCGTCCTATGTACCCAGGACTCGCACTAGCATCATTTACTTTGGTCTGCCTGTATAATCATGCATTTAAACTGCTCAACAGTTGTATCGTGCCATAGGTTGTTCATATTGTTTCCATTTTTTCATATTTTGCATATCATTAACATGTCTATGGATCCTGCGATTTCCATAATATTACAAATTTTACTTCTTGGTGTTGCTATTTCAATGTCGAGGAGTATATAAACACAACTCCACATGGAACGACAATATTCTATATTACTACCGAGTTTCGCTTGCGGTAAATAAAGTTGTACACTTACCGTATATACTCGAGTATAAGCCGAGATTTTCAGCCCATTTTTTTAGGCTGTAAGTGCCCCTCTTGGCTTATACTCGAGTCATTGTCCCTGAGGGTCGGCGGGGGAGGGAGAGCGGCGGCTGTCACATACTCACCTGCTCCTGGCGTGGTCCCTGCATCTCCGATGGTCTCCAGGTGCCGGCAGCTCTTCCAGCACTGAGCGGTCACATGGTACCGCTCATTACAGTAATGAATATGGACGCGACTCCACTCCCATAGGGGTGGAGCCGCATGTTCATTACTGTAATGAGCGGTATCGGTAACCGCTCAACACTGGAAGAAGCTGTCAGCGCCCGAAGAGTCCATCAGAGAAGCTGCCAGGGACTGCGCCGGGAGCAGGTGAATATAATAGGGAGGGGGAGCACGGAGATATTCACCTGTCCTCGTTCCACTGCCAGGCGCTGTCTTCCGCGTCATCTGCCTGTGACACTCAGGTCAGAGGGCGCGATGATGTGGTTAGTGCGAGCCATCTGCCGGAGCATCAGTGCAGAGGACGGGGAAGAAACAGCGGCGCCCGGCGGTGGAACGGGGAAAGGTGACTATAGCTAGTGTCGGGGGCCTGAGTGATGAGAGGTGAGTATGTCATTTTTTTTTAATCGCAGCAACAGCATATGGCGCAAATATCTCTATGGGGCATCTTATGGGGCCATAATCAGCATTTGTGCAGCATTATATGTTGCAAATGTCTGTATGGAGCATCTTATGGGGCCATAATCAGCATTTATGCAGCATTATATGGGGCATAATAGTCTATGGAGCATCTTATGGGGCCATAATCAACATTTGTGGAGCATTATACGGGGCAAATGTGTCTATGGAGCATCTTATAGGGCCATAATCAGCATTTGTGCAGCACTATATGAGGCAAATGTCTGTTTGGAGTATCTTATGGGTTCATAAGCAACATTTGTGCAGCATTATATGGGGTATATTTTAATATGGAGCATCGTATGGGGCCCATCATAAACTTTATGGAGCATTATATGGGGCGTATTTTGTATGGAGCATCTTATGGGGCCCATCATGAAGTGTATGGAGCATTATATGAGGCTCCTGATTCAATATGGATATTCAAAAACACTTAACCTACTGATGTCTCAATTAATTTTACTTTTATTGGTATCTATTTTTATTTTTGACATTTACCAGTAGCTGCTGCATTTTCCACCCTAGGCTTATACGCGAGGCATTAAGTTTTCCCAGTTTTTTGTGGCAAAATTAGGGGTCTCGGCTTATACTCGGGCCGACTTATACTTGAGTATATACGGTCATTTTATTTAGGAGGCGCTAGCTGTAACCCATCACATTATGTGCTAGACTGGCTTGTGGCTGGCAACAGGAAGTCTTCTTGCTTTTATTATGAAGAAAGTATTTTGGTTTAACATCAAAACACCATAGAATTGTAAACTTCACAATGTTCTACATGCACAGATTTCTTTCATTTCTGAACATAACGCTCAATGTTTTTCTTCATTATAGGTAAATGTCAAGCCACTTATAAAAACAGATCTATCAAAGACTCATGAATCATAAGAGACCCAACTAATAGTGAGTCACAAGGAACTGTGGTGTGTGTTCCCCTGAAAAGATAAACCCTGTGGTAACAGGTATTTACACTCAACACAGTATTCTATTGTTACAATGAAAATAATAAGACAATTACAACAACAGTTTATTCTGGTATACAAAATCAAACAGCTAACTTTGTGCTTTTTTTCATTTTACCTTATTAGTGAGCTGGGACAATGAGCTATTGTTTATTATTCATACGTGTGTGCATTTCCTATACAGGTATGTATTCATTTCAGCAGTCATGTGACATATAACACACTCTTCTATCATTATTGTACTATTGTTTGCCCTTCTTGTTGGCACTACGACAACATGCTGCCGACAGAAGAACTGATCTTCCTCTTTCAGACTCCTCACAAGCCAAAGGATTTTGTCACACAATGCCTTGGGACTGTGGGCACTAACCAGGTCCCTAGTTCTAGGGGCTCCCTTGTCTATTCCTGCGCCCCAGATTACTCCTGAAGGTGGAGATTCAGGGTTCTAGTACCCTGCTATGCCTCTATAACAACCCTTATCTGTTCCTTCCCCCATGCAGCGAGGTGGGAAGCTGAAGTGTATGGAATAATGCTAACCAAACAAACAAGGGAAGACGGACAGAGATAAATGAAAATAACAATCATACAAAATACAGGGGAGTAAAAGAAAGGAGAAACCAAATAGGAGGAGATGAGGATGCGCACACAAACAAAACTCCAGGCAATAATCTCCTGAACAAATCTCCAAACACCAACTCCAACCACGAACACACTGAAAAAAAATAAAAGAGAACGACCAAAAAATCATACATTGATCTCATTCCGCTATGCAAAAATATATGTAATGGGGACTTGTGTTGTGAATTCTGCTTTTGGGTTCCCTCCAGTGGTTGTAGGTGGGAATGCAGTTGTCCCTGAGTTGCAGTCCTGGCCAGGTGTATCTGCTGATTGCAGTTCTGACTGGGATATTTAGGTGTGCAGGATTCATTAGTCCTTTCCAGTATTCCATGGTTCTGGGAGGTTTTGGATCTTTGTCTGGTTCCTCCTGCCTTGCTGCCAATTCAGCAAAGATAAGTGTCTTGTTTTTGTTTCTGTGGCACACATGCTGTGTGCTTAATAATTCTGTGCTATTCATTTGTTTTCTCTTGTCCAGCTTAGATTGTGTCAGTGTTTTCTCAGTCTAGTTGGATTCTCTGGAGTTGCAGATATACACTCCACATCTTTAGTTAGATGGTGGAATTTTTGTATTTTCTGCTGTGGATATTTTTGGAAGGGTTTTAATACTGACCGCTTAGTATTCTGTCCTATCCTTTCCTTTTTTAGCTAGAGTGGCCTCTTTTGCTAAATCCTGTTTCCTGCCTGCGTATGTCTTTTCCTCTACTAGTCACAGTCAATATTTGTGGGGGGCTGCCTATCCTTTGGGGTTCTGCTCTGAGGCAAGGTAGATTTCCTATTTCCATCTATAGGGGTATTTAGTCCTCCGGCTGTGTCGAGGTGTCTAGGATTTGTTAGGCACACCCCACGGCTACTTCTAGTTGCGGTGTTAAGTTCAGGATTTGCGGTCAGTACAGGTTCCACCAACTCAGAGAAAGTTCCATGCGGCTCCAAGGTCACCGGATCATAACAGTACAACTGGCCTATAACGAGTTAAATGCATCTCAGAAGAAGGGAAGAAAGGTGTCGAGCCATTTTTTTTTCTCTGCACTCTGCTTTCTCTTATCTTCCCTCTTAATCTCTGGGTGGCTGAGGAGTCTTGTGCTAGCATGGATATTCAGGAATTAGCTTCTCATGTGGACCAGCTTGCTGCTAGGGTACAGGGTATTTCTGATTATATTGTTCAGACTCCTGTTTTAGAGCCGAAGATTCCTACTCCTGATTTGTTTTTTGGTGACAGGTCCAAATTTTTGAGTTTTAAAAACAACTGTAAACTGTTTTTTGCTCTGAGACCTCGATCCTCTGGTGATTCCATTCAGCAGGTTAAAATCATCATCTCCCTGCTACGTGGCGATCCACAGGATTGGGCATTTTCCCTGGAATCTGGGAATCCGGCTTTGCTTAATGTAGACTCCTTTTTCAGGCTTTTGGATTATTATATGATGAACCTAATTCTCTGGATCAAGCGGAGAAGACCTTGTTGGCCCTGTCTCAGGGTCAAGAGGCGGCAGAATTGTATTGTCAGAAATTTAGAAAATGGTCTGTGTTGACTAAATGGAATGATGATGCTTTAGCGGCAATTTTCAGAAAGCGTCTTTCTGAATCCGTTAAAGATGTTATGGTGGGGTTTCCCACGCCTTTCGGTCTGAGTGATTCTATGTCTCTGGCCATTCAGATTGATCGGCGCTTGCGGGAGCGCAGAACTTTGCGCGCTGTGGCGTTGTCCTCAGAGCAAATTCCTGAGCCAATGCAGTGTGATAGGATTCCGTCTAGAACGGAACGACAAGGTTTCAGACGTCAGAATAGGTTGTGTTATTATTATGGCGATGCTTCTCATGTCATTTCTGTCTGCCCTAAGCGGACAAAGAGGAACGCCAGTTCATTTACCATCAGTACTGTACAACCTAAATTTCTGTTATCTGTGTCCTTGATCTGCTTATTGTCATCATTTTCTGTCATGGCGTTTGTGGATTCAGGCGCCGCCTTGAACTTAATGGACTTTGAATTTGCCAGGCGTTGTGGTTTTTCCTTGCAGCCTTTGCAGAACCCTATTTCTTTAAGGGGCATTGATGCTACACCTTTGGCTAAAAATAAGCCCCAGTTTTGGACACAGGAGACCATGCGCATGGCGCCAGCCCATCAGGAAGATTGTCGATTTCTGGTGTTGCATAATTTGCATGATGCTATTGTGCTGGGTTTTCCGTGGTTGCAGGTACATAATCCTGTGTTGGACTGGAATTCTATGTCTGTGACTAGATGGGGTTGTCAGGGGATTCATAATGATGTTCCTTTGATGTCAATCTCCTCTTCTTCCTCTTCTGAAATTCCTAAGTTTTTGTCTGATTTTCAGGATGTATTCGATGAGCCCAAGTCCAGTTCCCTTCCACCGCACAGGGACTGTGATTGTGCTATTGACTTGATTCCAGGCTGTAAGTTTCCTAAAGGCCGACTTTTCAACCTGTCTGTGCCTGAACATACCGCCATGCGGAATTATATTAAGGAGTCTTTGGCGAAAGGGCATATTCGGCCATCTTCTTCACCGTTGGGAGCGGGATTTTTTTTTGTTGCTAAGAAGGATGGCTCCTTGAGACCCTGTATTGATTATCGCCTCTTGAATAAGATCACGGTCAAGTTTCAATACCCTTTACCTTTGCTTTCTGATTTGTTTGCTAGGATTAAGAGGGCTAGTTGGTTTACTAAGATTGACCTCCGGGGAGCATATAATCTTGTTCGTATTAAGCAGGGTGATGAATGGAAAACTGCGTTTAATACGCCTGAGGGTCATTTTGAATATCTTGTGATGCCATTCGGGCTCACTAATGCTCCATCAGTTTTTCAGTCCTTCATGCATGATATCTTCCGGACTTATCTTGATAAATTCTTGATTGTATATTTGGACGATATTTTGATTTTTTCCGATGATTGGGAGTCTCATGTGCAACAAGTCAGGATGGTTTTTCAGATCCTTCGTGACAATGCTTTGTTTGTGAAGGGGTCTAAGTGTCTCTTTGGGGTGCAGAAGGTTTCTTTTTTGGGCTTCATTTTTTCTCCCTCATCTATGGAGATGGATCCGGCTAAGGTTCAGGCCATTCATGATTGGATTCAACCCACATCCGTGAAGAGCCTTCAGAAATTTTTGGGTTTTGCTAATTTTTATCGCCGTTTCATTGTAAACTTCTCTAGCGTGGTTAAACCCTTGACCGATTTGACGAAGAAAGGCGCTGATGTGGCGAATTGGTCCTCTGCGGCTGTCTCTGCCTTTCAGGAGCTTAAACGCCGATTTACTTCTGCTCCGGTGTTGCGCCAACCGGATGCTTCTCTTCCGTTTCAGGTTGAGATTGACGCTTCTGAGATTGGGGCAGGGGCCGTTTTGTCTCAGAGGGATCCTGTTGGTTCCTTGATGAAACCGTGTACCTTCTTTTCTCGTAAGTTTTCGCCTGCTGAACGCAATTATGATGTCGGCAATCGGGAGTTGTTGGCTATGAAGTGGGCGTTTGAGGAGTGGCGACATTGGCTTGATGGAGCTAAGCACCGTATTGTGGTCTTGACCGATCATAAGAATCTGATTTACCTCGAGTCTGCCAAACGGCTGAATCCTAGACAGGCTCGATGGTCCTTGTTTTTTTCCCGTTTTGATTTCGTAGTTTTGTATCTTCCGGGTTCTAAGAATATTAAGACTGATGCCCTCTCTAGGAGTTTTTTGCCTGATTCTCCTGAGGTCCTTGAACCGGTCGGCATTCTGAAAGAAGGGGTGGTCCTTTCTGCCATTTCCCCTGATTTACGACGGGTTCTTCAGGAATTTCAGGCTGACAGACCTGACCGCTGTTCAGTGGGAAAACTGATTGTTCCTGACAGATGGACTAGTAGAGTGATTTCTGAGGTTCACTGTTCTGTGTTGGCTGGTCATCCTGGTATTTTTGGTACCAGAGATTTGGTTGGTAGGTCCTTTTGGTGGCCTTCTTTGTCACGTGATGTACATTCTTTTGTGCCTTCCTGTGGGACTTGTGCGCGGGCCAAGCCTTGTTGTTCCCGTGCTAGTGGGTTGCTTTTGCCATTGCCAGTCCCTGAGAGGCCCTGGACGCATATTTCTATGGATTTTATTTCGGATCTTCCGGTTTCCCAGAATATGTCTGTTATCTGGGTTGTTTGTGACCGGTTCTCTAAGTTGCTTCATTTGGTACCTTTGCCTAAATTGCCTTCCTCTTCAGATTTGGTTCCGTTGTTTTTTCAGCATGTGGTTCGTTTGCATGGTATTCCGGAGAATATTGTGTCCGACAGAGGTTCCCAGTTTGTTTCTAGGTTTTGGCGGGTCTTTTGTGCTAGGCTGGGCATTGATTTGTCTTTTTCTTCTGCATTTCATCCTCAGACGAATGGCCAGACCGAGCGAACTAATCAGACTTTGGAGACTTATTTGAGATGCTTTGTGTCTGCTGATCAGGATGATTGGGTGGCCTTCTTGCCATTGGCCGAGTTTGCCCTTAATAATCGGGCTAGTTCGGCTACTTTGGTTTCGCCTTTCTTTTGTAATTTTGGTTTTCATCCTCGTTTTTCTTCAGGGCAGGTTGAGCCTTCTGACTGTCCTGGTGTGGATTCTGTGGTTGACAGGTTGCAGCAGATTTGGGAGGCTCAACGTTTTGCTAACCGTCGTCGGTGTGTTGGTTCCCGGCTTCGGGTTGGGGATCTGGTCTGGTTGTCTTCCCGTCATGTTCCTATGAAGGTTTCTTCCCCTAAGTTTATGCCTCGGTTTATTGGTCCTTATAAGATTTCTGAGATTATTAATCCGGTGTCTTTTCGATTGGCGCTTCCGGCCTCTTTTGCTATCCATAATGTCTTCCATAGATCTTTATTGCGGAAATATGTGGTGCCCATTGTTCCCTCTGTTGATCCTCCGGCCCCTGTGTTGGTTGATGGAGAGTTGGAGTATGTGGTTGAGAAGATTTTGGATTCTCGTCTTTCGAGGTGGAGGCTTCAGTACCTTGTCAAATGGAAGGGTTATGGCTAGGAGGGTAATTCTTGGGTTTTTGCCTCTGATGTCCATGCTGCTGATTTGGTCCGTGCCTTTCATCTGGCTCGTCCTGATCGTCCTGGGGGCCCTGGTGAGGGTTCAGTGACCCCTCCTCAAGGGGGGGTACTGTTGTGAATTATGCTTTTGGCTTCCCTCCAGTGGTTGTAGGTGGGAATGCAGTTGTCCCTGAGTTGCAGTCCTGGCCAGGTGTATCTGCTGATTGCAGTTCTGACTGGGATATTTAGGTGTGCAGGATTCATTAGTCCTTGCCAGTATTCCATGGTTCTGGGAGGTTTTGGATCTTTGTCTGGTTCATCCTGCCTTGCTGCCAATTCAGCAAAGATAAGTGTCTTGTTTTTGTTTCTGTGGCACACATGCTGTGTGCTTAATAATTCTGAGCTATTCATTTGTTTTCTCTTGTCCAGCTTAGATTGTGTCAGTGTTTTCTCAGTCTAGTTGGATTCTCTGGAGTTGCAGATATACGCTCCACATCTTTAGTTAGATGGTGGAATTTTTGTATTTTCTGCTGTGGATATTTTTGGAAAGGTTTTAATACTGACCGCTTAGTATTCTGTCCTATCCTTTCCTATTTTAGCTAGAGTGGCCTCTTTTGCTAAATCCTGTTTCCTGCCTGCGTATGTCTTTTCTTCTACTAGTCACAGTCAATATTTGTGGGGGGCTGCCTATCCTTTGGGGTTCTGCTCTGAGGCAAGGTAGATTTCCTATTTCCATCTATAGGGGTATTTAGTCCTCTGGCTGTGTCGAGGTGTCTAGGATTTGTTAGGCACACCCCACGGCTACTTCTAGTTGCTGTGTTAAGTTCAGGATTTGCGGTCAGTACAGGTTCCACCAACTCAGAGAAAGTTCCATGCGGCTTCAAGGTCACCGGATCATAACAGACTTGCCAGTAGATTCATGACAATGATTATTCACAGCAAATTCAGCTACAGGTAAGTAAGAAGTCCAATACTCCTGATTCTCAGACACAAAACACCTAAGATATGTCTCTAGATTCTGGTTCACATGTTCAGTTTGCCCATTAGACTGTGGATGAAAGGCAGGAAAAATGAAAAATGGATCCCCAAACGAGCATAACATTTTTTCCAAAATTTGTATATAAATTGCACCCCTCAGTCAGAAACAATATCAGAAGGTATCCCATGTAACCTCATGATTTCTTTGATAAAAATTTGTGACAAGGTCTTGGAATTACGTAAAAAGGTCAAAATCATATGTCCAAAAAAACTTTATTTAAGGGTTAGGCACTTCAAAAGTTCATCAAATAACAGAATCAGATTGTAAATCTTTCCACCTGATAAGAAGAGAATCCCAACAAATAGAAATAAAACAATATATTTTATTAGTTGACAAGTATAAAACCAATTAAAAGGGCAGGGAACATAAACTCCAAAAAGCGGGGAAGCCACTGCAAAACCATTATTAAAAGATGTTGGTAATAATGAGGATGCAGATGAGATAGAGGATAGGGCGCCTAATATTCCTGCGGTGCTAATACCAAGAGAGGAATGGATAGCCACAAGTTACAATGCAGTCCACTATAGAGCTCCGCAGTACACATACAGTATGTCGAGGTACTATCCCACCCAAAGTAGTTGCCTAACTTTATCCCTGTCTTGAGATATCAATTGAAATGATATATAGACCAAGTGCCTGTTACTTACCTAGAATACAAAACAAATGACCTTAATCCTTATTGATATTTCAGATAAAACATTACTTTATTCAATACCTTTAAAACCATGAAAGACAGCTACAGTCAAACACAACAAACAATATAAATATACCCCTGTTACAGACCCTATATCACACTACCTATCAGCGAAGGTTGGCACCCTAATATGCAAACGAGATAGGCGCCCCGGGCAATTATAGGAGATTTAGGGGCAGCTGATGGTGAGAGGGGGTGCCAATCTCATTTGCATATTAGGGTGTCAACCTCCGCTGATAGGTAGTGTGATATAGGGTCTGTAACATGGCTATATTTAGAGAGCACAGTTGTTTGTTGTGTTTGACTGTGGCTCTCTTTCATGGTTTTAAAGGTATTGAATAAAGTAATGTTTTATCTGAAATATCAATAAGGATTAAGGTCATTTGTTTTGTATTCTTGATTCTCTTTGGCCTTTAGGTTGTCATTTATTTTTGATTTTTTTTTTCTGTTACTTACCTACCCAAAGATGGTAAATGGTCTCAGGACAGCGTGCAGTATTCCCCTCCACACCCGACGGGCGTGGTTTCTCTGCTCGCTTCTTCTGGGGAAAAGCCCTTCTTTTTCTCCAATACAGCCCCAACCCCACACTTCAGACTTGTCAACCTCTACAGTGAATGGCTGAGTGATATCAGGCTGTATAAGAATCAGCGCAGAGCAAAATATTTCTTTAAAGTATCAAATTCCTCACTGAACCATTTGGAAAACTCCATCCCTTTCATGGTCATATCCTTCAGAGGTTTGCCACTACTGAAAAGTTCTTGATGAACTTACGGTTGTAATTGCCTAAACTTCTGGAAAGCTTTAAAGTCTTCAGAATGATCCCAACCCAGTACTGCCCGGATTTTGCCGGATCTTTGAGAAAACCAGTGAACTATAAGTAGTATCCCAGAAAAGGGATCTCCTGAACCGAAAACATACATTTCTCTAGTTTGAAAAATAATTTATTGTCTCTGAGTACCTGTAAGACCTGCCTGACATGTACCTGATGTGACTCTAGGTCAGGCGATTAAATCAGTATGTCATCACACATCTACCTGCCAGGTGACAAACAGTATAATTTACAAAGTGCTGAAAGATGGCGGGAGCATCACTCAACCCAAATGGCATCACAAGGTTTTCATAGTGTCCCCTTAGGTGTATTAAAGGCTGTCATCCACTCATCCCCCTCTTTAGTTCTTCAAATGATATTATTTATCCCCACTGAGATTTAGTTTAGAAAACAATGAGGCGAGTATATATAGGATAGAGGAGTGGCAAACACTGAACAGCTGAGACAATCTAGGTAGGAAAGCTCCAGGAGCTTCAGCTCAACAGATTAACCATTGCACTACCAGAAAGGAAAAAAAACTGTACTGTTTAATAAGATGGTGATGAAGTACTTCTAACTAGTTCAGGAGTTCGTGAAACCGGACGCCGCTAACTTGTGGCTCCTCTCTGTTACTATATTTCCATGACAGGTTATGTGCTAGTATTGGGCCTAGCTTTTATACCAGCACACACAGCAGGAGCTCAGCTGTGTACAATAGCCAGCAACTACTGTGGATGGCATGGGCACAACTGCCAAGATTAACTGTTCTCTCAATTGAGGTACACCACCGTTCAAAAGTTTAGGGTCACATGCGGGAAGTAAGTGGATCAATGCATTCCTATATGTGCGGAATTGGTACGATTCTGCACAAAGAATGAACATGCTGCGTTTCTTTCTGGAATGCGATTCCGCAGCGGAAAAATAACGCAGCATGTGCACAAAAATTGCGGAATGCATTAAAAATGATGGGATGCTTATGTAAGTGTTTTTTTAGCGGAAAACGGCAGAAAAAAACTATAAAAAAATGCTTAAAATCCTGAAAGAGTGCACATCGCCTAAGGGGTCAACTTACCCTGCCATGAAAATTTGCATAAAAACTTTGGTACATGTTGTCGATATCCCCAAATTTAGTGAATAAAGCCCCTTTCATTACTTTCCTTTTAAAGGGAACCTGTCACCTGAATTTGGCGGGACCGGTTTTCGGTCATATGGGCGGAGTTTTCGGGTGTTTGATTCACCCTTTCCTTACCCGCTGGCTGCATGCTGGCTGCAATAATATTGGATTGAAGTTCATTCTCTGTCCTCCATAGTACACGCCTGCGCAAGGCAATCTCGTACATTCTGCACATTGTATATGATGATATCAGTGAATTTGGCAGGGTTATAACATTTAATTTTGATGATAATGCCCTCATAAACTAATAATGCTCTTCCTCTCCCGCCTACTAATTTGTCACATTTTTGTTGTTTTTAAGGTCATCTAAGTAGATTATCTCTCTCTTGCAATTTATCTTTATCCCCAGGCATGTGTGACAAATTATTTTTTAAATTTGTTATATGACTGGGTTTCATGATTGGGTGTAGCAGTCATGAAAGTATTTTGTGCTATTTCTTTTTTTTTTAGGAGGGGGGGGGGGGCAAGGGGTGAGCAGGCTCTTAATAAGGAGACCAGATGTATATAGTCTTATTGGCAATATTCCATAGAAAAAAAGCAAATGAGCTCCCTCACAAAAGTAAGAAAAGGACCTAATATAGCTGCAACTTGTTGCAAGACTTGTTAAAGGGCAGGATAATAGCTTACAAGGTTGTTACGCACAGTCACTAGTTCTAGCAAGAAAATTCCCCTTAGGCTAAATTCACATTTGCGGTTGAGTCCGCAGCGTCTTTTCCGCAACCGCAAACGCATGCAAAAATGCATGCAAACAATAGTGTTATTTTATCCGCATCAGCTTATGCAAGACAGAAAAAAACGCTGAATTTGCATGTGTTGTTGCATGCATTTGCGTTTTTTAATGCGCATGCTTTCGATAGGAAAATGATTTTCCAAGATAATTTCCTAGACACAAGCCATGCCAAATGGGCGTGGCTCATGGGATTTCTTGTTTACTCAGAAAACACATGCGTACGCAAATGCAAGCGAACGCATGTCCTTGCGTTCCTATGTGTTCCCATGTACTGTAATGCATGGTTTTGACGTGGAGCACTGCCAATTTCCCAATTGTATTGGAGCCCTTGATGGGAAGCACATCCGTGTGCGTAAGCCACCGAACTCAGGGTCCTAATTTTATAATTATAAACAATATTTTTCTGTAGTGTTGTTGGTTATGGTTGACAGTCACTACAGGTTTATAATTGTACACATTGGCGCCTATGGAAGAACTGGAGATTCTAGAGTCTTCAATTCTTCCATTATGGGTTGGCGGCTGCGCAATAACCGGTTGGACCTACCACCACCACGTCAGCTTCCAGGCTCCAATCAAGATTCTGTGCCTTACGTCCTTGTTGCAGATGAGGCCTTTCAATTAAACAGGCATGTAATGAGGCCATATCCCCGTAGAAACATGGACCACCGACGTAGGATATTTAACTTGCGCCTATCACGCGCACGGCGACTGGTGGAGTGCGCCTTTGGCATTGTTTGTGCCAAATGGTTGGTCCTCCAGTCCGCCATTCAGCTGAGTGAAGCCAACATAGATGAGGTCATCAAAGCATGTGTGGTCCTACATAAATTCACCCGACTTCATGATTGCTCCTCATCAGATGATGCTGAAGGTGTGTTGGGCAATGTGGGTAGGCATAGACCAAATGTGATCCCTCAGCGTTGTCCGCTCTCCGGACTGAAAGTACGTGATATTTTCAATAATTATTTTGTGACACCTCAGGGTGCTACTCCCTGGCAAGAGCATGCTGTATCTATGTTGTAAGTTTAAAGTGTTTGTGTATATAAATATCATATTTTCCTTTAAGTTGTTGTGTGTGTTCAGTTTCTTTATCTAATAGATTTTTTTCATTTTTTATCTTATAGTAATTAATTCAATAAGAGACAAAACTTGGCATTTTTTTAAATGTTTATAAAGCCAAAAGATAACTTTTTTTTAACGAAAACCATATTTCAGTCATATGGCTTTTGTGCCCAGAGAAATTTGGGCATACTTTTTTTCAAAATTTGTAAAATAAAATAATGAAACATAAACATAAATTTGCTATAGCCAAATCAGATACCAAAATACATTACAAATCTTGGTATGTTGGTGGAGATGATGGCAGGAGTCCAGCCTCTCTTTGTTGCTGGCTTTGGTGTCCAACTTGGCCTTCACCCTGTGGGGGGGGTGCATAGTCTGGGCCATGATGTATGTTGTGGCCAGGATCAGATTGCTGAGTGGCAAAGTGTCCATAGGGATAATTTACATTACACTCCTGGGAATTCTGGAAGCCATGTGCCTCATACCCCCCAATATGGTCATGTAGTCCAAAGCCAGGTAGGGACCAGCCTCCAACACTGGGTCTGTACAAGTGGCCATATTGGGCAGGTGGGTTATAGGATGCCATTTGGGCCTGTTGTCTCCAAGGTTGGTTTAGGGGGGAATGCGTTGAGGTGTAGGCACCTGTGGAGGAGGTGCCTCAGATCCATATTGACCATGCACTTCTGGGTTGGGGTTAACTCAGAGCAGGTTATGGGGTGACAGCTGCCACCTCTCCAAGAACTCAAATACCTCATATGGGGTATTGGGGGGTGTGCATGCATCAATGAGAATCTGAATTGATCCTCGCACACGTAGCCTCACTTCACGGGGTAGAGGACGGAGGTACCAGGCCAGACTGCGGGAATATGCCTCCTCACTCTCATCCTGGGCAGCCCTGGACAGGTAATTCAGCACCCCCATGTCAACATGCCTCCTTGTATCAGAGGCAGGGCTCTCTCGCCTTTGTTTCCCATGGTGGGATATGACAGCAGGTTGGAGGGAGCCCTTAAGATGAACAGTAGGGCTGCTGCTGTTGCCAGGTTCCTCAAGGCTGCCGGGTGCTGTTGCAGCTGCTGGTCATGGTGCAGGTGGAGCTTGGGGG
This sequence comes from Ranitomeya imitator, assembly GCF_032444005.1. Classification (NCBI taxonomy): domain Eukaryota; kingdom Metazoa; phylum Chordata; class Amphibia; order Anura; family Dendrobatidae; genus Ranitomeya; species Ranitomeya imitator. The sequence continues at coordinate 236,189,250 of NC_091286.1, read as the reverse complement.
ATGCAGCTGGAAGGCTCAGAAGATGGGCCAGCCACCTCTTCACCTTCCCGACCAGATCTATAATGGCCTCAGAATCTGACCCTGTCTCCCTGTCAGTGAGCTTGGACTGAGTTCTGTTATGAAATTTAAATAATAAAAAAAAGGTTGGAGATATGACCCTTAATAGCATATGTCTAATGTGGTGTGATGTATGTACTTACGGTCTGAGATCCATAATGGGAGCCAGAAATGCCAGGCGGTCGAAATAGATATACTTCCGCTTGGTCGGTCTTGCATCCCACCTCCTGGCCCGCTGCAGATGTTCCTGCCTGTATTGGTCGTGGATGCTGTGCCAGCGTCTCATAACATCTTCCACTGCAATGTCACACAATGTATTAGGACATTGCGCACATTGGGTCAACAAGTTTATAGACATTTTACATAGTCATGTGGCCTAGTAAAGTGTCATTTATAAACATAATCTAGATTGCACATAATAAGCTAAACATCCACATAATAGGATTTAAGGAGATACTGTGAAAATGTGTTATTTAGTGCAGTTTATATGATTTATAAAACATGGGAAAACTTACTAATTTGTTGCTGTCCCCCACGTGGATGGTCCACAAAATCTCCAAAAAGTAGCCCACAGATCCTCCTTCATGCCGCCTCTTTTTCTGGCCCGGTCTGAATAATGTGCATCCCTCTGGTCCCAAATTTCTGGCCTTTCTTGGACCAAGAACTACAACTCCTGGCAAAATTTATGGAATCACCGGCCTTGGAGGATGTTCATTCAGTTGATTAATTTTGTAGAAAAAAAGCAGATCACAGATATGGCACAAAACTAAAGTCATATCAAATGACAACTTTCTGGCTTTAAGAAACACTAACAGAAATCAAGAACAAAAAATGTGGTAGTCAGTAATGGTCCTTTTTTTAACCAAGCATAGGGGAAAAATTATGGAATCACTCAATTCTGAGAAAAAAATTATGGAATTACCCTGTAAATTTTCATGCCCAAAAATAACTCCTGCATCAAATTAGAACTGCTCCTGATAGCCAGTTTCCTACTCCACACTGATGAGGGGCAAAAACCCCGAAACAGCTGTCTGTGGATGGATACCATGCTTGGCATAGGTGGTTTTCCTTTATTGGATGCTTTCCTTTATTGGATGCTGCCCTTCCCTTGGTTGTTCCTTCCCGGGGAAAGGCCTGGTTATTCACTGCCTGCGTTGAGAAACACGTGATGGTGTCTCCGCAGCTCCTCTACATGCATTTGCATATTTGGGGGCAGTGCTCTGGATCACTGCGTTGAGAAACACGTGATGGTGTCTCCGCGGTGTTGGATGTTTTGGTCTCCACGAGGTCAATCATCCGTGCCTTTATAGACTTTTTACTAAGCACTGCTCCTGATAGCCAGTTTCCTACTCCACACTGATGAGGGGCAAAAACCCCGAAACAGCTGTGTGTGGATGGATACCATGCTTGGCATAGGTGGTTTTCCTTTATTGGATGCTTTCCTTTATTGGATGCTGCCCTTCCCTTGGTTGTTCCTTCCCGGGGAAAGGCCTGGCTATTCACTGCCTGCGTTGAGAAACACGTGATGGTGTCTCCGCAGCTCCTCTACATGCATTTGCATATTTGGGGGCAGTGTTCTGGATCACTGCGTTGAGAAACACGTGATGGTGTCTCCGCGGTGTTGGATGTTTTGGTCTCCACGAGGTCAATCATCCGTGCCTTTATAGTCAAATTAGAACTGCTCGTTAGTCTTCATCTAAAAAGGAGTGATCACACCTTGGAGAGCTGTTGCACCAAGTGGACTGACATGAATCATGGCTCCAACACGAGAGATATCAATTGAAACAAAGGAGAGGATTATCAAACTCTTAAAAGAGGGAAAATCATCACACAATGTTGCAAAAGATATTGGTTGTTCACAGTCAGCTGTGTCTAAAATCTGGACCAAATACAAACAACAAGGGAAGGTTGTTAAAGGCAAACATACTGGTAAACCAAGGGAGACATCAAAGCATCAAGACCAGAAACTTCAAGCAATATGTCTCCAAAACAGGAAATGCACAACAAAACAAATGAGGAACGAATGGGTGGAAACTGGAGTCAATCTCTGTGACCGAACTGTAAGAAACCGCCTAAAGGAAATGGGATTTACATACAGAAAAGCTAAACGAAAGCCATCATTAACACCTAAACAGAAAAAAAACAAGGTTACAATGGGCTAAGAAAAGCAATCGTGGACTGTGCATGACTGGATGATAGTCATATTCAGTAATGAATCACGAATCTGCATTGGGCAAGATGATGATGCTGGAACTTTTGTTTGGTGCCGTTCCAATGAGATTTCTAAAGATGACTGCCTGAAGAGAACATGCAAATTTCCACAGTCATTGATGATATGGGGCTTTCTGTCAGGTAAAGGCACTGGGGAGATGGCTGTCATTACATCTTCAATAAAGTTTATGTTGATATTTTGAACACTTTTCTTATCCCATCAATTGAAAGGATGTTTGGGGATGATTAAATCATTTTTCAAGATGATAATGTATCCTGCCATAGAGCAAAAATTGTGAAAACATTCCTTGAAAAATGGAACATAAGGTCAATGTCATAGCCTGCAAATAGTCCGGATCTTAAACCAATTGAAAATCTTTGGTGGAAGTTGAAGGAAATGGTCCATGACAAGGCTCCAACCTGCAAAGCTGATCTGACAACAGCAATCAGAGAAAGTTGGAGCCAGATTGATGAAGAGTACTGTTTGACACTCATTAAGTCCATGCCTCAGAGACTGCAAGCTGTTATAAAAGCCAGAGGTGGTGCAACAAAATACTAGTCATGTGTTGGAGTGTTTTTTTGCTTGTTTGTTTTTCATTCCTTAATTCCATAATTTTTTCCTCAGAATTGAGTGATTCTATAATTTTTCCTCTATGCTTGGTTAAAAAAAGTAACCATTACTGACTACCACATTTTTTGTTCTTGATTACTTTTAGTGTTCCTTAAAGCCAGAAAGTTGCCATTTGAAATGACTTTAGTTTTGTGCCATGTCTGTGACCTGCTGTTTTTCTACAAAATTAAACAACTGAATGAACATCCTACAAGGCCAGTGATTCCATAATTTCACATGCTGCAGGACTCCATGGAGGCGTTCTTCTGGGATGTCTGGAGCGGTTTTTAAGCTAATTAGCATATCTAACCTTCCTGATAATGGCTTGGCCCATTTCCTGTCACCTGGAAAAGTCTTACGTATTTCTAGCAAGTCAGACATGTGGTCCGTGTGTAATCCGTATTTTTTCGCCCCCATAAACTTGCATTGGCGTATTTTTGTAGGAACACGCTGACAATCGCAGTGTGCTGCGATTTTCTCAGCCCTTAAAATACGACCAAGAAATATACAGCTGAAGGAAGCTGCCCCATAGAGAAACGTTGGTCTGAGTGCAATGCGTTGTTTTTGCACCTCTCACTCATCTGTATTTCTCTCTAGTGTGACGCCGGCCTAAAGGCCCCTTCACATTAAGCGACGCTGCAGCGATACCGACAACGATCCGGATCGCTGCAGCGTCGCTGTTTGGTCGCTGGAGAGCTGTCACACAGACCGCTCTCCAGCGACCAACGATGTCGGTAACCAGGGTAAACATCGGGTAACTAAGCACAGGGCCGCGCTTAGTAACCCGATGTTTACCCTGGTTACCATCCTAAAAGTAAAAAAAAACAAACAGTACATACTTACCTACAGCCGTCTGTCCTCCAGCGCTGTGCTCTGCACTCCTCCTGTACTGTCTGTGTGAGCACAGCGGCCGGAAAGCAGAGCGGTGATGTCACCGCTCTGCTTTCCGGCTGACCGACGCTCACAGCCAGTACAGGAGGAGTGCAGAGCACAGCGCTGGAGGACAGACAGCGGTAGGTAAGTATGTACTGTTTGTTTTTTTTTACTTTTAGGATGGTAACCAGGGTAAACATCGGGTTTCTAAGCGCGGCCCTGCGCTTAGTTACCCGATGTTTACCCTGGTTACCAGTGAAGACATCGCTGGATCGGTGTCACACACGCCGATCCAGCGATGTCAGCAGGAGTCCAGCGACGAAATAAAGTTCTGGACTTTCTTCAGCGACCAACGATCTCCCAGCAGGGGCCTGATCGTTGGTCGCTGTCACACATAACGATTTCATTAACGATATCGTTGCTACGTCACAAAAAGCAACGATATCGTTAACAATATCGTTATGTGTGAAGGTACCTTACGCTTTTCTGGTGGAGCAATAATGCCCTTATGTCAAATTTTGTTTAACCCCTTAATCCCATATGACGTACTATCCCGTCCAGGTGACCTGGGACTTAATTCCCATGGACGGGATAGTACGTCATATGCGATCGGCCGCGCTCACGGGGGGAGCGCGGCCGATCGCGGCCGGGTGTCAGCTGCCTATCGCAGCTGACATCCGGCACTATGTGCCAGGAGCGGTCACGGACCGCTCCCGGCACATTAACCCCCGGCACACCGCGATCAAAGATGATCGCGGTGTGCCGGCGGTGCAGGGAAGCATCGCGCAGGGAGGGGGCTCCCTGCGTGCTTCCCTGAGACGATCGGTACACGGTGATGTGCTCACCGTGTACCGAGCGTCTTCTCCCTGCAGTCCCCGGATCCAAAATGGCCGCCGGGCTGCATCCGGGTCCTGCAGGGAGCACTTCCGGGTCAGGATCAGGCTGCAGCTGCAGCTCTAATCCTGCCCGGCTGTATGTTAGATCACCGATCTAACAGAGTGCTGTGCACACTGTCAGATCGGTGATCTGTGATGTCCCCCCCTGGGACAAAGTGAAAAAGTAAAAAAAAAAATTTCCACACTTGTAAAAAAAAAAATAAAAAAAAAATTCCTAAATAAAGCAGAAAAAAAAAAAATATTATTCCCATAAATACATTTCTTTACATAAAAAAAAAACAAAAAAACAATAAAAGTACACATATTTAGTATCGCCGCGTCCGTAACGACCCGACCTATAAAACTGGCCCACTAGTTAACCCCTTCAGTGAACACCGTAAGAAAAAAAAAAAAAAAACGAGCCAAAAAACAACGCTTTATTATCATAACGCTGAACAAAGAGTGGAATAACACGCGATCAAAAAGACGGATATAAATAACCATGTTACCTCTGAAAACGTCATCTTGTCCCGCAAAAAACGAGCCGCCATATAGCATCATAACCAAAAAAATAAAAAAGTTATAGTCCTCTGAATAAAGCGATGCCAAAATAATTATTTTTTCTATAAAATAGCTTTTATCGTATAAAAGCGCCAAAACATAAAAAAAATGATATAAATGAGGTGTCGCTGTAATCGTACTGACCCGAAGAATAAAACTGCTTCATCAATTTTACCAAACGCGGAACGGTATAAACGCCTCCCCCAAAAGAAATTCATGAATAGCTGGTTTTTGGTCATTCTGCCTCACAAAAAAATCGGAATAAAAAGCGATCAAAAACTGTCACGTGTCCGAAAATGTAACCGATAAAAACGTCAACTCGTCCCGCAAAAAACAAGACCTCACATGACTCTGTGGACCAAAATATGGAAAAATTATAGGTCTCAAAATGTGGAGACGCAAAAACTTTTTTGCTATAAAAAGCGTCTTTTAGTGTGTGACGGCTGCCAATCATAAAAATCCGATATAAAAAACGCTATAAAAGTAAATCAAACCCCCCTTCATCACCCCCTTAGTTAGGCTAGGTTCACATTGCGTTAATGGGTTAACGCTAACGGACAGCGTTGCACGGCGAAAATGTCACAACGCCGTGCAATGGGTCCGTTAGCACACCCATTGACAGCAATGTGATTTTCAGGTGTAGCGCATCGCTAGAGCGTGCCATTTTCGGCTCGCGCTAGCAAGGTGCCATTCTTTTGTGGCGCGCCTCAGACGCTGCTTGCAGCGTCCGCGGCGCGCCCGAGGTCCGATCCCCGATCTTCCAGAGCGGGGACGTTAACGCGACCACTAAACACGACACCTAAAAAGACATTGTGTTAGCGCAATCCGCTAGTGCTAAACGGATTTCCCTAACGCAATGTGAACCTAGCCTTAGGGAAAAATAATAAAATTAAAAAAAATGTATTTATTTCCATTTTCCGGTTAGGGTTAGGGTTAGGGTTAGGGCTAGGGTTGGGGCTAGGGTTAGGGTTTGGATTACATTTACGGTTGGGATTAGGGTTGGGATTAGAATTAGGGGTGTGTCTGGGTTAGGTGTGTGGTTAGGGTTACAGTTGGGATTAGGGTTAGTGGTGCGTTTGGATTAGGGTTTCATTTATAATTGGGGGGTTTCCACTGTTTAGACACATCAGGGGCTCTCCAAACGCGACATGGCGTCCGATCTCAATTCCAGCCAATTCTGCATTGAAAAAGTAAAACAGTGCTCCTTCACTTCCGAGTTCTCCCGTGCGCCCAAACAGGGGTTTACCCCAACATATGGGGTATCAGCGTACTCGAGACAAATTGGACAACAACTTTTTGGGTCCAAGTTCTCTTGTTATCCTTGGGAAAATAAAAATTTGGGGGGCTAAAAATCATTTTTGTGGGAAAAAAAAGGATTTTTATTTTCACGGCTCTGCGTTGTAAACTGTAGTGAAACACTTGGGGGTTCAAAGTTTTCACAACACATCTAGATAAGTTCCATGGGAGGTCTAGTTTCCAATATGGGGTCACTTGTGGGTGGTTTCTACTGTTTGGGTACATCAGGGGCTCTGCAAATGCAACGTGACGCCTGCAGACCAATCCATCTAAGTCTGCATTCCAAATGGCGCTCCTTCCCTTCCGAGCTCTGCCATGAGCCCAAACAGTGGTTCCCCCCCACATATGGGGTATCAGCGTACTCAGGACAAATTGAACAACAACTTTTGGGGTCCAATTTATTCTGTTACCCTTGTAAAAATACAAAGCTGGGGGCTAAAAAATCATTTTTGTGAAAAAAAAAAGAATTTTTATTTTCACGGGTCTGCGTTATAAACTGTAGTGAAACACTTAGGGGTTCAAAGTTCTCACAACACATCTAGATAAGTTCCATGGGAGGTCTAGTTTCTAATATGGGGTCACTTGTGGGGGGTTTGTACTGTTTGGGTACATCAGGGGCTCTGCAAATGCAACGTGACTCCTGCAGACCAATCCATCTAAGTCTGCATTCCAAATGGCGCTCCTTCCCTTCCGAGCTCTGCCATGCGCCCAAACAGTGGTTCCCCCCCACATATGGGGTATCAGCGTACTCAGGACAAATTGGACAACAACTTTTGGGGTCCAATTTATTATGTTACCCTTGTGAAAATACAAAACTGGGGGCTAAAAAATTTTTGCGAAAAAAAAATAAATTTATTTTAACGGCTCTGCGTTATAAACTGTAGTGAAACACTTGGGGGTTCAAAGCTCTCAAAACACATCTAGATAAGTTCCTTAGAGGGTCTAGTTTCCAAAATGGTGTCACTTGTGGGGGTTTTTAATGTTTAGGCACATCAGGGGCTCTCCAAACCAACATGGCGTCCCATCTTAATTCCAGTCAATTTTGCATTGAAAAGTCAAATGGCGCTCCTTCCCTTCCGAGCTCTGCTATGCACCCAAAAAGTGGTTTACCCCCACATATGGGGTATCGTCGCACTCAGGACAAATTGCACAACAACTTTTGTGGTCTAATTTCTTCTCTTACCCTTGGGAAAATAAAAAATTGGGGGCGAAAAGATCATTTTTGTGAAAAAATAAGATTTTTTATTTTTACGGCTCTGCATTATAAACTTCTGTGAAGCACTTGTTGGGTCAAAGTGCTCACCACACATCTAGATAAGTTCCTTAAGGGGTCTACTTTTCAAAATGGTGTCACTTGTGAGGGGTTCCAATGTTTAGGCACATCAGGGGCTCTCCAAACGCAACATGGCGTCCCATCTCAATTCCAGTCAATTTTGCATTGAAAAGTCAAATGGCGCTCCTTTCCTTCCGAGCTCTGCCATGCGCCCAAACAGTGGTTTACCCCCACATATGGGGTATCGTCGCACTCAGGACAAATTGCACAACAACTTTTGTGGTCTAATTTCTTCTCTTACCCTTGGGAAAATAAAAAATTGGTGGCGAAAAGATTATTTTTGTGAAAAAATATGATTTTTTATTTTTACGGCTCTGCATTATAAACTTCTGTGAAGCACTTGTTGGGTCAAAGTGCTCACCACACCTCTAGATAAGTTCCTTAAGGGGTCTACTTTCCAAAATGGTGTCACTTGTGGGGATTTCAATGTTTAGGCACATCAGGGGCTCTCCAAACGCAACATGGCATCCCATCTCAATTCCAGTCAATTTTGCATTGAAAAGTAAAATGGCGCTCCTTCCCTTCCGAGCTCTGCCATACGCCCAAACAATGGTTTACACCCATATACGGGGTATCAGCGTACTCAGGACAAATTGGCCAACAATTTTTGAGGTTCAATTTCTTCTCTTACTCTTGGGAAAATAAAAAATTGGGGGCGAAAAGATCATTTTTGTGAAAAAATATGATTTTTTATTTTTACGGCTCTGCATTATAAACTTCTGTGAAGCAATTGGTGGGTCAAAGTGGTCACCACACATCTAGATAAGTTCCTTAGGGTGTCTACTTTCCAAAATGGTGTCACTTGTGGGGGGTTTCAATGTTTAGGCACATCAGTGGCTCTCCAAACGCAACATGGTGTCCCATCTCAATTCCTGTCAATTTTGCATTTAAAAGTCAAATGGCGCTCCTTCCCTTCCGAGCTCTGCCATGCGCCCAAACAGTGGTTTACCCCCACATATGGGGTATCAGCGTACTCAGTACAGATTGTACAACAATGTTTGGCATCCATTTTATCCTGTTACCCTTGGTAAAATAAAACAAATTGGAGCTGAAATAAATTTTGTGTGAAAAAAAGTTAAATATTCATTTTTATTTAAACATTCCAAAAATTCCTGTGAAACCCCTGAAGGGTTAATAAACTTCTTGAATGTGGTTTTGAGCACCTTGAGGGGTGCAGTTTTTAGAATGGTGTCACACTTGGGTATTTTCTATCATATAGACCCCTCAAAATGACATCAAATGAGATGTGGTCCCTAAAAAAAAATGGTGTTGTAAAAATGAGAAATTGCTGGTCAACTTTGAACCCTTATAACTCCCTAACAAAAAAAAATTTTGGTTCCAAAATTGTGCTGATGTAAAGGAGACATGTGGGAAATGTTACTTATTAAGTATTTTGCGTGACATATCTCTGTGATTTAAGGGCATAAAAATTTAAAGTTGGAAAATTGCGAAATTTTCAAAATTTTCGCCAAATTTCCGTTTTTTTCACAAATAAACGCAAGTTATATCGAATAAATGTTACTACTAAAATGAAGTACAATATGTCACGAGAAAACAATGTCAGAATCGCCAAGATCCGTTGAAGCGTTCCAGAGTTATAACCTCATAAAGGGACAGTGGTCAGAATTGTAAAAATTGGCCCGGTCATTAACGTGCAAACCACCCTCGGGGCTTAAGGGGTTAATATTACAATGGCAAACCAAAGGCCATTGTATGTTGAAAAGATCATAACCTGAATCAATTGTGACTTATGTGACCATTATTCTGAATTCTGACTTTTTTCCAATACTTTCATATCCGACATATCTTTATACATATATACATGTGCTTCTCACTAAATTAGAATATCCCCAAAAAGTTAATTGATTTCATTTCTTTAATACAAAAAGTGAAACTTATCTATCTATATAATCATCTAAGGGGTACTTCCGTCTGTTTGTCTGTCTGTCTGTTTGTCTGTAACGGAAATCATGCGTTACTGATTGGTCGCGGCCGGCAAGGAAGGTAAAGGGCAAGAAACCATAAAAGGAGCAGGAAGCATTAAGGTGTTAAAGTGAGGCTCAGGCAAGTGAAGCAAGGGAAGCCTTTACTTACATGAGAAAAACCATGTGCTCATCTCCTAAAAAATGATTAAACATAAAGAAAAGGCATATTTAATTTCCTCCTTTCCTGGTCAATCACATTTTTTTCATATATATATTCTTCTAAGAGATCTAAATTTTCTCTTCTTCAGATTTTCAAATAATTGTTGCCTCAGTGTTTCACGATACATGACATTTTTTGTCTTAATACCTTAATTTTTAAACCATTTTGATATTACTTTTTTCTGATAATTAAAAAATTAAAGAAAAATAGGAATTGTTTCTATTTTTCACATTGTTTTGCGATCACAAAGGACAGCTAAAAAGTACTTTAAAATTGTGCTACCCTTTCTGTAGAAATTATTTTTATGTATTAGACTTCATTTTCAACAGCGGCAGGGCTAGAAACAGCGATTCAGACATGGAGTCTTGCAGTGTTTATGTTTTTTCTCTAATTGTGTTTCTTTTATTGATTTTTCTTGTTTTTATTTTTTACATTTATTTTTCATATGGTATATTAGCCCAAGTTACAAGAGAAACTAATCCTAGTGCCTGCATAGCAGAGTTAATTGGGTCACCTCGGAGCCAGTAGCTCCTGCTCTCCCAACAGTCAGCAATCACCATACATGACCTCTCGGTCTGGAAATAGCACGATCAGTTATTCCAAAACCGCGTAACAATGCTTGTTCAGCACTGCGTATTCAGTGATCAGGAAGGCAAAGATGGTAATAACCCCTCTCTGCCTTCTCTATGAGGGGTTCGGCTGTCTCTAACAGCCAGCTCCCTACTTCTACAGTTGCAAGTACCATACTCTGAGTTGACTTTCTGGATAGTCAGTGCAGGGTAAAGTGCGTGGACCGCCCAGATGTTGAAACCATGCATTATTTGTTTGCTTGTGGTTTGAATTGGTGCTATGCAATATTACATTTCACCAGTAAACACACCTTTACAGTAAAATAGCTGTTTGGGATCACTATAGACCTAAAATGGTGTAGAAAAGGGCAATATTTTTAGATGCCAGAAGAGGAATAAAGCATTAGTGCCCAGCAGCTTGCAGGCAACCACAACCACAACTGTATATAGTAGAGATCGTACAGGTAGACAGAAATAATGAACATCCACTAATACACCTAGCGTTCAAGATTGTAGTTTTCATAGTGATGCTTCATGTTTTTAAGTAGGCATTATGGCAAAATCATTTATATTTAGTAGTGGCTACTAGAGTTGAGCGACCTTGACCTTTTTAGAGTCGAGCCGGGTTTTGCGAAACCCGACTATGTCCAAAGTCGGGTCGAGTGAAATCGGCCGATTATGACGTAAAGTCGGGATCGACCGAAACACGAAACCCAATGCAAGTCAATGGGGCAGCATAGTCGGCAGTGAGTGGGGGCCAGGAAAACACCTAGAGTGCCCATTTTAATGTCAAAACCATCCATTCTTCTTAATGAAGCTTGTCAAGCGTAATTTACCTTATAATAATTGGAAGGCATTTGAAATTGGGGGTCATTTGGCTAAAGTTGTGGGGGGTAGGGCTGGTTCAAGTAATTAGTGGGCCCAGGAAATCTGGACCACGTCACGGCAGTGGAGCAGGGAGAGGTAAGTATTTCAACTTTGCAAGTGCTGTGAACCTGAGCAAGCAGGGGGGGCCCACTCGTTGGCATTGGCACTGGCACAGGGCCCCTCAAAGTACAGCGGTGTGTTTGCACGGCGGGGGCGCCTCCCACCGGCAGCAACACTTTTGCGTACTATGAGAGGCCCTGTGCCAGTGACGTCGCCAACTAGTATTCCTCCCCCCACCTGATGAAGGAACCTGCACTTTCATCTGCACCTTCCTCTTTGTCCCCGTGTAAGGTGGTATGGTATGCGGGAAGAGCAACCTGACTTTCAGCAGGGTCACAATGTTGTTGTGTAGCGTGCACGGGGAATGTTGCGTTATGGGTCAATGTACCAGCAGACTCATCTATCACTGGCTGGGCAATGGGCACGATGAAGTGGAAACACAGATATAGGCCCAAAGAAGAAAGTGGGCTAAATGCAGTTCAAAATTGGTAACACAGGAATAACCAGGGGGCATTGCAGTGGAGGACAACTGGAATGAGAGGCTGACACAGAGAGTAGGGCCAAATCAGTAAGTAGTCGAAATGCAGTTCAAAATTGGCAACCGTAGTAAACAGGCGGCACAGCTTTGTTCAGTGGAGGAGAACAGCAAGGAGTGGCAGACACCGATAGTAGGCCCCAACCCAACTAGTAGGCCAAATGCAGTCTAACATTAACAACTACTTAACGAGAGGCTGAAAATGGAATTTCAGGACAGGAAACCAGGAGAACAGCAAGGAGTGGCAGACACCGATAGTAGGCCCCAAACCAACTAGTACGCCAAATGCAGTTGTTCCATTTAACCACAATTTAATGAGAGCCTGAAGATAGAAGCTCAGGAAAGGCAACCTGGGGAACACCTTGGAGTGTAACACACCATCTCTCTCCACCCCATACCCATTTTGTAGGCCTAATGCTGTGTACTTTTCTACAACTACTAAACGAGAGTCGGAAGACCGAAGCAATGGCAAGGAAACCTGGGGAACACCTTGGAGTGTAACACACCATCTCTCTCCACCCCATACCCAATTTGTAGGCCTAATGCAGCCTACTTTCCGACACCTACTAAACGAGAGCATGAAGATCGAAGCTCAGGAAAGGCAACCTGGGGAACACCTTGGAGTGTAACACACCATCTCTCTCCACCCCATACCCATTTTTTAGGCCTAATGCAGTGTACTTTTCTACAACTACTAAACGAGAGTCGGAAGACCGAAGCAATGGCAAGGAAACCTGGGGAACACCTTGGAGTGTAACACACCATCTCTCTCCACCCTATTCCCCATTTTTTAGGCCTAATGCAGCCTACTTTCCGACACCTACTAAACGAGAGCATGAAGATCGAAGCTCAGGAAAGGCAACCTGGGGAACACCTTGGAGTGTAACACACCATCTCTCTCCACCCCATACCCATTTTGTAGGCCTAATGCTGTGTACTTTTCTACAACTACTAAACGAGAGTCGGAAGACCGAAGCAATGGCAAGGAAACCTGGGGAACACCTTGGAGTGTAACACACCATCTCTCTCCACCCCATACCCAATTTGTAGGCCTAATGCAGCCTACTTTCCGACACCTACTAAACGAGAGCATGAAGATCGAAGCTCAGGAAAGGCAACCTGGGGAACACCTTGGAGTGTAACACACCATCTCTCTCCACCCCATACCCATTTTGTAGGCCTAATGCAGCGTACTTTTCTACAACTACTAAACGAGAGCATGAAGATCGAAGCTCAGGAAAGGCAACCTGGTGAAAACCTTGGAGTGTAACACAACCTGTCTCTACACTCCATACCAAATTTGTAGGCCTAATGCAGCGTAGTTTCCACCAACTGCTAAACGAGAGCCGGAAGATCGAAGCTCATGAAAGGCAACCCGGGGAACACCTTGGAGTGTAACACAACCTCTCTCTACACCACGAAAGGGCTGATTCTTAGGAAGGAAGGCTGTTGTAAATAAGCATTGCGCGTCCGAGGGTGATTATATTCTTATTCGGTATCTACTCACCCTCGGACGCGCCATGCTTCTTGATTTGTAATTAATGTTTATTTGCAATGTGCTTTTGACTTACTCAATTATTTTTTTAATTATTGATTTTATTAAATTAATAGTTTAACATCTTATTGGAAATAATTTAAAGGAGACGCGACAGGACAACACTCGGTGGATGCCATATCTGTGTTAACAACTCCAAAAAACTTTCAGTTAACTTCTTGCAGGAGAAAGAAATTGTAGCTGTTGGACCTTTGTAGTACAGTTCCAGATATTTGTTGTGTGTTTGTTTTGATTGTTAAAATGTCTGCATTTGAGATCTCAACACGATCTTATTTTTTATAATCAAATTAATTTTTTAAATATTTTATTAGGTTGGTTCAAGGGGTACACGGGCCGCAGTAGACAGGTCAGTGGAGGCCTAGTGGAAGGAGGGACCGCAGATGCGCCACTGTTTCACCCATACACAATTAGTAGGCCTAATGCAGCGTAGTTTCCAACAGCTACTAAACGAGAGCCGGAAGATCGAAGCTCAGGAAAGGCAACCTGGGGAACACCTTGGAGTGTAACACAACCTCTCTCTACACCACGGAAGGGCTGATTCTTAGGAAGGAAGGCTGTTGTAAATAAGCATTGCGCGTCCGAGGGTGATTATATTCTTATTCAGTATCTACTCACCCTCGGACGCGCCATGCTTCTTGATTTGTAATTAATGTTTATTTGCAATGTGCTTTTGACTTACTCAATTATTTTTTTAATTATTGATTTTATTAAATTAATAGTTTAACATCTTATTGGAAATAATTTAAAGGAGACGCGACAGGACAACACTCGGTGGATGCCATATCTGTGTTAACAACTCCAAAAAACTTTCAGTTAACTTCTTGCAGGAGAAAGAAATTGTAGCTGTTGGACCTTTGTAGTACAGTTCCAGATATTTGTTGTGTGTTTGTTTTGATTGTTAAAATGTCTGCATTTGAGATCTCAACACGATCTTATTTTTTATAATCAAATTAATTTTTTTTATATTTAATGATGTTGGTTCAAGGGGTACACGGGCAGCAATAGACAGGTCAGTGGAGGCCTAGTGGAAGGAGTGACCGCAGACAGGCTTCCAAGGCCTAACATAACAAACTTGGGCTGGCTGTAGGCACTTTTAAATTGGTTCCAGGGGTACACGGGCAGCAGTGGTCTGGTCAGTGGAAGTCTAGTGGAAGGAGTGACCGCAGACAGGCTTCCAAGGCCTAACATAACAAACTTGGGCTGGCTGTAGGCACTTTTAAATTGGTTCCAGGGGTACACGGGCAGCAGTGGTCTGGTCTGTGGAAGTCTAGTGGAAGGAGTGACCGCAGACAGGCTTCGAAGGCCTAACATAACAAACTTGGGCTGGCTGTAGGCACTTTTAAATTGGTTCCAGGGGTACACGGGCAGCAGTGGTCTGGTCAGTGGAAGTCTAGTGGAAGGAGTGACCGCAGACAGGCTTCCAAGGCCTAACATAACAAACTTGGGCTGGCTGTAGGCACTTTTAAATTGGTTCCAGGGGTACACGGGCAGCAGTGGTCTGGTCTGTGGAAGTCTAGTGGAAGGAGTGACCGCAGACAGGCTTCGAAGGCCTAACATAACAAACTTGGGCTGGCTGTAGGCACTTTTAAATTGGTTCCAGGGGTACACGGGCAGCAGTGGTCTGGTCAGTGGAAGTCTAGTGGAAGGAGTGACCGCAGACAGGCTTCGAAGGCCTAACATAACAAACTTGGGCTGGCTGTAGGCACTTTTAAATTGGTTGCAGGGGTACACGGGCAGCAGTGGTCTGGTCAGTGGAAGTCTAGTGGAAGGAGTGACCGCAGACAGGCTTCGAAGGCCTAACATAACAAAATTGGGCTGGCTGTAGGCACTTTAAATTAGTTCCAGGGGTACATGGGCAGCAGTGTATGGTCAGTGGAAGTCTAGTGGAAGGAGTGACGGCAGACAGTCTTCGAAGGCCTAACATAACAAAATTGGGCTGACTGTAGGCACTTTTAAATTGGTTCCAGGGTAACACGGCCAGCAGTGGCCTGGTCAGTGTAGTAGTTGTAGAAAGAAGGGACCGCAGACAGGCTTCGAAGGCCTAACATAACAAAAATGTCAAAACAATGGTATTGTCAGTGCCAGGCATTGAAGGATGTCAGCGCCTAGACTACACATTGGTGAAGCTGTGAGAGATAATTTTGCTAGTGGTAGAGCACTGTTTGAGCTGGGGGGGGGAACTGTCTTGTGGCCGGCGGTACAGGCACAGGGCCCCTCATATTACAACGGTGTGTCTGACGTTGGGTGCGCACCACCACCGCCAGAGACACTTTATTGTACTATGAGGGACCCAGTGGCAGTGCCGTCGACCAAAAGCGGCCACACCCACCTCTTCAGACAAACAGCACTCTCAAGGGTCCAAGCGCAAAGTGGCGATAGCACGGCCCCGTGTGGGGAGTTTGGCCATTTCGTGAGGTGGAAACATGTCGTATGCTGGACAATCAGGTGAAGAAAATTACGAGATTGGAAAAGTCATTCAGAATAGTCCACAGGCAAGACCTTTTCATAGGAAAGCTAGGTGTCAGCCGGGCAGGGTGGGGCAAAAGATTTTGAAATCCAGTTGTGGTTCATTTTAATGAAGGTTAGATCATCTACATTTTGGGTAGCCAGACGAGTCCTTTTTTCTGTTAGTATTGAACCTGCAGCACTGAATACTCTTTCTGATAGGACACTAGCTGCCGGGCAAGCAAGCTCCTGCAATGCATATTCTGCCAATTCTGGCCAGGTGTCTAATTTGGATGCCCAGTAATCAAATGGGAATGACGGTTGAGGGAGAACGTCGATAAGGGATGAAAAATAGTTTGTAACCATACTGGACAAATGTTGTCTCCTGTCACTTTGAATTGATGCTGCAGTACCTGTCCTGTCTGCGGTCATAGAAAAATCACTCCACAACCTGGTCAGAAAACCCCTCTGGCCAACGCCACTTCTGATTTCTGCCCCTCTAACACCTCTGGTCTGCTGGCCCCTGGAGCTCGTGTGAGAACGATCACGGGCGCTGTGTGCAGGGAATGCCAGAAGCAAACGGTCAACAAGAGTTGATTGTTTTGTTGCTAATATTAGTTCCAAGTTCTCATGTGGCATAATATTTTGCAATTTGCCTTTATAGCGAGGATCAAGGAGGCAGGCCAACCAGTAATCGTCATCGTTCATCATTTTTGTAATGCGTGTGTCCCTTTTGAGGATACGCAAGGCATAATCCGCCATGTGGGCCAAAGTTCCCGTTGTCAAATCTGCGGTTGTGCTTGGTTGAGGGGCAGTTGCAGGCAAATCTACGTCACTTGTGTCCCTCAAAAAACCAGAACCCGGCCTTGCCACGCCACCAATTTCCCGTGCCCCCGGGAAAGCTTCCTCATTAAAAATATACTCATCCCCATCATCCTCCTCATCCTCCACCTCCTCTTCGCCCGGTACCTCGTCATGTACACTGCCCTGACCAGACAATCGCTGACTGTCATCAAGGCTTTCCTCTTCCTCTGGTGCAGACGCCTGATCCTTTATGTGCGTCAAACTTTGCATCAGCAGACGCATTAGGGGGATGCTCATGCTTATTATGGCGTTGTCTGCACTAACCAGCCGTGTGCATTCCTCAAAACACTGAAGGACTTGACACATGTCTTGAATCTTCGACCACTGCACACCTGACAACTCCATGTCTGCCATCCTACTGCCTGCCCGTGTATGTGTATCCTCCCACAAAAACATAACAGCCCGCTTCTGTTCGCACAGTCTCTGAAGCATGTGCAGTGTTGAGTTCCACCTTGTTGCAACGTCTATGATTAGGCGATGCTGGGGAAGGTTCAAAGAACGCTGATAGGTCTGCATACGGCTGGAGTGTACAGGCGAACGGCGGATATGTGCGCAAAGTCCACGCACTTTGAGGAGCAGGTCGGATAACCCCGGATAACTTTTCAGGAAGCACTGCACCACCAGGTTTAAGGTGTGAGCCAGGCAAGGAATGTGTTTCAGTTGGGAAAGGGAGATGGCGGCCATGAAATTCCTTCCGTTATCACTCACTACCTTGCCTGCCTCAAGATCTACAGTGCCCAGCCACGACTGCGTTTCTTGCTGCAAGAACTCGGACAGAACTTCCGCGGTGTGTCTATTGTCGCCCAAACACTTCATAGCCAATACAGCCTGCTGACGTTTGCCAGTAGCTGCCCCATAATGGGAGACCTGGTGTGCAACAGTGGCAGGTGCGGATGGAGTGTTTGTGCGACTGCGGTCTGTGGACGAGCTCTTGCTTCTGCAGGAGGACGAGGAGGAGGAGGAGGAGCAGGGGGTGCGAACGGCTACAGACAACTGTTTACTAGACCGTGGGCTAGGCAGAACTGTCCCAAACTTGCTGTCCCCTGTGGACCCTGAATCCACCACATTTACCCAGTGTGCCGTGATGGACACGTAACGTCCCTGGCCATGCCTACTGGTCCATGCATCTGTTGTCAGGTGCACCTTTGTGCTCACAGATTGCCTGAGTGCATGGACGATGCGCTCTTTAACATGCTGGTGGAGGGCTGGGATGGCTTTTCTGGAAAAAAAGTGTCGACTGGGTAGCTCGTAGCGTGGTACAGCGTAGTCCATCAGGTCTTTGAAAGCTTCGCTTTCAACTAACCGGTAGGGCATCATCTCTAACGAGATTAGTCTAGCTATGTGGGCGTTCAAACCCTGTGTACGCGGATGCGAGGCTAAGTATTTCCTTTTTCTAACCATAGTCTCATGTAGGGTGAGCTGGACTGGAGAGCTGGAGATCGTGGAACTAGCGGGGGTGCCGGTGGACATGGCAGACTGAGAGACGGTGGGAGATGGTATTGTTGCCGCCGGTGCCCTAGATGCAGTGTTTCCTACTACGAAACTGGTGATTCCCTGACCCTGACTGCTTTGGCCTGGCAAAGATACCTGCACAGATACAGCAGGTGGTGCGCTAAATGGTGGTCCTACACTGCCGGAAGGGATGTTGCGTTGATGACTAGCTTCATTGGCCGAGGGTGCAACAACCTTAAGGGACGTTTGGTAGTTAGTCCAAGCTTTCAAATGCATGGTGGTTAAATGTCTATGCATGCAACTAGTATTGAGACTTTTCAGATTCTGACCTCTGCTTAAGGAAGTAGAACATTTTTGACAGATGACTTTGCGCTGATCAATTGGATGTTGTTTAAAAAAATGCCAGACTGCACTCTTTCTAGCATCGGATACCTTTTCAGGCATTGCAGACTGAGCTTTAACCGGATGGCCACGCTGTCCTCCACCAGGTTTTGGCTTTGCCACGCGTTTTGGGCAAGATACGGGCCTGGCAGATGGAACCTGTGGCGATGTTGATGCCTGCTGCGGCCCCTCCTCCTCCTCTGCTTCAGAACTGCTGCCGCCTGCACCCTGTTCCCCCAATGGCTGCCAATCGGGGTCAGGAACTGGGTCATCTAATAACTCTTCTTGTACCTCCTGCGCAACTTCGTCTGTGTCACCGTGTCGTTCGGTGGTATAGCGTTCGTGATGGGGCAACATAGTCTCATCAGGGTCTGATTCTTGATCAGCACCCTGCGAGGGCAATGTTGTGGTCTGAGTCAAAGGACCAGCATAGTAGTCTGGCTGTGGCTGTGCGTCAGTGCACTCCATGTCAGATTCAACTTGTAATGGGCATGGACTGTTAACTGCTTCACTTTCTAAGCCAGGGACGGTATGTGTAAAGAGCTCCATGGAGTAACCCGTTGTGTCGCCTGCTGCATTCTTCTCTGTTGTTGTTTTTGCTGAAGAGGACAAGGAAGTGACTTGTCCCTGACCGTGAACATCCACTAACGACGCGCTGCTTTTACTTTTACCAGTTTCACGAGAGGAGGCAAAAGAGCTAGAGGCTGAGTCAGCAAGATAAGCCAAAACTTGCTCTTGCTGCTCCGGCTTTAAAAGCGGTTTTCCTAATCCCAGAAAAGGGAGCGTTCGAGGCCTTGTGTAGCCGGACGACGAACCTGGCTCCACAGCTCCAGACTTAGGTGCAATATTTTTTTCCCCACGACCACCTGATGCTCCACCACTACCACTACCCTCATTACCAGCTGACAATGAACGCCCCCGGCCACGACCTCTTCCACTAGACTTCCTCATTGTTTTAAAAACGTAACCAAACTAACGTTATTTGTTGCAGTCACACAACTTACACGGTGAGCTATAACTTCAGTATGATTTAGCTACCCCTTTACAGGTTGGTGAGACCACAGCGAAAATCAGGCCCAATGTTACACACTCTGTTTTTGGTGGCTGCAAATTAGAGAGATGCCCCACACGCAGGACTGTCACTGAAGCACAAATGTTAATATTAATGTCACACTATTATTTTTTTTTTATTTTTATTTTTTTCAGTAACACTTTAGAAACCCCCCAAAAAAAAAAAAATAGATTTTTGCAGGGAGAATTTAGAAAACAAATGTAACAAACTATATGCTTTCTATGGGCCACTGAGTGAGAGATGACGCACACAGGAATCAGGAGTGGCACACAAGCCCAGAGGCCAATATTTTTCTACCAATGATTGATGGAGTTATTTTCTCTGGTAGATTTTGGAACCCAAATCAAGGAAAAAAAATATAGGCTTTCTATGGACCACAATTGGAGAGAGAGAGAGAGAGAGAGAGAGAGATGGCACACCCAGGAGTCAAGACTGGCACACAAGCAGAAAGGCCAATATTAATCTCCCATTTTTTTGGGGTTTTTTTTTTTTTTTTTTTTCAGGGAGACTTTAGAAAAAAAAATAATAAAAAAAATATGATTTTATCAGGAAGAATTTAGAAACCAAATAAAATAAAATTATTTTTTCAGGGAGAATTTATAAAACAAATAAAAACAAAAATAGGCGTTCTATGGCCCACTGACTGAGAGATGACGCACACAGGAGTCAGGAGTGGCACACAAGCCCAGAGGCCAATATTTTTCTACCAATGATTGATGTAGTTATTTTCTCTGGTAGATTTTGGAACCCAAATCAAGGAAAAAAAATATAGGCTTTCTATGGACCACAATTGGAGAGAGAGAGAGAGAGAGAGAGAGAGAGATGGCACACCCAGGAGTCAAGACTGGCACACAAGCAGAAAGGCCAATATTAATCTCCCACTGTTTTTTTTGTTTGTTTTTTTTTTTTTTTTTTCAGGGAGACTTTAGAAAAAAAAATAATAAAAAAAATATGATTTTATCAGGAAGAATTTAGAAACCAAATAAAATAAAATGATTTTTTCAGGGAGAATTTATAAAACAAATAAAAACAAAAATAGGCGTTCTATGGCCCACTGACTGAGAGATGACGCACACAGGAGTCAGGAGTGGCACACAAGCCCAGAGGCCAATATTTTTCTACCAATGATTGATGTAGTTATTTTCTCTGGTAGATTTTGGAACCCAAATCAAGGAAAAAAAATATAGGCTTTCTATGGACCACAATTGGAGAGAGAGAGAGAGAGAGAGAGAGATGGCACACCCAGGAGTCAAGACTGGCACACAAGCAGAAAGGCCAATATTAATCTCCCACTGTTTTTTTTGTTTGTTTTTTTTTTTTTTTTTCAGGGAGACTTTAGAAAAAAAAATAATAAAAAAAATATGATTTTATCAGGAAGAATTTAGAAACCAAATAAAATAAAATGATTTTTTCAGGGAGAATTTATAAAACAAATAAAACCAAAAATAGGCGTTCTATGGCCCACTGACTGAGAGATGACGCACACAGGAGTCAAGACTGGCACACAAGCAGAAAGGCCAATATTAATCTCCCACTGTTTTTTTTTTTTTTTTTTTTTTTTTCAGGGAGACTTTAGAAAAAAAAATAATAAAAAAAATATGATTTTATCAGGAAGAATTTAGAAACCAAATAAAATAAAATGATTTTTTCAGGGAGAATTTATAAAACTAATAAAACAAAAAATAGGCGTTCTATGGCCCACTGAGTGAGAGATGACGCACACAGGAGTCAAGACTGGCACACAAGCAGAAAGGCCAATATTAATCCCCCACTGTTTTTTTTGTTTGTTTTTTTTTTTTGTTTTGTTTTTTTCAGGGAGACTTTAGAAAAAAAAATAATAAAAAAAATATGATTTTATCAGGAAGAATTTAGAAACCAAATAAAATAAAATGATTTTTTCAGGGAGAATTTAGAAAACAAATAAAACCAAAAATAGGCGTTCTATGGCCCACTGACTGAGAGAGAGAGAGAGATGGCACGCTTAGTACTGGCACACAAGCCCAAAGGGCAATATTAATCTCCCTTTTTTTTTCAGGGAGAATTTCTAAAACCCAAAAAAAAAAAAAAATAGGCTTTCTATGGCCCACTATTTGTGAGAGAGATGGGACGCTCAGGACTGGCACAGATGGCACGCTCAGGACTGGCACAGAAGCCCAGAGGCCAATATTAATCTCCCTTTTTTTCTGGGAGAATTTATAAAACCAAAAAAATATTTAAATAGGCTTTCTATGGCCCACTATTTGTGAGAGAGATGGCACGCTCAGGGCTGGCACAGATGGCACGCTCACAACTGGCACACAAGCCCAGAGGCCAATATTAATCTCCCTTTTTTCAGGGAAAATTTATAAAACCAAAAAAAAAATTAAATAGGCTTTCTATGGCCCACTATTTGTGAGAGAGATGGCACGCTCAGGACTGGCACAGATGGCACGCTCACAACTGGCACACAAGCCCAGAGGCCAATATTAATCTCCCTTTTTTTCAGGGAGAATTTATAAAACAAAAAAAAAAATTAAATAGGCTTTCTATGGCCCACTATTTGTGAGAGAGATGGCACGCTCAGGGCTGGCACAGATGGCACGCTCAGGACTGGCACACAAGCCCAGAGGCCAATATTAATCTCCCTTTTTTTCAGGGAGAATTTATAAAACCCAAAAAAAAATAAAATAGGCTTTCTATGGCCCACTATTTGTGAGAGAGATGGCACACTCAGGACTGGCACACAAGCCCAAAGGCCAATATTAATCTCCCACTGTATTTTTATCAGGGAGAATTTATACACCCCACAAAAAAAATACAGAAAAATGAAAAGGCTTTCTATGGCCCACTATGTGAGAGAGATGGCACACACAGGGATGGCACTCTAGCAGAAATGCCAAATTGCCAATCTTAATCTCCCACCAAAAAAAAAAAAAAAAAAAACACAGGGAATGTCCTACAATTACTATCTCCCTGCCTGCAGTAATCTCAGCCAGGTATGGCAGGCAGCTACTATCTCCCTGCCTGCAGTAATCTCAGCCAGGTATGGCAGGCAGCAATAAGGAGTGGACTGATGCACAAATGAAATAAAAAGTGTGGACAAACAAAAAAGATAGCTGTGCAGAAAGGAAGGAACAAGAGGATTTGTGCTTTGAAAAAAGCAGTTGGTTTGCACAGCGGCGTACACACAGCAATGCAGCTATCAGGGAGCCTTCTAGGGCAGCCCAATGAGCTACAGCGCTGAGGGGAAAAAAAAAAAAATAACTTCCACTGTCCCTGCACACCGAGGGTGGTGTTGGACAGTGCAAATCGCTGCAGCACAAGCGGTTTTGTGGTTAATGGACCCTGCCTAACGCTATCCCTGCTTCTGACAAAGCGGCAGCAACCTCTCCCTAAGCTCAGATCAGCAGCAGTAAGATGGCGGTCGGCGGGAACGCCTCTTTATAGCCCCTGTGACGTCGCAGATAGCAAGCCAATCACTGCAATGCCCTTCTCTAAGATGGTGGGGACCAGGACCTATGTCATCACGCTGCCCACACTCTGCGTTTACCTTCATTGGCTGAGAAATGGCGCTTTTCGCGTCATTGAAACGCGACTTTGGCGCGAAAGTCGCGTACCGCATGGCCGACCCCGCACAGGGGTCGGATCGGGTTTCATGAAACCCCGACTTAGCCAAAAGTCGGCGACTTTTGAAAATGTTCGACCCGTTTCGCTCAACCCTAGTGGCTACAGTATATCTTAACCAGGTTGGTTTGAGAAGTTCATCTATTATAAAAAAAAAATCTAAATTATAGTGATCTATAATGTTTTTGTGATATTTAAAGAAGAGCTTTTCTGCATTAGTCTGGTGTATGTATATATATATATATAAATATATATATATATTATACTTTTTATCAAACACTTTGTATTGTGCAATTCTTGCTATGATCCCATATCTCCCTCCTGCTTCTTTATTATTTTTGTGGCGTACCAGTTCATTGATAGTAGGCCACACCTTAATTATACTTGTTACACTTTATGTTCTTGTCGTCTTGCAGCTTCACCACTCGCTAATTCTACGCCCTGATATCCATGGGGTTTTGACTGCAAGAAAATGATAAAGATTTTGTTTTTGTTTATCACTTTTATGACTTGCATACATTTAAGAATTTAAAATGTAATTTCATGTCCTTGTTTTGTGGCACTGTTTTATGCAGGACAATGAGTGGCAGGAACATTGAAATGTTGATGGCAGACTGAGATAGCTAAGACATGTATGTTTATTCAAACTGCCTGAGAGAGCCAGGTCAAGTCTCCAGGAATGAGGTTCCCTATCAATCTTATCATGTGGAGTTTTCCCAAACCCCAGCCAATGCATGATATTGCCATTGCTATAGCACAGGTGATAGAACAATCGCAGCTTCAAGTCTTCTAAGGGGACTATAAACCCCTTTCACGACATACGCCATATATGTACTGCGTGGCGATCACTCTGGAAAGGAAAGTTGATGTTCCATCCTGGCACAAAGTAAAAAAGTTTAAAAAAAAGTTTTAAAAAATTCAAAAAATATCTTAAAAAACACAAAATAAAGAGCAAAGGAATGAAAAAATATGAATTCTATAAATAAATACATTTAAAAAAAACACAAAAATTGAGCTTGACTAAAGTTGGTACACATGCAACACATAAACGCGTATTCACATTGGCCACAAAACATATAAAACCTACAAGAGAAAAAATGAGCAAAAACCCTGCTGTAAATAAGTAAAAAGCAAACAGTGCATTAAAATAACACAGCGTTTTTAGTAATACTATTTTTGATCAAAAATAGCATAAAAGCAGTAGCGTAGCTACTTGGGGGGCAGAGGGGGTCATCGGCCCAGGCCGGGTGCTCGGAGGGGGCCCACCCGGAGCTACACTACTGCAACTGTATCGGCGCCCGGATGGTACTATACAGTGAGGGGGCATTATACTGTACAAGGGAGCTGTACAAGGGCAGACTCGGGAAATTATTAAATGTAAAGTGGGCACTTCTTGTTATAGGGGATCTCAGGTTACTGTGACTATCAAAGGGGCACACAGGGCAATATTACTTACATAATAATAGACACATACGGCAGCAGCGGCTCAGTGTTGGGATATCAGGTGCAGTAATAGCGACACATACGGCAGCAGCGGCTCAGTATTGGGATATCAGGTGCAGTAATAGGGACGCATAAGGCAGCAGCGGCTCAGTATTGGGGTATCAGGGGCAGTAATAGGAACATATAATAGGGACACATAAGGCAGCAGCGGCTCAGTATTGGGGTATCAGGGGCAATAACAGGAACATATATGGCAGCAGCGGCTCAGTATTGGGGTATCAGGGGCAGTAGTAGGGACACATATGGCAGCAGCAGCTCAGTATTGGGGTATCAGGGGCAGTAATAGGGACACATACGGCAGCAGCGGCTCAGTATTGGGGTATCAGGGACAGTAATAGGAACATATATGGCAGCAGCGGCTCAGTATTGGGGTATCAGGGGCAGTAATAGGGACACATACGGCAGCAGCGGCTCAGTATTTGGGTATCAGGGGCAATAATAGGGACACATATGGCAGCAGCGGCTCAGTATTGGGGTATCAGGTGCAGTAATAGGGACACATGGCAGCAGCGGCTCAGTATTGGAGTATCAGGTGCAGTAATAGGGACACATACGGCAGCAGTGGCTCAGTATTGGGGTATCAGGTGCAGTAATAGGGACACATACGGCAACAGTGGCTCAGTATTGGGGTATCAGGGGCAGTAATAACGACACATACGGCAGCAGCGGCTCAGTACTGAGGTATCAGGGGCAGTAATAGGGACACATATGGCAGCAGCGGCTCAGTATTGGGATATCATCAGGATGAGGAGTTTGTGCAGGTTGGGAATACATGGTGATGGCTGGAATATGAGAAGTGAAAGGTGTCTTTGCATGACTCTGCAGACGAGTCATGGCTGGAAGAAGTTGTCATGTCAGTCTGTGCCAGATGGAAAAGACAGGAAAAATGAATGATTCCATCAGAGAACATCAGCGGTAAGACATTATCTGTAACTGTGCTGTTGTCTCTATGTTCTGTAGGACTGGTATCTACCACTGACCATATGGCGGTAATATCCATGTTGGTCGTTATATAAAGATTATCTTCAGTAATAGCGCGGTCATCTGCTGAGGTTCTCCTCCGCTATTAGGGCGCGTCACCAAATTGTAATGAAGGATACCGGGTTAGGGGCACACTCAGAAGCTTCACCCCCCCTGAACCAAAACCCTAGCTATGCCTCTGCATAAAAGCCATCCTACCACATCAAGGTAACTATGATCGAGACAGTCCTACACTGTCTAATATTAAAATCTTACCATGTGTCAATGTTGACCTCAGTGTTAATAAGGACTGGGCCCAACCAGTAGAACACCAGCCTGGGTGAGCTTTATATACAATCTCCAGCTCATAAAAGGGAGGCCACACCCCGGCTTGAACAGAATGCAATAATACAAAGAAAAAACACAAAAATTGAGCTTGAATGCATATATTTATTTATGGGGAAAAAATTGAGCAAAGTACAATGTGTTTGGTACAGCCATGTCCAGCACGACCTAGTTAACGCCTTCAGTGAATGCTGTAAAAAAAAGTGGCTAAAAACAATGCTTTTTCATCATACCGCTAAACAAAAAGAACAAAAAAACCCTGTTTGGGAGAGAAGAACAGACAAATCGCGGCGCCCTAAGTGCGTAAACACAATATTATAGTCTTTAAAGGGTGCACAATTTTATGCACTCACCTGATAAAAGACTAAAATGGCTTTAGATCGTGTATCCTCCAAATTCCCTCTGAGATACTTTTCAATATACAGGGCTTGCAGCTTGCCTCGGGTGGATCCAAGTGAGAGAGCCAGAGTAAGGCTCACACAGGATGAGTAGTTCAAGAAAAGCACATCCAGCCCATGAATGGCAGCGCTTCCCATTCATGGGCTGGATGTGCTTTTCTTGTGCTAAACAAAAAGAGGCATATAATGTGATCAAAAAAGTCAAATGTAAATAAAAATTATACTGCTGAAAAAGCCATCTTGTCCTGCAAAAAACAAGCTGTCATACAGCTCCATCAATGCAAAAATAAAAAAAAAGTTATAGCTCTCAGAATAAAGCTATGTAAAAACAATACTTTTTGTATAAAATAGTTGATATCGCGTAAAAGCTCCAAAACATGAAAAAATAATATAAATGTGGTATCGTTGTAATCGCACTGACCAAAAAATAAAGTTGTTTCATCACTTTTACTACGCAGTGAACGGCATAAAAAACAAAAAAAAATTCCTAAATTGCTTGTTTTTGTTCATTTTGCTTTCCAAAAATCAGAATAGGAAGCGATCAAAAATTGTTATATGACCAAAAATGTTACAGATAAAAACGTCAACTTGCCTATCCAAAAACAAGCCCTAACTTGCATGTGTCAGCAGAAATATGGAAAAATTATAGCTATCAAAATATGGCAATGCAGAAACTTTGTGTTGCAAGAAAACAAATAAAATTGCCTTTTAGTGTGTGATAGCAGCCAAACATGACCTGACGAATAAAGCAGCCTAATCACTTATATGAGGAATGGCATAAAAAATCAATTCTTGACCTGCTGTTGATTTGTTCATTCTGCCTCCCAAAGATCACAGTAAGACTCGACTCACTTCTAACCTGCGCTCTACACTAAGCGCTTACACTGGGGTTTATGTGTAAATCACTAAAATACTTGATTTAAACGGAATCCTTTGAGGAACATTCCATCCAATGAGGCAGATGGAGGCATTGTGGACGATGTCTGGCCTATGATCTGCCAGTGTCTGTTTTTTTAGGTGTGCATAAAATTGCAGACAACCACAGTTTTTTGCACCTCTGATAAAAAGGACAGAGCTGAACAGAGGCCAAAAGGAATCCAGAGTAACACTGCTGCCTCATTTTAGCTAATAAATACCTTGGCGGTTCATCTGAATCACATAATTTGGAGATTTAGATAGGAAACAACGAGGTCCTCAGCGTAAGTAAATGTGATTCAATATGTTATGTAAAATGTTCCCAATAAAAGCTTCAACTCGATGCACAAAAAAGCAATTCCCTACTCAGGTCCATTATCTGTCAATGGAAATATAGGGGGCTTCCAAGTTACTGGTAGCACAAAGGCTCTGGAAAAGTGAAATGGCATCCCCCAAAACAAATCCTGTCAATTCTGCGCTCCAAAATCCAATCGCCCTCCTCTGGTCTAAACCCCACAGTTAGCATCCACATCTGGCATTTCTGTAGCAATGAGAGCCTGCTTAGTTACTGGTCCATTTGTCCAGAAGCACGAGCTGGGCATAATTTATGAGCACTACAATGTACGGGCACTACAATGAAGGAGCACTACAGTGGCAGATTTGCAATTTTCACTCAACAAAATTCACTGTTGCTTATTTCTGGCAAACACCCATGGAGTCAAAATCATCACTGCACATGTTGATATATTTCCAGAAGGGTGTAATTTCCAAAATTAAGTCATTTGAGGGGGGATTCTGCTCTTCTGGCACTTTGGGTCTCTGTATATGGAGTCCGCAAACTACTCTATGATAATTTGCTCTCTAAGAGTCAAATAGCGCTTCTTCCATTCTGAGTCACATTGTGTACTTAAGTGGTACTGTACAGCTACATAATGCCATGTTCAGCAGAAATTGTCTGACAAATTTTGGTGCCATTTTTACCCATTGACCCAAAATTTGTGGTAAAAAAAGTAATGATAATTTCTTCACCATCCAATGGTGTCAATATGATCACTGCATCCCTAGATAAATTTACTGAAAGGTGCAATTTATAATATGAGGTCACTTATGGGGGGATTTCTACTGTTCTGGCACCTCAGGGGCTCTGCCAATATGATAAGGCAAACTCAAACCATTCCAGTTAAATGTGCACTACAATATGGCACTCATTCCCTTTTGAGCTTTGCACTGTGCCTCAAAAGAAGTTTTCAACAACATATGAGGTATTGGCGTACTAAGGGGAAATTGTGTACCATATTTTGTGGTTCATTTTCTCTGATTATGCCTTTTGAAAATTGAAAACTTGAGGCCAAAGTAACATTTTAGTGGAACAATGGCAATTTTCAATTTACACAGCTCAATGTTATAGAATTCTGTGAATTGCAGAGATGGGCTTACCTGAACAGTACAGTTCGGGGTCCGTACCGAACACCTAGTGTCCGTGCACAGACCCTGAACACAGACTTCTCCAGGAAGTCCATGTTACTGTTCGGGTTCCGCACCTTGAACCTCTGTGTGACAGAGAAAGAAACACCGGCGGCAGTATGTTACCACTGGTCAGAGTGCTGGTGCTCCCATGCTGTCACATGACACTGTGAGCCAGCAGCTGTGATCATCAGTAACAAGGTTACCCCCGGTCACAGGTAATGATCTTACAGCCGATCAGAGCCTGTTTTTTGCTGCGCTGTCACGCAGATGACAACATGGCAAACAATGGATGTTCGGGACCCAATTCATCTCAATAGGGTCCGGGTTTGGGTACCGTTCTCGTATCTGAACCAAATTTATTTTAGATGCTCAGTCAAACCCGCCAGACCTGAGCATCCTCAACCACCCATCACTAGTGAAATGCTTGAGGGTTAAAAATCCTCACTACTCCTCTAGATAAATTCCTCAAGAGGTGTAATCTCCAAAATGGGGTCATTTTGGGGGGTATAGCATTAACAATCTATTAAAGCCAAAATTGAGCTCCAGAGTTCAATTGGTGCTCCTCCCCATTTGAGCCCTGCCGTGTGCTCAAATTCTAGTTTTCCACCACATATGGGGTATTATTGTATGCAGGACAAATTTCACAGCAAATTTTATGGTTCATTTTCTCCTGTTACCTTTGTGAAAATTAAACATTTTGGGCTGAAGCAACATTTTTGCAGGAAAAAAAATATTTTTTTATTTTCACGGCTTAACATTATAAAATTCTGTGAGGCACCTGTGGGTTTAAGGTGCTCAGTACATCTCTAGATTAATTCTAAAATGGGGTTCCACTGTTCAGGCACCTAAGGGGCTGTGCAAACAAGACATGGCATCTGCTATCTATTCCAGCCAATTTTGCTTTTCAAAAGCCATTTAGTGCTCCATCCCTTCCTAGCCCTGCCATGCGCCCAAGCAGTACTTTTCCGCCACATAGGATATTGGTGTACGCAGGAAAAATTGTACAACAAATTGTATGGCCCATTTTCTCCTATACCGTTTAAAAAATGAAATATTTGGGTCTAACAACATTTTTTTTGTGAAAAATGTATTTTTTCATGTTCACAGCTCAACATTATAAAATTCTATGAAGCATCTGTGTGTTTAAAGTGCCCACCATACCTCTTGATTAATTTTTTGAGGGTTGTAGTTTTCCAAAATGGGGTCACTTGTGAGGGTTTTCCACTGTTTAGGCACACCAGGAGCTCAGCATATGCAACATGGTGTTCGCTATCTACTGCAGACAATTTTGGGCCTCAAAAGCCAAATGGCGCTGCTTGCATTCTGAGCCCTGTTGTGCACCCAAACAGTAGTTTTCCTCCGCATGTGAGGTATCAGTGTACTCAGAAGAAATTTCTCAAAAAATTGTATGCTTCATTTTCTCCTGTTATCACAGTAAAAATGCAAAATTTGGGGTTATAATTATAAAATAATATTTTTGTGGGAAAAATGTAAATGTTTATTTTTTCCTTCAACACTGTTTTAATTCCTGTGAAGCATCTAAAGTGTTAAAAATATTTTTGAATGTGGTTTTGAGCACTTTGAGGGGTGCAGTTTTTAAAATGGTCTCACTTGTGAGTATTTTCTGTCACATAGGCATTTTCTGGCTCAAAGTCATTTCAAATGCGATTTGGTCCCTAAAAAAATAGAAATTGCCGATAAACTTTTAACCCTTCTAACTTTCTAAAAATTGCTTAAAAATTATGCTGATGTAAAGTAGACATGTGGGAAATGTTATTTATAAAGTATTTTCCACAGCATGACTAACTAGTTTTAGGATATAAAAATTTAAAGTTTGAAATTGCTAGATTTTCAAAATGTTTACCAATATTCAGATATTTTCACAAATAAACTAAAAAAAATTTGACCTAAATTTACCACTAACAATCTGAGAACAATCTGAGAATCACTGGCATTCATTGAAGCTTTCCAGAGTTCCTCATAAAGTGAGACTGGTCATAATTGCAAAATTTGGATTGGTCAGGAAGGTGAAAACAGGTTTCGAGGTGAAGAGGTTAAACTAAAATAAAAAAAAGTTTTTAAAAATCTGAAAAAAAATTCCCTCCCATTTTACCCCATTGAAAATACAACAATTTAAAAAAAGAATACACATATTTGGTATCACTGGATTCATAAATGTCTGATCTATCAAAATATAAAATGAATTAATCCAAATGATAAACAGCGTAATGAGAAAAAAAATGAATGCCAGAATTATGCTTTTTTGGCCACCGCAACATTGCAATAAAACATAATAGGAGGCCATCAAAACATCGTATCTACCCATAAAATGGTATAAATAAAAACATCAACTCTGGAAACAGTATGGGTCTCGGTAAATGGAGATAAATATGAAAACTTTTTTCCTACAAATATCGGAATTTTTTTTCTCCACTCAAAAAATAAGCCATACATTTGGTATCTGTGAGCTCTTACTGACCTAGGGAATGATATTACATCAGATCAGTTTTACCATAGTGAATATGGTTAATAACCCTCCCCCCCAAAAAAAAATAAATAAAATAAAATTGTGGAATTGCACTTTATTTGTAAATTCCCCAAACTTGGAATTTTTTCCCCCATTTTCCCATACACGATTTGGTAAAATCAATGGTGCAATTCAAAAGTACAACTCATCCCACAAAAAACAAGCCCTCTTACTTCTATCTGGATGGAGAAATAAAAAAGGACCCTAGAACATATTTTTTTCCCATCCTGAGGTATAAAATCTTATCAGGAATATATAACACAAATGCTCATTCTCAATTTTTTGCATCCAAATGTATTTCAATGGCCAAAACTGCATTGTGTTTCAGAAATCTAGAAATCTAAGTTTCCATGAAGTTCTACCAAAGTGCTTACTACATATAATAAGTGAAAATGCTTAGTTAATTTTAAAATGGTGTATGATTTTTTTTCCAGCTACTTACTGTAAACATTAAGAAATTTCATGTACACCACTTGTAGTCATCTGCATAAGTAGGCCAATTGACAGAACATTTCCACATTTAGTAAAGAAAAAGGATTCATAATGAAACCAAATAGAATTCTCTTTCTCATGCAATTGCCCTAGTTTTGCAATTGGGAACCTAAGTCTTAGCCAGCCAGATCTGTGAAAATATATACTGTATATACACAGTATATTCTGTATATACACTGTATCTATATATATGTACATATCTATATATATAATTGTCTAAGGGTCTGTTTGTCTGTAACAAATCCTGCGTCGTTAATTGGTCGTGCCCGGCCGGCCTCGAGCCATCAGCATTCATAAATAAACTACATACATATACTAGAATGAGAATAACATGAAGGACAGTCTGTGAGGGAGAGAATAACATGGAGGACAGTCTGTGAGGGAGAGAATAACATGGAGGACAGTCTGTGAGGGAGAGAATAACATGGAGAACAGTCTGTGAGGGGGAGAATAACATGGAGGACAGTCTGTGAGGGAGAATAACACGGAGGACAGTCTGTGAGGGAGAGAATAACATGGAGGTCAGTCTGTGAGGGCGAGAATAATATGGATGACAGTGTGTGAGCCAAAAAATAACATGGAGGACAGTGTGTTAGGGAGAAAATAACATGGAGAACAGTCTGTGAGGGAGAGAATAGCATGAAGGACAGTCTGTGGGGGAGAGAATAACATGGAGGACAGTCTGTGAGGGAGAGAATAACATGGAGGACAGTCTGTGAGGGAGAGAATAACATGGAGGACAGTCTGTGAGGGAGAGAATAACATGGAGGACACTCTGTGAAGGAGAGAATAACATGAAGGACAGTGTGTGAGGGTGAAAATAACATGGAGGACTGTCTGTGAGGGAGAAAATAACATGGAGGATAGTCTGTGAGGGAGAGAATAACATGGAGGAAAGTCTGTGAGGGAGAGAACATGGAGGACAGTGTGTAAGGGAGAGAATAAAATTTTTCCCCGTTTTTAAGTTTATCACATGATAAATAAATGGTGTCTTTGAAAACTATATGTCATCCTGTAGAAAACAAGCTGTCATACAGCGATAGATGACTAATAAAGTTTTGACTCTTAAAATAAAGACAGGAGAAAAACAATGGCAGTGTGTCAAATGGGTTAAACATAAATGTAAGCACCAATGTTTTTATGAATACTAGACGGTGGCCCGATTTTAACGCATCGGGTATCTACTATATAATCGTCTAATTCTGTCTGTAACTGAAATCCCGCATCGCTGATTGGTCTCACCAGCTGCCCGCGACCAATCAACAACAGGCACAGTCCAGCCGCAAATTGGCATGGGATTTGAACCACGCTTTGCTGATTGGTCGCTTCCGACCGGCCACGACCAATCAGCGACAGGCGCATTCCGGCCGTGAATTGGCCCAGGATTTGAACCACGCTTCGCCGATTGGTCGCGCCCGGTCGGCCTCGACCAATCAGCGAAATTGTCGTGGGATTTAAACACTGCTTGGTCGCGCCCGGCCGTCCACGGCCAATCAAGGGATATTGGCTCAGGTTTTAAACCCCGCTGCGCTGATTGGTCGCACCTGGCCGGCCGCGACCAATCAGTGAAATTGGCGCGGGATTTAAACACCACTTCACTGATAATGTATATATTTTACCCGGAAAATCCTGTGTATTCATTGCATTATTCCTATATCTTCATAAATAAACTACATACATATTCTAGAATTCCCTATGCTTTAGAATCGGGCCACCATCTAGTATATACAGTATATATATATATGTACATTTATATATAATAATAATATAGATCAAGATACAATATGTGTAGCTCAAGATTCAAGATACAATAAGAACTGTTATATAAATATATATATATATATTTTGTATATATATATATACATATGTATACTGTATATAAAACAGTTCTTTTTGTATCTTGATCTACCCCTGCTGATCACAAGTTACAAGACTAAATGGTGAAATTCATAAGTTGCCCGAACATGTAAAAGGTTATCCACATACCATATGGTAAATATGTGCAAAGAGCTTTACATAAATATACCCCCAGAGGCCCCCCTTCCAGACACATTCATTAGATGTGTTTTCTGTCTTTAAGCTGTTGGTTTTAAGCAGCTGTCAATAAAGTAAGCCGTCCAACACATGTAATAGCTATAGATAAGCCAATAATATGTTGGGATAGAACATGAAAGACAAATACTGTTGAATAATAATAAATATTTTAGAAAGGTAATACAAATGTGTTTTATATCGCTTTGTGATGTAGAAATGTCCATTGTTTACTGTTATTTATTGTTATTTTGCTATTCTTGACTTGAAGAGGCTGCTATCTTAACTCTACCAAATTAATGATGACTAGTTTATAGCAAATTATAACTGTCAATTATAACGGAAAGTAAGGGCAAGAGTTCATAAGGCGAAGCACTTATAAGAGGCCAGGGATAAGTCAGCGTAAGATCTGTTATCAGTTATGGAGTCCTATGATTGTCAGATAAGCAATTGAGTCATTAGAGACAGCTTCCCCTGGTACTCCAGTTCAACACACATGTAATGAATATGTGGCACCGCAGACCCTTTTATTTAAAATACTATCTGATCCATTTGTGCTTGCTAATTTTTGTGTTAGACCAATGGAATAAATCTGTCATGCCGGCTTCGGACTCTGTTCACCTTGTGGAGTCTGTTGGTGTCGGCGGTGGTTTGTTCACTGATGTTCAGCTTGGCAGGAGTTAACTTTTTGATTAGTGGCTGGGGCTGCTAGGACCACCTTTTCCATTTTAGTATGGTTCAGAACATTCCTGGATGCCGACTATAACATATGTGTGTCTCTTGCATACCGCTCCTGTGTTGGACTAGCTGTTGATACTCAAGTCTTTATTTAGGAGTTTAGTGAAGTATACTTTGTTGTTTGTTCATTTCCCTATTGGTATTTTTTCCCCTCACACTCATTGTGTCATCCTGATAGTTTGCTTTGTGGTGCAGTTTACTTTATTCCCTCCTGGGGTGGGGGTTGGAGGTTTAGCTCAGGGCTGGACAGGAGATAGGGACAGGTCGGTGACTCGAGCCTCCCTACCATGGAGGGTACCCCTGAGTTAAGGAAAGAGAGGGCTCCCCCTAGTCTGAGGGGCAGTTCAGGGGTCCTGGTTCCTCATCTCCTCTTTTCCCATTGCTTCCCGTGACAAAATCAGTTTCATCAGAACCCTAAAACACTCACATTTCAGAGCCTGCTACCTGCGCATTAGAAGCTGACATGAAGCTTCCTGCCAAGAAGGTTCAGAGTTCAGTAAGCAAAGCCGTTTATAGGGTCAGACAAGAAATAGGTAAATTTAGCAATGGATACCCATGTGTTATGATCCGGTGACCTTGGAGCTGCATGAGAACTTTCACTGGAGAAAGTGGCCACTATACTGACCGCAACCCTGAACTTAACACCGCAACTAGAAGTAGCCGTGGAGTGTACCTAACACACCTAGACACCTCGTCATAGCCGGAGGACTAAATACCCCTAAAGATGGAAATCGGAATACTATTTTGCCTCAGAGAAAATCCCCAAAGGATAGACAGCCCCCCACAAATATTGGCGGTGAGTCGGAGGAAAAAACATACACAGGCAGAAAAAACAGGATTTAGCACAGGAGGCCACTCTAGCTAGATAGGACAGAATAGGACAGAGTTCTGTGCGGTCAGTATTAAAATCCTTCCAAAAATCCACAGCAGAATATACAAAAAACTTCCTACATCCAAGGATGTAGGAGCGTATATCAGCAACTCCAGTGAAACCAACCAGACTGAGAAAACACAGACACAGTCTAATCTGGACAAAAGAAAAACAAACGAACAGTACTGAAAATAAGCACACTGCATGTGTGCCACAGGAAAAGAAACAGACACTTATCTTTGCTGAACTGGCAGATAAGCAGGAGAGGCCAGGCAGAGATCCAACACTTTCAAAGAAACATTGACAACTGGCAAGGGCTAAAGGATTCAGCACACCTAAATATCCCAGTCAGAATTGTAATTATCCGATACACCTGGCCAGGACTGCGAGTCAGAGACAACAGCATTCCCACCAACAACCACTGGAGGGAACCCAAGAGCAGAATTCACAACACCCATGATATATTAAAACTTAACCTTTACTGAGATTATAGTTAAACATGACTACATGTAGTCATATATACAGGACATAGTGTCAAAGTGCAACGTACGATAGGGTCAGTTTTTTCGGGAATAACTGCATATTAATAGGGTTGTAAGAGCTATAACGAGTATTTAGAATATAGTTACAACCTCATATAGCTATCTCCTGAACCATACTCAGTGGTAGTGGCGGGTTCTTTAGTACCCTGCATGTTTCTTTTAAATAATTCTTTTTTTGGTTGTTTTTTCACTTTTGCACGTTGCACTTTGACACTATGTCCTGTATATATGACTACATGTAGTCATTTTTAACTATAAACTCAGTAAAGGTTAAGTTTTAATATATCATGGGTATCCATTGCTAAACTTACAAAGAAGGTTCAGAGACATAATTAATAGTTATGAGCAAATGTGCTCGGGCAAGGTGTTATCCAGACCAGCTTTCCCCCTGTGCTCAGGCTATGTGCACACGTTCAGCGTTCAGGATTTTTTGCGTTTTTTTTGCCCATTTTCCGTGGAAAAAACGCTAAAAAAAAAGCATACATAAGCATCCCATCATTTTTAATGCATTCCGCAATTTTTGTGCACATGCTGCATTTTTTTCCATAAAAAAAAACGCATCGCAGTAAAAAAAACACAGAATGTTCATTAATTTTGCAGATTTTTTGAGTTTTTGCTGCTATTTATTGCATTGGGAAGCTCCGGAAAAAAAAACGCAAAAAATCTGCAAAAAAAACCGCATGCGGATGTCCTGCAGAAAAAGTCCAGTTTTGTTCAGGAAAATTCTGCACACTTTCCTGAACGTGTGCACATAGCCTTAACAAGTGTTGTCAGCGTGCTTAAAAAATATGCTCGAGTCCCCGTGATTGCATATCTCGTATCTGTTTAACAGCAGCAACACATGCAGGGATTGCCTAACAAACAGGTAATCTATGCATGTGTTGCAGCTGTCGAACAGATGCGAGACATGCAGGCACGTGGACTCAAACATATTATTCAAGCAACTCCTTATCCGAGCACGTTTGCTCATCACTAATAAATAACAAAGTTTGAGCTCTAACGCTTTAATGGCTTCTCTTTATTTGAGGCAGAAAGTTGGGGTTGTTTTACGGCATGTGTCTGGCTTTTTTACAAATTCTTTTGTTTGTTTCACTCTGGTCATTCCACGATCTATCAGTAGGTGGCTTACTTGGACATTCCATAGAAGAGCACGAAAACCTATTGCAGCTGAGCTTGGCTCCTGTTATTGAATACAACTCAGCTCCAACTATTGAATATCACTCCATTTTACAGAGACACAGGACCACATCCTTGTGATTGTGGGGGTCTCAAAAATCAACCCCTCAGTGATCATACATTTATCACCTTATCAGTAGACTGCATAGAAGACCAAGCTTTAAATGAATACTTGTCAGGCCATTCATGCTGCCCAAACTGTGGGCAGCAAGAATCGTAGCCGGGCTTCACCATTGCAGGCAGGCGAAGGAGAGCCTTGCCTATCATCTATAGCTGCTCTGGGAAGAGGTGGCAAGGGAAGAGCCAGACTCTTCTCTGACTACGTCAAAGTACAGTATATGAAGTTTGTACAGAGAGCGAGTTTTTAAAACTGTACAATTACTATCACAAATTATTTAAAAACTGGGCACTGCAAAATTGTGCAGTTCTGCCAGCCAATATGTTACCCTGTAACAACAAGAAAAAATGTAACCTCAAGCACTCAATTATGATATAGTCTTTATGTTTATTATTTAATAGAGGCTCAATTTATACTTAAAGATCTCAATCTTCATATACCCAGTAGATTCAATCCCCCACGGTCCTATCACCCCGTTGAAACATACATTACTATGGTACAGAAGGATATAGCCAATAGTCTTCAACGTATCCAAAGGGGCACCCTGCGGGTGCAACGT
The DNA here is from genome assembly GCF_032444005.1 of Ranitomeya imitator. Taxonomy (NCBI): domain Eukaryota; kingdom Metazoa; phylum Chordata; class Amphibia; order Anura; family Dendrobatidae; genus Ranitomeya; species Ranitomeya imitator. Next base: position 236,151,244 of record NC_091286.1, on the reverse strand, counting down.
AATTTATCTATAGATGAGCAGGAAGCAATCAAAACATTAAAAGAGAACAAACAAATTGTAATAAAAGCAGCAGACAAAGGGGGTTCAATAGTGGTGTTAGATAAGGAGTAGTGTTGAGCATTCCGATACCGCAAGTATCGGGTATCGGCCGATATTTGCGGTATCGGAATTCCGATACTGAATTCCGATACTTCCCGCGTATCGGATACCGGAATCGGAAGTTCCCAGAATTCAAATTGAACGCAGCAGCCAATGAGGAATGAATGAAAGTGTGGGCACATCCTGTTTAGCATGGTGGGCATGTAAGTACTGGCAAGGCTGGGATTGGCTGCTGAAATGATGTCACTCTGCACTATAAAAAAGCGCTGCCGCCATTTTGCGCTCACTCTGCTGTGATTTCAGTTAGGGACAGGACGCTGTGTTCTAACTGAGGGCCAGTTGAGCTTGCTAATTGCTTTATTTTCCTTTCCAAAGGCTAATTTAGCAAAACGCTGTGTGTTCTTCACTGTTCACCTTGCTCTTGCCTTGCAGCGCTGTTTTAACAGCGTTCTGCAAGGTCTCTGTGTGTGTGTGTGTGTGCAGCTCACTCTGTAGTCTGTGTGCAGCCATATACCCGGTTGTATTCAGCTCAGGGGGGGTTCACACTGCCTCACACAGTTGTTCTTTTTTGCTCTTAGTGCAGCCTGCTGCACATTTTTTCTCAAATTTCCTATTAGTGTTTTTCCACTCGTATCCAGCTAAATTGTGGAAAAACACTATATAGGATAACCTAGAGGGGGGTTTTTGGGCCTTGCAGCGCCGTTTACGGCTGTCTGCACGGTCTCCGTGTGAGCCCAGCTCGCCCTGTAGTCTGTGTGCAGCCATAGCCGGTTGGATTCAGCTCAGGGTTCGTTACTGGCTCATACCTTGAGAAAAATTTTCCTTTTTTTCAAATAGTGCAGCCTGTTTAAAATTTGAAAAAAAAAATTCCTATTAGTGTCTTTCCACTCGTATCCAGCTAAATAGTGGAAAAACACTATATAGGATAACCTAGAGGAGGGTTTTTTGGCCTTGCAGCGCCGTTTACGGCTGTCTGCACGGTCTCCGTGTGAGCCCAGCTCGCCCTGTAGTCTGTGTGCAGCCATAGCCGGTTGGATTCAGCTCAGGGTTCGTTACTGGCTCATACCTTGCGAAAAATTTTCCTTTTTTTTCAAATAGTGCAGCCTGTTTAAAATTTGACAAAAAAAAATCCTATAAGTGTCTTTCCACTCGTATCCAGCTAAATAGTGGAAAAACACTATATAGGATAACCTAGAGGAGGGTTTTTTGGCCTTGCAGCGCCGTTTACGGCTGTCTGCACGGTCTCCGTGTGAGCCCAGCTCGCCCTGTAGTCTGTGTGCAGCCATAGCCGGTTGGATTCAGCTCAGGGTTCGTTACTGGCTCATACCTTGAGAAAAATTTTCCTTTTTTTGAAATAGTGCAGCCTGTTTAAAATTTGAAAAAAAAAAAATTCCTATTAGTGTCTTTCCACCAGTCTCCAGCTCAACTGTGGAAAAACACTACATAGGATAACCTAGAGGGTTTTTTTGGGGCCTTGCAGCGCCGTTTACGGCTGTCTGCACGGTCTCTGTGTGAGCGCAGCTCGCCCTGTAGTCTGTGTGCAGCCATAGCCGGTTGGATTCAGCTCAGGGTGCGTTACTGCCTCATACCTTGAAAAACAATTTCCTTTTTTTCAAATAGTGCAGCCAGTTTAAAATTTGAAAAAAAAAATTCCTATTAGTGTCTTTCCACTTGTATCCAGCTAAATAGTGGAAAAACACTATATAGGATAACCTAGAGGAGGGTTTTTTGGCCTTGCAGCGCCGTTTACGGCTGTCTGCACGGTCTCCGTGTGATTTAAACTAGCTCTGTAGCCCGATCTGCACCAAAAAAAAAGTTAAGTTCACCAAACACAACTTAACACTTGTGTAGGCCACATTTGAAAAATAATAAAGTTTAGTCCACAATTTACAACATTAGTGTTTCTTACACCTGTTAGGAGGAGCATTACAGGAATAAGCACACTAAGGCCTTAGTACTTTTCTGCTTATCTTTATCTGTCAACCAAGATGAAGAGGGCAGGGAGTAAGGCACGTGGGCGTGGGCGCGGAGCAGGGAGAGGAGCAGGGAGAGGACGTGGTGATTCTGTGCCTGCTGCGGGCGCCGGTGACTCGTCGTCACTCAGTTTCAGCAGGGAACAGTCCTTCATGCGCAGCTTTGTCGGAGAGCGCCGTGCACCGCTGCTGCGTGAAGACCAAATTGAAGCCGTTGTCGGGTGGATGGCAGCTAACGCCTCGGCATCGACTTCAGTTAGTGCCACATCCTCTCAGGCACAGAGCACTGGAGAGCAGCCATCTGTCTCTTCACCACCTGCCAAATTGGCCAGGCAGTCAGAGAGCCCAGGACAGGAGCCGTCTCTACTTCTGTTCTCTGAATCTCTTGGCTTGGAAACAGGGGGCCAGCCAAGCAGCATTGGAGCAATGGAAGAAGAGGCAGTGTGCAGTGATGCCCAACACCTTTTTCTCTCTGACTCTGAAGAGGCAGGTGGGCCAGTGCCTCCGGTGACCACAGCGCAGTACGCATCTGATGATGAAACTCAGGTGCCGCTTTCTCGTGCGTACTGTGCTGCTGAGACTACCCAGGAGGAGCAGTTGGTGGCAGAGGGTAGTGGAGATGATGAGGTCCTTGACCCATCGTGGCGTGAGGAACAGGAAGGTGGTGGGAGCAGCTCAGAGGAAGAGCTTCCTCTTACGGGCCAAAGAGGGAGAGGGAGGGGGAAGACTGCGGAGCCTGTAGCCTCCACTTTGGCACCCGTTAGGAGCCTGTCTCTTTCCAAAGCCAAAAAGGGCGCTCCCAAGACTTGCAGTGCCTGGTCCTTTTTTGACACAGTTGCAGATGACATTTGTTTTGTCAAATGCAAGCTGTGTCATCATAAAGTAAAAAGAGGGAAAAATGTCAGCAACCTCAATACCACAAATATGTGGAAACATGTGCGGACCAGGCACGCGGTGGAGTTACAGAAACACACTGAAGATGTAGGCCAACCAACAGCGGCAGCTACCACCTCTTCAGCTCGTGTTGCCTCTTCCTCCAGCTCACGCACAGCTGGTTTGGCTTCCTCCCAGAGACCTTGTGTAATTCCACCCACAGCACCACCTTCCCAGTCATCCTCACACTCCCAGTCTACTCTACAGCCATCGGTAGTACAGGCATGGGAGAAAAGGCGGGCATTCTCGGCCAACCACCCCCGAGCACAGGCTCTGAATGCAGGCATTGCCAAACTGTTGTCCCTGGAAATGCTCTCGTTCAGGCTGGTGGAGACTGACAGCTTCCGTGACTTGATGGCATTGGCAGTCCCACAGTACAAGGTGCCCAGCCGCTTTTACTTCAGCAGGCAGGCTGTCCCTGCCCTGCACAGGCATGTTGAGGCAAACATAAAACATGCGCTACTGAACGCCGTCAGTAGCAAGGTCCACCTCACCACCAATGCGTGGACCAGTCAGCATGGACAGGGGCGATATGTTTCCCTCACTGCCCATTGGGTTAATGTTGTTGAGCCAGGTACAGATCGTGCGAGTGGCGCAGGACGTGTCCTGCCCACTCCAAGGATTGCAGGAATCCAGTCTGTACGCATCGACTCCTCCTCTTACACCAGTTCCTCTGATTCCTCTCTGCAGGATCCGTCACAGTCCACCCCCACATGGACCCGTGAACGTTTACCTATGACCGACATGAGCACAGCCGTGGCCAAACGTCAGCAGGCCGTCTTGAAACTAGTTTCATTGGGGCATCGAAGCCACACAGCGCAGGAGCTCTGGAATGCCATAAAGCAGGAGAGCGATGTGTGGTTACTGCCAGCGAATCTCCAGCCAGGCATGGTAGTGTGTGACAATGGCCGAAATCTGGTGGCAGCTTTGGCCCTTGGCAACCTCACTCACATCCCATGTCTGGCACATGTGCTCAATTTGGTTGTGCAGAGTTTTCTGAGGGACTATCCGGATCTTGATGCCCTGCTGCACAAGGTCCGCCTAGAGTGTGCTCACTTGCGGCGTTCCAGCTTGGCCAGATCCCGCATTGCTGCTCTGCAGCGCCGATTCCGCCTTCCGGAACACCGCATCATATGTGACCTACCTACCCGGTGGAATTCCACGTTACATATGTTGGAGCGGTTGTGTGAGCAGCAGCAAGCAGTTATGGAGTACCAGCTGCATCAGGCGCAAAGAAGTCGCAGTCAGCGCCGATCAGACTTCACAACCACAGAGTGGGCCACTATGAAGGACGTCTGCCAGGTTTTGCGTCCTTTTGATTATTCCACGCGGATGGCAAGTGCAGATGATGCACTAGTCAGCATGACTGTCCCCCTTATCTGCCTGCTTCAGCAAACTTTGCAAGGGTTAAGGGATGATGTGGTGGAAGAGGTGGAGGATGAGGAGTCACCTTTTCTATCAGCTTCTGGAGAGTCAGCGCCACGTGGTTCCTCACAAAGGGGTACGCAGGGGCCAATTTGTGAGGAGGATGAGGAGGAGTCAATGGAGGAGGAAGAGCTCCGTCCAGAGGAGGGAGCGACACAATTGTCCAGTGGTCAGTGTGTACAGCGAGGGTGGGGTGATGACGAGCGGGCAGAGATCATGTCTCAAGCAGGGGACAGCGTTTCTGGGCCAGTTGGCACTCTGCAGCACATGGTGGATTTCATGCTGCAGTGCCTGAGAAACGACCGCCGCATCGACCACATTCTCAACATGCCTGATTATTGGGTGTTCACCCTCCTCGATCCTCGCTACCGGGACAACGTCCAAAACCTCATCCCTGCGTTGACCTGGGAGCGTAAATTGCGGGAGTACCACGACACACTGGTGAATTCCATCATCTTCTCCTGTCCAACTGAGAGGAGTGCTGCTAGTGCTTTACAAAGCAGCTCAGTGCGTCGAGGCAGTGGGGGAGGCTCTGCCCAAAGAGGGAGCAGAAGCAGTGCCTCTGCCCAAGGCAAGCCCAGTATGGCACAACTCTGGCACACTTTTGTGTGCCCGCTAGGGTTGAGCGAAACGGGTCGAACATTTTCAAAAGTCGCCGACTTTTGGCTAAGTCGGGGTTTCATGAAACCCGATCCGACCCCTGTGCGGGGTCGGCCATGCGGTACGCGACTTTCGCGCCAAAGTCGCGTTTCAATGACGCGAAAAGCGCCATTTCTCAGCCAATGAAGGTAAACGCAGAGTGTGGGCAGCGTGATGACATAGGTCCTGGTCCCCACCATCTTAGAGAAGGGCATTGCAGTGATTGGCTTGCTGTCTGCGACGTCACAGGGGCTATAAAGAGGCGTTCCCGCCGACCGCCATCTTACTGCTGCTGATCTGAGCTTAGGGAGAGGTTGCTGCCGCTTTGTCAGAAGCAGGGATAGCGTTAGGCAGGGTCCATTAACCACAAAACCGCTTGTGCTGCAGCGATTTGCACTGTCCAACACCACCCTCGGTGTGCAGGGACAGTGGAAGTTTTTTTTTTTTTTTTTTTCCCCTCAGCGCTGTAGCTCATTGGGCTGCCCTAGAAGGCTCCCTGATAGCTGCATTGCTGTGTGTACGCCGCTGTGCAAACCAACTGCTTTTTTCAAAGCACAAATCCTCTTGTTCCTTCCTTTCTGCACAGCTATCTTTTTTGTTTGTCCACACTTTTTATTTCATTTGTGCATCAGTCCACTCCTTATTGCTGCCTGCCATACCTGGCTGAGATTACTGCAGGCAGGGAGATAGTAGCTGCCTGCCATACCTGGCTGAGATTACTGCAGGCAGGGAGATAGTAATTGTAGGACATTCCCTGTTTTTTTTTTTTTTTTTTGGTGGGAGATTAAGATTGGCAATTTGGCATTTCTGCTAGAGTGCCATCCCTGTGTGTGCCATCTCTCTCACATAGTGGGCCATAGAAAGCCTTTTCATTTTTCTGTATTTTTTTTTGTGGGGTGTATAAATTCTCCCTGATAAAAATACAGTGGGAGATTAATATTGGCCTTTGGGCTTGTGTGCCAGTCCTGAGTGTGCCATCTCTCTCACAAATAGTGGGCCATAGAAAGCCTATTTATTTTTTTTTTTGGTTTTATAAATTCTCCCTGAAAAAAAGGGAGATTAATATTGGCCTCTGGGCTTGTGTGCCAGTCCTGAGCGTGCCATCTGTGCCAGCCCTGAGCGTGCCATCTCTCTCACAAATAGTGGGCCATAGAAAGCCTATTTAATTTTTTTTTTTGTTTTATAAATTTTCCCTGAAAAAAGGGAGATTAATATTGGCCTCTGGGCTTGTGTGCCAGTTGTGAGCGTGCCATCTGTGCCAGTCCTGAGCGTGCCATCTCTCTCACAAATAGTGGGCCATAGAAAGCCTATTTAAATATTTTTTTGGTTTTATAAATTCTCCCAGAAAAAAAGGGAGATTAATATTGGCCTCTGGGCTTGTGTGCCAGTCCTGAGCGTGCCATCTGTGCCAGCCAGCCCTGAGCGTGCCATCTCTCTCACAAATAGTGGGCCATAGAAAGCCTATTTAATTTTTTTTTTTGTTTTATCAATTTTCCCTGAAAAAAGGGAGATTAATATTGGCCTCTGGGCTTGTGTGCCAGTTGTGAGCGTGCCATCTGTGCCAGTCCTGAGCGTGCCATCTCTCTCACAAATAGTGGGCCATAGAAAGCCTATTTAAATATTTTTTTGGTTTTATAAATTCTCCCAGAAAAAAAGGGAGATTAATATTGGCCTCTGGGCTTCTGTGCCAGTCCTGAGCGTGCCATCTGTGCCAGTCCTGAGCGTCCCATCTCTCTCACAAATAGTGGGCCATAGAAAGCCTATTTTATTTTTTTTTTGGGTTTTAGAAATTCTCCCTGAAAAAAGGGAGATTAATATTGGCCTCTGGGCTTGTGTGCCAGTTGTGAGCGTGCCATCTGTGCCAGTCCTGAGCGTGCCATCTCTCTCACAAATAGTGGGCCATAGAAAGCCTATTTAAATATTTTTTTGGTTTTATAAATTCTCCCAGAAAAAAAGGGAGATTAATATTGGCCTCTGGGCTTCTGTGCCAGTCCTGAGCGTGCCATCTGTGCCAGTCCTGAGCGTCCCATCTCTCTCACAAATAGTGGGCCATAGAAAGCCTATTTTATTTTTTTTTTGGGTTTTAGAAATTCTCCCTGAAAAAAGGGAGATTAATATTGGCCTCTGGGCTTGTGTGCCAGTTGTGAGCGTGCCATCTGTGCCAGTCCTGAGCGTGCCATCTCTCTCACAAATAGTGGGCCATAGAAAGCCTATTTAAATATTTTTTTGGTTTTATAAATTCTCCCAGAAAAAAAGGGAGATTAATATTGGCCTCTGGGCTTCTGTGCCAGTCCTGAGCGTGCCATCTGTGCCAGTCCTGAGCGTCCCATCTCTCTCACAAATAGTGGGCCATAGAAAGCCTATTTTATTTTTTTTTTGGGTTTCAGAAATTCTCCCTGGAAAAAAAAAGGGAGATTAATATTGCCCTTTGGGCTTGTGTGCCAGTACTAAGCGTTCCATCTCTCTCTCTCTCTCAGTCAGTGGGCCATAGAACGCATATTTTTGGTTTTATTTGTTTTCTAAATTCTCCCTGAAAAAATCATTTTATTTTATTTGGTTTCTAAATTCTTCCTGATAAAATCATATTTTTTTTATTATTTTTATTTCTAAAGTCTCCCTGAAAAAAAAAAAAAAAAAACAACCAAAAAAACAGTGGGAGATTAATATTGGCCTTTCTGCTTGTGTGCCAGTCTTGACTCCTGGGTGTGCCATCTCTCTCTCTCTCTCTCTCTCTCTCTCTCCAATTGTGGTCCATAGAAAGCCTATATTTTTTTTCCTTGATTTGGGTTCTAAAATCTACCAGAGAAAATAACTACATCAATCATTGGTAGAAAAATATTGGCCTCTGGGTTTGTGTGCCACTCCTGACTCCTGTGTGCGTCATCTCTCAGTCAGTGGGCCATAGAACGCCTATTTTTGGTTTTATTTGTTTTCTAAATTCTCCCTGAAAAAATCATTTTATTTTATTTGGTTTCTAAATTCTTCCTGATAAAATCATATTTTTTTTATTATTTTTTTTTCTAAAGTCTCCCTGAAAAAAAAAAAAAAAAACAGTGGGAGATTAATATTGGCCTTTCTGCTTGTGTGCCAGTCTTGACTCCTGGGTGCGTCATCTCTCAGTCAGTGGGCCATAGAACGCCTATTTTTGGTTTTATTTGTTTTATAAATTCTCCCTGAAAAAATCATTTTATTTTATTTGGTTTCTAAATTCTTCCTGATAAAATCATATTTTTTTTATTATTTTTTTTTCTAAAGTCTCCCTGAAAAAAAAAAAAAAAAAACAACCAAAAAAAACAGTGGGAGATTAATATTGGCCTTTCTGCTTGTGTGCCAGTCTTGACTCCTGGGTGCGTCATCTCTCAGTCAGTGGGCCATAGAACGCCTATTTTTGGTTTTATTTGTTTTATAAATTCTCCCTGAAAAAATCATTTTATTTTATTTGGTTTCTAAATTCTTCCTGATAAAATCATATTTTTTTTATTATTTTTTTTTCTAAAGTCTCCCTGAAAAAAAAAAAAAAAAAAAAACAACCAAAAAAAACAGTGGGAGATTAATATTGGCCTTTCTGCTTGTGTGCCAGTCTTGACTCCTGGGTGTGCCATCTCTCTCTCTCTCTCTCTCTCTCTCTCTCTCTCTCTCTCCAATTGTGGTCCATAGAAAGCCTATATTTTTTTTCCTTGATTTGGGTTCTAAAATCTACCAGAGAAAATAACTACATCAATCATTGGTAGAAAAATATTGGCCTCTGGGTTTGTGTGCCACTCCTGACTCCTGTGTGCGTCATCTCTCAGTCAGTGGGCCATAGAACGCCTATTTTTGTTTTTATTTGTTTTATAAATTCTCCCTGAAAAAATCATTTTATTTTATTTGGTTTCTAAATTCTTCCTGATAAAATCATATTTTTTTTATTATTTTTTTTTCTAAAGTCTCCCTGAAAAAAAAAAAAAAAAAAAAAAACAGTGGGAGATTAATATTGGCCTTTCTGCTTGTGTGCCAGTCTTGACTCCTGGGTGTGCCATCTCTCTCTCTCTCTCTCTCCAATTGTGGTCCATAGAAAGCCTACATTTTTTTTCCTTGATTTGGGTTCCAAAATCTACCAGAGAAAATAACTCCATCAATCATTGGTAGAAAAATATTGGCCTCTGGGCTTGTGTGCCACTCCTGATTCCTGTGTGCGTCATCTCTCACTCAGTGGCCCATAGAAAGCATATAGTTTGTTACATTTGTTTTCTAAATTCTCCCTGCAAAAATCTATTTTTTTTTTTTTGGGGGGTTTCTAAAGTGTTCCTGAAAAAAATAAAAATAAAAAAAAAATAATAGTGTGACATTAATATTAACATTTGTGCTTCAGTGACAGTCCTGCGTGTGGGGCATCTCTCTAATTTGCAGCCACCAAAAAAAGAGTGTGTAACATTGGGCCTGATTTTCGCTGTGGTCTCACCAACCTGTAAAGGGGTAGCTAAATCATACTGAAGTTATAGCTCACCGTGTAAGTTGTGTGACTGCAACAAATAACGTTAGTTTGGTTACGTTTTTAAAACAATGAGGAAGTCTAGTGGAAGAGGTCGTGGCCGGGGGCGTTCATTGTCAGCTGGTAATGAGGGTAGTGGTAGTGGTGGAGCATCAGGTGGTCGTGGGGGAAAAAATATTGCACCTAAGTCTGGAGCTGTGGAGCCAGGTTCGTCGTCCGGCTACACAAGGCCTCGAACGCTCCCTTTTCTGGGATTAGGAAAACCGCTTTTAAAGCCGGAGCAGCAAGAGCAAGTTTTGGCTTATCTTGCTGACTCAGCCTCTAGCTCTTTTGCCTCATCTCGTGAAACTGGTAAAAGTAAAAGCAGCGCGTCGTTAGTGGATGTTCACGGTCAGGGACAAGTCACTTCCTTGTCCTCTTCAGCAAAAACAACAACAGAGAAGAATGCAGCAGGCGACACAACGGGTTACTCCATGGAGCTCTTTACACATACCGTCCCTGGCTTAGAAAGTGAAGCAGTTAACAGTCCATGCCCATTACAAATTGAATCTGACATGGAGTGCACTGACGCACAGCCACAGCCAGACTACTATGCTGGTCCTTTGACTCAGACCACAACATTGCCCTCGCAGGGTGCTGATCAAGAATCAGACCCTGATGAGACTATGTTGCCCCATCACGAACGCTATACCACCGAACGACACGGTGACACAGACGAAGTTGCGCAGGAGGTACAAGAAGAGTTATTAGATGACCCAGTTCTTGACCCCGATTGGCAGCCATTGGGGGAACAGGGTGCAGGCGGCAGCAGTTCTGAAGCAGAGGAGGAGGAGGGGCCGCAGCAGGCATCAACATCGCCACAGGTTCCATCTGCCGGGCCCGTATCTTGCCCAAAACGCGTGGCAAAGCCAAAACCTGGTGGAGGACAGCGTGGCCATCCGGTTAAAGCTCAGTCTGCAATGCCTGAAAAGGTATCCGATGCTAGAAAGAGTGCAGTCTGGCATTTTTTTAAACAACATCCAATTGATCAGCGCAAAGTCATCTGTCAAAAATGTTCTACTTCCTTAAGCAGAGGTCAGAATCTGAAAAGTCTCAATACTAGTTGCATGCATAGACATTTAACCACCATGCATTTGAAAGCTTGGACTAACTACCAAACGTCCCTTAAGGTTGTTGCACCCTCGGCCAATGAAGCTAGTCATCAACGCAACATCCCTTCCGGCAGTGTAGGACCACCATTTAGCGCACCACCTGCTGTATCTGTGCAGGTATCTTTGCCAGGCCAAAGCAGTCAGGGTCAGGGAATCACCAGTTTCGTAGTAGGAAACACTGCATCTAGGGCACCGGCGGCAACAATACCATCTCCCACCGTCTCTCAGTCTGCCATGTCCACCGGCACCCCCGCTAGTTCCACGATCTCCAGCTCTCCAGTCCAGCTCACCCTACATGAGACTATGGTTAGAAAAAGGAAATACTTAGCCTCGCATCCGCGTACACAGGGTTTGAACGCCCACATAGCTAGACTAATCTCGTTAGAGATGATGCCCTACCGGTTAGTTGAAAGCTAAGCTTTCAAAGACCTGATGGACTACGCTGTACCACGCTACGAGCTACCCAGTCGACACTTTTTTTCCAGAAAAGCCATCCCAGCCCTCCACCAGCATGTTAAAGAGCGCATCGTCCATGCACTCAGGCAATCTGTGAGCACAAAGGTGCACCTGACAACAGATGCATGGACCAGTAGGCATGGCCAGGGACGTTACGTGTCCATCACGGCACACTGGGTAAATGTGGTGGATTCAGGGTCCACAGGGGACAGCAAGTTTGGGACAGTTCTGCCTAGCCCACGGTCTAGTAAACAGTTGTCTGTAGCCGTTCGCACCCCCTCCTCCTCCTCCTCCTCGTCCTCCTGCAGAAGCAAGAGCTCGTCCACAGACCGCAGTCGCACAAACACTCCATCCGCACCTGCCACTGTTGCACACCAGGTCTCCCATTATGGGGCAGCTACTGGCATACGTCAGCAGGCTGTATTGGCTATGAAGTGTTTGGGCGACAATAGACACACCGCGGAAGTTCTGTCCGAGTTCTTGCAGCAAGAAACGCAGTCGTGGCTGGGCACTGTAGATCTTGAGGCAGGCAAGGTAGTGAGTGATAACGGAAGGAATTTCATGGCTGCCATCTCCCTTTCCCAACTGAAACACATTCCTTGCCTGGCTCACACCTTAAACCTGGTGGTGCAGTGCTTCCTGAAAAGTTATCCGGGGTTATCCGACCTGCTCCTCAAAGTGCGTGGACTTTGCGCACATATCCGCCGTTCGCCTGTACACTCCAGCCGTATGCAGACCTATCAGCGTTCTTTGAACCTTCCCCAGCATCGCCTAATCATAGACGTTGCAACAAGGTGGAACTCAACACTGCACATGCTTCAGAGACTGTGCGAACAGAGGCGGGCTGTTATGTTTTTGTGGGAGGATACACATACACGGGCAGGCAGTAGGATGGCAGACATGGAGTTGTCAGGTGTGCAGTGGTCGAAGATTCAAGACATGTGTCAAGTCCTTCAGTGTTTTGAGGAATGCACACGGCTGGTGAGTGCAGACAACGCCATAATAAGCATGAGCATCCCCCTAATGCGTCTGCTGATGCAAAGTTTGACGCACATAAAGGATCAGGCGTCTGCACCAGAGGAAGAGGAAAGCCTTGATGACAGTCAGCGATTGTCTGGTCAGGGCAGTGTACATGACGAGGTACCGGGCGAAGAGGAGGTGGAGGATGAGGAGGATGATGGGGATGAGTATATTTTTAATGAGGAAGCTTTCCCGGGGGCACGGGAAATTGGTGGCGTGGCAAGGCCGGGTTCTGGTTTTTTGAGGGACACAAGTGACGTAGATTTGCCTGCAACTGCCCCTCAACCAAGCACAACCGCAGATTTGACAACGGGAACTTTGGCCCACATGGCGGATTATGCCTTGCGTATCCTCAAAAGGGACACACGCATTACAAAAATGATGAACGATGACGATTACTGGTTGGCCTGCCTCCTTGATCCTCGCTATAAAGGCAAATTGCAAAATATTATGCCACATGAGAACTTGGAACTAATATTAGCAACAAAACAATCAACTCTTGTTGACCGTTTGCTTCTGGCATTCCCTGCACACAGCGCCCGTGATCGTTCTCACACGAGCTCCAGGGGCCAGCAGACCAGAGGTGTTAGAGGGGCAGAAATCAGAAGTGGCGTTGGACAGAGGGGTTTTCTGACCAGGTTGTGGAGTGATTTTTCTATGACCGCAGACAGGACAGGTACTGCAGCATCAATTCAAAGTGACAGGAGACAACATTTGTCCAGTATGGTTACAAACTATTTTTCATCCCTTATCGACGTTCTCCCTCAACCGTCATTCCCATTTGATTACTGGGCATCCAAATTAGACACCTGGCCAGAATTGGCAGAATATGCATTGCAGGAGCTTGCTTGCCCGGCAGCTAGTGTCCTATCAGAAAGAGTATTCAGTGCTGCAGGTTCAATACTAACAGAAAAAAGGACTCGTCTGGCTACCCAAAATGTAGATGATCTAACCTTCATTAAAATGAACCACAACTGGATTTCAAAATCTTTTGCCCCACCCTGCCCGGCTGACACCTAGCTTTCCTATGAAAAGGTCTTGCCTGTGGACTATTCTGAATGACTTTTCCAATCTCGTAATTTTCTTCACCTGATTGTCCAGCATACGACATGTTTCCACCTCACGAAATGGCCAAACTCCCCACACGGGGCCGTGCTATCGCCACTTTGCGCTTGGACCCTTGAGAGTGCTGTTTGTCTGAAGAGGTGGGTGTGGCCGCTTTTGGTCGACGGCACTGCCACTGGGTCCCTCATAGTACAATAAAGTGTCTCTGGCGGTGGTGGTGCGCACCCAACGTCAGACACACCGTTGTAATATGAGGGGCCCTGTGCCTGTACCGCCGGCCACAAGACAGTTCCCCCCCCCAGCTCAAACAGTGCTCTACCACTAGCAAAATTATCTCTCACAGCTTCACCAATGTGTAGTCTAGCCGCTGACATCCTTCAATGCCTGGCACTGACAATACCATTGTTTTGACATTTTTGTTATGTTAGGCCTTCGAAGCCTGTCTGCGGTCCCTTCTTTCTACAACTACTACACTGACCAGGCCACTGCTGGCCGTGTTACCCTGGAACCAATTTAAAAGTGCCTACAGTCAGCCCAATTTTGTTATGTTAGGCCTTCGAAGACTGTCTGCCGTCACTCCTTCCACTAGACTTCCACTGACCATACACTGCTGCCCATGTACCCCTGGAACCAATTTAAAGTGCCTACAGCCAGCCCAATTTTGTTATGTTAGGCCTTCGAAGCCTGTCTGCGGTCACTCCTTCCACTAGACTTCCACTGACCAGACCACTGCTGCCCGTGTACCCCTGGAACCAATTTAAAAGTGCCTACAGCCAGCCCAAGTTTGTTATGTTAGGCCTTGGAAGCCTGTCTGCGGTCACTCCTTCCACTAGACTTCCACTGACCAGACCACTGCTGCCCGTGTACCCCTGGAACCAATTTAAAAGTGCCTACAGCCAGCCCAAGTTTGTTATGTTAGGCCTTGGAAGCCTGTCTGCGGTCACTCCTTCCACTAGACTTCCACTGACCAGACCACTGCTGCCCGTGTACCCCTGGAACCAATTTAAAAGTGCCTACAGCCAGCCCAAGTTTGTTATGTTAGGCCTTGGAAGCCTGTCTGCGGTCACTCCTTCCACTAGACTTCCACTGACCAGACCACTGCTGCCCGTGTACCCCTGGAACCAATTTAAAAGTGCCTACAGCCAGCCCAAGTTTGTTATGTTAGGCCTTGGAAGCCTGTCTGCGGTCACTCCTTCCACTAGACTTCCACTGACCAGACCACTGCTGCCCGTGTACCCCTGGAACCAATTTAAAAGTGCCTACAGCCAGCCCAAGTTTGTTATGTTAGGCCTTCTAAGCCTGTCTGCGGTCCATTCTTTCAACTACTACTACACTGACCAGGTCACTGCTGCCCGTGTACCCCTGGAACCAATTTAAAATTGCCTACAGCCAGCCCAATTTTTTTATTTTAGGCCTTCGATGCCTGTCTGCGGTCCATTCTTTCAACTACTACTACACTGACCAGGTCACTGCTGTCCGTGTACCCCTGGAACCAATTTAAAATTGCCTACAGCCATGTGTTATTATTTTAGGCCTTCGATGCCTGTCTGCGGTCACTCCTTCCACTAGGCCTCCACTGACCACACCACTGCTGTCCGTGTACCCCTGGAACCAATTTAAAATTGCCTACAGCCAGCCCAATTTTTTTATTTTAGGCCTTCGATGCCTGTCTGCGGTCCATTCTTTCAACTACTACTACACTGACCAGGTCACTGCTGTCCGTGTACCCCTGTAACCAATTTAAAATTGCCTACAGCCATGTGTTATTATTTTAGGCATTCGATGCCTGTCTGCGGTCCATTTTTTCAACTACTACTACACTGACCAGGTCACTGCTGCCCGTGTACCCCTGGAACCAATTTAAAATTGCCTACAGCCATGTGTTATTATTTTAGGCCTTCGATGCCTGTCTGCGGTCACTCCTTCCACTAGGCCTCCACTGACCACACCACTGCTGCCCGTGTACCCCTGGAACCAATTTAAAATTGCCTACAGCCAGCCCAATTTTTTTATTTTAGGCCTTCGATGCCTGTCTGCGGTCCATTCTTTCAACTACTACTACACTGACCAGGTCACTGCTGCCCGTGTACCCCTGGAACCAATTTAAAATTGCCTACAGCCATGTGTTATTATTTTAGGCCTTCGATGCCTGTCTGCGGTCACTCCTTCCACTAGGCCTCCACTGACCACACCACTGCTGTCCGTGTACCCCTGGAACCAATTTAAAATTGCCTACAGCCATGTGTTATTATTTTAGGCCTTCGATGCCTGTCTGCGGTCCATTCTTTCAACTACTACTACACTGACCAGGGCACTGCTGGCCGTGTACCCCTGGAACCAACATCAGAAAATATAAAAATAAGTATTTTGCTTATAAAAAAGAAAATACTGGTGAGATATCAAATGCAGACATTTTAACATTAAAAACAAACACACAACTCTAATCTGGTACAGTACTAAAAATGGCCACCAGCTACAATTACTTTCTCCTGCAAGTAGTTAACTGAAAGTTTTTTTAAATTGAAAACACACATATGGCATCCACCGAGTGTTGTCCTGTCGCGTCTTCTTTATATTATTGCCGAGAAGATGCAAAATAATGAAAATAATAAAATCATTAATTACCAAAATAATAGAGAAAGTCAACACCACATTGCAAATAAACATTCATTCCAAATAAAGAAGCAGGGCGCGTCCGAGGGTGAGTATATACCTAATAAGAATATAATCACCCTCGGACGCGCAATGCTTATTTCCAACAGCCTTCCTTCCTAAGAATCAGCCCTTCCGTCGTGTAGAGAGACGTTGTGTTACACTCCAAGGTGTTCCCCAGGTTGCCTTTCCTGAGCTTCGATCTTCCGGCTCTCGTTTAGTAGTTCTTGGAAACTACTCTGCATTAGGCCTTCAAATTGGGTATGGGGTGTAGAGAGATGGTGTGTTCCACTCCAAGGTGTTCCCCAGGTTGCCTTTCCTGAGCTTCGATCTTCCGGCTCTCGTTTAGTAGTTGTTGGAAACTACGCTGCATTAGGCCTTCAAATTGGGTATGGGGTGTAGCGAGAGGGTGTGTTACACTCCAAGGTGTTCCCCAGGTTGCCTTTCCTGAGCTTCGATCTTCCGGCTCTCGTTTAGTAGTTCTTGGAAACTACACTGCATTAGGCCTTCAAATTGGGTATGGGGTGTAGAGAGAGGGTGTGTTACACTCCAAGGTGTTCCCCAGGTTGCCTTTCCTGAGCTTCGATATTCCGGCTCTCGTTTAGTAGTTGTCGGAAACTACGCTGCATTAGGCCTACAAATTGGGTATGGGGCGTAGAGAGAGGGTGTGTTACACTCCAAGGTGTTCCCCAGGTTGCCTTTCCTGAGCTTCGATATTCCGGCTCTCGTTTAGTAGTTGTCGGAAACTACGCTGCATTAGGCCTACAAATTGGGTATGGGGTGTAGAGAGAGGGTGTGTTACACTCCAAGGTGTTCCCCAGGTTGCCTTTCCTGAGCTTCGATCTTCATGCTCTCGTTTAGTAGTTGTCGGAAACTACGCTGCATTAGGCCTACAAATTGGGTATGGGGTGTAGAGAGAGGGTTTGTTACACTCCAAGGTGTTCCCCAGGTTGCCTTTCCTGAGCTTCGATCTTCCGGCTCTCGTTTAGTAGTTGTTGGAAACTACGCTGCATTAGGCCTTCAAATTGGGTATGGGGTGTAGCGAGAGGGTGTGTTACACTCCAAGGTGTTCCCCAGGTTGCCTTTCCTGAGCTTCGATCTTCCGGCTCTCGTTTAGTAGTTCTTGGAAACTACACTGCATTAGGCCTTCAAATTGGGTATGGGGTGTAGAGAGAGGGTGTGTTACACTCTAAGGTGTTCCCCAGGTTTCCTTGCCATTGCTTCGGTCTTCCGACTCTCGTTTAGTAGTTGTAGAAAAGTACACTGCATTAGGCCATACAAAATGGGTATGGGGTGGAGAGAGATGGTGTGTTACACTCCAAGGTGTTCCCCAGGTTGCCTTTCCTGAGCTTCTATCTTCAGGCTCTCATTAAATTGTGGTTAAATGGAACAACTGCATTTGGCGTACTAGTTGGTTTGGGGCCTACTATCGGTGTCTGCCACTCCTTGCTGTTCTCCTCCACTGAACAAAGCTGTGCCGCCTGTTTACTACGGTTGCAAATTTTGAACTGCATTTCGACTACTTACTGATTTGGCCCTACTCTCTGTGTCAGCCTCTCATTCCAGTTGTCCTCCACTGCAATGCCCCCTGGTTATTCCTGTGTTACCAATTTTGAACTGCATTTAGCCCACTTTCTTCTTTGGGCCTATATCTGTGTTTCCACTTCATCGTGCCCATTGCCCAGCCAGTGATAGATGAGTCTGCTGGTACATTGACCCATAACGCAACATTCCCCGTGCACGCTACACAACAACATTGTGACCCTGCTGAAAGTCAGGTTGCTCTTCCCGCATACCATACCACCTTACACGGGGACAAAGAGGAAGGTGCAGATGAAAGTGCAGGTTCCTTCATCAGGTGGGGGGAGGAATACTAGTTGGCGACGTCACTGGCACAGGGCCTCTCATAGTACGCAAAAGTGTTGCTGCCGGTGGGAGGCGCCCCCGCCGTGCAAACACACCGCTGTACTTTGAGGGGCCCTGTGCCAGTGCCAATGCCAACGAGTGGGCCCCCCCTGCTTGCTCAGGTTCACAGCACTTGCAAAGTTGAAATACTTACCTCTCCCTGCTCCACTGCCGTGACGTGGTCCAGATTTCCTGGGCCCACTAATTACTTGAACCAGCCCTACCCCCCACAACTTTAGCCAAATGACCCCCAATTTCAAATGCCTTCCAATTATTATAAGGTAAATTACGCTTGACAAGCTTCATTAAGAAGAATGGATGGTTTTGACATTAAAATGGCCACTCTAGGTGTTTTCCTGGCCCCCACTCACTGCCGACTATGCTGCCCCATTGACTTGCATTGGGTTTCGTGTTTCGGTCGATCCCGACTTTACGTCATAATCGGCCGATTTCACTCGACCCGACTTTGGACATAGTCGGGTTTCGCAAAACCCGGCTCGACTCTAAAAAGGTCAAGGTCGCTCAACTCTAGTGCCCGCCCCAAATGTCTACACCATCACCGGCGGCTCCAGTCAGCAGGAGGCAACGGTTCCGTCAGATGGTGACAGACTACATGGCTTGCCCTCTTACTGTACTCCCAGACGGCTCTTCCCCGTTCAAGTTTTGGGTCTCTAAGCTGGATACATGGCCAGAGCTAAGCCAGTATGTATTGGAGGTGCTGGCTTGCCCTGCGGCTAGTGTCTTATCGGAACGTGTCTTTAGTGCCGCAGGTGGTGTACTAACAGACCGTCGCATGCGACTATCCTCCGATAACGTTGACCGGCTTACTTTCCTGAAAATGAACCAGACCTGGATCTCGCAGGAATTTGCCACTCCTCTGCCTGATTAAGTAATTGGGTGTCATCCAGGTCTCCTGCTGTGTTCATCTTTCTACCACCTGAACTGCTATTCCTGGGCTCCAACACCGCCAGTTGCGGCTCAGAAGTGCAGGCTGCACAGTAAAAACATACGACCCAGTGTTATTGGGTTTCAGTAACGTCAGCTGATCCCCAGCTGTGTAGCCGGCAATGTGTCCTGCGACCGCCACGCTGGCACAACAACCTAAATGTAAGGGAACCTGTCCCCCCCCCCCCGTCGTTTGTTACTGAAAGAGCCATCTTGTGCAGCAGTAATGCTGCACAAGGAAAAGGTAGCTTTTTTTTTTTAGCTCTTTGCACACGCAGAACTTAACACTTATAAAATGTGTTCACTGATACCGTTATACCGTCCCGGAGCTGGGACTTTCCTTCGTAATGTGACGCAGCACAGCCGTCATTCCTACCCCCTTGGTGCCATGCGCTGCCTCCTCAGCGTTGTTTTAAGCTGTCACGGAGCCTGTGCTGTTCTGTTATCCCTTGGGCATGCCCTATTTGCGCTGCCTGTCTTCTGACATAATTTGGTGTCAGGCTGGCTGCGCCTGTGCGGCCGCGGTGCCCGAGATCCCGCCTCACAGTGTCTTCTGATTGAGTCACACTGCGGGCCTGGGATCCATGGGCATGCGCAGTGCATATCTTCCCCTCGGGCTCTCGCTCATTTCCCTCCGCCTTCTTTAGACTGTGCGCCGTCAGCTGATCCCTAGCATGCCACGGCCGTGACACCGCACAGTCTGAAGAAGAGGGAAGGAGGGGAGTGAGAGTCGAGGTTATGCACTGTGCATGCCCATGGTTCCAAGGCCCGCAGTGGGATTACGTTAGATGAGACTGCGAGGTGGGATCTGGAGCAGCGTGGACGCACAGGCACTGACAGCCTGACACCAAATTATGTCAGAAGACAGGCAGCGCTAATTGGGCATGGCCAAGGGCTAACAGAACAGCGCAGGCTCCGTGACAGCTTAAAACAACGCTGAGGAGGCAGCGCACGGCATCAAGGGGATAGGAATGACAGCTGTGCTGTGTCCCATTACGAAGGAAATTCGCACCTCCGGAACGGTTTAACGGTATAAAGGGACACATTTTTAGTGTTTACTTCGGTGTTTGCAAGGAGCATAATTAAAAGAGCAACCTTTTCCTTTTGCATCCTTAGTGCTGCACAACATGGCTCTTTCAGCTACAAACGTCTTGGGGGGGGGGGTTAAAGGTTTCCTTTCAACTTGCTCCAATCAGGCTTCGGCCTACACTCTGTTCCTCTGCTCCTCCTGCTGTCCCTGGGCTCTAACACCGCCAGTTGGTGCCTGGAAGTGCTGTGTGCACAGTCAACAGTCGCTCCTCTGTTATTGGGGTTCAGTAACGTCAGCTGATCCCCAGCTGTGTGTGCGGCAATACCTCCAATCTGCTCCTCCTGCTGTCCCTGGGCTCTAACACCGCCAGTTGGTGCCTGGAAGTGCTGTGTGCACAGTCAACAGTCGCTCCTCTGTTATTGGGGTTCAGTAACGTCAGCTGATCCCCAGCTGTGTGTGCGGCAATACCTCCAATCTGCTCCTCCTGCTGTCCCTGGGCTCTAACACCGCCAGTTGGTGCCTGGAAGTGCTGTGTGCACAGTCAACAGTCGCTCCTCTGTTATTGGGGTTCAGTAACGTCAGCTGATCCCCAGCTGTGTATCCGGCAACGTGTCATGCGACCGCCACGCTGGCACAACTAAAATGTAAGGGGACCTGTCCCCCCCCCCCCTAGGCGTTTGTTACTGAAAGAGCCACCATGTGCAGCACTAATACTGCACAAGGGAAAGGTCGCTCTTGAAATTATGCTCCTTGCAAACGCTGAACTACACACTCATGTAATGTGTCCCCTCACACCGTCCAACCGTCCCGGAGGTGGGACTTTCCTTTGTAATGTGACGCAGCACAGCCGTCATTGCTACCCCCTTGGCACCGTGCGCTGCCTCCTTAGCGTTGTTTGATTCCGTCATGGACCCTGCGCTGTTATGTTATCCCTTGGCCATGCACAGTTTGCGCTGCCCGTCCTCTGACATCATTTGTTGTCGTCCTGGCTGCGCCTGTGCGTCCACGCTGCCCGAAATCACACCTCGCAGTGTCGTCTAATGTGATCCCACAGTGGGCCTGGTATCCATGGCCATGCGCAGTGCATATACTAGCCTCTCACTCCCCTTCTTCACGCTTCTTCAGACTAGGCGGCGTCAGCTGATCCCTAATAGCATGCCACGGCCGTGACGCCGCACAGTCTGAAGAAGCAGGAAGGAGGTGAGTGAGAGGCGATGATATGCACTGCGCATGCCCATGGATCCCTGGCCCGCAGTGGGACTACATTAGATGACACTGCAAGGTTGGATCTCGGGCAGCTTGGACGCACAGGCACTGCCAGCCTGACACCTACATGATGTCAGAAGACGGGCACCGCTAACTGTGCATGGCCAAGGGATAACATTACAGCGCGGGCTCCGTGACAGAACCAAACAACGTTGAGGAGGTGGCGCCCGGCACCAAGGGGGTTGGAATGACGGCTGTGCTGTGTCACATTACAAAGGAAAGTCCCACTTCCGGGATGGTTTGACGGTGTGAGGGGACACATTATATGAGTGTGTACTTCAGCGTTTGCAAGGAGCATAATTTTCGGAGCCACCATTTTCCATGTGCAGTATTACTGCTGTACAAGATGGCTCTTTCAGCAACAAATGCCTGGGGGGGGGGGTTAAAGGTTCCCTTTCAACTTGCTCCACTGCAGGCTTCGGCCTACACTCTGCTCCTCTTTGATTCCCTGGGTTTCAACACTGTCAGTTGCCACCTGGAAGTGTTGTCTACACAGAAAAAACACTAGGTGATGTGTCAGTGGGGTTCAGCACCGCCAGCTGTTCCCCTGCTGTGTAGTCGGCAACGTGTCCAGCACAAGCCACGCTGGCACAACAGAACAAAAGCTGCCACCAGTGCAGGCTTCGGCCTACACTCTGCTCCTCTCCTCCTCCTGCTGACCCTGGGCTCAAACACCGCTAGTTTTTGCCCGGAAGTGCTAGCTGCACAGAGAAAAACACCAGCCAATGTGTTAGTGGGGTTCAGCAACGCCAGCTGTTCCCCTGCTGTGTAGCCGGCAACGTGACCTGCAAACTCCATGCAGGCACAGGAACTGAAATTAAAAGGGAACCTGGCCCCACCCCCCCCAGGTGTTTCTATGTATAACAGCCACCTAGTACAGCAGTACTGCTGCATTTGTACAAGGTGGCTGACTTTTTCTCCTTGCCCACGTGGAACTCAACACGTACAAAATGTGTCTCATTGAGACCATTCCACTGTCCCTGAGGTGTGACTTTCCTTTGTAATGATACGCAGCACCCCCCTTGGTAGCGTTTCCCGTCTTTTGTCATCATGGTTAGCTGGCTGCGCCTGTGCATCCGCCCTGCTAGAAACAACGCCCCTCGTTGTCATATTTATTTTGTCAGCGAGGGTGTGGTTTATGGGCACGAGCAGTGCATATGTTCGCCTGTCTTAACTCATCTCCTTCCGCCTTCTTCAGACTGTGCGGCCTCCTGGCCGTGGTAGGCGATAAGGGATCAGCTGAGGCCGCCCAGTCTGGAGCAGGTGTAAGGACATGTGTAAGCGGCAAACCTATTTACTGCACAAGGCCACGAATCCCAGCCACGCAGTGTGATTTTTTGAAAACACACTGTGGGTCTGGGATTCATGTCCATCGCTAACCGCAACGGCCGACATGAAATGAGGTCAGAAGACAGGAAGCGCTCACAGCGCATGGCCAAGGGATCACAATAGCGCAGACTCCTGTACAGCAAATAACAACGCTCAGGAATCTGCGCCCAGTACCTAGGTGCAAATTTTGACACCTGTGCTGCGTCTCGTTAAAAAGACAAGTCACGCCTCCACAACTGTTTGACAGTATAATGGGCTAAATAGTGTACGTGTTTTAGTCAGCGTGTGCAAGGAGCAAAACAAATAGAGCAACCTTTTACTTGTGCAGCATTAATGCTGCACAAGGTGTGGCTCTTGTACCTTGCAACACCTGAGGGGGGTTAAAGGTAACCTTTGAAATTGGTTCAACTAGGCTTCGGCCTACACTCTGCTCCTCTACTCCTCCTGCTGACCCTGGGCTCAAACACCGCTAGTTTTTGCCCGCAACTGCTAGCTGCACAGAGAAAAACACCAGCCAATGTGTTAGTGGGGTTCAGCACCGCCAGCTGTTCCCCTGCTGTGTAGCTGGCAACGTTTCCTGCAAACGCCACGCAGGAACATGAACTGAAATTGAAGGGAGCCTGCCCCCCACCCCCCCAGGTGTTTCTATGTATAACAGCCACCTTGTACAGCAGTACTGCTGCATTTGTACAAGGTGGCTGACTTTTTCTCCTTGCACACGTGGAACTCAACAAGTACAAAATGTGTCTCATTACAGACCATTACAATGTCCCTGAGGTGTGACTTTCCTTTTTAATGACACGCAGCACCCCCATTGTTAGCGCTGCCCGTCTCCTGACATCATTGGTTGGCTGGCTGTGCCTGTGCGTCCCCCCTGCCCGACACAACGCCCCCCGTTGTCTCATATATTTTGACTGCGAGGGTGTGATTGATGGGCACGAGCAGTGCATATGTTCCCCTGTTTTCACTCCCCTCCTTCCGCCTTCTTCTGACTGTGCGGCCTCATGGCCGCGGCATGCGATAAGGGATCAGCTGAGGCCGCCCAGTCTGAAGCAGGTGTAAGGACATGTGTGAGCGGCGAACATATTTACTGCACAAGGCCACGAATCCCAGCACCTCAGTGTGACTTTAGGAAAAGCCACTGTGGGTCTGGGATTTATGGCCATCGTTAACCGCACCGGCCAACATGAAATGAGGTCATGAGACGGCCTGCACTAACAGGGTATTGCCAAGGGATAACACAAGAGCGCAGTTTCCTGTACTGCAAATAACAACGGTAAGGAATCTGCGCACAGCACCTAGGTGTAAATTTGTACACCTGTGCTGCGTCTCCTTAAAAAGACTAGTAGTCACGCCTCCACTACTGTTTGACAGTATAATGGGCTAAATAGTGTACGTGTTTAATTCAGCGTGTGCAAGGAGCAAAATTAAATAGAGCAACCTTTGACTTGTGCATCATTAATGCTGTTCAAGGTGTGGCTCTTGTACCTTGCAACACCTGAGGGGGGGTTAAAGGTAACCTTTGAAATTGGTTCAACTAGGCTTCGGCCTACACTCTGCTCCTCTACTCCTCCTGCTGACCCTGGGCTCAAACACCGCTAGTTTTTGCCCGGAAATGCTAGCTGCACAGAGAAAAACACCAGCCAATGTGTTAGTGGGGTTCAGCAACGCCAGCTGTTCCCCTGCTGTGTAGTCGGCAACGTGTCCAGCACAAGCCACGCTGGCACAACAGAACAAAAGCTGCCACCAGTGCAGGCTTCGGCCTACACTTTGCTCCTCTCCTCCTCCTGCTGACCCTGGGCTCAAACAACGCCAGTTTCTGCCCGGACATGCTAGCTGCACAGAGAAAAACACCAGCCAATGTGTTAGTGGGGTTCAGCAACGCCAGCTGTTCCCCTGCTGTGTAGTCGGCAACGTGTCCAGCACAAGCCACGCTGGCACAACAGAACAAAAGCTGCCACCAGTGCAGGCTTCGGCCTACACTTTGCTCCTCTCCTCCTCCTGCTGACCCTGGGCTCAAACAACGCCAGTTTCTGCCCGGACATGCTAGCTGCACAGAGAAAAACACCAGCCAATGTGTTAGTGGGGTTCAGCACCGCCAGCTGTTCCTCTGCTGTGTAGTCGGCATCGTGTCCAGCACAAGCCACGCTGGCACAACTGACCAAAAGCTGCCACCAGTGCAGGCTTCGGCCTACACTTTGCTCCTCTCCTCCTCCTGCTGACCCTGGGCTCAAACAACGCCAGTTTCTGCCCGGACATGCTAGCTGCACAGAGATAAAAAAAACAGCCAATGTGTTAGTGGGGTTCAGCACCGCCAGCTGTTCCCCTGCTGTGTAGCTGGCAACGTGTCCTGAAAACGCCACGTAGGCACATGAACTGAAATTGAAGGGAGCCTGCCCCCCACCCCCCCAGGTGTTTCTATGTATAACAGCCACCTTGTACAGCAGTACTGCTGCATTTGTACAAGGTGGCTGACTTTTTCTCCTTGCACACGTGGAACTCAACAAGTACAAAATGTGTCTCATTACAGACCATTACAATGTCCCTGAGGTGTGACTTTCCTTTTTAATGACACGCAGCACCCCCATTGTTAGCGCTGCCCGTCTCCTGACATCATTGGTTGGCTGGCTGTGCCTGTGCGTCCCCCCTGCCCGACACAACGCCCCCCGTTGTCTCATATATTTTGACTGCGAGGGTGTGATTGATGGGCACGAGCAGTGCATATGTTCCCCTGTTTTCACTCCCCTCCTTCCGCCTTCTTCTGACTGTGCGGCCTCATGGCCGCGGCATGCGATAAGGGATCAGCTGAGGCCGCCCAGTCTGAAGCAGGTGTAAGGACATGTGTGAGCGGCGAACATATTTACTGCACAAGGCCACGAATCCCAGCACCGCAGTGTGACTTTAGGAAAAGCCACTGTGGGTCTGGGATTTATGGCCATCGTTAACCGCACCGGCCAACATGAAATGAGGTCATGAGACGGCCTGCACTAACAGGGTATTGCCAAGGGATAACACAAGAGCGCAGTTTCCTGTACTGCAAATAACAATGGTAAGGAATCTGCGCACAGCACCTAGGTGTAAATTTGTACACCTGTGCTGCGTCACCTTAAAAAGACTAGTAGTCACGCCTCCACTACTGTTTGACAGTATAATGGGCTAAATAGTGTACGTGTTTAATTCAGCGTGTGCAAGGAGCAAAATTAAATAGAGCAACCTTTGACTTGTGCATCATTAATGCTGTTCAAGGTGTGGCTCTTGTACCTTGCAACACCTGAGGGGGGGGTTAAAGGTAACCTTTGAAATTGGTTCAACTAGGCTTCGGCCTACACTCTGCTCCTCTACTCCTCCTGCTGACCCTGGGCTCAAACACCGCTAGTTTTTGCCCGGAAATGCTAGCTGCACAGAGAAAAACACCAGCCAATGTGTTAGTGGGGTTCAGCACCGCCAGCTGTTCCCCCGCTGTGTAGCCGGCATCGTGTCCAGCACAAGCCACGCTGGCACAACCGACCAAAAGCTGCCACCAGTGCAGGCTTCGGCCTACACTTTGCTCCTCTCCTCCTCCTCCTGCTGACCCTGGGCTCTAACACCGCTAGTTTTGGCCCGGACATGCAATCTGCACAGAGAAAAACACCAGTCAATGTGTCAGTGGGGTTCAGCAACGCCAGCTGTTCCCCTGCTGTGTAGCTTGCAACGTGACCTGCAAACGCCACGCAGGCACATGAACTGAAATTGAAGGGAGCCTGCCCCCCACCCACAGGTGTTTCTATGTATAACAGCCACCTTGTACAGCAGTACTGCTGCATTTGTACAAGGTGGCTGACTTTTTCTCCTTGCCCACGTGGAACTCAACACGTACAAAATGTGTCTCATTAGAGACCATTACAATGTCCCTGAGGTGTGACTTTCCTTTGTAATGACACGCAGCACCACCCTTGTTAGCGCTGCCCGTCTTTTGACATCATTGGTTAGCTGGCTGCGCCTGTGCATCTCCCCTGCTCGAAACAACGCCCCTCGGTGTCTTATTTTTTTGGACAGCGAGGGTGTGATTGATGGGCATGTGCAGTGCATATGTTTGCCTGTGTTCACTCATCTCCTTCCGCCTTCTTCAGACTGGGTGTCCTCATGGCCGCGGCAGGCGATAAGGGATCAGATGAGGCCGCCCAGTCTGAAGCAGGTGTAAGGACATGTGTGAGCGGCAAACATATTTAGTGCACCAGGGCACGAATCCCAGCACCGCAGTGTGATTTTTTAAAAACACACTGTGGGTCTGGGATTCATGTCCATCGCTAACCGCAACGGCCAACATGAAATGAGGTCATAAGACAGGAAGCGCTCACAGCGCATGGCCAAAGGATCACAAGAGCGCAGACTCCTGTACAGCAACTAACAACGCTCAGGAAGCTGCGCCCATGCAAAAAGGTGTTGTTTTCGACACCTGTGCTGCTTTTCTTTAAAAAGACAAGTCACGCCTCCACTACTGATTAACAGTATAATGGGCTAAATAGTCTACGTGTTGCATTCAGCTTGTGCAAGTAGAAAAATTAATAGAGCAACCTTTTACTTGTGCAGCATTAATGCTGCAGAAGGAGTGGCTCTTGTACTTTGTAACACCTGAGGGGGGGTTAAAGGTAACCTTTGAAATTGGTTCAACTAGGCTTCGGCCTACACTCTGCTCCTCTCCTCCTCCTGCTGACCCTGGGCTCTAACAACGCTAGTTTTTGCCCGGAAATGCTAGCTGCACAGAGAAAAACACCAGCCAATGTGTTAGTGGGGTTCAGCACCGCCAGCTGTTCCCCCGCTGTGTAGCCGGCATCGTGTCCAGCACAAGCCACGCTGGCACAACCGACCAAAAGCTGCCACCAGTGCAGGCTTCGGCCTACACTTTGCTCCTCTCCTCCTCCTCCTGCTGACCCTGGGCTCAAACACCGCTAGTTTTTGCCCGGAAATGCTAGCTGCACAGAGAAAAACACCAGCCAATGTGTTAGTGGGGTTCAGCACCGCCAGCTGTTCCCCTGCTGTGCAGCTTGCAACGTGACCTGCAAACGCCACGCAGGCACATGAACTGAAATTGAAGGGAGCCTGGCCCCCACCCCCAGGTGTTTCTATGTATAACAGCCACCTTGTACAGCAGTACTGCTGCATTTGTACAAGGTGGCTGATGTTTTCTCCTTGCCCACGTGGAACTCAACACGTACAAAATGTGTCTCTTTGAGACCATTCCACTGTCCCTGAGGTGTGACTTTCCTTTCTAATGATACGCAGCACCCCCCTTGGTAGCGCTTCCCGTCTTCTGACATCATTGGTTGGCTACTTGCGCCTGTTCGTCCGCCCTGCCTGAATAAAATGCTCCTCGTTGTCTTAATTATTTTGACTGCGAGGGTGTGATTGATGGGCACGAGCAGTGCATATCTTCGCCTGTCTTAACTCATCTCCTTCCGCCTTCTTCAGACTGTGCAGCCTCATGGCCGCGGCATGCGAGAAGGGATCAGCAGAGGCCGCCCAGTCTGAAGCAGGTGTAAGGACGTGTGTGAGCGGCCAAAATATTTACTGCTCAAGGCCACGAATCCCAGCACCGCAGTGTGGCTTTATGAAAAGACACTGTGGGTCTGGGATTTATGGCCATCGTTAACCGCACCGGCCAACATGAAATGATGTCATAAGATGGGCAGCGCTAACAGGGCATTGCCAAGGGATAACACAAGAGCGCAGACTCCTGTACAGCAAATAACAACGCTCAGGAAGCTGCGCCAAGCACCAAGGCGTTATTTTGGACACCTGTGCTGCGTCTCATCAAAAAACCAAGTCACGCATCCACTACAGTTTGACTGTAGAATGGGGTAAATTGTGTATGTCTTTCATTCAGCGTGTGCAAGTAGACAAATTAATAGAGCAACCTTTCACTTGTGCAGCATTAATACTGCACAAGGTGTGTCTCTTGTACTTTGTAACACCTGAGGGGGGGGTTAAAGGTTTCCTTTGAAATTGGTTCAACTAGGCTTCGGCCTACACTCTGCTCCTCTCCTCCTCCTCCTGCTTCAACACGGGCTCTAACATCGCTAGTTTTTGCCCGCAAGTGCTAGCTGCACAGAGAAAAACACACGCCATTGTGTTAGTGGGGTTCAGCAACGCCAGCTGTTCCCCCAGTGTGTAGCCGGCAAAGTGTCCTGCAAACGCAACGCAGACACAAAGCTGCCTCCAGTGCAGGCTTCGGCCTACACTCATCTCCCCCTGCTTACCCTTTGCTCCAACACCGCTAGTTGGGGCTCTAGGAAGACAATCTTTAATAGGCAAGGCAACGCATCTGGGTTCCAGCACCGCCAGCTGGTTCTCGGCAGTGTTCTTGTCACAGGTACTCCCTCGTGCCAAGCCTGGTTTCAGCACCGTCAGCTGTTTCCGGGTTGTGTCAAGCTCACTGAGACGCCTATGCTTGCCCCGTCGTGTTGTGGTCGGGTTAGCCAACTCCAGGGTGCCTCCAGTTTAGGAGCTTCCTATGTGGGCTGCGTGAACTGGTAGTCAAGGCTGGTTCTGTAGTGCCAGTAGGCCCAGCTCCCCCTGTAGGACTGTTGGGGTTCGGTAACTGCGGCTGCCTCGCGGCCTAGCTGTTCTCTCCTCTCCTGTGGGCCTTGGGGTTCACCACCTGGTTCCAGCACCGTCAGCTGGTTCCGGGCCGAGCCTTTGGCTTAGGTGCCTCCTCCTGGGTATCCGAGTTCCGCCAACGCCAGGCGGTCCTTGGTAGTGCTTTTAAGCGCGGGCACCTACAGCTTAGTAACCGGGTTCCAGCACCGTCAGCTGGTCCTCGGTCGTGCCATTGGCTCTTGCACACTGGGGCAACGCATCCGGGTTCCAGCACCGCCAGCTGGTTCTCGGCAGTGTTCTTGTCACAGGTACTCCCTCGTGCCAAGCCTGGTTTCAGCACCGTCAGCTGTTTCCGGGTTGTGTCAAGCTCACTGAGACACCTATGCTTGCCTCGTCGTGGTGCGGTCGGGTTAGCCAACTCCAGGGTGCCTCCAGTTTAGGAGCTTCCTATGTGGGCTGCGTGAACTGGTAGTCAAGGCTGGTTCTGTAGTGCCAGTAGGCCCAGCTCCCCCTGTAGGACTGTTGGGGTTCAGTAACTGCGGCTGCCTCGCAGCCTAGCTGTTCTCTCCTCTCCTGTGGGCCTTGGGGTCCACCACCTGGTTCCAGCACCGTCAGCTGGTTCCGGGCCGAGCCTTTGGCTTAGGTGCCTCCTCCTGGGTATCCGAGTTCCGCCAACGCCAGGCGGTCCTTGGTAGTGCTTTTAAGCGCGGGCACCTACAGCTTAGTAACCGTGTTCCAGCACCGTCAGCTGGTCCTCGGTCGTGCCATTGGCTCTTGCACACTGGGGCAACACATCCGGGTTACAGCACCGCCAGCTGGTTCTCGGCAGTGTTCTTGTCACAGGTACTCCCTCGTGCCAAGCCTGGTTTCAGCACCGTCAGCTGTTTCCGGGTTGTGTCAAGCTCACTGAGACACCTATGCTTGCCTCGTCGTGGTGCGGTCGGGTTAGCCAACTCCAGGGTGCCTCCAGTTTAGGAGCTTCCTATGTGGGCTGCGTGAACTGGTAGTCAAGGCTGGTTCTGTAGTGCCAGTAGGCCCAGCTCCCCCTGTAGGACTGTTGGGGTTCGGTAACTGCGGCTGCCTCGCGGCCTAGCTGTTCTCTTCTCTCCTGTGGGCCTTGGGGTCCACCACCTGGTTCCAGCACCGTCAGCTGGTTCCGGGCCGAGCCTTTGGCTTAGGTGCCTCCTCCTGGGTATCCGAGTTCCGCCAACGCCAGGCGGTCCTTGGTAGTGCTTTTAAGCGCGGGCACCTACAGCTTAGTAACCGGGTTCCAGCACCGTCAGCTGGTCCTCGGTCGTGCCATTGGCTCTTGCACACTGGGGCAACGCATCCGGGTTCCAGCACCGCCAGCTGGTTCTCGGCAGTGTTCTTGTCACAGGTACTCCCTCGTGCCAAGCCTGGTTTCAGCACCGTCAGCTGTTTCCGGGTTGTGTCAAGCTCACTGAGACACCTATGCTTGCCTCGTCGTGGTGCGGTCGGGTTAGCCAACTCCAGGGTGCCTCCAGTTTAGGAGCTTCCTATGTGGGCTGCGTGAACTGGTAGTCAAGGCTGGTTCTGTAGTGCCAGTAGGCCCAGCTCCCCCTGTAGGACTGTTGGGGTTCGGTAACTGCGGCTGCCTCGCGGCCTAGCTGTTCTCTCCTCTCCTGTGGGCCTTGGGGTCCACCACCTGGTTCCAGCACCGTCAGCTGGTTCCGGGCCGAGCCTTTGGCTTAGGTGCCTCCTCCTGGGTATCCGAGTTCCGCCAACGCCAGGCGGTCCTTGGTAGTGCTTTTAAGCGCGGGCACCTACAGCTTAGTAACCGGGTTCCAGCACCGTCAGCTGGTCCTCGGTCGTGCCATTGGCTCTTGCACACTGGGGCAACGCATCCGGGTTCCAGCACCGCCAGCTGGTTCTCGGCAGTGTTCTTGTCACAGGTACTCCCTCGTGCCAAGCCTGGTTTCAGCACCGTCAGCTGTTTCCGGGTTGTGTCAAGCTCACTGAGACACCTATGCTTGCCTCGTCGTGGTGCGGTCGGGTTAGCCAACTCCAGGGTGCCTCCAGTTTAGGAGCTTCCTATGTGGGCTGCGTGAACTGGTAGTCAAGGCTGGTTCTGTAGTGCCAGTAGGCCCAGCTCCCCCTGTAGGACTGTTGGGGTTCGGTAACTGCGGCTGCCTCGCGGCCTAGCTGTTCTCTCCTCTCCTGTGGGCCTTGGGGTTCACCACCTGGTTCCAGCACCGTCAGCTGGTTCCGGGCCGAGCCTTTGGCTTAGGTGCCTCCTCCTGGGTATCCGAGTTCCGCCAACGCCAGGCGGTCCTTGGTAGTGCTTTTAAGCGCGGGCACCTACAGCTTAGTAACCGGGTTCCAGCACCGTCAGCTGGTCCTCGGTCGTGCCATTGGCTCATGCACACTGGGGCAACGCATCCGGGTTCCAGCACCGCCAGCTGGTTCTCGGCAGTGTTCTTGTCACAGGTACTCCCTCGTGCCAAGCCTGGTTTCAGCACCCTCAGCTGTTTCCGGGTTGTGTCAAGCTCACTGAGACACCTATGCTTGCCTCGTCGTGGTGCGGTCGGGTTAGCCAACTCCAGGGTGCCTCCAGTTTAGGAGCTTCCTATGTGGGCTGCGTGAACTGGTAGTCAAGGCTGGTTCTGTAGTGCCAGTAGGCCCAGCTCCCCCTGTAGGACTGTTGGGGTTCGGTAACTGCGGCTGCCTCGCGGCCTAGCTGTTCTCTCCTCTCCTGTGGGCCTTGGGGTTCACCACCTGGTTCCAGCACCGTCAGCTGGTTCCGGGCCGAGCCTTTGGCTTAGGTGCCTCCTCCTGGGTATCCGAGTTCCGCCAACGCCAGGCGGTCCTTGGTAGTGCTTTTAAGCGCGGGCACCTACAGCTTAGTAACCGGGTTCCAGCACCGTCAGCTAGTCCTCGGTCGTGCCATTGGCTCTTGCACACTGGGGCAACGCATCCGGGTTCCAGCACCGCCAGCTGGTTCTCGGCAGTGTTTTTGTCACAGGTACTCCCTCGTGCCAAACCTGGTTTCAGCACCGTCAGCTGTTTCCGGGTTGTGTCAAGCTCACTGAGACACCTATGCTTGCCTCGTCGTGGTGCGGTCGGGTTAGCCAACTCCAGGGTGCCTCCAGTTTAGGAGCTTCCTATGTGGGCTGCGTGAACTGGTAGTCAAGGCTGGTTCTGTAGTGCCAGTAGGCCCAGCTCCCCCTGTAGGACTGTTGGGGTTCGGTAACTGCGGCTGCCTCGCGGCCTAGCTGTTCTCTCCTCTCCTGTGGGCCTTGGGGTCCACCACCTGGTTCCAGCACCGTCAGCTGGTTCCGGGCCGAGCCTTTGGCTTAGGTGCCTCCTCCTGGGTATCCGAGTTCCGCCAACGCCAGGCGGTCCTTGGTAGTGCTTTTAAGCGCGGGCACCTACAGCTTAGTAACCGGGTTCCAGCACCGTCAGCTGGTCCTCGGTCGTGCCATTGGCTCTTGCACACTGGGGCAACGCATCCGGGTTCCAGCACCGCCAGCTGGTTCTCGGCAGTGTTCTTGTCACAGGTACTCCCTCGTGCCAAGCCTGGTTTCAGCACCGTCAGCTGTTTCCGGGTTGTGTCAACTTCACTGAGACGCCTATGCTTGCCCCGTCGTGGTGCGGTCGAGTTAGCCAACTCCAGGGTGCCTCCAGTTTAGGAGCTTCCTATGTGGGCTGCGTGAACTGGTAGTCAAGGCTGGTTCTGTAGTGCCAGTAGGCCCAGCTCCCCCTGTAGGACTGTTGGGGTTCGGTAACTGCGGCTGCCTCGCGGCCTAGCTGTTCTCTCCTCTCCTGTGGGCCTTCGGGTCCACCACCTGGTTCCAGCACCGTCAGCTGGTTCTCGGCAGTGTCTTTTGCTCTTGTACCTTCTGCTCCCCATCCTGGTTCCAGTACCGTCAGCTGGTTCCGGGCAGAGCCTTTGGCGTAGGTGCCTCCTTCTGGGTATCCAAGTTCCACCAACGTCAGGTGGTCCTTGGTAGTGCTTTCAGGCACGGGTACCTCCTGCTTAGTAACCGGGTTCCAGTAACGTCAGCTGGTCCTTGGTAGTTCCATTGGCTCTTGGACCTTCGGCTACCCATCCGGGTTCCAGTACCGTCAGCTGGTTCTCGGCAGTGTCTTTTGCTCTTGTACCTTCTGCTCCCCATCCTGGTTCCAGTAACGTCAGCTGGTTCCGGGCAGAGCCTTTGGCTTAGGTGCCTCCTTCTGGGTATCCGAGTTCCGCCAACGTCAGGCGGTCCTTGGTAGTGCTTTTTAGCACGGGTACCTCCTGCTTAGTAACCGGGTTCCAGTAACGTCAGCTGGTCCTCGGTAGTTCCATAGGCTCTTGAACCTTCGGGTAGCCATCCGAGTTCCAGTTCCATCAGCTGGTTCTTGGCATTTTCTCAGCCTTCTTGTACCTTCTGCTACATTTCCAAGTTGAAGACCCTAACGTCGACGACCCGGAAGACCACCCCGATGACGACGACCCGGAAGACCACCCCGATGACGACGACGACGACGGCGGAGACGACGACGGCGGAGACGACGACGGCTGAGACGACGACGGCGGAGATGACGACACTGGAGACGACGACCCTGGAGACGACAACATGGAAGACCGAGAAGCAGAAGAACAAGAGGCTGCAGAACAAAGAGCAGAAGAACATTAAGCATAAGACTTAATATCAGAGCAAAAGATATTATCTAAATTATATGCAGAAGAAGACTAAGCAGTGTATGGGGGTGAGTCCGTTCCTCCTCGTGGTGCCCCTGGATAAAGCCTGATGCTGCAGGCCAAACTGAACGCGGACAAATGTAACTTTTGTGACTGGCAGAACGGAAGGTGTAATCTTCCAACTTTTATAGATAACAACTACGGGAATGCCTGTCACAAATGAGAATATGATGAAGAAGTAGAATAGGAAGAATAATAACAGTGGAATAAAAAGAATATGTAGAATAGGAAGAATAATAATAGTTGAAGAAAATGAATATGAAGAATGTAATAAAAAAAAAAATATAGGTAGAAGATGAAGAAGAAGATGAATAAGGTGAAGAAGTTGATGTCAAAGATGCTGATGATGATGAAGATGAAAGTGTGGGAAAAGGAAAAAAAAGAAGGGGAAGGTCGTGGAATAGTGAAACATCAATTTCTGACAAAATAAAAAAAATTTACATAGTCAATATCTTTTTCAATCCGAACGTCTTTAAAAAAAAAAAAAATCATGCTATTCTATTTGATTGGACTAATCCTCATTGCCTTTAATGTCTCCGCCACCTCCCCCATACATCCTACATTATTCTTAGTTGTTTTCCTTCATGTAGAATGAACCTACAAGGAAAGAAAGGGTTTATTTTAATTCCGATATTTTGGTCCCATTGACTTGCATTGGGATCGGGTATCGGTATCGGCGATATCCGATATTTTTTGAATATCGGCCGATCCAAACCGATACTGATACTTTCCGATATCGGAAGGTATCGCTCAACACTAATAAGGAGCATTATGTTTCAATAGTCCAGTCTCTTTTGTCAGATGTGACTACATATGAGAAAATTGATAAAGATCCTACTCCTGAGATAGCTAAAGAAATACGGGAAGTTGTCGATTACTTCATAATGAAGGGTACTATTGATAAAAAATTAAGTGAATTCTTAATTAATCAACATCCTATTACCCCTGTATTTTATGTTCTCCCGAAGGTACATAAAGACCTTTGGAATCCACCTGGTTGGCCCATAGTGGCGTCAACAAATTCTATTTTGTCACCTCTTGCAATTACCTTAGACCGCATTTCGACTCCTTTATTACCATGCATCACTTATCTAAAAGATCACCTATCTAAAAGATACATCTGATTTCCTGACCAAATTAAATTCGATTGGTTCTATACCCCCGGGGTGTACTTTGGTAACTTTAGACGTAAATAGACTTTATACCTGTATAGCTCATGATCGAGGTACTGAAGCAGTTCAACAATTTTTATTTAAAAATACTACTTTTTCTGCGTTACAGGTGGATTTTTGTTTGAGGGTTCATCTTATTTTGCATCGGAATTTTTTTCTTTTTTCCGATCAGTTTTATGTACAAAAAACCGGTACGGCTATGGGATCTAACATGGCACCCCCGTATGCCAATATTTTCATGTCAGTTTTTGAAGAAATGTATATTTACACTAATCCTCTGTTTCAGGCACATTCACGTTTATGGAAAAGGTATATAGATGATGTTTTTTTAATTTGGAATGGTCATGAGTCTCTTTTAACACAGTTTTTCAATGAGATTAATTCATGTGTTCCTGGCCTGACTTTTTCTTTACAGAAGAGTACTGTCCAGATTAATTTCTTGGATACATTAATTAGTCTTGATGAGAATGGGTCTTTGGATATCGACATGTATACCAAACCAACGGACAAGAATAGTCTGTTGTTTTATTCCAGTTGCCACCCTAAACATGTCAAAAAAATCTCTGCCTAAATCTCAGTTTAAAAGAGTCGCACGAATTGTATCAGATACGTCTAAACGGTCCATACGCATGAAGGAAATGATGTATAAATTTCAACAACGTGGCTATCCGGATGAGGTTTTATTAAATACCGATATTGATACCACCATTAGAACTGAGAAAAAATGTAGGATTCCTTTTGTGAATACGTATCATCCATATACTCAGATTATAAAGAATTGTATTTACAAACATTGGCATGTTCTCAGTCAGTCATACCCAGAGGTTGAAGAATTTAACACATTACCTATGATGTGCTATAGGAGACCATCCAACATCAAGAACATTTTGGTTCGAGCCGATATTGGTTCTAGTAAGACAATAACTCAGAGAACATTGGTAACACAGAAACGTGGTACGTTTCCATGTTTGCATTGTTTGCAGTGCTCTAATATTTCTAAAGGAAATACCTTTTCTCATCCACGTTCTGGAAAATTTTTTACAATCAATGGTTATTTTACATGCGACTCATCTTTTGTTGTTTATTTCATAAAATGTCCCTGCGGTCTCGGGTATGTTGGGGAAACCACCCAGCATATCCGGGACCGCATTTCACAACACAAGTCAGCGATAAGATGTCAAAGGCTCATGTTACCCATTCCAGCCCATTTTATAAAAATGGGACACAACATATCCCAGCTAAAGTATCAAGTGATTGAGCAAATTCCTTTATTGAGACGCGGGGTTGATAGAATCAGGAGGTTGAAGCTACGGGAGGCTTTTTGGATATATACGTTGCAGATCCTTGGGCCATGGGGTCTCAATAGAGAATACGAAGTGATCCGTTCATAAATATATTGGATATTGATATACTGACGTTTTGTGCTTTTTTCAATGTTACATTGAGATATTAATAAATTTTCTTTTCTTATTTTAGGTCACCTAGTGAATCTGGCTATGCTCTCCTCCTTAATGTCCCCATCTTCTTTTTCATCTTTTTCATCTTTTTCTTTCTTTATTATGTTTATTGTTCTCATCTTAATTTTACTAGGGCAGGATTATTTTTATTTTTTGCGACTGGATAGCGGTATGCACGCTGCATTTTCCAGTCTTTACCGGCGTATTTGCACATTAACGCACTAATTCTTACCACCGCGATTGCATATTCCCCTTTTTCAGCCTTAGTCTCGGCTTAATTCGGCTTTGTCCGGTCCTTACTGTTAGCGCATGTGCACTGTGCCTCTCTTTGCGATTGCGCACTTACCCTCTTTTCACTCGTGCTTTTTCGGCAGTTCTCGGCTGCCGTCGGTCACATGGTGCACCCGGAAGTTGTAGCAGTCACGGCACATAAAAGGAGCTCCCTCCAGCATGGCTCACACTCCTTTCCACACCGGAGTTATCACACGGTACACTCGCCGATCTTCTCACCCACAGGTATTCTGGTAATCTTTATACTTCTTACTTGGTGATCTTTTAGGACATGTCTTTTTCTTTTGGAGTCTGGTTAGCAAAAAGATCCACTAAATAAACATAAAGACTATATCATAATTGAGTGCTTGAGGTTACATTTTTTCTTGATATTGTTTTTTTTCCTCTGAGCACCGTCCTATATTTGATATGTGAGTGCAATTGCAACCTTATTCCATATTACCCTGTAACAACAGTCAGCTAATATGCCACTCACACAAATTGCAATTGCTATTGTAATGTAATGTGGTGCGGGTCGGTAGCCATGGGCAAGGTACTCATTTCTTACGTCCTGGCATGTTACATTAAGGTGAGGGTCCTGTTGGGTTTGTGGACTTGTGCTATTAGAAGAGACATACCAAAAAGAAAATCACTTTAGATTAACCCCTTTACCCCCAAGGGTGGTTTGCACGTTATGGATCGGGCCAATTTTTACAATTCTGACCACTGTCCCTTTATGAGGTTATAACTCT
The DNA here is from genome assembly GCF_032444005.1 of Ranitomeya imitator. NCBI lineage: Eukaryota > Metazoa > Chordata > Amphibia > Anura > Dendrobatidae > Ranitomeya > Ranitomeya imitator. The sequence continues at coordinate 236,113,953 of NC_091286.1, read as the reverse complement.
GGAACGCTTCAACGGATCCCGGTGCTTCTGACATTGTTTCTCGTGACATATTGTACTTCATGATAGCGGTAAAATTTCTTTGATATTACCTACATTTATTTGTGAAAAAAATGGAAATTTGGCGAAAATTTTGAAAATTTCGCAATTTTCCAACTTTGAATTTTTATGCAGTTAAATCACAGAGATATGTCACACAAAATACTTAATAAGTAACATTTCCCACATGTCTACTTTACATCAGCACAATTTTGGAGCCAAATTTTTTTTTTGTTAGGGAGTTATAAGGGTTAAAAGTTGACCAGCAATTTCTCATTTTTCCAACACCATTTTATTTTAGGGACCACATCTCATTTGAAGTCATTTTGAGGGGTCTATAGGATAGAAAATATCCAAGTGTGACACCATTCTAAAAACTGCACCCCACATTCAAGAAGATTATTAACCCTTCAGGTGTTTCACAGGAATTTTTGGAATGTTTAAATAAAAATTAACATTTAACTTTTTTTCACAAAAAATTTACTTCAGCTCCAATTTGTTTTATTTTACCAAGGGTAACAGGAGAAAATGGACCCCAAACGTTGTTGTACAATTTGTCCTGAGTACGCCGATACCCCATATGTGGAGGTAAACCACTGTTTGGGCGCATGACAGAGCTCGGAAGCGAAGGAGCGCCATTTGACTTTTCAATGCAAAATTGACTGGAATTGAGATGGGACGCCATGTTGCGTTTGGAGAGCCACTGATGTGCCTAAACATTGAAACCCCCCACAAGTGACACCATTTTGGAAAATAGACCCCCTAAGGAACTTATCTAGAGGTATGGTGAGCATTTTGATTGACCAAGTGCTTCACAGAAGTTTATAATGCAGAACTGTAAAAATAAAAAATCATTTTTTTTCACAAAAATTATCTTTTCGCCCCCAATTTTTAATTTTCCCAAAGGTAAGAGAAGAAATTGGACCCCAAACGTTGTTGTACAATTTGTCCTGAGTACGCTGATACCCCATATGTGGGGGTAAACCACTGTTTGGGCACATGGGAGAGCTCGGAAAGGAAGGAGCACCATTTGACTTTTCAATGCAAAATTGACAGGAATTGAGATGGGACGCCATGTTGCGTTTGGAGAGCCACTGATGTGCCTAAACATTGAAACCCCCCACAAGTGACACCATTTTGGAAAGTAGACCCCCTAAGGAACTTATGTAGATATGTGGTGAGCACTTTGACCCACCAAGGGCTTCACAGAAGTTTATAATGCAGAGCCGTAAAAATAAAACAAAAATTTTTTCCCACAAACATTATTTTTTAGCCCCCAGTTTTGTATTTTTCCGATGGTAACAGGAGAAATTGGACCCCAAAAGTTGTTGTTCAATTTCTCCTGAGTGCGCTGATACCACATATGTGGGGGGGAACCACCGTTTGGGCGCATGGGAGGGCTTGGAAGGGAAGGAGCGCCATTTGGAATGCAGACTTAGATGGAATGTTCTGCAGGCATCACATTGCGTTTGCAGAGCTCCTAATGTACCTAAACAGTAGAAACCCCCCACAAGTGACCCCATATTGGAAACTAGACCCCCCAAGGAACTTATCTAGATGTGTTGTGAGAACTTTGAGCCCCCAATTGTTTCACTACAGTTTGTAACGCAGAGCCGTGAAAATAAAAAATCTTTTTTTCCCACAAAAATTATTTTTTAGCCCCCAGTTTTGTGTTTTTCCAAGGGTAACAAGAGAAATTGGACCCCAAAAGTTGTTGTCCAATTTGTCCAGAGTACACTGATACCCCATATGTTGGGGTAAACTCCTGTTTGGGCACACAGGAGAGCTCGGAAGGGAGGAGCATTGTTTTACTTTTTCAACGCAGAATTGGCTGGAATTGAGATCAGACGCCATGTCGCGTTTGGAGAGCCCCTGATGTGCCTAAACAGTGGAAACCCCCCAATTATAACTGAAACCCTAATCCAAACACACCCCTAACCCTAATCCCAACGGTAACCCTAACCACACCTCTAACCCCGACACACCCCAAACCCTAATCCCAACCCTATTCCCAACCGTAAATGTAATCCAAACCCTAACCCTAACTTTGGCCCCAACCCTAACTGTAGCCTTAACCCTAGCCCCAACCCTAACCCTTACCCTAGCCCTAACCCTAGCCCTAACCCAAGCCCTAACCCTAACCCTAGCCCTAACCCTAGCCCTAACCCTAGCCCTAACCCTAACCCTAGCCCTAACCTTAGCCTTAACCCTAACCCTAATGGGAAAATGGAAATAAATACATTTTTTTAATTTTTTAATTTTTCCTTAACTAAGGGGGTGATAAAGGGGGGTTTGATTTACTTTTATAGCGGGTTTTTTTAGCGGATTTTTATGATTGGCAGCCGTCACACACTGAAAGACGCTTTTTATTGCAAAAAATATTTTTTACGTTACCACATTTTGAGAGCTATAATTTTTCCATATTTGAGTCCACAGAGTCATGTGAGTTTTTTTTTTTTTTGCGGGACGAGTTGACATTTTTATTGGTAACATTTTCAGGCACGTGACATTTTTTGATCGCTTTTTATTCCGTTTTTTGTGAGGCAGAATGACCAAAAACCAGCTATTCATGAAATTCTTTTGGGGGAGGCGTTTATACCATTCCGCGTTTGGTAAAATTGATTAAGCAGTTTTATTCTTCGGCTCAGTACGATTACAGCGATACCTCATTTATATCATTTTTTTATGTTTTGGCACTTTTACACGATAAAAACTATTTTATAGAAAAAATAATTATTTTTGCATCACTTTATTCTGAGGAATATAACTTTTATATTTTTTTGATGATGATGCTGTATGGCGGCTCGTTTTTTGTGGGACAAGATGACACTTTCAGCGGTACCATGGTTATTTATATCAGTCTTTTTGATCGCGTGTTATTCCACTTTTTGTTCGGTGGTATGATAATAAAGCGTTGTTTACGGTGTTCACTAAAGGGGTTAACTAGTGGGACAGTTTTATAGGTTGGGTCGTTATGGACGCGGCGATACTAAATATGTGTACTTTTATTGTTTGTTTGTTTTTATTTAGATAAAGAAATTTATTTATGGGAATAATATTTTTTTTCTTTATTTAGGAATTATTTTTTTTATTTTTTTTTACAAATGTGGAATTTTTTTTTTTCACTTTTTTACTTTGTCCCGGGGGGAACATCACAGATCGCTGATCTGACAGTTTGCACAGCCCTCTGTCAGATCACCGATCTGTCTGAGAGCACCGCAGGCTTACCAAGCGCCTGCTCTGAGCAGACACTTGGTAAGCCACCTCCCTCCCTGCAGGACCGGGATGCCGCGGCCATCTTGGATCTGAGCCTGCTACAGGGAGGGAGGTAAGGAGACCCTCGCAGCAACGCGATCACATCGCGTTGCTGCGGGGGTCTCAGGGAAGCCTGCAGAGAGCCCCCTCCCTGCGCGATGCTTCCCTGCACCGCCAGCACACCGCGATCATGTTTGATCGCGGTGTGCCGGAGGTTAATGTGCTGGGGGCGGTCCATGACCGCTCCTTGCACATAGCGCTGGATGTCGGCTGCGATAGGCAGCTGACACCCAGCTGCGATCGGCCGCGCTCCCCCCTTGAGCGCGGCCAATCGCCCTGGATGTACTATTCCATCCTTGGGAATTTAGGCCCACCCCACATGGACGGAATAGTACGTCCAATGACAGAAAGGGGTTAACAACTATTTATTGGTTATGTAAGCAGGTTGAGGGATGCAGAGCAAGAGCAAGGGTTAACAGATTAACAATTTAATATTTGGTATAATGAAGAGGCTCCTCGCAGGGAGATAATAGTTAAATTGAAAGAGAAAGTTATACTGTAACAAGAGTCCAGTAATAAAACTTATCATGTCCTTTGGTTCTTCAGCCGCATATGATCCCTTGGAGGTTGTAGTACAGGCAACGGCCGACGTAGTGTCCTCAGATGGGGTCCCAAAACCCTTAGTCCACAAGCCTGTGCAGCTAAAGAGAGCTGCAGAGATCCCGGTATCAAATGTGGGCTGATGCGCGCTGTCCAGTAGGGGGGACCGCAACTTAATGCCCTGTAACCGGCTCACGCTCTCCTGCACAAGCACGGTCTTACCCTCATCCAAGTGCACGGCGATACCCACTCTCAATGCCACGCTGAAGTGTCCAGGAGGTCTTGGCCGTAATGCGTTGCGGCGCTGCTGCTCTGGGTGCGTAGCACGCTGCTCACCCTCCTGCACTCTCCCCAACGGCGGGAAACTGTCTGCACCTTTGTGTGCTTCCTGCTCTGTATTCTGTCTAGACACGCCCCCTCTTCCCAGGTCAAGGGGCCTGTCTGGTCGCCTATTCTTTCCCCTAGGTAACATGGGACGCAGCCCCGACAGTTCCGGACCCGGCTTGATACAGGTACCCGCAGCACGGTCTTTCTCTTTAAAGTTATGCAAACAAAAAAGACAGCTTACGGCAATAAAAACAATTAAAAAGTCAGAACCGGAATCTTCATAAACATGATCCTTGACCTGCTCATAATAGAGCTAATATCAAAGCCTCCAACATCTCCTATAATAATATACCAAAAATATCAACTAAGTTCCTATATAGATATATAATACATGGTAGAGGAATATAAATATGAACAATATCAAATGTTATATCCCTTGAACCAAAGCGATAAACCAATTGGCATAAATGTGAAACAACATTTGTGCAACAAAAAGGGAAAACAATAATGAAAACAATAATGTGTAAATACACAGATCAATGTCAGATCCCAACCTGCCTAATAATCCAAAGATGTAAAATGTATGGTCCAAAAATCACATTAGATATACAGTATATTACCAGCACAATATAGAAAAGTGATGATCACAGACAGTCCTCGATGTTGGCTAAAAATCAAGGTCATCCATGCAGAGTCCGGACAGGTAATGGAGGTGGGAAGAAAAGCCCCACGCGTATCACCACCAGAGTTGTGGCTTCCCCAAGGGTAATTCAGTTGTGTGATCTGTCCCAAATATATATGTATATACACTGGATTCCAAATTATTATGCAAATTGGATTTAAGTGTCATCAATATTTAATTGTTTTGCTTTTCAAATAAACTTGTGGATGGAATTGTGTCTCAGGGGTCAATGGATCACTGAAATCAATCTTAAACATATGTGATAATTAGTTTTCCAGCTGATTTTAATTAAAAGAAAACTACTTAAAAATGATGTTCCTCATTATGAAGCAGGCCACAGTTTTCAAGTAACATGGGATAGAAAAAGGATCACTCTGCTGCCAAAAAGTATCAAATAGTGCAATGCCTTGGTCAAGGGATGAAAACATTAGATATTTCCCGAAAACTTAAGCGTGATCATCGTACTGTTAAGAGATTTGTGGCTGAATCTGAGCACACGTGTTCGTGCTGATGAAGGCATAATGAGGAAGGTTTCTGCCAGGCAAGTTCATCGGATTAAGAGAGCAGCTGCTAAAAAGCCATTACAAACCAGCAAACAGATATTTGAAGCTGCTGGTGCCTTGAACCTCAAGGTGTAGGATCCTTCAAAGGCTTGCTTTGGTTCATAAACCTACTATTCGGCCACCCCTAAACAGTGTTCACAAGCAGAAACGGTTGCAGTGGGCCCAGAAATACATGAAAGCTAATTTTCAAACAGTCTTGTTTACTGATGAGTGTCGAGCAACCCTTGATGGTCCAGATGGATGGAGTAGTGGATGGTTAGTGGATGGCCACCATGTCCCAACAAGACTGCAACATCAGCAAGGAGGTGGAGGAGTCATGTTTTTGGCCGGAATCATGGGGAAACAGCTGGTAGGGTGTTATGATGCGGTGGTCTAGGAGCAACATGGAACGAGCTCTGAGGGAAGTGGTAACTGTACTGACCGCAGACCCTAAGCTCAACACAACACTAGAAGCAGCCGTGGAATGCTCCTAACTCTCCCTAGGCATCTCGTCACAGCCTAAGAGCTAACTACCCCTGAAGACAGTAGCAGGAAAACTATCTTGCCTCAGAGAAAATCCCCAAAGGATAGATTATCCCCCCACAAATAATGACTGTGAGTGGAGAGGAAAAAGACATACACAGAATGAAACCAGGATGAGCACAGGAGGCCAGTCTAGCTTGATAGATAGGACAGGATGGAATACTGTGCGGTCAGTATAAAACACTACAAAAATCCACGCAGAGTTTACAAAAAATCTCCACACCTGACTAAAGGTGTGGAGGGTAACTCTGCTTCCCAGAGCTTCCAGCAAGACAGAAAATACTTCCAAACTGATAATGCTGGACAAACAAAGAAAGCACAGAATGGATAAGACCACAAACTATGGACAGAAAAAGTAAGCAAAAACTTAGCTTAGCAGAACTGGTCAGGATAACAGGGAACTCCAAAGAGATGTGAATCCAACCAGGAACCATTTACAAGTGGCACTAGCTGAAGGAACAGCCAGGCTTAATTAGGCGAGAGAGGAGATGATAAGTGGAGGCAGCTGACCACAGCTAACTCCAAGGAGCAGCCATACCACTTGAAACCACAAGAGGGAGCCCAAGAGCAGAACTCACAAAAGTGCCACTTACAACCACCGGAGGGAGCCGAGGAGCAGAATTCACAACAGTAGGGCCCTTTAAGGTTCCTGAAGGTGTGAAAATGAGCTCTGCAAAGAATATAGAGTTTCTGGCTGACAACCTTATTCCATAGTATAAAAAGCAGAAACGTGCCTTCAGGAGCAAAATCATCTTCATGCATGACAATGCACCATCTCATGCTGCAAAGAATACCTGCCCCTGCCTGTAAAAACCTGGCGAATGAATGGAATGTAGGTGAATGACCTGTAGTTACCTCGAGTTGCGGTGATGCGCCCTCTGCTGGATGTCCTCATATGAACTCGAGCGTGGGAAAATATTCAGAAAAGTTCCCAGGCTCAAGTTCATATGAGGACATCCAGCATAGGGCGCATCACCGCAACTCAAGGTAACTACAGGTCATTCCCCTGCATTCCATTAATTCATAGAATTTTACAGCCACGAGCACAGCTGCATTAGCAGAGCTCCTGGGTGTAACATGATTTAACCCCTTCAGATGGATTTACATCGTGTGACGTGACTGAACGACGGAAGGTATGGGATATTGTTGATTTTTTATTTTCCTTTTTTACAGAACGAGGGTCTTCAGGTGGATTATGATTATAATAAAATATTAAAACACCCTGTGTATTTATTTAATTAAAATACTTTGTAATAATGTGTGTGTGTGTTTTATTAACCATTTTGTACTATTGGATTAATAATAGATAGATGTCATAATTGATGTCTCTCCATTCTTAATCTGGCTTAATGTCACCTTACAATAGCAAGGTGACATTAACCCTTCATTACCCCATATCCCACCACTACACAGGAGTGGGAAGAGAGTGGCCAAGTGCCAGAATAGGCGCATCTTCCAGATGTGCCTTTTCTGGGGTGGCTGGGGGCAGATGTTTTTAGCCAGGGGGGGGGGCAATAACCATGGACCCTCTCCAGGCTATTAATATCTGCCCTCAGTCACTGGTTTTACCACTCTGGCAGAGAAAATTGCGCTGGAGCGCACGGCAATTTTTTCCGTGATTTAACCCTTTATTTTAATAGCTACAAACACCAAATTTGACTGAAAGACACTTCTTACATTACTAAAGAGGAAAATGTAATAAAAGAATAGATATGAGATGGCTTACTGTATGTAAACCATGTCTCATATCCTGTCGGGTTTGTGAAGGAGATAGCAAAAGCCGGCAATTGAATTACCGGCTTTTAAGCTATCTAGCGCTGCATTAAATATAAATATATATATACAGTGGGGCAAAAAAGTATTTAGTCAGTCAGCAATAGTGCAAGTTCCACCACTTAAAAAGATGAGAGGCGTCTGTAATTTACATCATAGGTAGACCTCAACTATGGGAGACAAACTGAGAAAAAAAAATCCAGAAAATCACATTGTCTGTTTTTTTATAATTTTTTTTCGCATATTATGGTGGAAAATAAGTATTTGGTCAGAAACAAACAATCAAGATTTCTGGCTCTCACAGACCTGTAACTTCTTCTTTAAGAGTCTCCTCTTTCCTCCACTCATTACCTGTAGTAATGGCACCTGTTTAAACTTGTTATCACTATAAAAAGACACCTGTGCACACCCTCAAACAGTCTGACTCCAAACTCCACTATGGTGAAGACCAAAGAGCTGTCAAAGTCCACCAGAAACAAAATTGTAGCCCTGCACCAGGCTGGGAAGACTGAATCTGCAATAGCCAACCAGCTTGGAGTGAAGAAATCAACAGTGGGAGCAATAATTAGAAAATGGAAGACATACAAGACCACTGATAATCTCCCTCGATCTGGGGCTCCACACAAAATCCCACCCCGTGGGGTCAGAATGATCACAAGAACGGTGAGCAAAAATCCCAGAACCACGCGGGGGGACCTAGTGAATGAACTGCAGAGAGCTGGGACCAATGTAACAAGGCCTACCATAAGTAACACACTACGCCACCATGGACTCAGATCCTGCAGTGCCAGACGTGTCCCACTGCTTAAGCCAGTACATGTCCGGGCCCGTCTGAAGTTTGCTAGAGAGCATTTGGATGATCCAGAGGAGTTTTGGGAGAATGTCCTATGGTCTGATGAAACCAAACTGGAACTGTTTGGTACAAACACAACTTGTCGTGTTTGGAGGAAAAAGAATACTTAGTTGCATCCATCAAACACCATACCTACTGTAAAGCATGGTGGTGGAAACATCATGCTTTGGGGCTGTTTCTCTGCAAAGGGGCCAGGACGACTGATCCGGGTACATGAAAGAATGAATGGGGCCATGTATCGTGAGATTTTGAGTGCAAACCTCCTTCCATCAGCAAGGGCATTGAAGATGAAACGTGGCTGGGTCTTTCAACATGACAATGATCCAAAGCACACCGCCAGGGCAACGAAGGAGTGGCTTCATAAGAAGCATTTCAAAGTCCTGGAGTGGCCTAGCCAGTCTCCAGATCTCAACCCTATAGAAAACCTTTGGAGGGGGTTGAAAGTCCGTGTTGCCAAGCGAAAAGCCAAAAACATCACTGCTCTAGAGGAGATCTGCATGGAGGAATGGGCCAACATACCAACAACAGTGTGTGGCAACCTTGTGAAGACTTACAGAAAACGTTTGACCTCTGTCATTGCCAACAAAGGATATATTACAAAGTATTGAGATGAAATTTTGTTTCTGACCAAATACTTATTTTCCACCATAATATGCAAATAAAATGTTAAAAAAACAGACAATGTGATTTTCTGGATTTTTTTTTCTCAGTTTGTCTCCCATAGTTGAGGTCTACCTATGATGTAAATTACAGACGCCTCTCATCTTTTTAAGTGGTGGAACTTGCACTATTGCTGACTGACTAAATACTTTTTTGCCCCACTGTATATAGGTGTCTCACTGACATATATATGTATATATACCTATTCTATGTGTATATATCTATTCTATTCTAACCTGTCAGTGCGATTTTACTGTACACCGCGCATAATTGCCGGCTTTTCAAAGGACACCAATGCGTAAAAATCGGACAGCACTTGCATGTGAATGAAAAGAAACCTATTGAATAACATTGGTCCGAGTGCAATCCGATTTTATATCAGATTGCACTCGTCCATTTCCTCGCAAGTGGAAAAGAGGCCAAATATAGTTTGTTGCAAATAAATGTCATACTAGGTGGAAACACAACCGTGCATGCTCAAATTCAATAAGTAGTTGCGCTACATGGTTGTGTTTCCATTTACTGTGGCATTTATTTGCAACAAACTGTATGTAAATGAACATTCCGCATGCACAGTCTGCATCATCAACAATACTTTCCTTCCAGCTGGTAAGGAATTTAGAATTACTTTCATGTATAAGTATATTCATGTTTATATTTTCTTTCCACATTCCATTAATTTCTGTCAAGCACTTGAAGGGTTAATAAACTTCTTAAATGTGGTTTTGAGCACCATGAGGTGTGCAGTTTTTAGAATGGTGTTACTTTCGGGTATTTTCTGTCATATGGGCCCCTCAAAGTAACTTCAAATGTGATGTGGTCCCTAAAAAATGATTTTGTACATTTTGTTGTAAAAATGAGAAATCGTTTGTCATCTTTTTAACCCTTATACCTTCCTAGCAAGAAAAAAATATATTTCAAAATGTGTGCTCATGTAAAGTAGACATGTGGGAAATGTTAATAACTATTTTGTGTAACATGACTCTCTGGTTTAAGGTAATAAAAATTAAATGTTTGAAAATTGCAAAATTTTCAAAATTTTTGCCAAATTTCAGATTTTTTCACAACTGATTTTTTCATGCTGATCTCAGAAATGACTTCAGATTTTTTCTATTAGGTAAGGTTTTTGAAAAATGATACGAAACATTATAATGTTCTGTTATAATTTTAAAAACACGGATTACACTGCGCAACAAATATCAGGGAAGTTCTTGTCCCCTGAGAAAATGTTATTGCATCTTAGAGATTTTGATATGCTGAACACGAATATGTGCTCCGTAAGGTTTTTAACCCCTTCATGACTAGAGCTTTTTTCAATTTTTCACTTTCGTTTTTCGCTCCCCTTCTTTCCAGAGCCATAAATTTTTTATTTTTCTAAACACAACTCGGTGAGAAAATCTCAGTTTAATGCATAATGTCCACTAAACTATCTCAAAACCTCCCAAAAGTGAACATTAAACCAAAACATCAGAAACCAATGTTCAAATAGTTTATTAAATATAATTTAAAATTTAAAAATGGAGAAACTGACAAAATAATACACAATAAATATCACAGTGCAAAGAAGCACATCATGTAGGGTACAGATCAAATATACATACTGGAGAATGGTCTCCAAAGGGACAAACCTATAAGTGCACAAGTGTATCATGAACGGTCTAAAATGACCAAATAAAGTGCATAAAAAGTCTCTAAGCAAATACTGGTACTAGTGTAAAGATGATCCGTAGTTCCCCAGGACTCCAGCTCCAGCTTTTTTATTTTTCTGTCAATATGGCCGTGTGAGGTCTTATTTTTTGTGGGACGAGCTGATGTTTTAATGATATCACTTTTGTGCAGATACGTTCTTTTTCCCGTTATTGCATTTTAATGCAATGTCGCGGCAACAAAAAAAAAATGTAATTCTGGCGTTTTGATTTTTTTATCTCTTCGCCGTTTAGCGTTCATGTTAATTCTTTTTTTAATTGATAGATCAGGCGATTCTGAACACAGCGATACCAAATATGTGCAGGTTTGTTTTTTTATTGTTTTATTTTGATTGGGGCGAAAGGGGGGTGATTTGAACGTTTATGTTTGTTTTATTTGTTTTATATTTTTAAACACTTTTTTTAACTTTTGGCATGCTTCAATAGCCTCTATGGAAGGCTAGAAGCTGCTATAGCGCAATCACCTCTGCTACATAGAGGTGATGCTCAGATCATCTCTATGCAAAATACTTTTGAACAATTGCTTTTGCTACTGACATCGATGCACATGTAGGTAGTGTCTCGGACATCATAATGTAGACTATAAACTGATGTTTCTTAACCCCTTACTGCCAGCTGATGGAATAGTACGACAGCTGGCAGTGTCCCCCGCTTTGAGGTGGGCTCTGGTGGTAAGCCCACCTCAAAGCAGCGACATGTCAGGTGGTTTTAACAGCTGACATGTGCCCGCAATAGGCGCGAGCAGAATCGCGATCCGCCCACGCCTATTAAGTAGTTAAATGTCATTGTCAAAATCTGACAGCGGGCATTTAAATCCACTTCCGGACGCCGGTCCGGAAATACGTGCAGCGACGACCCTGTCATGTGATCGGGGATCATCGCTGCGTTGTTATCACAACCAGAGGTCTCCTCGAGACTTGTATGGTTGTTGATGGCAGATTGCCTTGAGCGCCACTCTGTGGTTGGTGCTCATAGCAAGCCTGTAATTCTGCTGCATAGAGGTGATCTGAGCATCACCTCTATGTAGCAGAGGCGATCGCGCTATGGCAGCTTCTAACCTCCTATGGAGGCTATTGAAGCATGCCAAAAGCAAAAAAAAAAAGGATAAAAAAAATAAAAGTTCAAATCACCCCCTTTTCGCCCCAATCAAAATAAAACAAAAAATCAAACCTACACATATTTGGTATCAGAATCGCCCGATCTATCATTAAAAAAAGAATTAACATGATCGCTAAATGGCGTAGCGATATAAAAATCAAAATGCCAGAATTGCATTTTTTTTGGTTGCCGCGACATTGAATTAAAATGTAATAATGTGCAATCAAAAGAACGTATCTGCACAAAAGTGGTATCATTAAAAACATCAGCTCGTCCCGCAAAACATAAACACTCACACAGCCATATTGCCGGAAGAATAAAAAAGGTATGGCTCTGGAAAGAACGGCACCGAAAAACGAAAAATCGAAAAAAGCTTACATGATACAGACTTTTGGAGCACATATTCATGTTCATCATATCAAAATCTATAAGATACAATAAAATTTTCTCAGGGGACAAGAACTTCACAGAAATTTGTTGCGCAGTGTTATTATTGATGGTAATTTAGAATTCCAGGTAGTGAGAATCGTTGATTCCCGTAAGGTTCAACACTCTGTATAGTACCTGGTGCATTGGAAGGGGTATTGTCCTGAGGAGAGGATGTGGGTGCCGGCATCTGAAGTTAATGCTGGTAGGTTGATACAGTGCTTTCATTTGGTCCATCCAGATAAACACAGTCCCGAGGATCCTGTGGCCCCTCGTAGAAGGGGAGTACTTTTAAGAGTGTGTCACGTCCTCCTGGGAGAACTGAGGTTAGGCAATCTTTATGTACTGTGAATTGCATGTCTTCCATTTAGCCTGTGTGTTTTGTTCCTCATATTAAATGGACTTTGTTTCCTTTGCTGTCTGGTTAGAAACATGCAGCTCCATCTCACATCTGCTCCTGACCTGCTTGTTTTCTCTTTCTATAAAACCTGACAAGACATTCTCATTCCTACTTGAAAGTTTTGCTTCCTGGCTTGCTGGAGTTAGTGTGCTGAAGTTGGTGTTCGTAGTAGCTGCTGGAGATTGGTGTCTGCTATTTTTGGATGTATGCTTTCTCTATTATCCTATTCCCATATGGTTTGTACATTCCTATGCTTCCCTTTATTCCTCTCTACCATTGGTGAGTGTTTTTGTATGTAAGTTGCTTTTTTGTTATTTTGTTATCTGTTTGTCTTACATGTATATACACTAACATGTCTGTGCCAGGCCTCTTGGGGGAGGGGACAGCTTAGGACATTAACAGGAGCATAGTAAAGTCAGAGACTCGGGCCTCTCTACCTTTAAGAGTACCTCCAGAACAGGGATAGTTAGGGTCCCAGTTCCAGGGACAGTTTGAGGCCCCCCCTTCCTTACCAAAGACCGTCACAGCGGGACTTTATTAATAGAAAGGAAACCAACTTTTTGCAGACTTTTTTAGTGGACTAAATTAAAGTCTCCACTTACATAGTTACATAGTTACATAGTTATTAAGGTTGAAGGAAGACTATATGTCCATCTAGTTCAACCCATAGCCTAACCTAACATGTTGATCCAGAGGAAGGCAAAAAAAACCCATGTGCAAAGAGTAAGCTCCACATTGGGGAAAAAAATTCCTTCCCGACTCCACATACGGCAATCAGACTAGTTCCCTGGATCAACGCCCTATCAAGGAATCTAGTGTATATACCCTGTAACATTATACTTTTCCAGAAAGGTATCCAGTCCCCTCTTAAATTTAAGTAATGAATCCCTCATTACAACATCATACGGCAGAGAGTTCCATAGTCTCACTGCTCTTACAGTAAAGAATCCGTGTCTGTTATTATGCTTAAACCTTTTTTCCTCCAACCGCAGAGGATGCCCCCTTGTCCCTGTTTCAGGTCTATGATTAAAAAGATCATCAGAAAGGTCTTTGTACTGTCCCCTCATATATTTATACATTAAAATAAGATCACCCCTTAGTCTTCGTTTTTCCAAACTAAATAGCCCCAAGTGTAATAACCTATCTTGGTATTGCAGACCCCCCAGTCCTCTAATAACCTTGGTCGCTCTTCTCTGCACCCGCTCCAGTTCAGCTATGTCTTTCTTAAACACCGGAGACCAGAACTGTGCACAGTATTCTAAGTGTGGTCGAACTAGTGACTTGTATAGAGGTAAAATTATGTTCTCCTCATGAGCATCTATGCCTCTTTTAATGCATCCCATTATTTTATTTGCCTTTGTAGCAGCTGCCTGACACTGGCCACTGAATTTAAGTTTGTCATCCACCCATACACCCAGGTCTTTTTCATTGACGGTTTTGCCCAGAGTTTTAGAATTAAGCACATAATTATACATCTTATTACTTCTACCCAAGTGCATGACCTTACATTTATCCCCATTAAAGCTCATTTGCCATTTATCAGCCCAAGCTTCTAGTTTACATAAATCATCCTGTAATATAAAATTGTCCTCCTCTGTATTGATTACCCTGCAGAGTTTAGTGTCATCTGCAAATATTGAAATTCTACTCTGAATGCCCCCTACAAGGTCATTAATAAATATGTTAAAAAGAAGAGGGCCCAATACTGACCCCTGTGGTACCCCACTGCTAACCGCTACCCAGTCCGAGTGTGCTCCATTAATAACCACCCTTTGTTTCCTATCCCTGAGCCAGCTCTCAACCCACTTGCACATATTTTCCCCTATCCCCATTATTCTCATTTTATGTATCAACCTTTTGTGTGGCACCGTATCAAAAGCTTTTGAAAAGTCCATATACACTACATCCACTGGGTTCCCTTGGTCCAATCTGGAACTTACCTCTTCATAGAAACTGATCAAATTAGTCTGACATGAACGGTCCCTAGTAAACCCGTGCTGATACTGGGTCATGAGGTTATTCCTCTTCAGATACTCCAGTATAGCATCCCTTAGAATGCCCTCCAGTATTTTACCCACAGTAGAGGTTAAGCTTACTGGCCTATAATTTCCGAGTTCAGTTTTTGTCCCCTTTTTGAATATTGGCACCACATTTGCTATACGCCAGTCCTGTGGCACAGACCCTGTTATTATGGAGTCTTTAAAGCTTGCTGGAGAAATAATAACTGGGTCAAATTAGCTTCCTCCAGATGATGAAGCGTTGGATTATCATCTGACCCAGATAGATAGTTATTTAGAAGAATAGGAAGGCACATTCTGCCATGGGCATTGAATGTTCTGCCCATCTTCCAGGGTTAAAGAGAAAGGGACACCTCTATTTTAACCAACTAGATGCTACTGTTGCAAGTGATATTTAAAGGTTTAATTTATCCTTCAGCTAGGGTGTCTGCCGGCATTACATAAGCACTGTTTAAATACATTGATAGGGTCCATAGATTATACATTATGGATGTATGTATTCTAGACAGGCAGCTGGACAATTCCAGAAATGAATGTATGTATTATCAAGGTTCCAGGCCTCGGTGTTATGAAATCTGGATAGGAGGCTCCAGCACTGATGGTGTACTGAAAGGTTTGTTATATGGAGCAGCATAGATCTTGGTTTCAGGGCCTAAAGAGGACCTGCAGTTTATTACCCATTGTTTTGTGACCTTTTAACTCATAGGGGGACGTGACACCATCGAGAAAACAGGGAAGCGTTTGCACCCTCCCAAAACTGAGACAGAACTTGTAACCAAATCCATGGAGACCCAAAGATGCTCCTGGTCCTTGAGCAGAAGAGAAAAATAAAGGAGGGTGTAGTAGGAGGCCCTCACCCACAAGACACGAGAGGTAGATAGTCGATTAATTGACTATTTCACACTGTCAATTATGATGGGGAACAAGGTGTTTTGTGACAGCATGGTCCACCATTTGTGCATGGTCTAAGAGAAAAGACAGTTGTGCATCAAGTCAAGCAATGCTCCTCCTCCTGGACTTGGCAATCACACCAAATGACCCTCAGGATGTCTTTGAGCTTCTGGAACGGATGCAGATGAGAAGATGAAACCTGCCACAACCAACAAGTTCCGGCGCCTCTCTGGCAGCACCACCACCACCACCTCCAGCAACATCAAAATATGGGCATCCTGCAGCCCACACCGTGACACCGACCAGTGTTAATTCATGGTACCATCAGAAATTTGGCACTAAGACATACAGTGCTGGTCCAATGCAGTATCCACAACATCAGCAGCATTTCCATGACCAATCATGTGGGCTAAGTGGGCATGGTCCTCATGGCCAATCACAGCCTCCTCATACCAGCCCCCTTACAATGCTCACCCCTACTCATCTGAATCCTTGCACCAGTTTCCCCTCCCACACCAGATCCCCACCCTCATAGTCTAATTTATAGTTTGTGTTGAGGCACAAGAGACACAATCCAGGGTGCATAGATGGTTGGCCTATATGAGACAATTAGAGTTGTGTGTTTGTGATAGTTCCCATAATGGTAAGTAAGGTCCTTGCCAAGTGGCATGGACCCTATGAAGTAAAGGCAGAAGGTGCCCAGTTCCCAGCTTTGGGCAGAAGGGGAAGATATTAAGACAGGCAGCTAGACAAGTCCAGAACGTAGTGTATAAATCACCAAGGTGCTGGGCCTCGGTGTTATGAAACCTGGAAAGAAGGCTCCATCACTGATAAGAGTGCTGAGAGGTTTGTTAAATGGAGTAGCATGGGTCTATATTTCAGGAATGGCTGGTAAGAGAAGGGTGGGACCAGTTATTCCCATCCTCCAATCAATCAGGTGCAGCTGGGTTAAAAGGGCAGCTGATCTGCTTATGACTGTCTGGGTTTAGAGTTTGTACATCTCTGGTGGTTAGGTCTATGAGTGAGAGGTGAAAGACCCCTTGGACCTTGTTTCCTGGACAGGAGAAATTTTGAATATAGGAGGACTAGAGTTAATCGTATTAAAAATATCATTTATTACATATAAAAAGGAAAAACATGAAAATACAAAAAACTTTCTTAATATCACGTATAATATACAAGCATGGAAATATAAAGGACAGTGTGATCCCTATGGTGCAAAAACGCAAAATGGTCGTAATCCTGGGCAGCACAAGGCAGCAATGAACGATGTAACAATACAATGAATGGCGTGGAATCAAGTAAATTTGTGCTGCACATGTATTGGCAGGGAAGGGAATTACCTTCCCTGCCAATACATGTGCAGCACAAATTTACTTGATTCCACGCCATTCATTGTATTGTTACATCGTTCATTGCTGCCTTGTGCTGCCCAGGATTACGACCATTTTGCGTTTTTGCACCATAGGGATCACACTGTCCTTTATATTTCCATGCTTGTATATTATACGTGATATTAAGAAAGTTTTTTGTATTTTCATGTTTTTCCTTTTTATATGTAATAAATTATATTTTTAATACGAATAACTCTAGTCCTCCTATATTCAACATGTCATAATTGAGTTAGTATTCATGTTACAAAGTCTACAGTATATGCTGGTCTTTCTATATGTTATGCTAAGTTTTTCTGTGTGTTTTCACAGCATCCAAATCCAGCATTAGAATGGATTTTAAAGCCCGAGAACAAACATGGCTTACACAGCTTAGAGACGTATTTATTGATGATCCCAATGTGTCATTTTCAGGAGGTGGTAAAGACTTACAGGAGCTAACTAAAAAACTAAAAGATATGCTTAATAAACGTACACGAATTTGGTGGAATCGGGCCTTCCTTAATAAATATCTGGAGAAGGGCCTCATACCAAGGGGACCAAGGGTCCAGGTCTTTCCGTCCTTCGAGGTTGAGGATATTGTGTTTCGGGAGAAATGGGAGGATCTGGCGAATGTCTGCTCCAGGGGGTTTATGGGGCTATTAGCCCAGATGAATCAGACTTCTTTGGATGAATTAGACAAGGAAATCGAAGATATTCAAGTGACTTTGAAACAGGAACTATCTAGTGAGTGTTTAATTTTATTAAACAAAGAATTGGATGCAGAATATGCTAAGTGGGAGAAAACGATTTGTGAGACCAAAGCTAAAAAGTTCCAACGTGATGTCTCTGATCATCAAACCAATTCCACTTACAAATGGAATAAAAACTATAATCGCTATAGGAGGTCCCCACGTTCTCGATCTGCCTCTTCAGTCTCCATAGCGTCAAGTGAAGATTCAGTAAGATCTAAAACCAAAATGCCTGATCCTAAAAATAAGAAGTCTAATTATGAGAGAATGACAACTAGATACAATAAATTTCAGTCTGGTTTCCATGAGAAGAAAAGCAAATATGGGTCTGAGGTAATTAATTTATCTAATCACATTCTGACTAAGGCACATGTGGAAGTACTCCAAAAGGGATTAACATTTTCCCCTACTAATAATTTCAATCTCTTCACAGCAACCAAAGACCTCTTCCTCTTCTCAAGGAAACTAGTAATGAAAAAACTCATGTCTCAGGACAGGACATTATTACCCATAACTGATCAGGTGGAACAGGAGGCATTGAGGGATCTCGAGGACCTCCTACATGAACAAGAACCAGATAATATGGGTAGGTTCCCACAAAATATTTGTCCAAAATCAACGAAGTTTCCCCCCTTGTCGGCTGTTTCAGCTGTGGATATTTTTACACGTCTGGTGGCTCAGGATTTTAAGGAAATTTCTACCAGACGTGTACATGACAATTTGACTGCCACACAACGCCGAGCATTGCATGAATTGCAATCCTTGGATTATATTATAATCAAACCAGCCGACAAGGGGGGAAATGTTGTTCTTTGGCCTCGATCTATGTATGAACGAGAAGCCAGCAAACACTTGAGGGATGGTGATACCTATGTCAGATTAGACAGCAACCCTGTTAACAAATTTCAGGGTCAACTTGAGGAAATTCTTGAGAGAGCTGTGGAACAAGGTATTATTCCTAGAAAAATATTTGACCGACTCTTGACTAAATTTCCCAAGATACCTACACTTTATTTCATCCCTAAAGTGCACAAAGACCCATTGAACCCCCCGGGGCGTCACATTGTCTCTGGCATAGGAGGGTTGAGCGACCTGGTATGCAAATTTATTGATTTCTATTTGAAACCACTTGTTGAGTCGCTCCCCTCCTATGCCAGAGACACATCTGATGTACTAACTAGAATTAATAATATCCAATTAGAGGGAGATATGGTGTTGGTGACTGCAGACATAGAAACCCTCTATACGTGTATTTGTCATGAAGATGGGTTGGAGGCGGTCCGCTTCTTCCTGGGAATGAGCAACTGGGATGGCCAAACATGTGAACTCATCATGGAATTGTTGGATTTTGTTTTAACCCAAAATTTTTTTGTGTTTAAGGATATTTTTTATTTACAGAAACGCGGCACTGCCATGGGCGCGGCCTGTGCGCCATCCTTCGCCGGCCTCTTCCTGGGATACTGGGAGCGGGGCGTGTTCGGCGGGGATGGCCCCCGGGGCGCGGACCATGTGCAGTGCTGGTTATGTTACATTGATGATTTATTTATTATTTGGCAAGGAACAGAAATACAATTACAGGACTTCATGCAGCAATTGAATGTTAAGAACTTTAACATCAAATTGACATAATTTGCCAGCAAAAATTCAATCAATTTTTTGTATATCAACATTTTTGTTGATCAAGATCTATTTTTACAAACTGATGTTTATAGAAAACCTACATCAACAAATTAATTGCTGCATGCTAGATCCAGTCATCCTTACAGCACTATTAAGGCCATCCCAGTTGATCAATTTCTCAGGATGAGGCGGATCTGCTCCTCCGAGTCCAAATTCCAACTCCAGGCCAATGACCTTCGTACAAGATTTTTGGAGAGGGGATATTCGAAAAAATGTATTAAAGCAGGATACAATCGAGCAAAATCATGCATCAGAGACGAATTACTACGCCCAAAATTTAAGCCAACTAAAAGGGAAAATCAAATCCGTTTTATATCAACATATAATGGACAATGGCAGGATATGAGAGCCTGCATATTGAAACATTGGGATGTATTAAAAACTGATGCAACTTTGGCAAAGAGTCTACCGGATGTTCCCCTTATGACTTCGAGACGCAGTAAAAATCTGGGAGATCTACTGATGAGCAGCCATTATGTCCCGGTCATAGACAGTGGCAATGGCCCCTTTTTCAACTCAGGTGGTCCCACTAAAGGATGTTTTTCTTGTGGAAATTGCATAGCATGCAAGAATATCGTTCGTGCCACAACGTTTCAATCAGCTGATGGAAAAAAACTATTTAATATTAGACAACATATTACTTGTAAAACAACACAGGTAATTTATTATGCAACGTGTACCTGCCCAAAAATATATGTAGGTCTTACTTCAAGACGTTTGGGCATTCGTACACGCGAGCATGTCCGAGACAATGTGGCTGCTGAATCAGAATCTGAAATTTCACTTCTAAAAACATTGCCTCGCCATTTTCGGTTATTCCACAACTGTAATCCGAAGTATCTTTCTGTGAGGGGCATTGAACACGTTCAGTGTGGTATAAGAGGAGGTGACATTAAACGTCTCCTGGCACAAAAAGAGTGCAGATGGATTTTTACCCTTGGCACTATGGTACCTGATGGATTAAATGAAACCACAGGTTACTCTTCCTTCTTATAACATCCATATAAATTACGCTCTCCGTTTCCCCATATTTGGTAATAGTGAGACCCTTCTCTAGATATTCCTTCTCCTTTTTAAATTGGTCTCTTATTTTTTCCTTTTTTCAATTCAGTGTTTTAATCCTCATTGTTTGTCTTTCTTTTTTGCTCATAGTTCTATAACCTTTTGTGATCAGCATATCCAGCAGTTTTGAATGACGATTGAAAAATTAATTGGCGCAAGCAACTATGCTCAAGAAAACTTCAATTAAACACCCCATAACAGCCATGATTGCACTTATTATTTGTTCATATATATTTTTGTATCTTTTTTTTCTCTTTTTCTCATTTAATGTACAATATCGAAGTAGCCACAACAGTCACTATTGTCTTAATAATGAAAAATATATTGTCACCATATTTTGGTCACATTTTAATGTTTTGTATGTAGATCTCGTGTATATTATTGTATATATATACAGTGGGGCAAAAAAGTATTTAGTCAGTCAGCAATAGTGCAAGTTCCACCACTTAAAAAGATGAGGCGTCTGTAATTTACATCATAGGTAGACCTCAACTATGGGAGACAAACTGAGAAAAAAAAATCCAGAAAATCACATTGTCTGTTTTTTTATCATTTTTTTTTGCATATTATGGTGGAAAATAAGTATTTGGTCAGAAACAAACAATCAAGATTTCTGGATCTCACAGACCTGTAACTTCTTCTTTAAGAGTCTCCTCTTTCCTCCACTCATTACCTGTAGTAATGGCACCTGTTTAAACTTGTTATCAGTATAAAAAGACACCTGTGCACACCCTCAAACAGTCTGACTCCAAACTCCACTATGGTGAAGACCAAAGAGCTGTCAAAGGACACCAGAAACAAAATTGTAGCCCTGCACCAGGCTGGGAAGACTGAACCTGCAATAGCCAACCAGCTTGGAGTGAAGAAATCAACAGTGGGAGCAATAATTAGAAAATGGAAGACATACAAGACCAATGATAATCTCCCTAGATCTGGGGCTCCACGCAAAATCCCACCCCGTGGGGTCAGAATGATCACAAGAACGGTGAGCAAAAATCCCAGAACCACGCGGGGGGACCTAGTGAATGAACTGCAGAGAGCTGGGACCAATGTAACAAGGCCTACCATAAGTAACACACTACGTCACCATGGACTCAGATCCTGCAGTGCCAGACGTGTCCCACTGCTTAAGCCAGTACATGTCCGGGCCCGTCTGAAGTTTGCTAGAGAGCATTTGGATGATCCAGAGGAGTTTTGGGAGAATGTCCTATGGTCTGATGAAACCAAACTGGAACTGTTTGGTAGAAACACAACTTGTCGTGTTTGGAGGAAAAAGAATACTGAGTTGCATCCATCAAACACCATACCTACTGTAAAGCATGGTGGTGGAAACATCATGCTTTGGGGCTGTTTCTCTGCAAAGGGACCAGGACGACTGATCCTGGTACATGAAAGAATGAATGGGGCCATGTATCATGAGATTTTGAGTGCAAACCTCCTTCCATCAGCAAGGGCATTGAAGATGAAACGTGGATGGGTCTTTCAACATGACAATGATCCAAAGCACACTGCCAGGGCAACGAAGGAGTGGCTTTGTAAGAAGCATTTCAAGGTCCTGGAGTGGCCTAGCCAGTCTCCAGATCTCAACCCTATAGAAAACCTTTGGAGGGAGTTGAAAGTCCGTGTTGCCAAGCGAAAAGCCAAAAACATCACTGCTCTAGAGGAGATCTGCATGGAGGAATGGGCCAACATACCAACAACAGTGTGTGGCAACCTTGTGAAGACTTACAGAAAACGTTTGACCTCTGTCATTGCCAACAAAGGATATATTACAAAGTATTGAGATGAAATTTTGTTTCTGACCAAATACTTATTTTCCACCATAATATGCAAATAAAATGTTAAAAAAACAGACAATGTGATTTTCTGGATTTTTTTTTCTCAGTTTGTCTCCCATAGTTGAGGTCTACCTATGATGTAAATTACAGACGCCTCTCATCTTTTTAAGTGGTGGAACTTGCACTATTGCTGACTGACTAAATACTTTTTTGCCCCACTGTATATATAGATATATATATATATATATATATATGTGTGTGTATATTATTGTATGTTTTTAAACATGTAGATTCACGGCATATTAACAAATATGAAGCACATGATCATGTTTATATAATTTACATCACCATCTTATATGCAGTAATTCAAAGCTTTATTAATTTAATTCACTTTTCTTTTATTATTTTTCAACAATTTATATTCATTACTGCAATTTATTGCACAATTTTCACTTATATTTATTATATGGCTGGTTTATTTTCTTGGCATGCTTTACCTGCGTGTCCGCTGTGCGCCGGGCACATTTGCGTGCTCTGTGCCTCCATGTCCCATGCCGGGTAATATGCGGCTTGGTGCCGGCCGCTGTATCCGGCATGGGCATTGGCGGCGTGGGGTGGCAATTCATTGGTCCCGGTGACGGCGTCCACACATGCGCATTAAACATGGGATGCTATAGGCTTGTTATAGGTCATATGACCGGAACGGCCGTGTATTTAACGCTGACGTTTACTTGGTTGAGACCATGCCCCCTTGAGGAAGCAAGACTCATTCTCGCGAAACGCGCGTCAAAAAAAAAAAAAAAAGGAAGGAAATTACCTTCCCTGCCAATACATGTGCAGCACAAATTTACTTCATTCCATGCCATTCATTGTATTGTTACATCGTTCATTGCTGCCTTGTGCTGCCCAGGATTGCGACCATTTTGCGTTTTTGCACCATAGGGATCACACTGTTCTTTATATTTCCATGCTTGTATATTATACGTGATATTAAGAAAGTTTTTTGTATTTTCATGTTTTTCCTTTTTATATGTAATAAATGATATTTTTAATACAAATAACTCTAGTCCTCCTATATTCAACATGTCATAATTGAGTTAGTATTCATGTTACAAAGTCTATATGCTGGTCTTTCTATATGTTATGCTGGACAGGAGAAGGTAGACTGAGGCACGTTTAAATGTGCTTGTTTTTTTTAATTTGTTTTGCTTTGGAAGTATTATGGATTTTTGAGTAAATGATGTTTGCCCCGTATTCACATGTAAAGCGCCATGGAATAAATGGCGCTATAAAAATGTATAGTAATAAAAAATAATAATAATAATAAACCTTCCTGTTTGAGACAAGAACTTTGGGCCTGTGTGAACGCTACTCAGCTGCCAGAAAGCGAGTGAATCTCTACAATATGCATATAAAATACTCTCCCTTATAGTACTATAAAGTTTCACAAGCTTTTTGGAGGATCTACATAACAGGAATAAGGATAAAGTCAGGTGTTTGCTTTACAATAGGACCTTGCACACTGTTAAATACATTGACATAACTAGAGTCCTGTTGGCCCCAGGGTGAAATTTGGGCTCTTCCACCACCAGCATGTTGCTCAGATGCATTGATAGAGTCTATGTTCACATTAGGTAAAACAAAAAATACATAATACATTATATAAATCTCACACAAAAAAAAACAGAAATAAGATACTTTTCTAAAAAATGCTTTTAAATAAGACATGCAAATTGCCTCTTCAGAGAAAAAGAGGACATAAACTCTACAGTGCCACCTGTTGGAAGTAGCAATCCTACAAGTTACAATCAACTCTTTCACGAGTCTTGCAATATGACTTAGGATAAAAGCCAAATCAGTATCTCAATTCGCAGACACAGTGTTTCGGGCTGTTGGCCCTCATCATTGCGTAGTATGAGAACTAATTTGGCTAGGTGAGAGGCTTATAGATCTATTTCTTGATGATACTCCAAAGGTTCTCTATAGCAGAGGTCCCCAACTCCAGTCCTCAAGGCCCACCAACAGGTCATGTTTTCAGGATTTCCTTTGCATTGCACAGGTGATGCAATTATTACCTGGGCAAAACTAAGGAAATCCTGAAAACATGACATGTTGGTGGGCCTTGAGGACTGGAGTTGGGGACCTCTGCTCTATAGGGTGGAGGTCAGGGGAAGATGGTGACCACACCATGAGTTTATCTCCTTCTATGCCCATAGCAGCCAATGATTCAAAGGTATCCTGAGATGGTGCATTGTCATGCATGAAGATGATTTTGCTCCTGAAGGCATGTTTCTGCTTTTTAAACCATGGAAGATAGAAACTCTATATACTTTGCAGAGGTCATTTTCACACCTTCAGGAACCTTAAAGGGCCCTACCAGCTGTTTCCCCATGATTCCGACCAAAAACATGACTCCTCCACCTCCTTGCTGATGTCGCAGCCTTGTTGGGACATGGTGGCCATCCCCCAACCATCCACTACTCCATCCATCTGGACCATCCAGGGTTGCTCGACACTCATCAGTAAACAAGACTATTTGCCAATTAGTCTTCATGTATGTCTGGGCCCACTGCAACAGTTTCTGCTTGTGAACACTGTTTAGGGGTGGCCGAATAGTAGGTTTATGCACCACAGCAAGCCTTTGAAGGATCCTACACCTTGAGGTTCGAGAGACTCGAGAGGCACCAGCAGCTTCAAATAACTTTGCTGCTTTGTAATGGTATTTTGGCAGCTGCTCTCTTAATCCAATGAATATGTCTAGCAGAAACATTCATCATTATGCCTTTATCAGCATGAACTCTGTCTGTGCTCTGTTTCAGTCACAAATCTCTTCACAGTATGATGATCACTCTTAAGTTTTCGTGAAATATTTAATGTTTTCATACCTTGTCCAAGGCATTGCACTATTTAACACTTTTCATCAACAGAGAGATCCTTATTTCCCATATTGCTTGAAACCTGTGGCCTGCTTAATAATGTGGAACATCATTTTTTAAGTACCGTATATACTCGAGTATAAGCTGAGATTTTCAGCCCAAATTTTTGGGCTGAAAGTGCTCCTCTCGGCTTATACTCGAGTCAAGGTGGGTGGCAGGGTCGGCGGGTGAGGGCGCTGAGGCATACTTACCTGCTTCCAGCGATCCGGGCGCTCCCCGCCTGTCCCACGGTCTTCGGTGCTGCAGTTCTTCTCCTCTTCAGCGGTCACGTGGGACCGCTCATTAGAGAAATGGATAAGCGGCTCCACCTCCCATAGGGGTGGAGCCGCCTATTCATTTCTCTAATCAGCGGTGCCGGTGACCGCTGATAGAGGAAGAAGCTGCGGCACCGAAGACAGCTGTATGGGGGAAGGAGCCGGACGCCGGGACCAGGTAAGTATTGCATATTTACCTGTCCCCGTTCCAGTCGCCGGGCGCCGCTCCATCCTCCTGGCGTCTCTGCGCTCTGACTGTGCAGGTCAGAGGGCGCGATGACGCATATAGTGTGCGCGGCGCCCTCTGCCTGATCAGTCAGAGCGGGGAGACGCCGGGACCGGACGCTGGGAGCTGCAAGCAAGAAAGGTGAGTATGGCATTTTTTTTTTATTGCAGCAGCAGCAATGGCACAGATATATGTGGAGCATCTATGGGGAAATATGAACGGTGCAGAGCACTATATGGGGCACAGCTATGGGGCAATATGAACGGTGCAGAGCACTATATGGCACAGCTATGGGGAAATATGAACGTGCAGAGCACTATATGGCACAGCTATGGGGAAATATGAACGGTGCAGAGCACTATATGGCACAGCTATGGGGAAATATGAACGGTGCAGAGCACTATATGGCAGAGCTATGGGGAAATATGAACAGTGCAGAGCACTATATGGCACAGCTATGGGGCAATATGAACGGTGCAGAGCACTATATGGCACAGCTATGGGGAAATATGAACGGTGCAGAGCACTATATGGCACAGCTATGGGGAAATATGAACGGTGCAGAGCACTATATGGCACAGCTATGGGGAAATATGAACGGTGCAGAGCACTATATGGCACAGCTATGGGGAAATATGAACGGTGCAGAGCACTATATGGCACAGCTATGGGGCAATAATGAACGGTGCAGAGCACTATATGGCACAGCTATGGGGCAAGAATGATCTATTTTTATTTTTGAAATTCACCGGTAAATGCTGCATTTCCACCCTAGGCTTATACTCGAGTCAATAAGTTTTCCCAGTTTTTTGTGGCAAAATTAGGGGGGTCGGCTTAAACTTGGGTTGGCTTATACTCGAGTATATACGGTAGTTTTCCTTTAATTAGAATCACCTGAAAAACTAATTATCACATGTGTTTAAGATTGATTTCAGTGATCCATTGAGCCCTGAGACACAATACCATCCATGAGGTTATTTGAAAAACAAAACAATTAAATATTTATGACACAAATCCTATTTGCATAATAATTTGGAACACAGTGTATAGTGCTGAGAGAGTTATTGGGCCTGTAAGGGGACCAGGGTGGTAGCTGTGGCAACAGGGGTTAGCGTTCCCGCACCCTGGCGCCTCACAGGTGAAGTATAAAGTTCCGTCAGCTGCACATGCAGCATAACACTTTTGGTTTCTGCCATTCTGGCTTTAGGGTTCCAAGTTCCAAGAATCACTGCAGAGCCCATTGCAAACATTTAAACTTTACCGGAAACACAGGCACATAACACTTTGGCAGCACATTTCAAACAAGGTTTCATCTCCTGTCCTTTCCCTGGCTTCCAAGCGAACTTCAACTCTCCTGTGACCTCTCCTTCCTTTCTCTCTGTAACAAGTGGACAATTCTTGACCAATCTGTGCTTTCTGCGTCACCAGCTCCTTGTAATCCCCTTATCCGACTCCCACAGGAAAAGGTGCTGTAATCACTATCATAGCTGCTCCCGTCCTGGTCATAGACCCTGGATCTTTCCTAGAGATAGTACCACTAAGCTGGTGCCCATCCAATCTGTCTCAAGGCCTAAGGACACTCTTCTCCATAGCAGCTCTATTTTCGCAGCCTAAGGCTGTCCCATAAGAAGCATGCTTTCTGCCCTTGGGCAAGATGCCCAGGCTCTGCCTCTAATCAGGAAGTGCTTCTCCTATATCCCTGCTCTGTGCTGCTCTGCTCTGTTGCCCCTCCCAACTGCTTAACCCCTGTGCTGCCTATTCTAACCTATTCTATTATATACCTTTCTCTAATGTGCCCCCTTAAGCTAACCGCACTATTATCCTATACTAACCTCTATCCTATTTTATCCCTAATCCTAGACATATTGAATACACCACATTACAATGCATGACACACATTAATGAACAATGGGGAACAGCACATTACATTAGCATCACAGTATATACATTACATGTGCATAGCAACCAAAGGAGGGGAGGCAAGTGACGTACCAAGTCACCCCCTTACAGGCCAATCCAGGGCCGTGTTTTACGAGCAGTCATAGGAGATGAGTGGGAATGACTGCTCACATATCCCAACTTCAGGGGCGTTGTTTGGCAGATAAAATTGAGACTGAGTGTCTCATTCAGGGTCTGGATCTGGAGATGTGTGGATATCCTGTGTTGGTCTGTGCTGAGGCCTAAGAACCAGACACTATCTTCCGATCGGGGGAACCCGCTATATGTTGTATGGACTTTATACTTTCTGTTTTCACTTTGTGCCAGAAAAGGCTCTATTTTTGTTTTGCCATCCGGAGCGGTTTATGAGCTTTGAATAAACTTGCCTGGACATTGCAGCAATACCGCTCTCTTCCTGTGCCTACCTCAACTGCAGTCGTGTGAGTACCAACCTCTACAACAGACATACTGATATCTCTGGTACTAGTTTTTCCGGTACCAGTAATATCAGGACATGTGAAAGAGCTCTAATAGGTCAAAAGGAACACACTTGTGTTGATGAACCTTTGCTCTTAAGTAACTTTCTGCTCAATTGTCAGTCCTGCGTAGTATAAATCAAAATATGCTCAAATATGAGACATTTACATTTCAGTTCACTACGAAATACATATTACATTATAATGAGGATATTAACGTTTTGCTATGTATGAAAGGTCATTGACACACATAGTTCTTTTCTGATGTCTTGATATAGTTGTCAGCACAGGTGCATTAGGGGAAGGTGTAAGACAGACAAGATATAGTTACCACAGTCTACCTTTTAAGTAGTGTCAACAAAGCCACACAGTATAAATAGATTTTATATTACCAACAGGAAGCTAGTGGAAATAAAACATGATCCAGGTGTTTAAGATAATTCAAAAAGCTATTGGAAAGGAACCATAATTAACCTATTACTCAACATGCTTCAGGTATAATCCAAGGATTAGATGATTGGCTAATGCCTAAAATCACAACTTATAAGCCCCACCTTCATTAGCTGGTCCCCATATCTCCTCTTACTCATTTCCATTTACCCCTTCTCCTTCATAGGCACATCTCATGCATAGCTGATTTTACATGATTATTGTTGGCATCAAGACTGATAGCCATCAGCTATATTAACTTCTTTCCACCACGATCAATTTTCGGTTTTGAGTTTTCTTCTTCTAAGTGCCATCATGTTTTTATTTTTACATCTGACCTCATTGTTTTTTGAGTGACAAGTTGTATGTTTGAATGGCATCGTTCATTTTACCATATAATGTACTGAAAAAAATGGAGAAGAATTCCAAGAGTGGTAAAATTTAAAAAAAAAACACAATTCATAGTTAGTTTTCTGGATTTTGTTTTTACAATGTTCATTGTAAGGTAAAAAAAAATACCTGCCATCATAATTATTAAAGATAAAAGGAAATGCACACTTCACAAGCAATGTAGTAGAATACGTAAAGACAACAGTATATCGCAAAGCTTGATAAAGGAAAAGATAAAAAAACAAAAAATGGCAGACCATTCGGTAAATAAGGAATACAAGAAAAAAGGAGAAAAACCGAACTACAAAGATCAACACAGTAATAGAAAAAAACACAAAATGATGTATAAAGTAGTCCAAAAAAAGTATTTTTATTGGTAACAAATAGGGACAAAAAAAGAAGAAAAAGGATGGCAAAGTGGCGCTAACCACACACAATGTGTATCAGCCCACACGAACACCGCATATGTTGTATCAAAATATATAATACTCAAATGTACATAGTGTTACAAAGAATAACAAAAACAATAGCATATATCAAATACTATATATGTATAACCCATAGAATGTACTAGAGGGGCAAATACATGTACATAGAGGTACATCAGGAAACCAAAGAACCGCAATGATCAGTGCACATATATCTAAATAGAATCAATTGCTTAATGTAAGACCGAATCAATTGCTTAATATAGGACCGAAACATATCGTGACCTGCAGCTGCATAGAATATCAGTCACAACATGTGACTGTAGATACCATGGTTTACCTAATGTAGCGGTGAGTGCGAGCAGACGCGCCCCGATGCGCGTTTCGGATCAGAAATCCTTCGTTTTCTGATCCTAAACGCGCTTCGGGGCGCGTCTGCTCACACTCACCGCTACATTACGTAAACCATGGTATCTACAGTCACATGTTGTGACTGATAATCCATGCAGCTGCAGAACACGATATGTTTCGGTCCTATATTAAGCAATTGATTCGGTCTTACATTAAGCAATTGATTCTATTTAGATATATGTGCACTGATCATTGCGGTTCTTTGGTTTCCTGATGTACCTCTATGTACATGTATTTGCCCCTCTAGTACATTCTACGGGTTATACATATATAGTATTTGATATATGCTATTGTTTTTGTTATTCTTTGTAACACTATGTACATTTGAGTATTATATATTTTTATACAACATATGCGGTGTTCGTGTGGGCTGATACACATTGTGTGTGGTTAGCGCCACTTTGCCATCCTTTTTCTTCTTTTTTTGTCCCTATTTGTTACCAATAAAAATACTTTTTTTGGACAACTTTATACATCATTTTGTGGTTTTTTCTATTACTGTGTTGATCTTTGTAGTTCGGTTTTTCTCCTTTTTTCTCATAATTATTAAAGTCAGTATGAGTCAGAGATACCAAAATTGTCCATTTTTTCTCATTATTTTAGAGGTGAAAAAAAAAGGAAACTTGTGAAAAAAATCGGGAAGGAGAGTGCTTGTGTTGACATTTTCCGTGACCTGTGATGTTTTCATCCTATGGAGCTGATTGAGGAATTTTTTTAATGGGGAAAGCATACGTTTTTATTTTGATGGATTATATTTTGATGGATTGGACTTTTATAGATGCAGTGACACAAAATATATTTATTTTTAATACTTTTATTTTTAACCCTTTAACGTCCAATGACGGACAGAGACCTTCATTGTATGCCTACCCCCATTTGGTGCAGGCTCTGGTGATGAGCCCGCACCTTTTCCGGCACATGACAGCTGATCTGATCAGCTGACATGTGCCCCTAACAGCCGCGGGTAGAATCGCAATCCACCCGTGGCTGTGAACTTGTTAACTGCCGCTGTCAAACTTTGACAGTGGCATTTAACATGCACGCGCAGGAAGCACATCATTACCTCCTCCCATTAGCGCCCGTGTCACATGACCGCTGGTCGCCGATGGGTCGGCATGACAAACAGAGGTCTCTTGGAGACCTCTATGGTTGTCAGTGCCGGATTGCTGTGAGTGCTGCCCGGTGGTTGGTGCTCATAGCAAGTGTGTATTTCTGCTACATACAGGTGATCTGCTCATCACCTGTATGTAGCAGAGCCGATCGAGATATGGCAGCTTCTAGTCTCCCTATTGAAGCATGCCAAAGGTAAAAAAAAAGTTTTAAAAAATATAAAAATATATAAAAGTTCAAATCACCCCCCTTTCGCTCCATTCAAAATAAAACAGTTAAAATAAAATCAAATATACACATATTTGGAATCACAAAGAAAAAAAGAAAACATTGAATGGCACAAAGCCAAAAAAAATCGACTTACTGGTGGAGATGATGGTCTCTGAATCAATGACACCCTTCACGGTATATTCACGGGGTATGGAGGTGCTTGCTGAAAAACACATGTGAAGTAAACAAAAGAGGACTAAGGCCGTTTCGCGTCTTACATGCTTCAACGGGTCCTATCATAGGACCCGTTGAAGCGTTTAAGATGCAAAAAGGCCGTAGTCCTCTTTTGTTTTTTCTGCATGTTCTGCTAACGTCTCTTCCCTATAACCTTGTCCACATTGTGCAAATGAAATAAAGGACAAAGGTTTTTTATTTCACAGAAGATTCGAGTTGTGTGGCTGTTTTCTTCTTATTTCTGGATTAATACACCATATTTGGTATTGCCATGTTCAGAATCGCCCAATCTATCAATAAAAAAAGGATTAACCTGATCGTTAAAAGGCTTAGAGAGAAAAAAAAGTCAAATCGCCAGAATTCCGTTTTTTTTCGTCACCACAACATTGCATTAAAATGCAATGACGGGCGATAAAAAAATTGTATCTACACCATTATGGTATCATTAAAAACGTCAGCTCAGAGCACAAAAAATAAGCCCTCACCCAACCAGAGATCACGAAAAATGGAGACCCTACGGTATCAGAAAATGGGACTTTTTTTTAACAAAGTTTGGAATTTTTTTTCACCACTTAGATAAAAAAGTATCTAGACATATTTGGTGTCCATGAACTCGTAATGACCTGGAGAATCATAATGGCAGGTCAGTTTTAGCATTTAGTGAACCTTTTAAAAAGCAAAACAAAAAACAAGTGTGGGATTGCACTTTTTTTGCTATTTCACCGCGCTTGGAATTTTTTTCCCGTTTTCAACAACATGACGGGCGATAAAAAAATTGTATCTACACCATTATGGTATCATTAAAAACGTCAGCTCAGAGCACAAAAAATAAGCCCTCACCCAACCAGAGATCACGAAAAATGGAGACCCTACGGTATCAGAAAATGGGACTTTTTTTTAACAAAGTTTGGAATTTTTTTTCACCACTTAGATAAAAAAGTATCTAGACATATTTGGTGTCCATGAACTCGTAATGACCTGGAGAATCATAATGGCAGGTCAGTTTTAGCATTTAGTGAACCTTTTAAAAAGCAAAACAAAAAACAAGTGTGGGATTGCACTTTTTTTGCTATTTCACCGCGCTTGGAATTTTTTTCCCGTTTTCAACTACATGACATGGTAAAACCAATGGTGTCTTTAAAAAGTACAACTCGTCCCACAAAAAACAAGCCATCACATGGCCATTTTGCCCAAAAAATAAAAAAGTTATGGCCATGGGAAGAAAGGGAGCAAAAAATGGAAACGCAAAAATGGAATTACCCCTGGTCATTAAGTGTTTAATAGGGAAAATAGAGGGTGATTTGAAAAAAATGTATTTTATTTTTATTGCATTTGTAAGCCTCCTCAGGGGACTTTAACCTGCGAGTGTCTGATTGACTATACTAGATATTACAGTATGGCTGAATATACCAAAAATTACAATCTCCTCTGATGCCCAGGCTCTTAATTGAATGCTGTGATGGCAGGCATGGGAGTCTTCAGCAAATGCAATTGTCATCTCACAATCTCCTCATGGAGGGAAAATAGGTAAGTTGAATGGCACCCGCCCCCTAATGCTTCTGTAGGACCTGGCGATCACATGATTACTGGGTGTCTGCTGGCATAGCTGCCGGGTTTTAGTAGAAGCAGAATAGCTCTGACAGTGACTTATGTCACTATATTGTGCGGTTACCACTGTAACTGGGATTGCTATGAATGACCCAGTTATAGGGGAAAAAATAAAATCAATAAAGTAAAAAAAAATCAAATGTTCTACAGAAATCTTTGATGATCTCTAGGGGAACAAATTATGTAAAACATATATATATATAAAGGATAATAAAAAGCAAAAAGTCCCCTCAGCAAAAAATATGGAAAAAAAACAGATTTTTTTTATATTCTATGTAAAATACATTTTATTACATACATGCAAGAAAAAAAACTACAACATGTTCAACAGGTTTTTTTGTGTAAATCATGGACAACAGAATATATGAGCAAAAAAATGGCTTTTTCCAATATTTACATTTCAAAAAGATTATGGTATATAAATTGCCCAGTAATTTATATGTGCCTCAAAGCAGTGGTAAAATACTGAATGACCAATTGGAACCAAAAGGGTTCATGTATATTAATGATCACTGTTCGGCACGCTATATTTCACTCAGAAATGACATGCAGAGCAGTTGTTGTAAACATCCTCATTGTTAGCCTGGATTCACACTAAATGTATAAAAATCGGTCCGAGTCTCACTGCCGAGAGTCGCACAAGTGTTCTCTGTATGATAAACTGTGTGTAATGCGTTTGCAATGCGATTATGCGATTGTCTCTCAGCCATTTATCCGTATGGCTTTCAAATTCTCAATGATTTTCCCTATGTACAGTCCCATTAAATTAACTGGCTCAATGGTCTGAAATGAATAAAAACCTAATCAAGGATTTTTATATGTTGACAGGAGAATCTACATGCCAAGCTTCTTGTTCTTGACTGATGGAATTTCCTGGCTTCAGGAAAATGTGTGCGTAATTGTTGCACACTGTATGGATGGTCCGTGTGGTATCCGAGTTTTTCTTGCACCCATAGGCTTGCATTGGTGAGTCTCGGACGATATACACATACCTTTCTTAAGTTTCAAGAGAAAGTTATCAAGGACCTAATGTTTGGAAGTCAAGAAGCTGAAGGTTCCAGTACTTCTAAAAGTAAATGTGCCCATATTGTACCAGGGCAACAATTCCCAGGTTAGGTCCACCAAACTGTAAGGAAGGGAAGAACACAGAAAAAATGCAGAATATGTTATAAAAGGGGAATATGAAAAGATACAATTTGCCAATGACAAACCAGCAATAGAAAACATGGCCTTTGCATTAAGGATTGCTTGAAAGCAGGTACGGACTGGGGCTGAAATTCAGCCCTGGCATTTGAAATCACACAGGCCCATGTTGTCCCCATCACCAAGCACCAGATGGGACATATTACTAATAATACCCTGGATAGAGGGAAAACAAGATTTACTACAAGACCAATATGTCTCATGATACCCGTGGCCTGCTGGGGTAAGTAAAGGAATCAGCGACTTGGTGCTCCATCACCACTCTTAACTATATGGGTGTCCTGATAACACAGATTTTGTTAACAATGCAGCAGCAAGGCAGCCCACAACCAGACAGGCCCTTCTGGCATTTGCCAGAATTGCCAAATGGCCAGTCCGGCCCTGCTTGAAAGCGTACACATATCAATGAATTAATAAAATTTGGTTTTACCATGTTAATACAACACCATTTCTTAGCCTGAAGTTTTTCACACAACTTATCCAACATATTATAAATAGTGTTGAGCCACCTCCCTAGTGTTCGGGTTCGGTTCAATTCGTCGAACAGGGACGTGTTCGACGAATGTTCGTCGAACGTTCATTGAACACCGTCGAACCCCTTTGAAACCAATGGCAGGCAAACACAAACACATACAAACACATGGAAAACACATAGAAAACACCTTAAAAGGTGTCCAAAAGCTGACAAACTGCTCAGAAAACACAACAAACACATGGAAAAGTCACAACTACATATAGTCATGCGAAAAGAAAAGAGGTGGAGGAGTAAAAGGAGGAGGAGACACAGATATAGGCATGTCATGCCCTTCTAAAGTCAAGAAAGGCTGGAGTAAAAATCTAAAATCACCCAGACTTCTTGACAAAAAAAAAAAATCTTCAGGTAGAATGGCGGCGGGTCCATTCAGAACACTTTCCTTAGAAGATGTAGTGGTACTCCCGTTGGGAGTTATGCCAAAAAATGAACCCAATACATTCAGACTAATCCATCATTTGTCATATCCAAGGGGCAAATCAGTAAACGTCAACATCGACGCGGAACCAAGTACAGTACTATGTACTGTACCTCCTTTGACGAGGCAATCAGGCAGGTCAAGAAGTTGGGAAGGGGCACCTTAATGGCCAAAACATACATTGAGGGGGCGTTCCGGTTACTACCTGTGCCTCCAAATAGTGTCCTCCCATTGGGCTGCTTCTGTGAAGGAGCATACTACATAGATCGCTGTTTGCCCATGGGGTGCTCCATATCCTGCTCACTATTTGAGGCGTTTAGTTGCTTCCTCGAATGTGTCGTAATGGACGTTTGTAAGGCGGCACATATTATCCATTACCTCGATGACTTCTTATGCCTGGGCCGAAAAGATTCGCAACAGTGTGAAAACACGCGGTAGTCCATCTGTGAGAAGGAGAGAGCTGGAGGGAGAGTGGACACCCCAGAGCCGAGGGGTTAGATTGAGAAAGAAAGAAGGCGGTGTAGCTTGCTTCACGGGTGGGGTACTCTGCTGAGTAGCAGAAATTGCTACTAGGCCCAAAAGGATTTCCTCGGCCAGATGCTGTTAAAAAATAGTACTTAGGTAAACAGGCGGTGTAGCTTGCTTCATGGGTGGGGTACGCTGCTGAGTAGCACTAAATTCTACTAGGCCCAAAAGGATTTCCTGGGCTAGATGCCGTTACAAAACATAAATCACCACAAATGTCCTACTACATAGAGATATTGGTACTTCTCAATACAAAACACACCTGAGCGACCGTAAAATATGGTCAACTCAATGAAGCTCACCAATCAAAAATTACTTATTAAAATGTAACATTTATTGAGGAATATTTAAAAAGATCCAAAAGGCCACATATAAGGACACAAACAATAACCCCATATCAGAGGGGAACATCCACCCACAAGCCAATACACATGTAAATATACACAAGAATAGTCTGTAGATCTACTGGAAAGAAAGCGATCACATATGGTAAACACAGGCCGAAGCACCTATACATATAAGCATACCATGCCCATCGGTACTTAATCTATAATGAGTGCAGAAAACCGCATCTCCATAGTACTGGACCGACGGGGATCATAACATGTGCCTAAACTAGGGTGTATTAACAGCCCAAGATGATATATAAAGCCGTGCGCATCTTACCAGGAAAGTGCCCGTCTAGTGGATGTCCTCCTCTGGCGCCCCGACGCGCGTTTCGCCCTCTGCTTCTTCCGGGGCCGTTACAAAACAGTAGTTAGGTAAACAGGCAGTGTAGCTTGCTTCATGGGTGGGGTACGCTGCTGAATAGCACTAAATTCTACTAGGCCCAAATTATTTCCTGGGCTAGATGCCGTTACAAAATAGTAGTTAGGTAAACAGGCGGTGTAGCTTGCTTCATGGGTGGGGTACTCTGCTGAGTAGCACAAAATGCTAATAGGTACAAAACAATTTCCTGGGCTAGATGCAATTAAAAATTAGTAATTAGATCAACAGGCGGTGTTGGTTGCTTCATAATAATAATAATAATAATAATAATTTTATTTATATAGCGCCAACATATTCCGCAGCG
Source organism: Ranitomeya imitator (assembly GCF_032444005.1). Taxonomy (NCBI): domain Eukaryota; kingdom Metazoa; phylum Chordata; class Amphibia; order Anura; family Dendrobatidae; genus Ranitomeya; species Ranitomeya imitator. The sequence continues at coordinate 236,077,101 of NC_091286.1, read as the reverse complement.
CTTTACAAATTATAGAGGGGACTTGTACCGACAATAGACATTAGAGCATAACAGAAATACAGTTCAAAACAGATACCAGGAGGAGTGAGGGCCCTGCTCGCAAGCTTACAAACTATGGGGAAAAGGGGAGACACGAGAGGTGGATGGTAACAATTGCTTTAGTTATTCGGACCAGCTATAGTGTAAGGCTCAGGTGTTCATGTAAAGCTGCATGAACCAGTTACCTGCCTAAGTATGTAGCAGTACAGACACAGAGGGCTAATACTGATAAAGTGTATGAGAACATGATGCGAGGAACCTTTTTTTTTTTTTTTTTTTTTTTTATTATAAATAGGCCACACAGGGATCGTTAGGTTAATGCATTGAGGCGGTAGGCCAGTCTGAACAAATGAGTTTTTAGGGCACGCTTAAAACTGTGGGGATTGGGGATTAATCGTATTAACCTAGGTAGTGCATTCCAAAGAATCGGCGCAGCACGTGTAAAGTCTTGGAGACGGGAGTGGGAGGTTCTGATTATTGAGGATGCTAACCTGAGGTCATTAGCGGAGCGGAGGGCACGGGTAGGGTGGTAGACTGATACCAGGGAGGAGATGTAGGGTGGTGCTGAGCCATGGAGTGCTTTGTGGATGAGGGTAGTAGTTTTGTACTGGATTCTGGAGTGGATGGGTAGCCAGTGTAATGACTGGCACAGGGTAGAGGCATCGGTGTAACGGTTGGTGAGGAATATGATCCTGGCTGCAGCATTCAGGACAGATTGGAGCGGGGAGAGTTTTGCAAGAGGGAGACCGATTAGTAGAGAATTACAATAGTCCAGACGAGAATGAATAAGTGAAACAGTCAGAGTTTTTGCAGAGTCGAAATTAAGAAAAGGGCGAATTCTAGAAATGTTTTTGAGATGCAGGTAAGAAGAGCGAGCCAGTGATCGGATGTAGGGGGTGAATGAAAGGTCAGAATCAAGGATGACCCCAAGGCAGCGGGCATGTTGCTTTGGAGTAATGGTGGAACCGCACACGGAGATGGCAATGTCAGGCAAAGGTAGGTTAGTAGAGGGAGAGAACACGAGGAGTTCAGTTTTTGACAGGTTTAGTTTCAGATAGAGGGAGGACATGATGGTGGGATACTCTGCTGAGTGGCACAAAATGCTATTAGGTACAAAACAATTTCCTGGGCTAGATGCAGTTAAAATTAGTAATTAGATCAACAGGTGGTGTAGCTTGCTTCATGGGTGGGGTACGCTGCTGAGTATCACTAAATTCTACTAGGCCCAAAAGGATTCCCTGGGCTAGATGCCATTATAAAATAGTAGATAGGTAAACAGGCAGTGTAGCTTCCTTCATGGGTGGGGTACGCTGCTGAGTAGCACCAAATTCTACTAGGCCCAAAAGGATTTCCTGGGCTAGATGACGTTACAAAATAGCATTTAGGTAAACAGGCGGTGTAGCTTGCTTCATGGGTGGGGTACGCTGCTGAGTAGCACTAAATTCTACTATGCCCAAAAGGATTTGCTGGGCTAGATGCCGTTACAAAATAGTAGATAGGTAAACAAGCGGTGTAGCTTGCTTCATGGGTGGGGTACGCTGCTGAGTAGCACCAAATTCTACTAGGCCCAAAAGGATTTCCTGGGCCAGATGCCGTTAAAAATAGTACTTAGGTAAACAGGCGGTGGGTGGCTGGGCTACTCTGCTGACTAGCAGACACTGAAGCTTTGGAGCAGACCTCTGAATCCCAGGCCATAGTATGAGGAAACAACACTGCAGACGACCCCACCCACCTGGAATTGACGATGGCAACGTCATGTAAAACTCAGCAAGGGGACTAAATAAAGAGTCTCCATTTTTTCCAAAAATTCGGCCACAGACACCACTTAAGTGGCATCAATTTCGCCATAGTTTTTTTTAAAACAGTTGGTGAGGTGATTTTCAAAAATCATCAAGCTTTTAGTCTCCCTAAGATGACACAGTGGTTGAAAAGTCCTTGTGGATCCAGGATTTGTTCATCTTGATGAACGTTAGTCTGTCTACATTGTCACTGGACAGCCGCGTGCGCTTATCTGTCAGCACACCACCAGCAGCGCTGAACACACGTTCAGAGAGAACGCTGGCTGTGGGGCACGACAAGATCTCCAAGGCGTGAGTGGCGACCTCAGGCATTTTTCAAGATTGGAAGCCCAAAATGAGCAAGGGTCCAGTTCCACAGTCATGGCATCAATGTTAACTTGGAGATACTCTTGTACCATCCTCTCTAGGCGTTGGCTGTGCGTCAGACTTCTTGTCTCCTGTGGCCTTGCAAAGGATGGTCTAAAAAAATCTTGAAACGATTGGAAAAAATTGCTGTTACCACCAGATACGATGTTACTGTTACAGTTTGAGTGATGACTCGATAGTCCCATGGTTGGCAAGTTAGAACTCAGAGAAACCTCTTCCTTGACTAAAATTCTCTCTCTCTATGGAGGGGTATTGGACCTGCTGTAATTAAAACACCTGTAGGCTAGGAGGCGGAGTGCACGATCAGAAGGCTAGAGAATACATTTCAAAAACCTGACCTGCACATCCAAACATAGACTCAGTGTGAACAGGTGCTGAACCTAGAGTCGCCAACTCGTATATAGTTAAGTAAATAAGGCAGCACACTGCAGCGCTAGAACATACAAACTTGAAATACGAAATTTGAACTGCATTACTGCACTAGAAATATGAAAAATGAGAGCGTTTAGCGCATAAAAATGGCCAATTTTATGTGTACCTGGTAGCCCCTTTACGGCATCTCTCTTATACCAGGTCCTACGCTTGCGTTACCTCGCTGAGAATAAACGTCTCCATCTGAATGGGTACATGTGAAACCTCTTCCTAGACTAAAATTCTCTCTATCTATGGAGGGGTATTGGACTTGCTGTAATTAAAACACCTGTAGGCTAGGAGGCGGAGTGCACGATCAGAAGGCTATAGAATACATTTCAAAAACCTGACCTGCACATCCAAACATAGACACAGTGTGAACAGGTGCTGAACCTAGAGTCGCCAACTCGTATATAGTTAAGTAAATAAGGCAGCACACTGCAGCGCTAGAACATACAAACTTGAAATACGAAATTTGAACTGCATTACTGCATTATTGTATCTGCAGTTGTTGGCACAACAACCGATGGATGAAAACCGAACAGAACTGAGTGGCCAAACTGTGGTTCAAGGCCCACGTGCAGACACTGCTCCTAGGCCCAATACTATTAACTGGATTAGATGCAGTAAAAATAGAGATACACAGGCGGTTTAGTTAGTTTCACAGGCGGGCTACTCTGCTGACATGCAGACACTGCTCCTAGGCCCAAAACTCTTAACTGGGTTAGATGCAGTAAAAAGTTAGATACACAGGCGGTGTAGTTAGTTTCACAGGCGGGCTACTCTGCTGACGTGCAGACACTGCTCCTAGGCCCCAAACTATTAACTGGGTTAGATGCCGTAAAAATTGAGAAGCACAGGTGGTATAGTTAGTTTCACAGGCGGGCTACTCTGCTGACGTTCAGACACTGCTCCTACTTACCTGTACTTTCCCCACTGTAACAGGGATCAAGATTGAATGTACAATGCAGACTTGAGGTCTAATTTGGTGAATATCAGGAGTTCAGAAGAAAAAAATAAGAGAACCCATTCAAGAAATGACCACACAGGGTTAATAGCAGCATTAACGGAATGCATTACACTGCAGGGCAGTAAAGCAGCTGCCATTTCGCTGCCAGACTATGGCCGTCGCTGATTGGTCGTGGCAATGGTCGTGGGTGTTTAGCCACGACCAATCAGCGACTTGAATTTCCATGACAGACAGAGGCCATGACCAATGAATATCCGTGACAGACAGACAGAAAGACACAGACGGAAGTGACCCTTAGACAATTATATAGTAGATTTGTCAGCGACGTAGTATATAGCAGAGCCACGTAGTATATAACATAGCCACGTAGTATATTGTAGAGGCACGTAGTATATAACAGAACCGACACAGCCACATAATATATTGCACAGCTACGTAGTATATAACACAGAGCACGTAGAATATTGCACAGCCATGTAGTATATTGGACAGTCACGTTGTATATTGCACAGTCACGTTGTATATTGCCCAGCTACATAGTATATAGCACAGAGATGTAACATAGTAACATAGTAACATAGTTAGTAAGGCCGAAAAAAGACATTTGTCCAGTTCAGCCTATATTCCATCATAATAAATCCCCAGATCTACGTCCTTCTACAGAACCTAATAATTGTATGATACAATATTGTTCTGCTCCAGGAAGACATCCAGGCCTCTCTTGAACCCCTCGACTGAATTCGCCATCACCACCTCCTCAGGCAAGCAATTCCAGATTCTCACCGCCCTAATAGTAAAGAATCCTCTTCTATGTTGGTGGAAAAACCTTCTCTCCTCCAGAGATACCTTCCTTGGTATAAACAGATCCTCAGCGAGATATTTGTATTGTCCCCTTATATACTTATACATGGTTATTAGATCGCCCCTCAGTCGTCTTTTTTCTAGACTATATAATCCTAATTTTGCTAATCTATCTGGGTATTGTAGTTCTCCCATCCCCTTTATTAATTTTGTTGCCCTCCTTTGTACTCTCTCTAGTTCCATTATATCCTTCCTGAGCACCGGTGCCCAAAACTGGACACAGTACTCCATGTGCGGTCTAACTAGGGATTTGTACAGAGGCAGTATAATGCTCTCATCATGTGTATCCAGACCTCTCTTAATGCACCCCATGATCCTGTTTGCCTTGGCAGCTGCTGCCTGGCACTGGCTGCTCCAGGTAAGTTTATCATTAACTAGGATCCCCAAGTCCTTCTCCCTGTCAGATTTACCCAGTGGTTTCCCGTTCAGTGTGTAATGGTGTTATTGATTCCTTCTTCCCATGTGTATAACCTTACATTTATCATTGTTAAACCTCATCTGCCACTTGTAGTATATAACAGAGCCCATGCACTATGTAACACAGCCCATGTAGTATATAGCAATGTGGGCACTATATGCGTGGTTAAAAAAGACTTAAAATAAAAAATAATCTTATACTCACCTTCTGAAGACCCCTTGAAGTCCTGGCGCCTGTGTGCGGTGCACGTGGCAGCTTTCGGTCCCAGGGATGGTATGAGCACAGGACCCGTGATGACGTCGCAGTTACATGACCATGACGTCATGGCAGGTCCCTCTCGCATAGCATCCTTGGCACCGGAACCTGCCGCTTGCACTGCCGAGGACAGCGCACCACGTCGGAGGGTGAGAATAACCTTTTTTTTATTATTATTATTATTTGTAACATTAGATCTTTTTACTATTGATGCTGCATACGCTGCATCAATAGTAAAAAGTTGGTCATACAGGGTTAATAGCTGCATTAACAGAGTGGGTTTCACCGCGGTCCGTTAACACTGGCATTAACCCTGTGTGACCGCTCAGAGCTGACAGCAGGGCAGTAACATATGGAAGAAGCCGGATAGGCGAAACGGCGCTGTCGGGGTGGCGGTACAAGCGTGATACATAGTTTGCTATCATTCATGTAAGTTATTCATCCATTTGTCCTCATGCTCTATGCCTTATTAGTATAGTACGTATATGCAGTTGCTGCACAGATGTGTAGATAGTAATATAGATATAGGACTGGGCCCTTTATTTCATTTGTATTACACATAGGTACCTATAGTTCATTGATTTTTATAGGATTATATACTATGGTACTGTGCTTCAGTAGTTTCCATATATAGTGTATAAGTATTGTGACTATTTGGCCTTCATATGGCTACAGTATATGTCTTTAGCACTGTTTTGCACTTTACTATTAATATATGGTTTCTATGTACATCTATCCGTATATACTGTGCTCTTATATTAGCCTGTTTTGGCAATCTTTTTGCATTTATTTTGGCAATATTTGCATAGTAGGTCAATTTTGTACATTTTGTACATTTATCACTGCTTTGTATCCGCCTTTGTTTTTATTGGGATTTATCTAGTCTTGTATAGATGTCTTGGTCTTTTTAAACTTTATCATTTTTCTTCAATAAAATATTACATTTTATTTACTTTGTATGCCTTCATCTTTCCCTGGGAATTCATGGGAATTGTGTATTGATCGTTATAGCACAGAGATGTAGTATATAACAGAGCCCATGCACTATGTAACACAGCCATGTAGTATATACATGGGCACTATATGCGTGGTTAAAAAAGACTTAAAATAAAAAATAATCATATACTCACCTTCCGAAGATCCCTTGAAGTCCTGGCGCCTGTGTGCGGTGCACGTGGCAGCTTCCGGTCCCAGGGATGGTATGAGCACAGGACCCGTGATGACCTCGCGGTCACATGACCGTGACGTCATGGCAGGTCCCTCTCTCATAGCATCCTTAGCACCGGAACCTGCCGCTTGCACTGCCGAGGACAGCGCACCACGTCGGAGAGTGAGAATAACCTTTTTTATTATTATTATTATTAGTTGTAACATTAGATCTTTTTACTATTGATGCTGCATACGCTGCATCAATAGTAAAAAGTTGGTCATACAGGGTTAATAGCTGCATTAACGGAGTGGGTTACACCGCGGTCCGTTAACACTGGCATTAACCCTGTGTGACCACTCAGCGCTGACAGCAGGGCAGTAACAGCGGCCATTTCGCTGCCAGACTATGGCCGTTGCTGATTGGTCATGGCAATTGTTGTGGGCGTTTTGCCACGACCAATCAGCGACTTGGATTTCCATGACAGACAGAGGCCGCGACCAATGAATATCCGTGACAGACAGACAGAAAGACAGACAGACAGAAAGACGGAAGTGACCCTTAGACAATTATATAGTTATGCGTACCTATCTTTAACATGGTGTACGCATGGGTTTTTTCAAGGTGTGAGGCGGGGCGTGGCGAACGCAACATGTTGCATTTTTGGAAGCGTCAAAAATCAGTCAAATATGCGCAGGCATGCGCATACGGATGAGTGCATTAAAAAAACGTATAAAGCTGGTTTCACACTTGCGTTTCAAAACGCATGCGTTTAAAAAAAACGCATGGTGAAAAAACGCATGTAAACGCGTGCAAACGCTGCGTTTTTGCATGTGGTGAAAAAAACGCGGCGTTTTGACGCATTTACATGTGTTTTTCATGCGTTTGCGTTTTTTAAATGTATGCAGATAAATGTGTGACAGCTGCCAATCATCAAAATAAAGTAAAAAACCCACTATAAACAGAAAGAGCTAGTGTTAGGGTTAGGGGTAGGGATCCTAACCCTAACCCTAAAGGGATCCTAACCCTAACCCTACCCCTAAAGGGATCCTAACCCTAACCCTACCCCTAACCCTACCCTTAAAGGGATTAGGGTTAGGGGTAGGGTTAGGGGTAGGGCTAGGGGTAGGGTTAGGGGTAGGGTTAGGGGTAGGTTTAGGGTTAGGATCCCTTTATCAATTTTATGGTGTGGGGTGGTTTATCAGTGTGTTTTTTTTTTTTTTAAACACATGCGTTTTTAACGCATGCAAATGCATGTGGTTAAAAACGCATGCGTTTACATAGACAGCAATGCATTTTTTTGCCGCAAAAAAAAGCATGCATTTTTTTGCGGCAAAAAAACGCCGCTAAAAATACTACATGTTGCATTTCTGCAACACAACACATGCAGAAAAAACCGCATGCGTTGCAAAAACGCGTCAAAATGCATACAAAAAAACGCATGCGTTTTTAATGTTAAATATAGGGAAAAAAACACATGCTTTTTCTGCGTTTTTACCGCAAAAACACACACAAAAAAAAACGCAAATGTGAAACCACCCTTACTGTCTATGGGAATGCAATGCGTACGCAAGAACATGCGTACGCATGCGTTCAATGCGCTTGCATACTTTGGACTGTGCATGTCCAGGAACTGTTTTGAGACACGCCCTCCTGGAAATATTGAACGCATGTGCATAAAAATCACAATCGCAAGCAAAAACGCATGCAAACGTTGCGTTTTTTTGCCATCATGCGTAAGCTGATGCGGATAAATAACGCTGCGTTAGTATGCGTTTGAATGCGTTTTTGCATGTGTTTGCGGTTGTGGATGATACGCTGCGTAGATAGACGCACATGTGAAACTAGCCTTAGAGAGACAGAGTCTGTAAGAAGCAAGGTTGATCAGAGGTTCACTAATCTGTGAACAGCTATGTCTAAAAATTTCAGAAAACATTCCTCAATCAAAAACTGCCAAGTCTTTGACTATCCCCCCATCTACAGTACATAATATCACCAAATGATTGAGAGATTCTGGAGAATTCCATGTGTACAAGGGACAAGGCTGAATGTTAATATTGGATGCTCGTGATCTACGGCCCTCAGGCAGCACTTATTTAAAATGAGGCATGATTTAGTCATGCATATCAGTACATGAGCTAAGGAATACTTGCAGCACCCACTGTCTGTGAACACAGTTCACCATGGAATCTACAAATTCATATAAAAGCTCTATAATGCAAAAAACAAGCCATATATCATGATTCCTTCATTCAGAGGATCTGTTTATTCCAAGGAAGGTGACGGGCACAAGGGGGCATTCTTTGCGTCTGGAGGAGAGAAGGTTTTTCCACCAACATAGAAGAGGATTCTTTACTGTTAGGGCAGTGAGAATCTGGAATTGCTTGCCTGAGGAGGTGGTGATGGCGAACTCAGTCGAGGGGTTCAAGAGAGGCCTGGATGTCTTCCTGGAGCAGAACAATATTGTATCATACAATTATTAGGTTCTGTAGAAGGACGTAGATCTGGGGATTTATTATGATGGAATATAGGCTGAACTGGATGGACAAATGTCTTTTTTCGGCCTTACTAACTATCTATGTTACTATGTTACTAGAGTGGGGAGTTGCAGCTCAGCCATCCAATCTAGGGCTGGAGTGTGCTAAGCTGCCAGTATTTTGATAGACAGCTCAGCCTTCCAATCTGAGTGTGGGGCGTGCTGAGCTGCTAGTATTGTGATAGACAGTTCAGCCATTCAATCTGAGACTGGAGTGTGCTGAGCTATCAGTATTGTGATAGACTGCTCAGCCGTCCAATCTGGGGCAGGGGCATGCTGAGCTGTCAGTGTTGTTAGTGACAGTCCAGTCGCCCAATCAGGCTCGGGGCATGCTGGGTTTCCTACAGATCTCTCCTGTTCTGAGCTATTCCCTGGCTATTTAGCTGGCTGGCTGCCTTTGACTAGTGCCAGTTGCAGCCTTAGCTCGGTGGTGCATGTTTTCCTTGTTCTTCAGTCTTTTATCTCAGTTAAGGTACCGTCACACATAACGATATCGTTAACGATATCGTTGCTTTTTGTGACATAGCAACGATATTGTTAACGAAATCGTTATGTGTGACAGCGACCAACGATCAGGCCCCTGCTGGGAGATCGCTGGGGAAAGTCCAGCACTTTATTTCGTCGCTGGATCTCCCGCTGACATCGCTGAATCGGCGATGTCTTCACTGGTAACCAGGGTAAATATCGGGTTACTAAGCGCAGGGCCGCGCTTAGTAACCCGATGTTTACCCTGGTTACCGTTGTAAATGTAAAAAAACAAACACTACATACTTACATTCCGGTGTTTGGTCAGGTCCCTCGCCGTCAGCTTTACGCACTGACTGTGAGCGCCAGCCAGCCGTAAAGCACAGCACAGCGGTGACGTCACCGCTGTACTTTACGGCCAGCGCTCAGTCAGTGCGGGAAGCTGAAGGAGAGGGACATGACCAGACACCGGGAATGTAAGTATGTAGTGTTTGTTTTTTTACATTTACAACGGTAACCAGGGTAAACATCGGGTTACTAAGCTCGGCCCTGCGCTTAGTAACCCAATGTTTACCCTGGTTATCTGGGGACTTCGTTATCGTTGGTCGCTGGAGAGCTGTCTGTGTGACAGCTCTCCAGCAACCAAACAGCGACGCTGCAGCGATCGACATCGTTGTCGGTATCGCTGCAGCGTCGCTTAGTGTGACGGTCCCTTTACTCTGCATGACCTTGGACCTTGTCTCTGACCATCAGCTTGCCTAGCCATTTGTCTTGATCAGCTGCCTTCCTGGAATTCTGACCTTGGACTGTGACCTGACTGCACATCTGCCTTACCTCTTTTTATGACTAGCCATCTTGGAATCTGACCCCGACTCCATGTCTACCCAGCCTCACGGCTTGTCCATGAGTAGTGACTTGCGTCACACCATCTCAGCATTCCAGGCAGTATCAGCTAGAGGAGTATAAAACTGTTCACCAAACAAATACCTCTCTTCAGCTCCAGCCCAAACTCCACTCTGTTGAGCTAACCCATCAGCTATAATTAGGCTGAGTAGTCAAGAGATCCAGGGTCAGATACCTTGGTGGCACTTTTTCATTGACGGTTTTGCCCAGAGTTTTAGAATTAAGCACATAATTATACATCTTATTACTTCTACCCAAGTGCTTGACCTTACATTTATCCCCATTAAAGCTCATTTGCCATTTATCAGCCCAAGCTTCTAGTTTACATAAATCATCCTGTAATATAAAATTGTCCTCCCCTGTATTGATTACCCTGCAGAGTTTAGTGTCATCTGCAAATATTGAAATTCTACTCTGAATGCCCCCTACAAGGTCATTAATAAATATGCTAAAAAGAAGAGGGCCCAATACTGACCCCTGTGGTACCCCACTGCTAACCGCTACCCAGTCTGAGTGTGCTCCATTAATAACCACCCTTTGGTTCCTATCCCTGAGCCAGCTCTCAACCTACTTACACATATTTTCCCCTATGCCCATTATTCTCATTTTTTGTGTCAGCCTTTTGTGTGGCCCCGTATAAAAAGCTTTTGAAAAGTCCATATACACTACATCCACTGGGTTCCCTTGGACCAGTCCGGAACTTACCTCTTCACAGAAACTGATCAAATTAGTCTAACATGAACGGTCCCTAGTAAACCCATGCTGATACTGGGTCATGAGGTTATTCCTCTTCAGATACTCCAGTATAGCATCCCTTAGAATGCCCTCCAGGATTTTACCCACAGTAGAGGTTAAGCTTACTGGCCTATAATTTCTGAGTTCAGTTTTTGTCCCCTTTTTGAATATTGGCACCACATTTGCTATACGCCAGTCCTGTGGTACAGACCCTGTTATTATGGAGTCTTTAAAGATTAAAAATAATGGTCTATCAATGACTATACTTAATTCCTGCAGTACTCGAGGGTGTATCCCATCCGGGCCCGGAGATTTGTCAATTTTAGTGATTTTTAGACGCCGCAGCACTTCCTGCTGGGTTAGGCAGGTGACATTTAATTGGGAATTTTTATCACTAGTCATTTTGTCTGCCATGGGATTTTCTTTTGTAAATACTGATGAAAAAAAGTCATTTAGCATATTGGCTTTTTCCTCATCCTCATCCACCATTTCACCCAGACTATTTTTAAGGGGGCCAACACTATCATTTTTTAGTTTCTTACTATTTATGTAGTTAAAGAATATTTTGGGATTATTTTTACTCTCTTTGGCAATGAGTCTCTCTGTCTCAATCTTTGCTGCCTTGATTTGCTTTTTACAGAATTTATTTAATTTTTTGTATTTATTTAATGCCTCCTCACTAACTACTTCCTTTAATTCTCTAAATGCTTTCTTTTTGTCACTTATTGTGCCCCTTACAGCTCTATTTAGCCATATTGGTTTCCTCCTATTTCTAGTATGTTTATTCCCATACGGTATATACTGTGCACAGGTCCTATCCAGGATGCTAATAAACGTCTCCCATTTTCTTTGTGTATTTTTGTGTCTCAGGATATCGTCCCAGTTAATTGCACCAAGATCCTCTCTCATCCGTTGGAAATTTGTCCTCCTGAAGTTTAGTGTCCTTGTAACCCCTCTATTACACATCTTTTTAAAGGATACATGAAAAATTATTATTTTGTGATCGCTATTTCCCAAGTGACCCCCAACCCTTAAATTTGCTATGCGGTCTGGCCTGTTGATTAATATTAGGTCTAGCAGTGCCCCCCTTCTTGTTGGGTCCTGAACCAGTTGTGAAAGGTAATTGTCTCTCATAGTTGTCAAAAACCGATTACCTTTGCTGGAACTGCAGGTTTCTGTTCCCCAATCTATTTCAGGGTAGTTGAAGTCCCCCATAATAATGACTTCTCCTTGAGTTGCAGCTTCATCAATTTGCTCTACAAGGATATTCTCCATTGCTTCCATTATTTTGGGAGATTTATAACAAACCCCTATCAGTAATTTATTATTTTTTCCCCTCCCCTTATCTCCACCCACAGGGATTCTACATTTTCATTAAATTCACCTATATTATCACGCAGGATGGGTTTTACATATAGACACACCCCACCCCTTCGCTTATCTGTACGGTCATTTCTGAACAGGCTATAGCCCTGCAAGTTAACAGCCCAGTCATGGCTCTCATCCAGCCATGTTTCAGATATCCCCACCATGTCATAATTATGCTCCAACAACATTAGTTCTAATTCGTCCATTTTGTTGGCGAGGCTTCTGGCATTAGTATACATGCACTTGATGTTCCTCTCTGTACCTCTATTCTTTCTTAAATTATTAACTGTTCTAATCCCACCCCCCATGCCACCGCCACCCCCAACTTCCTTATTTGTGCCCAGGTCTCTGTCTGCACTATCTTCCCCTCCTATAAATTGAATACCCTCCCCCCCAATCCCTAGTTTAAACACTCCTCCAACCTTCTAGCCATTTTCTCCCCCAGCACAGCTGCACTTTCCCCATTGAGGTGCAGCCCATCCCTACTGTAGAGCCTGTAGCCAACTGAGAAGTCGGCCCAGTTCTGCAGGAACCCAAACCCCTCCTTCCTACACCAATTCTTTAGCCACTTATTAACCTCGCTAATCTCCCGTTGCCTCTCTGGCGTGGCACGTGGTACAGGCAATATTTCGGAAAATACCACGTTGGAGGTCCTTGCTTTCAGCTTGCAGCCTAATTCCCTGAAATCATCTCTAAGAACCTTCCACCTACCTCTAACTTTGTCATTAGTGCCAATGTGCACCATGACAGCTGGGTCCTCACCAGCCCCTCCCAATAATCTGTCCACCCGATCAGCGATGTGTCGGACTCGAGCGTCAGGTAGGCAGCACACCATTCGACGATCCCTGTCTTTGTGACAGATTGCCCTATCTGTTCCCCTAATAATTGAGTCCCCCACTACCAGCACCTGTCTGGCCTGCCCTGCTATCCTATTTCCCTCCTTACTGGAAAATGTCTTTTTCACCTCTTTTGCAGATTTGAAGGCATCGGGGGAAGGGGCGAGGTAATAAGTATGGTTTAATAAGAATATTAAAGCAGTCTGTGTCATTCTTTCAATTAAAGGATTTTTTTTCTGGGTGTCTGTTTTCTTACAATGTGACTATGGGGTTAGTAATGGGGGTGTCTTATTGATGCCTCTCCATTACTAACCTTGTGTTAAGGCTAGCGGAACGCACCGAGTAAATAGAGATGTTTATTGATATTGGTGCGTTCGCAGCCCGGGGTCCACCGTGCAGGAGTACCTGCTGCTAGCAAACGGCGGAGCTATATGGCGGTATAGACTAACTCAGTTAATTCACTGAGTAGCCGTGAAAGGAAAGCACTGTGCCCTGTTAGACTCCACAGAGGCACAGGCTAACTGCCCAAACAGAGAGCAGTCAGTGGTCACACAAACACACAAAACTCCTCGCCGGAGGAGCCAGCATTCTAGGGGCTTATTTCAGCCGGGTCCCTGAATACACTCAGACTCAGTCTCCTTGCCGGAGGAGCCAGCATTCTAGGGGCTTATTTCAGCCGGGTCCCTGAACACACATACATGTGACCACACTGGCGCAAAGCACATAACATAAGACAATACTAGCGCATGGCCGTGCGGTCATGCGCAGCTTATATAGTTGCAGCACAGGAAGCTGCTACTGAAGTTTTTGCCCTTTCAGGACCTTCCAGAAGGACCAATGGAAAGTGCTGCAGTACCTGAGCATGTTTTGCCCTTTCAGGACCTTCCAGAAGGACCAATGGAATGTACTGCAGCACCTGAGCATGTGACCGAACATGTGGCCCTCGACCTCCAATGGGAGACCCTGCCCTGGGCATGCTCAGTGTGAGTAAACAAGGACTTAGTCCCAGAGAGGCTCGCTCGCCGCAGATCAGTGCAGGGTACCATAGGAAAGCCAGAAAAGGCAGTAGTGACCCTATGCACCGAATCAGCCCCAGCGAGACGCTGGGAGCGACGTCTCAGCTGAGCAGAGCCCACTGCGGCCGATACCGAATGGGAGACCGCAGCAGACGCGGATCGAGATTCCCCCTGTGCAGCAGAGGAAACTCGACTCCTAACATTACCCCCCCTCCTAGGGCCCCCCCCCCCCTTGAGCCTCACTACGCTCAAAAGCTGCGATAAGCAGCGGAGCCCGAATGTGCTCCACAGGCTCCCAGGTTCTATCCCCTGGGCCGTGACCCTTCCAGTCCACCAGATAAAATTTCTTGCCACGTACTACCTTGCACCCCACAATAGCATTCACCTCAAACTCATCCGTGGATGAACCCGATGTCCCAGCAGATGACTCGGAAAACCGGGACAAATGAACGGGCTTTAAGAGGGAAACGTGGAAAGTATCGGTGATACCAAGGCGTGGAGGAATAGCCAAACGGTAGACCACAGGGTTGACCTGTTCCAGAACCTTAAACGGGCCAATGTAGCGAGGAGCAAACTTAGTGGACTCAACTCGCAGCCTGATGTTACGGGCGGAGAGCCACACTAAGTCGCCAGGAGCAAAGACCGGAGCGGGGCGCCGGTGTGTATCAGCCGAAACTCTCATTCTCTCCTTGGAGGCCCGGATGGCATCCTGTGTGCGGTCCCAGATGTCACGTGCCTCCACCGCCCAGTCTGCCACCCTAGAATCGGTGGATGACACGGGCATGGGCACAGGGACACGCGGATGCTGGCTGTAATTAAGGAGAAAAGGAGTTTGACCAGTGGAATCGGCTACGGCGTTGTTCAGGGCAAATTCCGCCCCAAGGTAGCAAAGATGCCCAGTCATCCTGCCTAGCAGAGACGAAATGTCGCAAATATGTCACCAGAGTCTGGTTAGTTCTCTCCACCAACCCATTCGTCTCGGGATGGTATGCAGAGGAGAGGTTTAACTCTATGCTGAGTAAACGGCAGAGCTCTCTCCAAAACCGAGATGCGAACTGGGGACCCCGATCGCTGACAATCTTATCAGGCATACCATGCAAATGGAAAACGTGTTTAATGAACAACACCGCCAAGGCCCGTGCTGAGGGTAACCGAGGAAGCGGCACCAAATGCACCATCTTGGAGAAATGGTCGGTGACAACCCAAATAATGGAGCAGCCACGCGACTTGGGTAGACCCACCACAAAGTCCATCCCGACCATCTCCCAGGGCCTGTCTGCCACCGGTAGAGGGTAAAGCAACCCAGCAGGCCGTTGCCGAGGAGACCGATTCTGGGTGCAAGAAACGCACGCCTGAATATAGTCCTTGACATCTCAGGCCATATGCGGCCACCAGTATGTTCTCGCCAGAAGCTCAGATGTCCTCTTGGTCCCAAAATGCCCACCCACTCTGGAGGAGTGAGCCCAAGAGAGAACCTCCGGTCGCAAGTTAGCTGGTACGAAAGTCTTACCCGGGGGCACAGACTCTAGCAAAACCGGAGCTACAGTTCTCAGGCTCTCAGAAGGGACAATAAGCCGAGGCTCCTCCTCCTCCTCCTCCGATGACACCATGGAGCGGGAGAGAGCGTCAGCACGAACGTTCTTCTCCCCGGAGAGGAAATGGAGAGTAAAATGGAACCGGGAGAAGAACAGGGACCATCTAGCCTGGCGAGAATTCAGCCGCTGGGCCGTTTGCAGATACACCAAGTTCTTGTGGTCAGTGAAGACTTGGAAGGGAAAGCGAGCTCCCTCCAAGAGATGTCTCCACTCCGAAAAAGCCAACTTCATGGCCAGCAACTCCCTGTCCCCGATGGAATAATTCCTCTCCGCTGGTGTGAAGGTCTTGGAGAAGAAGAAGCAAGGATGCTTCCGACCTTGAGCATCCTTTTGGAAAAGGACTGCTCCAGCACCAACGGATGAGGCATCCACCTCCAAGATAAATGGCTTATCAACATCGGGGCGATGTAGGATGGGAGCGCTAGCGAAGTGTGACTGGATCGAGAGAAAGGCTTTGGAGACCTCCTCTGACCACAAATTGGGATTTGCTCCCTTCTTAGTGAGGGCAACCAAGGGAGCTACCAAAGTTGAGAAGTGTGGAATGAACTGGCGATAGTAATTAATGAACCCCATAAAGCGCTGCACCGCTTTAAGAGAATGGGGTTCCTGCCAGTCCATTACAGCCTGTAGCTTGGCAGGATCCATAGCCAAACCCTGGGCAGAGATGGTATAACCAAGGAAAGGCAAGGACTCCTGCTCAAACACACACTTCTCCAACTTGGCGTAGAGGGGGTTTGCCCGTAAGAGGTCGAAGACTTTGCGAACATCTCTCCGATGGGAGTCAATATCTGGAGAGAAGATGAGAATATCATCCAGATAGACTACGACCGAGGTGGTGAGCATATCCCGAAAGATGTCGTTCACAAAGTCTTGGAAAACGGCTGGGGCATTACAGAGCCCGAAGGGCATCACCAGATATTCATAGTGCCCATCCCTGGTGTTGAAAGCCGTCTTCCATTCATCCCCCTCACGGATGCGAATCAGGTTGTAAGCATACCGCAGATCTAACTTTGTAAATACCCTCGCTCCACGTAGCCTATCAAACAGCTCAGATATCAGGGGTAGTGGGTACTTGTTCTTAACGGTGATGGCGTTAAGACCCCTGTAGTCTATGCATGGACGTAAGTCTCCAGTCTTCTTCTGTACGAAGAAGAACCCTGCCCCTGCCGGTGACACTGACTTCCTAATGAATCCTCTTGCCAGATTCTCCTGGATGTACTGGG
This sequence comes from Ranitomeya imitator, assembly GCF_032444005.1. Lineage (NCBI taxonomy): Eukaryota > Metazoa > Chordata > Amphibia > Anura > Dendrobatidae > Ranitomeya > Ranitomeya imitator. Next base: position 236,060,158 of record NC_091286.1, on the reverse strand, counting down.
ACATTGCCTCCGTCTCCGGGAGAGATAACGGATAGACTCGACCCCGGGGAGGCTCAGCACCAGACAAGAGGTCAATAGGACAGTCATAGGGGCGGTGAGGCGGAAGGGTCTCCGCAGCTCTTTTGGAGAACACGTCTGCATAGGGCCAATAGTGATTGGGGAGAGAGGAAAGATCTGCGGGTACCTGTGTAGTAGCAACCTGAACGCACTCCCTCAGACATCTACCCTCGCAAGATTTACTCCATCCCAAAATTCTCCCAGAGGACCACTCAATATGAGGAGAATGGTAGCGAAGCCATGGTATCCCCAACAGGACCTCATCAATTCCCTCAGGAATGACTAATAGGGAGATTATCTCCTGATGTGATGGAGACACAGATAGCGTGAAAGGAATGGTTTGGTGGGTAATCTGTGAAGGTAGTGTTGACCCATTTACCACTCGAACGGTTACCGGCTTGGCGAGCATCACCAAGGGTATTGCGTGACGCTGGGCAAAAGCGGAAGACATAAAGTTACCCTCTGCCCCAGAATCCACGCATAGCTCGACCATAAGAGTGGATGGGCCTATGGTAATTGTCCCCTTGAAGGACAACTTTGAGGCAAACGTCGCCGTGTCTAGTGTACCTCCTCCAACTGCCACTAGACGCTGACGTTTCCCCGACCGCTGAGGACCCTTGGAGGCAAGGTGTCCTGACTGCTGGCAAACATGACGGACCTGATGTGCACGGGCAGACTGAGACTTGGATCCCGCTCGTGTCACCTCTAAGGCCTCATGTGACTCGGATGCCTGGACTGGGGATTCCAAAGGTTTGGTAAAGGTGGGAGCCAGCCGAAACCTCTGCCTACACTGGGCTCGCTCCAACCTCCGCTCGTTAAAACGGAGGTCAATACGAGTAGAGACAGTTATTAACTCCTCCTGTGTGGCAGGAATCTCCCTAGTGGCCAGAGCATCCTTAATGTGGTCAGCCAGGCCCTTCCAAAATATGGGGATAAGGGCTTTATCCGACCACTCCAGCTCGGAAGCTAAAGTACGGAAGCGGACGGAAAAATGGCTGACCAAGGACTCACCCTGAGTTAATGCCAGTAGTTGGAGCGCTGTGTCATGGGTGACTTGAGGTCCTAAAAAGACCTTTTTCAGAGTGCTCAGGAACAACGGAGCACTCTGCACCACATGATCAGCACGCTCCCACAGCGGCGTAGCCCACTCTAACGCCCTGTCCGACAAAAGAGACACAATAAATCCCACCTTAGCCCGCTCTGTAGGAAAACGTGCAGCCAGGAGCTCGAGGTGAATAGAGCACTGACTCACGAATCCCCTACAAGTTTTGCTATTTCCAGAAAATTTTTCTGGCAGCGGGAGGCGAGATAACGTCGGAACAGGGGTGGCAGTGGACAAGGTTGCTGCAGCCACGCTAGCAGCCTGTACAGCAACTGCGGTAACATCCACAGCTGAGGTTGAGCTCTCGAGAGCCGCCAACCTACCCTCCAGCTGCTGGATATACCGCAAAGATTGCTGAATGTCCGCCATTTACTAGCCAGACCCTGGCGCTAGTATTCAGTTAAGGCTAGCGGAACGCACCGAGTAAATAGAGATGTTTATTGATATTGGTGCGTTCGCAGCCCGGGGTCCACCGTGCAGGAGTACCTGCTGCTAGCAAACGGCGGAGCTATATGGCGGTATAGACTAACTCAGTTAATTCACTGAGTAGCCGTGAAAGGAAAGCACTGTGCCCTGTTAGACTCCACAGAGGCACAGGCTAACTGCCCAAACAGAGAGCAGTCAGTGGTCACACAAACACACAAAACTCCTCGCCGGAGGAGCCAGCATTCTAGGGGCTTATTTCAGCCGGGTCCCTGAATACACTCAGACTCAATCTCCTCGCCGGAGGAGCCAGCATTCTAGGGGCTTATTTCAGCCGGGTCCCTGAACACACATACATGTGACCACACTGGCGCAAAGCACATAACATAAGACAATACTAGCGCATGGCCGTGCGGTCATGTGCAGCTTATATAGTTGCAGCACAGGAAGCTGCTACTGAAGTTTTTGCCCTTTCAGGACCTTCCAGAAGGACCAATGGAAAGTGCTGCAGTACCTGAGCATGTTTTGCCCTTTCAGGACCTTCCAGAAGGACCAATGGAATGTACTGCAGCACCTGAGCATGTGACCGAACATGTGGCCCTCGACCTCCAATGGGAGACCCTGCCCTGGGCATGCTCAGTGTGAGTAAACAAGGACTTAGTCCCAGAGAGGCTCGCTCGCCGCAGATCAGTGCAGGGTACCATAGGAAAGCCAGAAAAGGCAGTAGTGACCCTATGCACCGAATCAGCCCCAGCGAGACGCTGGGAGAGACGTCTCAGCTGAGCAGAGCCCACTGCGGCCGATACCGAATGGGAGACCGCAGCAGACACGGATCGAGATTCCCCCTGTGCAGCAGAGGAAACTCGACTCCTAACACTTTGGGGCTTGATGTCACCTAAAAATGCAAAGATGACATCAACCTCCCCCCAACTATCACCACACTTGCCACCTCTATAGGGCAAGTGGGAAGAGTGAGGCTAAGTGCCAGAATTGGCGCATCTTAGAGATGCGCCTTTTCTGGGGCAGCTGAGAGCTGATGTTTTTAGCCTGAGGGGAAGCCAGTATCCCTGGCCCCTTCCTAGGCTATTAATATCAGCCCCCAGCTGCCTGCATAGCCTTTGCTGGTTATTATTTAATTATAGGGGGACCCCACGTCATCTTTTGGTGGGGTCCCCCCATTTTAATAGCTAGTAAAGGCTAAGTATACAGTTGTGAGCTGATATTAATAGCTTGGAAAGCTCCATGGGTATTACTCGCTTCCCAGGCTATAAACATGTGCCCCAAGATGCCCGCTTTCTCTCTGCTGGTTACGAAAATTGCGCGGAAGCCCATGTAAATTTTTTCCCCTAAAAATAATCTTTTATTAATTAAATCTACCTCTTCTATTTGTATTTACTGTATGTAATGCATCTGTTCTATCCTACCGGCTCCTGCGGTGATTTTACAATACACGGCAGATGAATTGCCGGCTTTTATATATATATATATATATATATATATATATACATATAAGCAAAAATTTGAAATGAAGGCAGCACTCCATATTTTCCAATGTGGAAAAAAGATGAACTTTATTCAGACCCACAAGTCTGGGCGACGTTTCGGCTCACACTGAGCCTTTGTCAATATATATATATATATATATATATATATATATATATATATATGTGTCACTGACATCTGCATATCTCTGTATTCTATTTGTATATCCATTCTATCTATTCAATTCTAACCTGTCACTCCGCGATTTAACTGTACACGGCAGATGAATTGCTGTCTTTTATTCTATGTATCTATCTATTATATATATATATATATATATATATCTATATGTTTTGAAGAATATTTCCTTTGAAAACGATGTGTAAATGACATAGAGAATTGCTCTCTGTAAAAGCTCATGTTAAAATTGCATTGCAGTCTTATAGCAATCACACTGCATTTGGATGTAAATTGGATGCTAAGTATGAATACCGTATATACTCGAGTATAAGCCGACCCGAGTATAAGCCGACCCCCCTAATTTTGCCACAAAAAACTGGGAAAACTTATTGACTCGAGTATAAGCCTAGGGTGGAAATGCAGCAGCTACCGGTGAATTTCAAAAATAAAAATAGATCATTATTTCCCCATATCTGTGCCATATAGTGCTCTGCATTTCCCCATAGCTGTGCCATGTAGTGCTCTGCACCGTTCATTATTTCCCCATAGCTGTGCCATATAGTGCTCTGCACTGTTCATTATTGCCCCATATAGTGCTCTGCACCGTTCATTATTGCCCTATAGCTGTGCCCCATATAGTGCTCTGCGCCGTTCATTATTGCCCTATAGCTGTGCCCCATATAGTGCTCTGCGCCGTTCATTATTGCCCTATAGCTGTGCCCCATATAGTGCTTTGCACCGTTCATTATTGCCTTATAGCTGTGCCCCATATAGTGCTCTGCACCGTTCATTATTGCCCTATAGCTGTGCCCCATATAGTGCTCTGCACCGTTCATTATTGCCTTATAGCTGTGCCCCATATAGTGCTCTGCACCGTTCATTATTGCCCTATAGCTGTGCCCCATATAGTGCTCTGCACCGTTCATTATTGCCCTATAGCTGTGCCCCATATAGTGCTCTGCACCGTTCATTATTGCCCTATAGCTGTGCCCCATATAGTGCTCTGCACCGTTCATATTTCCCCATAGAAAGCTGTGCCATTGTCGCTGCTGCTGCTGCTGCAGTAAAAAAAAAAAAAAAAAACACATACTCACCTCTCTTGCTTGCAGCTCCCGGCGTCCGGTCCCGGCGTCTCGTCCTGGCGTCTCTGCACTGACTGATCAGGCAGAGGGCGCCGCGCACACTATATGCGTCATCGTGCCCTCTGACCTGAACAGTCAGAGCGCAGAGACGCCGGGAAGATGGAGCGGCGCCCGGCGGCTGGAACGTGGACAGGTGACTATGCGATACTTACCTGGTCCTGGCGTCCGGCTCCCTCTGCCTGTCACAGCTGTCTTCGGTGCCGCAGCTTCTTCCTCTATCAGCGGTCACCGTTACCGCTGATTAGAGAAATGAATAGGCGGCTCCACCCCTATGGGAGGTGGAGCCGCCTATTCATTTCTCTAATGAGCGGTCACACGTGACCGCTGATAGAGGAAGAACTGCAGCACCGAAGACCGTGGGACGGCAGGGGGAGCGTCAGGACCGCTGGAAGCAGGTAAGTATGCATCAGCGCCCTCACCCGCCGACCCTGCCACCCACCTTGACTCGAGTATAAGCCGAGAGGGGCACTTTCAGCCCAAAAATTTGGGCTGAAAATCTCGGCTTATACTCGAGTATATACGGTAAGTGGATTATACTCGCATAAAAAACGCATGACACTTGCATTACACTTGTCCGACTCTCCTGCATCAAAATCGGACACATTTTAAAATGACTTGTGTGACTCCAACCTTATGATGATTGAATTATAGGAGCAGGCTGGATCCTTGAAAGGGAGTTGGTACTTTAAATCATTGTCTTCTTGTGTTAAATTTGGTTACATGTTACATCCAAAGAAACACATGCAGTCATTTTTTATTTGCAGCCAAAGATATTTACAGCCAAGGACATTAATACTTGCCAGACGTCCCCTAAATCAACTATTTATCAGATCATCAAGAACTTCACAGCGAGTGGTTCAAGGGTCTGATGAAGGCTTTAGGGTGCCCAAGAAAATTTAGCTAGTGCCAGGATCTATATCAGGATTAGGAGGATTCAGCAACATGATCAGCTGAACACTAGTTCCTTAGGAATGGCAGCAGGCTGGTTTCAGTGCATCTTCTTCACACGCAGTGAGTGATATCTTTTGAAGGGAGGCCTGGTGTCAAAAAGAACAGCAAAGTTATTTCCAAGAAAAAAGCATCATAAACAGACTAACATTCTGTAAGCAGTACAGGTTTTGGACTCCAGAGGACTGAAGTTATTTTCTCTGATGAAATTCCCTTTAGACTGTTTGGGAGATATGGAAGAATGATTGTCCGGAGAAGAAAAGGTGAGAACTACCATGAGTCCTGTGTCATGCCAACATTGAAGCATCTTGAAACCATTCATGTGTAGAGTTGCTTTTCATCCAAGAGAGTGGGCTCACTTACACAAGAACACTGTCAGGAATAAAGAAAGGTATCTAAACATTCTCAAAGAGCAATGTGTACCAACCATCCAACCATCCAGGAACAATTTGCTGATGAACAATGCTTTTTCCAGCATGATGGAGCACCATGCCACATAGCGAAAAGTGGTTCAGTGAAAAAAACATTGAAATTTTGGGTTCATTGTCAGGAAAATCCCAGGTCTCAATCCCATTGAGAACCTGTGTTGAATCCTCAAAAAGTGAGCGAAAGAAGAAAAACACAGAAATTGGTATAAACTCCAAGTACTGATTTAGCCCAGAAGCTATTATCCAGCATGCCTGAGCAGATTTTAGAAGTCTTGAAAAACTCGGGTAAACACTGTAAATATTAGAGTCTTTGCATAAACTTGATATAATTGTTAATACAAGTATAAAAACTTATAAAATGCTTATAATTGTACTTCAGTAACCATTGAAACATATGACTAAAAGATCAAAAAACACTGAAGCAGTGAAGTTTGTGCAAACCAAAATTTATGTCAATCTGAAAACATTTAGGCACAACTATGTACCCCTTCAAGGCAACAGTATTACCAACACTATAACTAATCGGCTTGGAGCTAGTGCTGGCAAGTATATTAAGAATAGTCTATCTACTGCAGCAACAGTCTTTGTTTTCAGTCCCTGTTGCATTACCAAGTTGCAGTGGCCTATTTCAGCAAGATAATGTGCCCTGCTACACTTAAAAAATAGTTGCTAAATTTGACTTGGCCTTCAAATTCCCTGAATCTCAATCCAATTTGGGGGTATGTGGTGGAAAAAAGTCTGATCCATGGACCATCCATCTCACAATTTGCTGTACCCAAAGGCGCTGCTACAAACTTCTGGTGCCAGATACTATTGAGTACCTTCAGTGGTACTTTATTTAATTCCTCAATTGGTCAGCTGGTTTGGAAGCAAAGTAAGAACTTACACAATATTAGGTTGGTTTAATGTCTTGATTGGTCGCTGTACATCACCAATAAGCTTTTCCATCTCTCTTTCTATGAAACTCCCTCCATCTCAGTTTTTTTCCCTCCATCCTACTTAAAAAGATTTTCACCTTGGGCTGTGTAAATTAGTGTGTCTAATGCTATGTCTTCGCTCTAATTAAGGACATTTGAAAAACATTACCACATCAAAGCTAAGGTCATAGGTGAGATATCCTACCAGACCAGTTAAGATGCATTTACACTGCATGATTATCAACAAGAATTCCTAGGAACGCTTGCTTAACAATAATGGTTTAGTCTACACAAGTTTCTAATCATCTGACAAACGTACAGAACACTTGTTTCTAAGTTAACTGTTATTTCGTGCAAAAAATCACTGTTTTCCACAGGGCATCGTCCAACTGACAAACATGTGGTCATTTAACACTGAACATAACAGTGTAAATGGACTTGGCACATCAATTAATTGAACGAGTGACCCCAAAAGAGTAATATCGTAATCAAAGCGTTAGGGTGATGATCATGATAATTTTGAATATTTGTAGCAATGACATTGTAATTTCATAAACTGTAAAAATGGTAAAACATTTAGCATTGTGATTACTTAAAGATATTGGTATAACATCATACGGGGTGTAGTTCTCTGGACTCCTTCTATGAAACAGAATTATGAGCCACTCTGTGACAGCAACTCCCATTCTGTAGACTAAAACCATCCTTGCATTGCATGGACAACTGAATGGCTGCCATTAAGTTGTCCATGTAATGTAAGGATGGTTTTAGTTTGGCCACACATTTTCTTTGCAGGAGCTTTTAAGAGGCTCAGGGTTAAAAACATGCAAGCACAGAAACTTAACTTTACTGTAGATGGAGCACCAATTGTAGTGCTTACAGGCAATATGTTTGCAATTACTAGCTTGATATACATTTTGGTGGTTACAATCTATGGCGCACAATTAGGCAGCATTAGGGGTCCCTGGGCAATTTCCTTGGGGACCCACAGCCTCTACAGCAGGAGCTACACTGATTATGGTATTAAAACTGTTTAAAAAATAAAAAATACACATATTTGGTATTGCTTGCATTTGTAAAAGTCCAGTCTATCAAAATATAAAATAAATTAATCCGATCGGTAAACGGCGTAAAATAATCAAAACGCTACAATTATGTTTTTTTGGCTGCCGCAACATTGCAAAAAGAGGAGATCAAAGCTTTGTATCTGCCCCAAAATGGTATCAGTAAAAACATACGCTCATGGCACAAAAAATAAGCCCTCACGCAGCCCCATACCCGAAAAATAAAGATATTGCAGGTCTCAGAACATGGCAACAAAAGCAAAAATTTTTGTTTTAACAAATTTCAGATTTTTTTCATCTTTTAAAAAAACATGAACTATACATGTATGGTATCAATCTACACAAACTGACCTGCTGGAGAATTATATTACCAGGTCAGTTTTAACATATAGTGAACGTGGTAAATCAAAAACTCAAAAAACTAATGTGAAATTGCACTTTTCTTTTAACAATTTTAACGCACTTAGAATTTTTTTACACGCTTCCCAGTATATTAACCCCTTTAAGACATGTCGGACTCCCTCCCTTTGATGTTGGCTGTGGCGCTGAGTCCACATCTTTTCCAGCACATGTCAGCAGTTTTGAACAGCTAACATGTGCCTCTAACAGCCGCAGGTGGAATAGCTTAGTTAAATGCCGCTGTCCATCTGACAGCGGCATTTAACGCGATCTTCCGGCAATCACACTGGAAATCCCACCCATCGGTAACCCCGTCATGTGGTCGCGGGTCACCAGACCTCTATGGTTGTCATAGCCGAATTGCTATAAGCGCAGCCCGATTGTCAGCTCTCATAGCGACAGAGCAATTTTGCTATATACAGGCTATTTGATCATTGCCTGTCGGATTATGTCAGCTTCTAGTCTCCCATGCATGAAGCATGCCAAAAGTAAAAAAAAAGTTTTTAAAAATATTTAAAAAATGAAAAATATATAAAAGTTCAAATAATAATAATAATAATAATAATTTTTATTTATATAGCGCCAACATATTCCGCAGCGCTTTACAAATTATAGAGGGGACTTGTACATACAATAGACATTACAGCATAACAGAAATACAGTTCAAAACAGATACCAAGAGGAGTGAGGGCCCTGCTCGCAAGCTTACAATCTATGAGGAAAAGGGGAGACACAAGAGGTGGATGGTAACAATTGCTATAGTTATTCGGACCAGCCATAGTGTAAGGCTCGGGTGTTCATGTAAAGCTGCATGAACCAGTTAACTGCCTAAGTATGTGTGGCAAATACCCCTAGGGGTGCCACAAATGTTTCAGTGCCTCAGTCTTTCATTTGGACAATAGCCATCTATCCAGGATCGGGATCGTCACCGCTGGGAGAATCTGCTGCTGATCAAGTAAGTGCCTGTCCCCTCATGATACCCCTTACACTGTGCATTGCCTGAGGCCACAGCACCGGGTCAAGCCACCCGTGACATCCCCCTCAAGAGACAGACTCCATTGGTCCGGTGCTGGGTATCCCGGTCTCCTGGGCGTCACAATTGGCGACACGAACAGGATCTAGCCAGCCCGTATACCGGGTATTGTGTGCCGTGATTGGAGCCCAAAACTGTGAAAACTGGGATGAAAAATCTTGAAAATTGACTTTATTAAAGAAAAATCCATTCCCCATTGAAAACTATTGAAAGTGACTTTTCCCCATTGGTTATAATGGAGTAAAGATGGCCGCCATCCCCTGAGGTAATCACTTCATAACCGTTAGGCACGAGACTGTTAATTGAGCTACGCCATCACCTGAGCCCCAGTCTAACTGAAAAACTTCAGAATCCGCCATTACAGAGCGCGGTGGGTGGGAGCAGCAGGGGGCGTGTCATTGTGGGCGGCACCAAGCTGAGCGCTCTGACATCAGAGTAAGGGGAAAATCGATCCTGCTGCACAGCGGAACGAATCTACACTATCCCGACGGAAGCGGAGGACCGGAAGGGTCCAGATTAACTAAGGGGGCACAGTATGTCGCAGCACGGAGACGCCGCAGCACCCGGCAACGCTAATGCAGCTAAAAGACAGAGTGTCAATAGAGAGTCCGGCAGCGCAGCGGTGCAAGGAGTGGCGCCCATCATGCCGGTGCTGATGCCATATACCCCGGGTGGCCCATGGCTTCCAATGTATGAAGGTGAGCCTAATACCCTTGACGATTTCAGAGAAAAGATGCTGGCCCATTTTGACATGTTCCCTGTGGGTGAAGTTCAGCGTGTTAGTCTCCTGATGATGCAGTTAAGTGGCCATGCTAAGCGAGAAGTCACAGCATGGGCAGCTGATCTAAAAGGCACTGTTGAACGCATATTTGCTGGATTAAAAGCTACATTTGAAACCACGGCCAGCAGCAAAGCTAAAATACGATTCTTTAATTGCAAACAAAAAGCTAATGAGGGCGTGAGAGACTTTGCCTTAAACCTGCAGGAAGCCCTTAAATCACTTACACTGGCTGAACCCATTTTTAACACCGGAGCGGATAAACTGCTAAGAGATCAATTTATTGAGAGACTCTACACCCCTTCTCACCGGGGGCATGTGAGCATGCTTGTTTTTAAGAACCCTGAATTGACATTTGCCCAATTAAAGGAGAGCGCTATACGTCTCCAGCTGGCAGAGGCACCTCGGGATCAGGATCCTGCGCAACCCATGGCAGAGGCACCTCAACAACAGGGAGTGCCAGTGACATCAGCTATGTCTGGGGCCATTGCTAAGCCCCTGGGGCCCAGTACTAATGAGGCTCTTCAACAAAAGCTTGACTCTTTAGCTGATGTTGTTGCTTCAATGGCTAAAACCATGCAGGAGATGAGAGGACACAAGATGGAGTTGGCAAACTGTAGAGAGGATGTTCCATGGATGAGACCCCGGAGATACCCGACATGGAGAAGACGACCCCGCGACCGCTACCAACCGGATGGACAGCCCATTTGCCGCCGTTGCCAGCAGCCGGGCCACTTTGCACGAGATTGTGATTTAAACGGGAATCCCCTGGGAATGCGGGCCGCTTCGCAGGAATGAACTTTCAAGGCCCAACACCCTGGCACGACAGGTACATCGGAGGACGACACATTATCCCTATCGTGCTGGACGGAATTCCCCTCAACGCTTTGCTGGACACAGGTTCCCAGATTTCATCTATACCGTATATCCTTTATAAGAGGTACTGGGCTGATGCAGATATTGATAAAGGGCCCTCTGATGTTGAACTAGATATATGGGCCAGTAATGGTAAGTTGGTACCGAAACTAGGATTCAGGGAGATGACCATAAAGATTGGTAAAGTAGAACTGAAGAAACAGGGTATAGTTGTTGTTGATGTTGACCGGCGGAACTGTGAACCAACTGTATTGATAGGAATGAATGTGTTAGAGAACTGCTTTTCCGAAGTCATTTCTGTCTTACAGCAAATTGCTGAAACTGCCCAATCCTGCCAGCAGAGAGTTCTCCGGAGGGAAATAAAAGTATTGATGTTAAGGCAACAGGTAGAAGTTGCAGGTGGAGAAATCGGCAGTGTGAGGGTAAGTGATCCAACGTCTATTGTAATCCCACCAAAAACAGAAATGCTGGTATGGTGTAGAGCAGCCATTGGTACTAAGGGACGAGATTATCAAGCCTTAATAGAACCAGTGTACACCGACAGCAGGCCCACTATACTCACAGCACGAGGGATAGTCGAGGTACACCGGGGACGAGTGCCGGTACGACTTTTGAACTGTGGAGAGGAAGAGGTCACTTTGCCAAGGTATGCTACAATGGCAAAGCTATATACTGTTGACAACAATGCCATCACAACCATTGAGCCCTTAGAACCAACCTGTCAGGTGGAAGGCAATGGCTCAGATGGAGAAATGGAGGATTGGTGCCAACAGCTACACGTGGGCATAAATTCAACACCTACCCATCAAAAACAAGGGGTGTATAGGCTAGTGACGGAATATGAACAAGTCTTCAGTAAACACCCATTGGACTTCGGACGGATAGAAGGGGTAGAACACACAATCCCCACAGGTGACCATCCCCCAATAAAAGAAAGATATAGACCCATACCGCCCGCTCACTATCAATGTGCAAAAGATATGCTGAGAGAAATGAAACGGGCCGGGGTAATAAGAGACAGCTGTAGCCCCTGGGCGGCCCCTCTAGTGATTGTCAAAAAAAAGGACGGAACCATGAGAATGTGCGTAGACTACCGGAAGATTAACAACATCACCCATAAAGACGCCTACCCCTTGCCTAGGATAGAAGAGTCCTTAACTGCTTTGAAATCTGCTAATTATTTTTCCACCTTAGACTTAACAAGCGGGTATTGGCAAGTCCCTGTGGCTGAGAGAGATAAGGAAAAGACGGCATTCACCACACCAATGGGTCTAAGTGAATTTAATCGCATGCCGTTCGGACTCTGCAACGCATCCGGTACCTTCCAGCGGCTGATGGAATGCTGCCTCGGACACAAGAACTTCGAGACCGTCCTCCTGTACCTAGATGATGTGATCGTCTACTCAAAGACTTACGAACAACACTTAATAGACCTGGCAGAAGTGTTCGAAGCCTTATCCAGGTATGGCATGAAAGTCAAGCCATCCAAATGTCACCTTCTCAAGCCAAAGGTACAGTACCTGGGACACATCGTGAGTTCGGAGGGAGTAGCACCAGATCCCGAGAAAATAAGCGCCATAAGGGATTGGCCAAGACCTACCAGCGCAAAAGAAGTGAGACAATTCCTGGGATTGGTGGGTTACTATCGCAGATTTATAAAAGGATTTACCAAGTTGGCAGCACCATTTCAAGATGCCTTGGTAGGGCAGACGAAGAAACCTTCAAACCGAAACCCTCCTTTCCAGTGGAACGACGAAAGGGAAGACTCCTTTGAACAACTAAAGAAGGCACTAACCGGAGAGGAGGTTCTGGCATACCCAGATTACCATCAGCCTTTCATCCTCTACACCGATGCCAGCAATGTGGGACTAGGAGCGGTGCTGTCACAAAAGCAAGAAGGTCGGGAGAAAGTCATCGCCTTTGCAAGTAGAAAGCTCCGGCCTACTGAAAGAAATCCAGAAAATTATAGCTCCTTCAAATTGGAACTACTGGCAGTAGTTTGGGCTGTGACGGAACGTTTCAAACACTATCTGGCCGCTGCAGAATTTATTGTCTATACTGACAACAATCCGTTGACCCACCTGGACACAGCCAAATTAGGTGCGTTAGAACAGCGATGGATAGCCCGGTTATCTAATTACAACTTCAAGATCAAGTATCGAGCAGGTCACAAGAATGGAAATGCCGATGCCCTATCCCGGATGCCACACTTGAGAGATGTAGAAGAAGAAACAGGGGAGCTTGAAGAAATTGAACTACCAGCCTTCCATCATCCCAAGGCAAAACATCATCAGTCAAGTACCTATCAGAAACAACAAGAGGTGAATTTTAATCCGTTAGCACACCATAGATGGGCTGACACCCAAGACAGCAATCCGGCTGTGAAGTTGGTGAAGGAACTGTTAACTGAGCAAAGTGCATATCCCGATGAGGATGCCCCAGAAGAGACGCATCAACTCTGGAAAGAGAGAGGCAAAATGTTCCTGTATCAAGGGAAGCTCTGTAGAAGGTACACCAATCCGAAAACACATGAATTGGTTTGGCAGATTATCGTGCCTAAACAAGATGTCAAGATGGTCCTCGAAGCTTACCATAATGGTGCTGGTCACTTTGGTTGGAAAAAGTTAGAAGCACTTCTAAGAGAAAGATTTTATTGGGTCGGGATGAGAAAATCAATCAAACAGTGGTGCAGAAATTGTGGCCCGTGCAACCTCAGAAGAAACGATCAAAAGAACCAAAGAGCACCACTGCAGCCCATAATCACCAAACAACCACTTGAACTTGTAGCCATAGATCACGTGAAGTTGATACCAAGCCGGTCCGGCTATGTTTATGCCTTGACCATCGTGGACCATTATTCACGATTCTTGGTAGTAGTACCCGTAAAAGATCTGACAGCAAAAACAGCAGCCAAAGCGTTCCAAACATACTTTTGTAGACCCCATGGATATCCGGAACAGGTTCTCACCGACCAAGGTACAGCCTTTGAATCAGAGATCTTCAGAGAATTCTGTAATATGTATGGTTGCAAAAAGATCCGGACGACGGCCTATCATCCACAAACAAACGGCTTATGCGAGAAGATGAACCATATTGTAATAGACCTACTAAAGACTTTACCTGAGACAGAAAGGAATCAATGGCCAGAGAAATTGCCTGACTTGGTGGATCTGTATAATCATGTCCCGGTGAGCTCCACCAACTGCACCCCAGCTTACCTTATGCGTGCAAGACCCGGCCAATTACCAATCGATCTAGAAATGGGAATTCTGAAACCAGACGCAGAAGTTCAAGACTCCAATTGGGATATCATACGGCAAAAGCAGTATCGCCAAGTGCAAGAGAGTGTGGAAAGAAGCCTTCAGCAAACTAGAGAAAGACAAGAGCGAACTTTCAACCAGAATGCTCTAGCGACCCCATTAAGACCGGGTGACCAAGTGCTCAAGAGAAATCGTCGAACCAATAAACTGGACAATCAGTGGGAAGCCGTACCCTACACAGTTTTACCAACAAGAGTGGATAATCCTAAAATGTGTCTCATTAGCAAAAACGGAGGCTTAACATCTGTACTAGTGTCAAGAGACAATCTTAAATTGTGTCCGGAAGCATTGAAAGAGCCAGACGTTGTCCAGCCAGAACCAGAAGTTATTCAACCCATACAGGTTCAACCAGTAAAGGAAAAAGAAGAGGAAGTGTATCACACCTGTATAGGAGACTTTCCCAAAACCCTACTAACATACCATGGTGCAGTAGTGGTTCCCATGGTGGCCTTTTACCCAACACCGAACCCAATACCAGAAGTCCCAAGACAGGAAGAGGCTGACCCCGTACTACAGGAGGTTCCAGGCCAGGAAGAACAGATTCCTGGTCAGAGTAATCCCATTCACGGTGGACTTGCCAACTCCATAGTCGTGGAATTATCTTTAGCAGAGCGGGCAGATACTACATCCGCAGTAGACAGTAGTACACCACATGAAGAGACACCGCTATTACGTAGATCACAGCGTAGTACCCAGGGTCAATTACCGGCCAGGTATGCAGATTACCAACTATAAAGCTCATAATGTGAATTGTATATATGTTATGCCGTATATAGTTAAACAGAAAATGTAGTATAGTCATTGTTATCAGTCTGCAACGTTTAAGCCCAGTGCCTACAGAGACTTGTCTGTATGAACTTATTGCATATTCTTGAACTTTTTATCAGCCCGGAGGCACTAAATCAAAGCTCCGGAAAGACTGCTTTTTGAACTTTGCTTTTTGCTCTTTTTGAACTTTCTTTAGACTTTATATTGATAACTCCATTGGAAAAATGGAACTAAATTCCTGGACACTAAGTACAGTGCCTTTCCTAATACCTTCAAGGATAGAACTGTATTAATGGACACTATTTGAAGTGACTTTTTTACAGAACTCTATTTTTGTTTCCTTGAGTGGTTTTTGTAACTTTTCATTTTTAAGACTCTGTACATATTAATTGTTATTTCAAAATGTTATTGTCCCACAGTCCCGGAGTACTGTTCTTAACTAAGGGGGAATGTGGCACCCCTAGGGGTATTTGCCACAAAAATAGTTACTGACAGTAAGTACAAATACTAAAATAGCAAGACTGCACTACCACCTCCGGCAAGAAGGGGGAGCTCCAGAGACTCCCCTTGATCCATTCTGGTCTGAGAGAAGAAATGGCAGTTGGGCTAAGGAGCTGATAGTGAGAGGTCATACAGCTGAATTTCTAACAGCCCTGTGACAGTTTCCAGGCCTAAATCACCGGCCTGAGGAGAAGAGGGATATAGAAAAAGGACATTGTGAGAACCGGGTAGCATTAATCACTACCCAGAACAGGCGCAAAGACGGATACCGGATCCGTGGCTGTATTCATTATATATAATACAGCAACCGGAAAAACGTGAGGTGATATCAGCTTCACTAGGGCCGGACGCAGCAACAGACACAGAGTTCAGCAGTACTCCCGGAGGGGGTAAACCGATAAAAGGACTCGGGTTGCCCGTCGAACCAGGACCCGGAGGGGACAGATTGGGCCGGCAGCCAGTTCACATACAGCAGCAGGGCCACACAGAAATTGCGCACAATAAGAGGCGAAGACCCCGGCAGGGTCAAAGTAACTCAGAGTTCCCATACAGACTCCGGTGACAGGACTGGTTGTAAATCCTTTTATGTTAAAGTAAACTGGTTAAACGTTTCAGTGCCTCAGTCTTTCATTTGGACAATAGCCATCTATCCAGGATCGGGATCGTCACCGCTGGGAGAATCTGCTGCTGATCAAGTAAGTGCCTGTCCCCTCATGATACCCCTTACACTGTGCATTGCCTGAGGCCACAGCACCGGGTCAAGCCACCCGTGACATCCCCCTCAAGAGACAGACTCCATTGGTCCGGTGCTGGGTATCCCGGTCTCCTGGGCGTCACATATGCAGCAGTACAGACACAGAGGGCTATTAACTGCATAAAGTGAATGAGAACATAGTGCGAGGAATCTGTTTTGTTTTTGTTTTGTTTTTTTTAAATAGGCCACACAGGGATCGTTAGGTTAATGCATTGAGGCGGTAGGCCAGTCTGAACAAATGAGTTTTTAGGGCACGCTTAAAACTGTGGGGATTGGGAATTAATCGTATTAACCTAGGTAGTGCATTCCAAAGAATCGGCGCAGCACGTGTAAAGTCTTGGAGACGGGAGTGGGAGGTTCTGATTATTGAGGATGCTATCCTGAGGTCATTAGCGGAGCGGAGGGCACGGGTAGGGTGGTAGACTGAGACCAGAGAGGAGATGTAGGGTGGTGTAGAGCCATGGAGTGCTTTGTGGATGAGGGTAGTAGTTTTGTACTGGATTCTGGAGTGGATGGGTAGCCAGTGTAATGACTGGCACAAGGTAGAGGCATTGGTGTAACGGTTGGTGAGGAATATGATCCTGGCAGCAGCATTCAGGACAGATTGCAGCGGGGAAAGTTTGGTAAGAGGGAGGCCGATTCAAATCATCCTCCTTTCACCCCATTCAAAATAAAACATTAAAACAAAAAAAATCAAACATACACATATTTGGTATCGCCGTGTTCAGAATCGCCCAATCTATCAATATAAAGAAAGAATAAACCAATCGCTAAATGGCGTAACAAGAAAAAAAATCAGAATTACATTTTTTTGGTTGCCGCAACATTGCATTAAAATGCAATAACGGGCGATGAATATATATCTGCACCAAAATGGTATAATTAAAAACGGCAGCTAGGCACACAAAAAATAAACACTCACCCAACCCAAGATCATGGAAAATAAATACGTTACGAGTATCGGAAAATGGCGCAATTTTTTTTTTTTAACAAACCTTTGATTTTTTTTCACCACTTAGCTAAAAACTGTTTTCCCGTTTTCCAGTACACGATATGTTAAAATCGATGGAGTCATTCAAAACTACAACTCATCCTGCAAAAAAAACAAGCCCTCACATGGCCATTTTGACAAAAAAAATAAAAAAGTTATGGCTCTGGGAAGACAAGGAGCAAAAAATGAAAATACAAAACCAAAAATACCTCTGGTCGTTAAGGGGTTAAGTAGTAAAATGCATGGTGTACTTCCAACTTGCAACTTGTCCCGCAAAAAGCAAGCCCTCATACGGCTATGTGGACAGAAAAATAAAAAAAAGTTATGGATCTTGGAAGAAGGGGGGAAACAAAAACATAAAAACCAAAAATTGCCCAGGGGTGAAGGGGTTAAATTCCTTGTAGCAGCCATATAATAGCAGTCCAAGAGCTCCCTGCAGGCTTCATTCTTCCGATGTTCATGATGGCTTTGCTAACAAACTTAAAAAAAATCATATCTATAACATGTTATTAGGGTTAGGGTACCGCCTTAATTCCTAAATGTGTACACAGTTTAAGGCTAAATTTAAAAGGCATTAAGTTAAACATTTCCACTAGTGACCACCCTAGTGACTCCATAACAACACAAGACAAGAAGAGTTTTCAAAGAGATTTTGGAACACTGGGATAGTGATTAATAATTCAAAATTAGCTATTTTTCATGCAAAATATGAGTCCAGTATGAAGTAAATAGGAGCTCTTAGCTAAAAATTACATTTACGTAGATGACCCTATGAAACATTCTTCTTACTGACTGTCCAGTTTGTAAAACCTATTTCATTAAAGGAGTTGTCTGGTCCTAAAATGCTAAGTCTGCAGTCACTGTGAGACTGCACAGTGCATGGATTTGGTGGTTTCTGAGATGGGAACGGTGGTGATGTATGTGATATACATACTCTTGGGCAGAAGACATCTAGTGGGTTTGGCCTTGCTCCATACAAGTGTATGGAGCGAGAGTGAAGACATTTTGTGGGTGCGGCCGTCCAGTGGGTGCAGAAGACATGTCTATGTATGTGTTCAGTATACATTTGCTCTGTGTGTAAATGTATGTGTGCTGTGTGTATGCTTTCTTATGTGTGTGTAATATATGGTGTGTATGCAGCATCTACATTTATAAATATCCGCAGTGCAGATAAGAGTTCATAGGTATAAACATGTCAGTAATTACCCACCAAATTAACAATATGTTGCTGATTAATCGTGTGATTGTATTTTTTATGGCAGAACAAAAATCATTGTACTCAGCAGCACATCGCCTGGTGTAAGCTGCAGAAGTGCTTCTGAGAACATTATACTGTATGGGGACTGATTGATCTGTTAGGCTATGTGTGCACGTTGCGTATTTGTTTGCAGAAATTTCTGCAAGGTTTCTGTGAAACTAGTCACTTCTCACTGCCAAGCTGTAAGTCAGAGTGGTCAAGGAGTTCATGGTCGGAAGCCAGGAGAGTACATCATAAACAGAAGAAAGAGACAAAAGCATAGTCAGGTAACGTTCCGAGGTTAGAGTACTGGGAAGATAACCGATCAGAGCTGAAGGGGTTAAACAGGCAGGTAGTCAGAACAAAGTTCAAGGTCAGGCAACAGATCAAACATATAGAACTCAAGGCACAGAGAGCACAGCACAAACCTCAGAAGATGAATGTACGTTTGGCAGTGTTCTGGGAAACTCAGCTCAGTTAAGAAGCATGGCCATTAAGTGGAATAATGAACACATGAGACAGCCGACGCCTCACAGTCTCAGACTGGATAGACGAGCTGTCAATCAACACACCCCTGTACCAGATTGGATGGCCAAGCTGTCGATCACAGTACTGACGGCTTTAGCACACCCCTATACCAGACTGGACAGCCGAGCTGTCAGTTACTGTATCTCAGACACCCTGAGGGGTGAAACCGTGACAGTACCCCCTCTTCTACGGAGCCCACTGAACCCTCAGGCTTCCCAGGAAATTTTAGATGGAAGGCCCTGACTAATCGATTGGCCTTCACATCTCGAGCAGGGACCCAGGATCTCTCCTCTTGTCCATATCCCCTCCAGTGGATGAAGTACTGGAGGGAATTACGGACCCTCTGAGAATCCACAATCCTCTGAACCTCATATTCCAGGCCACCATCTACAGAAATCGGATGAGGTGTTGATGAGGCAGACAAGGCAGAAGGGATATACTCCTTTTATAGGGATTTATGGAATACATTAGGGATGCGAAGGGATGGAGAAGCTTTAACCTAAATGCCACAGGATTGACCACCTCTAGGATCTCATATGGACCAATACATTTTGGACCCAACTTCGCCGATCGCACTTTAAGTTTAATGTTCCTAGACGACAACCAAACCTTATCTCCAATCTTAAAAGCAGGACCCACCGACCATTTTCTATTGGCCTTTCGTTTTTGGTGAATCTGAGCAGTCCCAATATTCTTTTCAACCACCCTCCAGACATCCCTAAGTCTCTGCATGACGACCTCCACCCCAGAGCATTCAGAACTAATCATAGAAAATTTGCCAAAATGGGGATGAAAACCAAAATTACAGAGAAGGGCGAGGTTCCAGTAGATTGGTTTACTCGACTGTTGAAAGCAAACTCAGCGAGAGGTAAAAACGAAGACCAGTCCTCCTGTCGCGCTGCCACAAAGCACCTTAAAATTTGTTTCAAAGATTGATTCGTCCTCTCAGTCTAACCATTGGTTTCAGGGTGATAAACCAATGAAAATGACAAGTCAATCCCTAGTTTATTGCAAAAAGCTTTCCAAAATTTAGACACAAATTGTACTCCCCTATCAGACACAATGTTCAGAGGGATACCATGTAATCTTACAATATGAGAGATGAACAACCTGGAGAGTGTCTCTGCATTAGGTAATCCTGACAAAGGAACAAAATGAGCTTGTTTGCTGAATCAATCAAATACCACCCAAATAGCAGTCTTCCTATCAGAGGCAAATCAGTAATGAAATCCATGGACAAATGAGTCCATGGTCTTTCTGGTATAGGCAATGGAGCCAATTCCCCAGTCGGCTAGCTATGACTGACTTTGGCGCATGCGTAGACTTCACAAGCAGATACAAAATCCTTAATATCCTTATGCATGGATGGCAACCAAAAAAGTCTAGCAATGGAGTTTATTGTGGCAGTAAACCCAGGATGACCACTTAAAAAGGAATAACGAAATTCCTGTAACACCCGCAATCTTAGGTACACAGGCACAAATCATTTGGACCCTGAGGAAGCAGAAGGAGCCAACGACTGGGCTTTACGAATCTCCTCTTCCAGCTCTGAGGTTACCATAGGCACCAAAATACCCCAAGGAATAATGGAGGATGGAGGTTCTGGAGGAGAAATGGAATTTAGACTAAGAGATTAGGCATCAGCTTTCACATTCATAGACCCTGACCAGAATTTAATAGAAAAATTAAATTGAGAGAAAAACAAGGACCATCTGGCCTTTCTAGGAGTTCCAAGGTCAGAAGCCAGAAGAGTACATCATAAACAGTAGGAAGAGACAAAAGTGTAGTCAGGTAACGCTCCTAGGTTAGAGTACCGGGAGGATAACAGATCAGAGCTGACGGAGTTAAACAGGCGGGTAGTCAGAACAAAGTCCAAGGTCAGGCAACAGATCAAACATATAGAACTGAAGGTACAGAGAGCACAGCACAAACCTCACAAGATGAATGTACGTTTGGCAGTGTTCTGGGAAACTCAGCTCAGTTAAGAAGCATGGCCATTAAGTGGAATAATGAACACATGAGACAGCCGACGTCTCACAGTCTCAGACTGAATAGTCAAGCAGTCAATCAACACACTGACAGCTCAGCACGCCCCTGTACCAGATTGGATGGCCAAGCTGTCAATCAGTATTGACAGCTTCAGCACATCCCTATACCAGATTGAATGGCCGAGCTGTCAGTAACTGCATCCCAGACACCCTGAGGGGTGGAAGAGTGACTGTTCATGCATCTTTTGGCTGAAAATACGCATTTTTTATGCCTTTTTGAATGCATTTTTTTCATGCGTTTTGAACTCCCAGTGGCACAGTGATACAGTGTGAGAGTGATCACCTCCTGTAAGTGTATCGCCGACGGCCGGGTGAGATCGACGTGGGACATTCGGTATTAACCCCTTTCTGACATCGGACGTACTATTCCGTCAATGTGGGGTGGGCCTTAATTCCCATGGATGGAATAGTACGTCCAGCACGATCGGCCGCGCTCACAAGGGGAGCGCGGCCGATCGCTGCCTGGTGTCAGCTGCCTATCGCAGCTGACATCCGGCACTATGTGCCAGGAGCGGTCACGGACCGCCCCCGGCACATTAACCCCCGGTGTGTAGGCGGTATAGGGAAGCATCGCGCAGGGAGGGGGCTCCCTGCGTGCTTCCCTGAGCCCCCCGCAGCAATGCGATGTGCTCGCGTTGCTGCGAGGGTCTCTTTACCTCCCTCCCTGTAGAAGGCCTGGATCCAAGATGGCCGTGGCATACGGGTCCTGCAGAGAGGGAGGTGGCTTACCAAGTGCCTGCTCAGAGCAGGCGCTTGGTAAGCCTGCAGTGCTCTCAGACAGATTGGTGATCTGACAGAGTGCTGTGCAAACTGTCAGATCAGCGATCTGTGATGTCCCCCCCTGGGACAAAGTAAAATAGTTTTTTAAAAAATTCCACATGTGTAAAAAAATAAAATAAAAAGAAATTCCTAAATAAAGAAAAAAATATATATATTATTCCCATAAATACATTTCTTTATCTAAATAAAAAACAAACAAACAATAAAAGTACACATATTTAGTATCGCCGCGTCCGTAACGACCCAACCTATAAAACTGTCCCACTAGATAACCCCTTCAGTAAACACCATAAGAAAAAAAAAATGAGGCAAAAAACAACGCTTTATTATCATACCACCGAACAAAAATGACAATAACACGCGATCAAAAAGACAGATATAAATAACCATGGTACCACTGAAAGCGTCATCTTGTCCCGCAAAAAAAGAGCCGCCAAACAGCATCATTAGGAAAAAAATAAAAAAGTTATAGTCCTCAGAATAAAGCGATGCAAAAATAATTATTTTTTCTATAAAATAGTTTTTATCATATAAAAGCGCCAAAACATAAAAAAATGATATAAATGAGGTATCCCTGTAATCGCACTGACCCGAAGAATAAAACTGCTTTATCAATTTTACCAAACACTGAACGGTATAAACTCCTCCCCCAAAAGAAATTCATGAATAGCTGGTTTTTGGTCATTCTGCCTCACAAAAATCGGAATAAAAAGCGATCAAAAAATGTCACGTGCCCGAAAATGTTACCAATAAAAACATCAACTCGTCCCGCAAAAAACAAGACCTCACATAACTCTGTGAACTCAAATATGGAAAAATTATAGCTCTCAAAATGTGGTAACGCAAAAAATATTTTTTGCACTAAAAAGCGTCTTTCAGTGTGTGACGGCTGCCAATCATAAAAATAAAAGTAAATCAAACCCCCCTTTATAACCCTCTTAGTTAGGGAAAAATTAAAAAATGTATTTATTTCCATTTTCCCATTAGGGTTAGGGCTAGGGCTAGGGTTAGGGTTAGGGCTAGGGTTAAGGCTAGGGTTAGGGCTAGGGTTAGGATTGGGGCTAGGGTTAAGGCTACAGTTAGGGTTTGGGCTAAAGTTAGGGTTAGGGTTTAGATTACATTTACGGTTGGGAATAGGGTTGGGATTAGGGTTAGGGGTGTGTCTGGGTTAGAGGTGTGGTTAGGGTTACCGTTGGGATTAGGGTTAGGGGTGTGTTTGGATTAGGGTTTCAGTTATAATTGGGGGGTTTCCACTGTTTAGGCACATCAGGGGCTCTCCAAACGCGACATGGCGTCCGATCTCAATTCCAGCCAATTCTGCGTTGAAAAAGTAAAACAGTGCTCCTTCTCTTCCGAGCTCTCCCGTGTGCCCAAACAGGAGTTTACCCCAACATATGGGGTATCAGCGTACTCAGGACAAATTGGCCAACAACTTTTGGGGTCCAATTTCTCCTGTTACCCTCGGGAAAATACAAAACTGGGGGGTAAAAAATAATTTTTGGGGGAGATTTTTTTTTATTTTCACGGCTCTGTGTTATAAACTGTAGTGAAACACTTGGGGGCTCAAAGTTCTCACAATACATCTAGATAAGTTCCTTGGGGGGTCTAGTTTCCAATATGGGGTCATTTATGTGGGGTTTCTACTGTTTAGGTACATTAGGGGCTCTGCAAACACAATGTGACGCCTGCAGACCATTCCATCCAAGTCTGCATTCCAAATGGCGCTCCTTCCCTTCCGAGCCCTCCCATGCGCCCAAACGGTGGTTCCCCCCCACATATGGCATATCAGCACACTCAGGACAAATTGGACAACAACTTTTGGGGTCCAATTTCTCCTGTTACCCTCGGGAAAATAAAAAATTGGGGGCAAAAAGATAATTTTTGTGAAAAAAATGACTTTTTATTTTTACGGTTCTGCATTATAAACTTCTGTGAAGCACTTGGTGGGTCAAAGTGCTCACCACACCTCTAGATAAGTTCCTTAGGGGGTCTACTTTCCAAAATGGTGTCACTTGTGGGGGGTTTCAATGTTTAGGCACATCAGTGGCTCTCCAAATGCAACATGGCGTCCCATCTCAATTCCAGTCAATTTTGCATTGAAAAGTCAAATGGCGCTCCTTCGCTTCCGAGCTCTGTCATGCGCCCAAACAGTGGTTTACCTCCACATATGGGGTATCGGCATACTCAGGACAAATTGTACAATATTTGGGGTCCATTTTCTCCTGTTACCCTTGGTAAAATAAAACAAATTGGAGCTGAAGTAAATTTTTGTGAAAACAAGTTAAATGTTAATTTTTATTTAAACATTCCAAAAATTCCTGTGAAACACCTGAAGGGTTAATAAACTTCTTGAATGTGGTTTTGAGTACCTTGATGGGTGCAGTTTTAAGAATGGTGTCACACTTGGTTATTTTCTATCATATAGACCCCTCAAAATTACTTCAAATGAGATGTGGTCCCTAAAATAAAATGGTGTTGGAAAAACGAGAAATTGCTGGTCAACTTTTAACCCTTATAACTCCCTAACCAAAAAAAATTTTGGTTCCAAAATTATGCTGATGTAAAGTAGACATGTGGGAAATGTTACTTATTAAGTTTTTTTTGTGTGACATATCTCTGTGATTTAATTGCATAAAAATTCAAAGTTGGAAAATTGCAAAATTTTCAAAATTTTCGCCAAATTTCCGTTTTTCTCACAAATAAACGCAGGTAATATCAAAGAAATTTTACCACTATCATGAAGTACAATATGTCTCAAGAAAACAATGTCAGAATCACCAGGAACCGTTGAAGCGTTCCAGAGTTATAACCTCATAAAGGGACAGTGGTCAGAATTGTAAAAATTGGCCAGGTCCATAACGTGCAAACCACCCTTGGAGGTAAAGGGGTTAAATGGACTACGGCGGAAAGGTGAGTATATGTTGGTTTATTATTTTTTATCATTTGCAGGAGACATGGGCATCGGGGATTAGACGTTTTGTGAGTATGTATTTTGTATGTGAATATGTACTGTATGTAACCATGTAAATGTTTAGATTTTTTTTTACAATTGAACACAGGTACCGGATGATGAGACTATTCTCCCATCATTGGCTCATGCTGTCTCTGTTATATGTGACAAAAGACGTAGCCGGATGCGAGCAGTAGCCCCATCAGACGACGCCTGGGTACACATGTTGCATGGGTACACACACGCAGGCAGACACACAGACAGATGCACATATTCTCCACCCACACACAGAGACAGCATGGGTACACACACACAGGCAGACACACACACAGACAGACGCACATATTCTCCACCCACACACAGAGACATCTACTATATAATTGTCTAAGGGTCACTTCGGTCTGTCTGTCTGTCCTTCTGTCACGGTTATTCATTCGCTGATTGGTCTCGGCAGCTGCCTGTCATGGCTGCCGCGACCAATCAGTGACAGGCACAGTTCGGAAGAAAATGGCCGCTCCTTACTCCCCGCAGTCAGTGCCTGTCGCCCGCATACTACCCTTCGGTCATCGCTAACACAGAGTTAATGCCGGCGGTAACGGACCGCGTTATGCCGCGGGTAACGCTCTCCGTTACCGCCGCTATTAACCCTGTGTGTCCCCAAAGTTTTACTATTGATGCTGCGTATGCAGCATCAATAGTAAAACGATCTAATGTTAAAAATAATAATAATAAAAAAAAACCCTTATTCTCACCTTCCGCCGTCGCATCCTCTCCGCGGCACTGCAAGCGGCAGGTTTCGCTTCCAAAGATGCTATGGGAGAAGGACCTTCCATGATGTCACGGTCATGTGACCTCGACGTCACGGTCATGTGACCGCGACGTCATGGAAGGTCCTGCGCACCATACCAATCCTGGGACCGGACACCGCACACAAGCGCCGGAACTACAATGGGCTCTTCGGATGGTGAGTATGTCTTTTTTTATTTTTTAACCTGTTACATACGTGACTGGGCAATATACTACCTGGCTGGGCAATATACTACGTGTCTGTGCTGTATACTACGTGACTGGGCAATATACTACGTGGCTCTGTGCTGTATACTACGTCGCTGTGCAATATACTACGTCGCTGTGCAATATACTACGTGGCTGGGCAATATACTACGTGACAGGGCAATATACTACGTGGCTGGGCAATATACTACATGGCTGGGCAATATAGTACGTGGCTGGGCAATATTCTACGTGGCTGGGCAATATACTATGTGACTGGGCAATATACTACGAGGACATGCATATTCTAGAATACTCGATGCGTTAGTACACACATATTCTCCGCCCACACATTCTTCTTCCTCCTGACATCATTTCCTTTGGCAATTCGCAACGTTTTTTGCAGCAAATACGCGGCAAATAAGCAAACCTTTTTACACTGGAGTTTTTGCTGCAGATTTGACTAACACAGTCGAAGTCGATGAATCAAAAACGCTGCAGAAATGCAAAAAGAATTGACATGCTGCAGAAAATAAAACGCTGCAAATACGGATGGAAATTTACTGATCATGTGCACAACACTTCAGGATTGTCATTGCATTACCTTGAATTAGTATGCCATTGCGTTTTTGGACCAATTACGTGCATAAAAAAGCATCAAAACGCATTGTGTGCACATAGCCTTAATGATTGTTGTGTGTCCACTATTCTTACTCATCCTGTGTAAAGAGGCTAGTAAACAAGCGTCAAACAACTTTAGGATTGTCGATCATTTAAAGATCTTAACTAAGCGCATCTAACCTGCATCCTAAATATTTATTTGTGATTGCGCAATATGTTAGCATTCAGGTCCCCACTTTAACCCCTTTCTAACATTAGACGTGCTATCCCATCGGGGTGGTCTGGGCCCGTATGACCACTGACGGGATAGTACATCATATGCGATCAGCCGCGCTCACGGGGGGAGCGCGGCCGAGTGTCAGCTGATTATCATAGCTGACATCCGGCACATGTGCCAAGAGCGGTCACGGACTGTTCCTGGCACATTAACCCCGGAACACTGCGATCAAACATGATTGCAGCGTTCCGGCGACATAGGGAAGCATCGCACAGGGAGGGGGCTCCCTACATGCTTCCCTGAGACCCTCGGAACAACGTGATGCGATCGTGTTGTTCCGAGTGTCTCCTCCGTCCTCCTCCCTGCAGGCCCCGGATCCAAAATGGCAGTGGGAGTCCTTTTGGGTCCTACAGTTGCCAGCATGCCTCCTGCACTGCCTGTCAGATCGCTGATCTGACACAGTGCTTTGCAAAAAAGTTAAAAAAAAAATATAAACATGTGTAAAAAAAAAACCTAAATAAAGAAAAAAAAATATTGTTCCAATAAATACATTTCTTTATGTATATATAAAAAAACAATAAAAGTACACAAATTTAGTATTGCAGCGTCCGTAACTACCCCACCTATAAAACTGTCCCACTAGTTAACCCCTTCAGTTAACACCATAAAAAATAAAATACGGGGCAAAAAACAATGCTTTATCATCATACTGCCGAACAAAAGGAATAATGGAATGGAATAATAATGGAATAATGGAATGGAATGGAATAATACGCGATCAAAAAGACAGATATAAAAAACATTGTACCACTGAAAACGTAATCTTGTCCCGCAAAAAGCAAGCTGCGATACAGCATTATCAGCGAAAAAATAAAAAAGTTATAGCCCTCAGAATAAAGCGATGCAAAAATATTTATTTTTTCAATAAAATGGTTTTTATTGTATAAAAGCGCCAAAACTTAAAAAGCGATATAAATGAGGTATCGCTGTAATAGTACTGACCCGAAGAATAAAACTGCTTTATCAATTTTACCAAACGCGGAACGGTATAAACGCCCCCCCAAAAGAAATTCATGAATTGCTGGTTTTTGTTCATTCTGCATAACAAAAATCGGAATAAAAAAGCGAGCAAAAAATGTCATGTGCCCAAAAATGGTACCCATAAAATCGTCTACTCGTCCCACAAAAAACAAGACCTCACATGACTCTGTGCACCAAAATATGGAAAAATTATAGCTCTCAAAATGTGGTGATGCAAAAAATATTTTTTGCAATAAAAAGCGTCTTTTAGTGTGTGGCAGCTGTCAAACATAAAAACCCGCTATAAATAGTAAATAAAACCCCCTTCATCACCCCCTTAGTTAGGGAAAAATAATAAAATTAAAAAAATGTATTTAATTCCATTTTCTCATTAAGGTTAGGGTTAGGGCTAAGATTAAGGTTAGGGCTAAAGTTAGGGTTGGTGCTAAAGTTAGGATTAGGGTTGGGGCTAAAGATAGAGTTGGTGCTATGGTTAGGGTTAGGGTTGGAGCTAAAGTTAGGGTTGGGGCTAAAGTTAGGGTTGGGGCTAGAGTTAGGGTTTGGATTAGGTTTACTGTTGGGTTAGGTGTGTGTCAGGGTTAGGGGTGTGGTTAGGGTTATGGTTGAGATTAGGGTTAGGGGTGTGTTGGGATTAGGGTTAGGTGTGTGTTCGGGTTAGGGGTGTGGTTAGTGGTGTGTTGGGGTTTAGGGTTGGAGCTAGAATTGGGGGGTTTCCACTGTTTAGGCACATCAGGGGCTCTGCAAATGTAACATGACGTCCGATCTCAATTCCATCCAATTCTGCGTTGAAAAAATACAATACATCTAGATAGGTTCCTTGAAGGGTCTAGTTTCCAAAATGGGGTCACTTGTGGGGGAAGTTTCTACTGTTTAGGTACATCAGGGGCTCTGCAAACGCAACGTGACGCCCGCAGACCATTCCATCAAAGTCTGCATTCTAAAACGCCACTTCTTCTCATCCGAGCTCTGCCATGCACCCAAACTGTAGTTTTCTCCCACATATGGGGTATCAACGTACTCAGGACAAATTGCACAACAAATTTTGGGGTCCAATTTCTCCAGATATCCTAGGGAAAATACAAAATTGAGGGCCAAAATATCATTTTTGTGGAAAAAAAAAAGATTTTTTAATTTTCACAGCTCTACATTATAAACTTTAGTGAAACAATTGGGGGTTCAAAGTGCACACCACACATCTAGATAAGTTCTTTAGGTGGTCTACTTTCCAAAATGGGATCACTTGTGGGGAGTTTCCACTGTTTAGGCACATCAGGGGGCTCTCTAAATGCGACATGGCGTCTGATTTCAATTCCAGCCAATTCTGCATTGAAAAAGTCAATCGGTGCTCCTTCCCTTCCGAGCTCTGCCATGCGCCCAAACAGTGGTTTACCCCCACATATTGTGGATCAGCGTACTCAGGACAAATTGCACAACAAAGCATGGGGTCCAATTTCTCCTGTTACCCTTGGGAAAATAAAAATTGGGGGCAAAAATATTATTTTTGTGAAAAAAATATTTTTTATTTTTCTGGCTTTACATTATAAACTTCTGTGAAGCACTGGGGGGTTCAAAGTGCTCACCACACATCTAGATAAGTTCTTTACGGGGTCTCCTTTCCAAAATGGTGTCACTTGTGGGGGGTTTCTACTGTTTAGTCACATCAGGGGCTCTCCAAACGCAACATGGCGTCCTATCTCAATTCCAGCCAATTTTGCATTGAAAAGTCAAATGGCGCTCCTTCCCTTCTGAGCTCTGCCATTCGCCCAAACAGTGGTTTACCCCCACATATGGGGTATCAACGTGCTCAGGACAAATTGTACAACAACTTTTCTCCTGTTATCCTTTGTAAAATAAAACAAATTGGATCTGAAGTAATTTTTTTGTGAAAAAAAGTTAAATGTTAATTTTTTTTTAAACATTCCAAAAATTCCTGTGAAGCACCTGAAAGGTTAATAAACTTTTAAATGTGGTTTTGAGCACCTTGAGGGGTGCAGTTTTTAGAATGGTCTCACTTTTTGCTCTTTTCTATCATATAGACCCCTCAAAGTGACTTCAAATGTGATGTGGTCCCTAAAAAAATGGTGTTGTAAAAATGAGAAATCGCTGGTCAACTTTTAACCCTTATAACTCCCTACCCCCAAAAATTTTTGGCTCCAAAATTTTGCTGATGTAAAGTAGACGTGGGAAATGTTAATTATTAAGTATTTTGTGTAACAAATCTCTGTAATTTAAGGGCATAAAAATTTAAAGTTGGAAAATTGCAAAATTTTCTAAATTTTCAGTTTTTTTCAGAAATAAACGCAAGTAATATCAAAGAAATGTTACCACTATCATGAAGTACAATATGTCATGAGAAATCAATGTCAGAATCATCGGGTTGCGTTGAAGCGTTCCAGAGTTATAACCTCATAAAGGGACAGTGGTCAGAATTGTAAAAATTGCCCCGGTCATTAACGTGCAAACCACCCTTGGGGTAAAGGGGTTAAACTTTTACCCAGTGCCCCACTTTGTCTAATACCAGCCCTACTAGGCAGTTAGAGTTCATGATAGCATTTACAGTAACTAACTAATGAAAGCACAACTGATTGAACTTAAGCACTAGAGCTCAGTTTGGCTCTTTCTCAGGCTGGAAGTGCATTAGGGTTGTGTACATGCACTGGGACTGTTTCTTCCAAGAGCATTGACATACCCCAATGTATTCCTAGCCTAACATACACCAAAGTATTCCTAACCTGATTTGCTTATGACTTATACACTAAATTTTCATAAATGGCACATAGGATATGTTAAAAATGGCATTGTGTCTATTTGGTGAGAAGCATCTCTACAGGCTTACCATTATTTCCATATATTTCCTCATGTTCTGACAGACTTTTGGCTCTCTTCCGAGGAGTCCCCCATATATTATGTCTTTAATCCTTAAGGGGTACATGAAAAAAGATTTTCAAGATGAATCAAACTCTTGAATAAATAAAATATCCAATTGTAATATCTTTATCACAGTTATATATGATTGTTACAGAATTTTCCCTTACTTTTGAAGTAAAAAATTGATATAATGAAAAATGGCTTCCAACAGTACTGCATAAGCAGTGAAGTTCCATTTACACCTTAGTACCTGATACATTGCATCTAAATGAAGCACACAAGAAGAAAATGGCAATAAATAAATTACTGTCAATACATGTGATTTAATTGCTATGACAATCATAATGACTTTTTCTATATCTAGAACTGTGCCATTATTATTGCCATTTCCTTATTTTTTCATGTTCATAATCTTCATTACTGTTACGGTCTCTTACAATGGGCATAGAATCAACTTAATCCTTATCAATTCTGGTCCCGCTCACAGTTCAATAAGTTTTATAGCCCCTAGACAAAAGTGGGAGAGGCCAGAAAGAGGTGTGCGAAAGGTGGCCTTTTATTGCAGGATATCACGGCTGTACGCAGGTATAACACCTGCTGCATGTGATCTATGGCATAATATATTAAACTTTTACCTTTTCAGTTATTTTGTACTCTGAACTAATTTTTTTTTGCTTATTAAATAAATCAAGGCGTAAGAGAGAAGCTATAACACTCTGACAACATAAGAAACAATCGGACCAGAAGAACAAAAACTTAACATGCACAATCCATTTTTTGGCAGTTCTTATGGGCATTCCCTATAGAAAAAGCAACGTCTTCTTCTTACTTCCTTAGAGTAACAGGTAAGTAAGGGTATGTGCCCACGATACGGAGTTGCTGAACGTTTGACGCTGCGTATTTTCGCAACGTCAATCCGGCAGTGAACAGCTGTTACAGCATAGTGGATGGGATTTCAAGAAATCCCATGTTCAATGTGCGTCCAGAAGCTAGTCTCTGCAAGAGAAATTACATCAATCTGAATGTATTGAACTCTCTGAATCCACTTAGTTGAGTGAACACTTGCGGATTTACCAGTGTTCAATATACGGCAGTGCTTTGGACGCAGCAAAGATGCACTACATCCAAAGCTCCGCCAGTTTCGGATTGTGCGCACCTAGCCTAACATGTTTCCAAACTGGTATTAGCATGCTGTAGTAATAGAATAGGTTTTGCTATCATCAGATGAGTCATGGTGTTATTCTTTAGACCACATGCTTGTCATAGAGGTGTGAACTAGTTCTTGTCATTGGATTGTGACCTGTTTACACATAACAATTGTCAGTATGATTTGTAACAGTCTATAACAATAAATGGTCATTGTAAATTCATAAAACATCACTGTCAAATAACATTGGCCATTCATGCAAAAAAAATCATTGTTCTCTTGTGCTAAATGGTTAAAAGTAACAATTTGTTTTCAGGTTTTTCATACAAATTGCATTTTAAATTAAAAAAATATTTTTTGAGTCTGAGAAACATCTCACTAACAGAGATTTGACTAAGGCTAGTTCCATGCTATGTTTGTTTCTCCTGTTGGGCACTTATGCCAGACAGTGACCATTGTCTGGATGGGGGCCTAGTCTTCCATCGACATAGGGAGACAATGCAAATATGTATACTGCTCTGCATATAGTTAACTGGTATGCAGAGGGCAAAAAGAACCCAGTTTTGGGCTCCATCTGATAAATGACAGCTTGAACTATACATTAGGCTGATGCTTCCAGTGTATATTTTGGTTCACATATATAGTTTACATTTAGTCTTAAAACTTCTAGCTACTTAAGCATTCAAAGTGCATTTACAATTTTTCCAATATCTTGAAAATATAAAGAAATAGTAAAGAGACTTTGTAGTTTCATTTTGTAAACCTGTTAGGGCACCCACTACTATTGTAATGCTAAGTCTGTATTAATAAATTTAAAGAGGTTGTTTGTCCCCTTTTAAAAAATATTTATCCCTGGGTGCAGTTTGATATATATAAAAAACAATCAGCCCTTTATTCACCGTCCCTAGGTCCAACAATGAGTCTCTGTTGCTGCTTCCAGTGTCCAATATTCTCTGCTGTGCTGATGACCCTTCAACAGCACAACAGCCAGTCAGTGAGCTTAGCAGTACTGCCTGTGTAGATGGAACGCACCCCTCAGAGCAGCTGATCTCGATGAAAGGCTGCTGCGTTGTCAACATGACGTTAGCACCGCCAATACCAGACACTGGTAGAAAGTCCTGCTGAGGGCAGTAAATAAAGCATGGTTTGATTTTCTTATTAAAAAAACACAGCTAGGGAGGAAGATTTTCTTTAACCCCTTTACCCCCAAGGGTGGTTTGCATGTTAATGACCGGGCCAATTTTTACAATTCTGACCACTGTCCCTTTATGAGGTTATAACTCTGGAACGCTTCAACGGATCCCAGTGATTCTGACAATGTTTTCTTGTGACATATTGTACTTCATGATAGTGGTAAAATTTCTTTGATATTACCTGCGTTTATTTGTGAAAAAAACGGAAATTTGGCGAAAATTTTGAAAATTTCGCAATTTTCCAACTTTGAATTTTTATGCAATTAAATCACAGAGATATGTCACACAAAATACTTAATAAGTAACATTTCCCACATGTCTACTTTACATCAGCACAATTTTGGAACCAACATTTTTTTTTGTTAGGGCGTTATAAGGGTTAAAATTTGACCAGGAATTTCTCATTTTTACAACACCATTTTTTTTTTAGGGACCACATCTCATTTGAAGTCATTTTGAGGGGCCTATATGATAGAAAATACCAAAGTGTGACACCATTCTAAATACTGCACCCCTCAAGGTGCTCAAAACCATATTCAAGAAGTTTATTAAACCTTCTGGTGCTTCACAGGAATTTTTGGAATGTTTAAAAAAAAATGAACATTTAACTTTTTTTCACAAAAAATTTACTTCAGCTCCAATTTGTTTTATTTTACCAAGGGTAACAGGAGAAAATGGACCCCAAAAGTTGTTGTACAATTTGTCCTGAGTACGCCGATACCCCATATGTGGTGGTAAACCACTGTTTGGGCGCATGACAGAGCTTGGAAGCGAAGGAATGCCACTTGACTTTTCAATGCAAATTTGACTGGAATCGAGATGGGACACCATGCTGCATTTGGAGAGCCCCTGATGTGCCTAAACATTGAAACCCCCCACAAGTGACACCATTTTGGAAAGTAGACCCCCTAAGGAACTTATCTAGAGGTGTGGTGAGCACTTTGACCCACCAAGTGCTTTACAGCAGTTTATAATGCAGAACCGTAAAAATAAAAAATCATATTTTTTCACAAAAATTATCTTTTTGCCCCCAATTTTTTATTTTCCCAAGGGTAAGTGAAGAAATTGGACCACAAAAGTTGTTGTACAATTTGTCCTGAGTACGCTGATACCCCATATGTGGGGGTAAACCACTGTTTGGGCGCATGGGAGAGCTCGGAAGGGAAGGAGCGCCGTTTGACTTTTCAATGCAAAATTGACAGGAATTGAGATGGGACGCCATGTTGCGTTTGCAGAGCCCCTAATGTACCTAAACAGTAGAAACCCCCCACAAGTGACACCATTTTGGAAAGTAGACCCCCTAAGGAACTCATTTAGATGTGTTGAGAGCTTCGAACCCCCAAGTGTTTCACTACAGTTTGTAACGCAGAGCCGTGAAAAAAAAAAAAACTTTCCCCCAAAAATTATTTTTTAGCCCCCAGTTTTGTATTTTCCCGAGGGTAACAGGAGAAATTCAACCGCAAAAGTTGTTGTCCAATTTGTCCTGAGTACGCTGATACCCCATATGTGGGGGGGAACCACCGTTTGGGCGCATGGGAGGGCTCGGAAGGGAAGGAGCGCCATTTGGAATGCAGACTTGGATGGAATGGTCTGCAGGCATCACATTGCGTTTGCAGAGCCCCTAATGTACCTAAACAATAGAAACCCCACACAAGTGACCCCATATTGGAAATTAGACCCCCCAAGGAACTTATCTAGATGTGTTGTGAGAACTTTGAGCCCCCAAGTGTTTCACTACAGTTTATAACGCAGAGCCGTGAAAATAACAAAAAAAAAATTCCCACAAAAATTATTGTTTAGCCCCCAGTTTTGTATTTTCCCAAGGGTAACAGGAGAAATTGGACCCCAAAAGTTGTTGTCCTATTTGTCCCGAGTACACTGATACCCCATATGTTGGGGT
This sequence comes from Ranitomeya imitator, assembly GCF_032444005.1. Taxonomy (NCBI): domain Eukaryota; kingdom Metazoa; phylum Chordata; class Amphibia; order Anura; family Dendrobatidae; genus Ranitomeya; species Ranitomeya imitator. The sequence continues at coordinate 236,025,472 of NC_091286.1, read as the reverse complement.
AAACCCGTTTGGGCATACGGGAGAGCTCGGAAGGGAATGAGCACTATTTTACTTTTTCAACACAGAATTGGCTGGAATTGAGATCGGATGCCATGTCGCGTTTGGAGAGCCCCTGATGTGCCTAAACAGTGGAAACCCCCCAATTATAACTGAAACCCTAATCCAAACACACCCCTAACCCTAATCCCAACAGTAACCCTAACCACACCTCTAACCCTGACACACCCCTAACCCTAATCCCAACCCTATTCCCAACCGTAAATGTAATCTAAACCCTAACCGTAACTTTAGCCCCAACCCTAACCCTAACTTTAGCTCCAACCCTAACTGTAGCCTTAAACCTAGCCTCAACCCTAGCCCTAACCCTAGCCCTAACGTTAGCCCTAACCCTAGCCCTAATCCTACCCCTATCCCTAGCCCTAACCCTAGCCCTAACCCTAATGGGAAAATGGAAATAAATAAATTTTTTTAATTTTTCCCTAAGGGGGTGATGAAGGGGGGCTTGATTTACTTTTATAGCGTTTTTTTTAGCGGATTTTTATGATTGGCAGCCGTCACACACTGAAAGACGCTTTTTATTGCAAAAAATATTTTTTGAGTTACCACATTTTGAGAGCTATAATTTTTCCATATTTGAGTCCACAGAGTCATGTGAGTCTTGTTTTTTGCGGAACGAGTTTACGTTTTTATTGGTTACATTTTCGGGCATGTGACTTTTTTTGATCGCTTTTTATTCCGATTTTTGTGAGGCAGAATGACCAAAAACCAGATATTCATGAATTTCTTTTGGGGGAGGCATTTATACCGTTTCTTGTTTGGTAAAATTGATGAAGCAGTTTTATGCTTCGGGTCAGTACGATTACAGCGACACCTCATTTACGATACGATAAAAACTATTTTATAGAAAAAATAATTATTTTTGCATCGCTTTATTCTGAGGGCTATAACTTTTTATTTTTTGTTGATGATGCTGTATGGTGGGTCGTTTTTTGTGGGACAAGATGACGTTTTCAGCGGTACCATTGTTATTTATATCTGTCTTTTTCATCGCGTGTTATTCCACTTTTTGTTCAGCGGTATGATAATAAAGCGTTGTTTTTTGCCTCGTTTTTTTTTTTTTTTTTTTTTCTCTTACGGTGTTTAATGAAGGGGTTAACTAGTGGGCCAGTTTTATAGGTCGGGTCGTTATGGACGCGGCGATACTAAATATGTGTACTTTTATTGTTTTTTTAATTATTTAGATAAAGAAATGTATTTATGGGAATAATATTTTTTTTTTCATTATTTAGGATTTTTTTTTAATTTTTTTTTACACATTTGGAAAAATTTTTTTTTACGTGTTTACTTTGTCCCAGGGGGGGACATCACAGATCGCTGATCTGACAGTTTGCACAGCACTCTGTCAGATCACCGATCTGTCTCAGAGCACTGCAGCCTTACCAAGCGCCTGCTCTCAGGGAAGCCTGCAAGGAGCCCCCTCTCTGCACGATGCTTCCCTGCACCGCCGGCACACCACGATCATGTTTGATCGCGGTGTGCCGGGGGTTAATGTGCCGGGGGTGGTCCGTGACCGCTCCTGGCACGTAGTGCCGGATGTCAGCTGCGATAGGCAGCTGACACCCGGCCGCGATCGGCCGCGCTCCCCCCGTGAGCGCGGCCGATCGCGTATGACATACTATCCCATCGGTGGTCATACGGGCCCACCCCACCTTGACAGGATAGCACGTCATATGGCAGAAAGGGGTTAAAAACAAAAGCACAAATATGACCTTTAACCCCTTCACCACAAAGCCTGTTTTCACCTTCCTGACCAGGCCAATTTTTACAATTCTGACCAGCTTCACTTTATGAGGTCATAATTATGGAACACTTCAATGGCTCCCACTGATTCTGAGATTGTGTTTTCATGAAATATTGTACTTTATGATAGTGGTAAAATTACTTTGACATGACTTCTTTGTGAAAAAAACTGAAATTTGGCGAAAATATTTAAAATTTCGCAATTTTCACATTTTAATTTTTATGCCCTTAAATCAGAGCGTCATATCGCACAAAATAGTGAAAAATAACATTTCCCACATGTCTTCTTCACATCAGCACAATGGGGCAGCATGGTGGCTCAGTGGTTAGCTCTGCAGCCTTGCAGTGTTGGGGTCCTGGGTTCAAATTCCAACAACGACAACATCTGCAAGGAGTCTCTATGTTGTCCCTGTATTTGTGTGGGTTTCCTCCCAAAGACATACTGATAGGGAATTTAGATTTTGAGCCCCATCGGGGACAGTGATGATAATGTGTGCAAAAAAACTGTAAAGCTTTGCAAAACCATTATTTTAGGGACCACATCACATTTGAAGTCACTTTGAGGGGTGTTTATGACAGAAAATACCCAAAAGTGACACCATCCTAAAAACTGCAAGCTTCAAGGTACTGAAAACCACATTCAAGAAGATAACTAACCCTTTACGTGATTCACAGGAACTGAAGCAATGTGGAAGGAAAAAATGAACATTTAACATTTTTTCACAAACATTTTACTTCAGAATCAATTTTTATTATTTTTATTAATACAAGTGTAAAAAGAGAAAATGAACCACAAAATTTGTTGTGCAGTTTTTCCTGAGTATGCTGATACCCCATATGTGGGAGAAAACCACTGTTTGGGCGCATGACAGAGCTCGGAAGGGAAGGATCACCATTTGACTTTTTCAACGCAGAATTGGCTGGAATTGAGATCGGACACCATGTCGTGTCTGGAGAGCCCCTGATGTGCCTAAACAGTGGAAACCCCCCCCACAAGTGACTCCATTTTGGAAACTAGACCCCCCCCCCAAGAAAGTTATCTAGATGTGTGGTGAGCACTTTGATCCCCCAAGTGCTTCACAGAAGTTTATATCGTAGAGCCCTAAAAATGAAAAATGATATTTTTTCCACAAAAATGATCTTTTCTCCCCCAAAATTTTTATTTTCCCAAGGGTAACAGGAGAAATTAGACCCTCAAAGTTGTCATGCAATTTGTCCTAAGTATTCTGATTCCAAATATGTGGGGGTAAACCACAGTTTAGGTGCACGGCAGAGCTCGGAATTGAAGAAGCGCCGTTTGACTTTTGACTTTCAAAATTGTGAGAGCGGATGCCATGTTGGGTTTGGAGATATGCCTAAACAGCAGAAACCCCCCACAATGGACCCCATTTTGGAAACTACACCCCTCAACGATTTTATCCAGGGTTATATTGAGCAATTTGAACTCACAAGTACGACACACAATTTAATAACATTAGGTCATCATATTGAAAAAGTTCATTTTTTTCACAAAAATCTTGTTTTAGACCTGAATTTCTCACTTTTGACAGAGACTTCACAAAAAAATGGACCCCATAATTTGTTACCCACTTTCTTATGAGTGCGGCAATATCCCAAAGGTAGTCGAAAAGTTCTGTTTGGACAAACGGCAGGGCTTGGACAGGAAGGGGCAGAATGTGACAAATTTGGCTTTATTTGAAATAGATTGTCATATTTGAAAAGCCTGTGTTGTTCAAGAGCAACAAAAATCCCCCATAAATATTGTTTTTTAATAAAATGTACCCTCTAATCTATTTATCTAGGTAGGTAGTGAGCAGTTTGATACCACCATTTTTTATGCAGTTGATGCAACACAAGTTTGAAAATTTACAATTTTCATTTTTTTTTCACTGTCTCTCTTATGATTCTTTTTTGTATGTTCTGAAGGATACACCTCAAATTTTATTGCACTAGTTTTTATGTGTTCATAAATACAGCTCTGGCAAAAATTAATGGACCAACACACCAAAGCTCTGTCATCGGCAGCCCAATCTGCAGACCTGAACCCCATTGAAAACCTCTGGAATGTAATCAAGAGGATGATGGATAGTCACAAGCCATCAAACAAAGAAGAACTGTTTACATTTTTGCGCCAGAAGCAATGTGAAAGACTGGTGGAAAGCATGCCAAGACACATGAAAGCTGTGATTAAAAATCATGGTTATTCCACAAAACATTGATTTCTGAACGCTTCCTGAATTTAACCCCTTAGGCTACTTTCACACTAGCGTCGAATTCGGCCCGTCGCAATGCATCAGGCCGAGATTCCGACACTAGCGTTTGATGCGCTGCACAACGGAGGCAGCGGATGCATTTCTCCGGCGCATCCGCTGCCCCATTGTGAGGTGCGGGAAAATGGGAGAGGAGTTCCGGCCGCGCATCCGCGGTCGGAAAAAGCGGTCCGTCAGCAGCAAAAAACGTTACGTTTAATGTTTTTTGCTCCCAGCGGTCCGCCATAACACGGCGCAACCGTCACACAACGGTGGCGACTTGTGTCAATACGTCGCAATGCGTCGGTAATGTTACTCTATGGGGCAAAAACGCATCCTGCAAACAACTTTGCAGGATGCGTTTTTTCCCCTAAACGACGCATTGCGACGTATTGAAAACAACGCTAGTGTGAAAGTAGCCTTAGTGACACCTTGGGGCCAAATATTTGAAATCTGACCAGTGTCAATTTATGTGGTAATAACTCAGGAACGCTTCAACAAATTCCAGTGATTTTGAGAATGTTTTTTCATGACACATTACACTTTATGATAATGATAAATTTAGTTTGATATGTTTTGTGTTTATTTATAAAAAATATCAGAAATTTGACAAAAAATGTAAAAAAATTAGCAATTTTCAAATTTTGAATGATTATCCCTTTAATTCACATAGTCATACCATAGCCATACCATAGCAATTCATTAATAAATAATATTTCCCTCATGTCTGCTTTACATCAGCACCATTTGTAAAATGTTATTTTATTTTGTTAGTATTTTAGGAGGTTTAAAAAAGTAGCAGTAATTTTTCATTTTTTCATGGAAATTTACAAAATAATTTTTTTTAGGAACCTCTCCAGGTTTGAAGTGACTTTAAGGATCCTATATATTGGAAAATCCCCCAAAGTGATACCATTTTAAAAACAGCACCCCTCGACATATTGAAAAGTGCTGTCAGGTACCCTTCAGGTGCTTTTCAGGAATTAATACAAAGTGGCATGATAGGAATGAAAAAGTTGATTTTTACCACCTAAATGTCGCTGACTTTTGAACAGGTCAGTGTAGCTGCGAAACTCTAAGGCCACTATTTGCTCGTGAATTGCCATAGCAAACAGATTCAGGACCACACAATCATAATCTTGGGGTTCCAATTGGGATAAAGAGGGAGAAGCCACACTCTTTTAAACATCTATATGCTATAGTCATAATTGACAGCAGCATCTAAGGAGTTAAACAGATAAGGACGGTGACAACACTGATCGTGGCTGATGCAGCAAGTAGTCAGCTATAGTGTACAGCCCACAGCTGCTGGATTGTCACCTGTATGGGGATATTAATCTCTTATATCTCAGGTTAGTTAACCCCTTCCCGACCTGTGACACAGCGTATGCGTCATGAAAGTCGGTGCCAATCCGACCTGTGACGCATATGCTGTGTCACAGAAAGATCGCGTCCCTGCAGGCCGGGTGAAAGGGTTAACTCCAATTTCACCCGGCCTGCAGGGACAGGGGGAGTGGTAGTTTAGCCCAGGGGGGGTGGCTTCACCCCCCCCGTGGCTACGATCGCTCTGATTGGCTGTTGAAAGTGAAACTGCCAATCAGAGCGATTTGTAATATTTCACCTAAAAAACTGGTGAAATATTACAATCCAGCCATGGCCGATGCTGCAATATCATCGGCCATGGCTGGAAACACTGTTGTGCCCCCACCCCACCCCACCGATCGCCCCCCCGCCCCCCGATCTGTGGTCCGCTCCCCTCCGTCCTGTGCTCCGCTCCCCCGTCCTCCTGTCCGCTCCCCCCGTGCTCCAATCACACCCCCCGTGCTCCAATCAAACCCCCCCGCACTCCGATCACCCCCCCCGCACAGCGATCCCCCCGTGCTCCGATTCCCCCCCCGTGCTCTGATCCACCCCCCTGCACAGCGATCCCCCACCCCGTGCTCCAATCCACCCCCCCGTGTTCCGATCCACCCCCCCATGCTCCGATCCACCCCCCCGTGCTCCGACGCTCCCCCCGTGCCCTGATCTCCCCCCCCCTTATACTTACCTCCCGGGATCCGTTCGTCTTCTTTCCTGGGCGCCGCCATCTTCCAAAATGGCGGGCGCATGTGCAGTGCGCCCGCCGAATCTGCCGGCCGGCAGATTCGTTCCAAAGTGAGTTTTGATCACTGAGATATAACCTATCTCAGTGATCAAAATAAAAAAAAAAAGTAAATGACCCCCCCCCCTTTGTCACCCCCATAGGTAGGGACAATAAAAAAATAAATAATTTTTTTTTTTTTTACACTAAGGTTAGAATAGGGGTAGGGGTAGGGTTAGGGTTAGGGGTAGGGTTAGGGGTAGGGGTAGGGTTAGGGGTAGGGCTAGGGTTAGGGGTAGGGTTAGGGGTAGGGTTAGGGGTAGGGTTAGGGGTAGGGTTAGGGTTTCGGTATGTGCACACGTATTCTGTTCCTCTGCGGATTTTTCCGCTGCGGATTTGATAAATCCGCAGTGCTAAACCGCTGTGGATTTATCGCGGATTTACCGCGTTTTTTCTGCGCATTTCACTGCGGTTTTACAACTGCGATTTTCTATTGGAGCAGTTGTAAAACCGCTGCGGAATCCGCAGAAAGAAGTGACATGCTGCGGAATGTAAACCGCTGCGTTTCCGTGCAGTTTTTCCGCAGCATGTGTACAGCGATTTTTGTTTCCCATAGGTTTACATTGAACTGTAAACTCATGGGAAACTGCTGCGGATCTGCAGCGTTTTCCGCAGCGTGTGCACATACCTTTAGAATTAGGCTATTTGCACACGGTGCGGATTTTGCTGCGGATCTGCAGCGGATTGGCCGCTGCGGATTCGCAGCAGTGTTCCATCAGGTTTGCAGTTCCATGTAAACATATGGAAAACCAAATCCGCTGTGCCCATGGTGCGGAAAATACCACGCGGAAATGCTGCGTTGTATTTTCCGCAGCATGTCAATTCTTTGTGCGGATTCCGCAGCGTTTTACACCTGTTCCTCAATAGGAATCCACAGGTGAAATCCGCACAAAAAACACTGGAAATCCACGGTAAATCCGCAGGTAAAACGCAGTGCCCTTTACCCGCGGATTTTTCAAAAATGATGCTGAAAAATCTCACACGAATCCGCAACGTGGGCACATAGCCTTAGGGTTAGGGTTGGAATTAGGGTTGTGGTTAGGGTTGTGATTAGGGTTATGGCTACAGTTGGGATTAGGGTTAGGGGTGTGTTGGGGTTAGTGTTGGAGGTAGAATTGAGGGGTTACCACTGTTTAGGCACATCAGGGGTCTCCAAACGCAACATGGCGCCACCATTGATTCCAGCCAATCTTGTATTCATAAAGTCAAATGGTGCTCCCTCAATTCCGAGCCCCGAAGTGCGCCCAAACAGTGGTTTACCCCCACATATGGGGTACCAGCATACTCAGGACAAACTGCGCAACAATTGCTGGGGTCCAATTTCTCCTGTTACCCTTGTGAAAATAAAAAAATGCTTGCTAAAACATAATTTTTGAGGAAAGAAAAATTATTTTTTATTTTCACGGCTCTGCGTTGTAAACGTCTGTGAAACACTTGGGAGTTCAAAGTGCTCACCACATATCTAGATAAGTTCCTTGCGGGGTCTAGTTTCTAAAATGGGGTCACTTGTGGGGGGTTTCTACTGTTTAGGCACACCAGGGGCTCTGCAAACGCAACGTGACGTCCGCAGACCATTCCATCAAAGTCTGCATTTCAAAAGTCACTACTTCCCTTCGGAGCCCCGACGTGTGCCCAAACAGTGGTTTACCTCCACACATGGGGTATCAGCGTACTCAGGACAAACTGGACAACAACTTTTGTGGTCCAATTTCTCCTGTAACCCTTGGGAAAATAAAAAATTCTGGGCTAAAAAATTATTTTTGAGGAAAGAAAACGTATTTATTATTTTCACGGCTCTGTGTTATAAACTTCTGTAAAGCACTTGGGGGTTGAAAGTGCTCACCACATATCTAGATAAGTTCCTTTGGGGGTCTAGTTTCCAAAATGGGGTCATTTGTGGGGGGTTTCTACTGTTTAGGCACACCAGGGGCTCTGCAAACGCAACGTGACGCCCGCAGACCATTCCATCAAAGTCTGCATTTCAAAACGTCACTACTTCCCTTCTGAGCCCCGACGTGTGCCCAAACAGTGGTTTACCCCCACACATGGGGTATCAGCGTACTCAGGACAAACTGGACAACAACTTTTGTGGTCCAATTTCTCCTGTAACCCTTGGGAAAATAAAAAATTCTGGGCTAAATAATTATTTTTGAGGAAAGAAAACGTATTTATTATTTTCACTGCTCTGTGTTATGAACTTCTGTGAAGCACTTGGGGGTTCAAAGTGCTCAACTCACATCTAGATAAGTTCCTTTCGGGGTCTAGTTTCCAAAATGGGGTTACTTGTGGGGGGTTTCTACTGTTTAGCCACATCAGGGGCTCTGCAAACGCAACGTGACGCCCGCACAGCATTCCATCAAAGTCTGCATTTCAAAACGTCACTACTTCACTTCCGAGCCCCAGCATGTGCCTAAACAGTGGTTTACCCCCACATATGGGGTATCAGCGTACTCAGGAGAAACTGGACAACAACTTTTGGGGTCAAATTTCTCCTGTTACCCTTGGGAAAATAAAAAATAGCGGGCTAAAAAATCATTTTTGAGAAAATAATTTTTTTTTTTAAATTTTCATGGCTCTGCGTTATAAACTTCTGTGAAGCACTTGAGGGTTCAAAGTGCTCACCACACATCTAGATTAGTTCCTTTGGGGGTCTAGTTTCCAAAATGGGGTCATTTGTGGGGGATCTCCAATGTTTAGGCACACAGGGGCTCTCCAAACGCGACATGGTGTCCACTAATGATTGGAGCTAATTTTCCATTTAAAAAGCCAAATGGCGTGCCTTCCCTTCTGAGCCCTGCCGTGCGCCCAAACAGTGGTTTACCCCCACATATGGGGTATCTGCGTACTCAGGACAAACTGGACAACAACATTTGTGGTCCAATTTCTCCTATTACCATTGGCAAAATAGGAAATTCCAGGCTAAAAAATCATTTTTGAGAAAAGAAAAATTATTTTTTATTTTCATGGCTCTGCATTATAAACTTCTGTGAAGCACCTGGGGGTTTAAAGTGCTCAGTATGCATCTAGATAAGTTCCTTGGGGGGTCTAGTTTCCAAAATGGGGTCACTTGTGGGGGAGCTCCAATGCATAGGCACACAGGGGCTCTCCAAACGCGACATGCTGTCCGCTAACAATTGGAGCTAATTTTCCATTCAAAAAGTCAAAAGACGCGCCTTCCCTTCCGAGCCCTGCCGTGTGCCCAAACAGTGGTTTACCCCCACATATGAGGTATCGGCGTACTCAGGAGAAATTGCTCAACAAATTTTAGGATCCATTTAATCCTATTGCCCATGTGAAAATGAAAAAATTGAGGCGAAAATAAATTTTTTGTGAAAAAAAAGTACTTTTTCATTTTTACGGATCAATTTGTGAAGCACCTGAGGGTTTAAAGTGCTCACTAGGCATCTAGATAAGTTCCTTGGGGGGTCCAGTTTCCAAAATGGGGTCACTTGTGGGGGAGCTCCAATGTTTAGGCACACAGGGTCTCTCCAAATGCGACATGGTGTCCGCTAACGATGGAGATAATTTTTCATTCAAAATGTCAAATGGCGCTCCTTCCCTTCCGAGCCTTACCATGTGCCCAAACAGTGGTTTACCTCCACATGTGAGGTATTGGTGTACTCAGGAGAAATTGCCCAACAAATTTTAGGATCCATTTTATCCTGTTGTCCATGTGAAAATGAAAAAATTGAGGGTAAAAGAATTTTTTTGTGAAAAAAAAGTACTTTTTCATTTTTACGGATCAATTTGTGAAGCACCTGGGGGTTTAAAGGGCTCACTATGCATGTAGATAAGTTCCTTGGGGCGTCTAGTTTCCAAAATGGGGTCACTTGTGGGGGAGCTCCAATTTTTAGGCACACGGGGGCTCTCCAAACGTGACATGGTGTCCGCTAAAGAGTGCAGCCAATTTTTCATTCAAAAAGTCAAATGGCGCTCCTTCCCTTCCAAGCCCTGCCGTGCGCCCAAACAGTGGTTTAACCCCACATATGAGGTATCAGCGTACTCAGGACAAATTGGACAACAACTTTCGTGGTTCAGTTTCTCCTTTTACCATTGGGAAAATAAAAAAATTGTTGCTGAAAAATCATTTTTGTGACTAAAAAGTTAAATGTTCATTTTTTCCTTCCATTTTGCTTCTGCTGCTGTGAAGCACCTGAAGGGTTAATAAACTTCTTGAATGTGGTTTTGTGCACCTTGAGGGGTGCAGTTTTTAGAATGGTGTCACTTTTGGGTATTTTCAGCCATAAAGACCCCTCAAACTGACTTCAAATGTGAGGTGGTCCCTAAAAAAAATGGTTTTGTAAATTTCCGTTGTAAAAATGAGAAATCGCTGGTCAAATTTTAACCCTTATAACTTCCTAGCAAAAAAAAATTTTGTTTCCAAAATTGTGCTGATGTAAAGTAGACATGTGGGAAATGTTATTTATTAACTATTTTGTGTCACATAACTCTCTGGTTTAACAGAATAAAAATTCAAAATGTGAAAATTGCGAAATTTTCAAAATTTTCGCCAAATTTCCGTTTTTATCACAAATAAACACAGAATTTATTGACCTAAATTTACCACTAACATGATACGATACGATACGATACACTTTATTGATCCCGTGGGAAATTATGGTATCACAGCAGCACAACTAAAATCATAAAAATCATAAAGGAATTCCATAGTTGACATGACAGTTTGTTGACAGAAGAACATTATACATTATACATTAGAATAGGACATACACAACGAGTGAACTGAAATGTAGAGAAATAAGTAGACATTCACCTTGGTGGTTTAACCCTAATGTTATTGTTGTACATTCCCAAGGCAGTTGGCACAAACGATTTCCTATATTTTTCCTTCTTACACCTCAGAAGTATTATCCGGTTGCTGAAGGTGCTCTTCTGTCTCATGAATAGCTCATATAATGGATGTGCATTATTGTTCATAATTGCCATACACTTTCTCAGAGTTCTTTTCTCCACCATTGAAGCCCAATATGTCACGAAAAAACAATCTCAGAACCGCTAGGAGCCATTGAAGCGTTCCTGAGTTATTACCTCATAAAGGGACACTGGTCAGAATTGCAAAAAACGGCAAGGTCTTTAACGTCAAAATAGGCTGGGTCATGAAGGGGTTAAAAGATGTATTGACGGTAATTAATCTCTTAACCCCCGGAGCTTTTTTCATTTTTGTTTTTCGCTCCCCTCCTTCCCAGAGCCATAACTTTTTTATTTTTTCGTCAATATGGCCATGTGAGGGCTTATTTTTTCGTGTAACAGAAAATGGGAAAAAAATTCCAAGTGCGATGAAATTGCAAAAAAAGTGCAATCCCACACTTGTTTATTGTTTGGCTTTTTTGCTAGGTTCACTAAATGCTAAAACTGACCAGCCATTATGATTCTCCAGGTCATTACGAGTTCATAGACACCAAACATGTCTAGGTTCTTTTTGATCTAAGTGGTGAAAAAAAATTCAAAAATGTGCTTAAAAATAAAAATTGCGCAGTTTTCCTATACCCATAGCGTCTCCATTTTTCGTGATCTGGGATTGGGTGAGGGCTTATTATTTGTGTGCTGAGCTGACGTTTTTAATTATAAGACTTTTGTGCAGATACGTTTTTTTGATCGCCCGTTATTGCCTTTCAATTCAATGTTGCGGGACCAAAAAAACGTAATTTTGGCGTTTTGATTTTTTCTGGTTACGCCGTTTAGTGATCAGGTTAATCCTTTTTTTATTGATAGATCAAGCGATTCTGAAAGCGGTGATACCAAATATGTGCAGGTTTGATTTTTTTAATTGTTTTATTTTGATTGGGGCGAAAGGGGGGTGATGTGAACTTTTATATTTTTTTATTTTTTTATATTTTTAAACACTTTTTTTTGGGGGGGAGCATGCTTCAATACCCTCCATAGGAGGCTAGAAGCATGCACTACACCATCGCCTCTGCTACATAGAGGTGAAGCACAGATCACCTCTATGTAGCAGAAATGCAGCATTGCTATGAGCGCCGACCACAGGGTGGCGCTCATAGCAATCGGCCATCAACAACCATAGAAGTCTCAAGGAGACCTCAGGTTGTTATGGCAATGCACCAATGAACCCCGATCATGTGATGGGAGACAGCGGTGCAAGTGCTTCCTGTCGCGCAGCTGGCGGTGCTTGTTAAATGCCGCTGTCAGAGTTTGACAGCGGCATTTAACTAGTTAATGGGCGCAGGCGGATCGCTATTCCGCTTGCGCCCATTGCGGCCACATGTCAGCTGTTTATAATAGCTGACATGTCGCGGCTTTGAGGTGGGCTCACTGCCGAAGCCCACCTCAAAGTTGGGGATACTGCCAGCTGACGTACTATTCCATCAGCTGACGTACTATCCCGTCAGCTGGCAGAAAGGGGTTAAGGGGTTAAACATTCGTATTGTTGTTTCTAAATGATTATGAACTTGTTTTCTTTGCATTATTTGAGGAATGAAAGCACTGTTTTTTTGTTTCATTTTGACCATTTTTCTTTTTCAGAAAAAAATACAAAATGTATTGCTTTGGAAATTCAGAGACATGTTGTCAGAAGTTTATAGAATAAAAAAACAATTGACATTTTACTCAAAATTATACCTTATAAGAAAAAAATCAGACAAACTGAACATTTTGCAGTGGTTTCTTAATTTTTGCCAGAGCTGTATATCCACTATGGCACCAATGTGAGTACTAGACACTAGTGTTGAGCAATACCGTCCGATACTTGAAAGTATCGGTATCGGATAGTATCGGCTGATACCCGAAAAGTATCGGATATCGCCGATACCGATATCCGATACCAATACAAGTCAATGGGACACCAAGTATCGGAAGGTATTCTGATGGTTCCCAGGGTCTGTAGGAGAGGAAACTCTCCTTCAGGCCCTGGGATCCATATTAATGTGTAAAATAAAGAATTAAAATAAAAAATATTGATATATTCACCTCTCCGGCGGCCCCTGGACATCACGCGGGTAACCGGCAGGCTTCTTTGTTTAAAATGAGCGCGTTTAGGACCTGCGGAATGACGTCGCGGCTTCTGATTGGTCGCGTGCCGCCCATGTGACCGCCACGTGACCAATCAGAAGCCGCGACGTCATTCCTCAGGTCCTAAATTCCTAGAATGAGGAGTTTAGTGCCTGAGAATGACGTCGCGGCTTCTGATTGGTCGCGTCGCGGTCACATGGGCGGCAGGCGACCAATCAGAAGCCGCGACGTCATTCCGCAGGTCCTAAACGCGCTCATTTTAAACAAAGAAGCCTGCCGGTTACCCGCGTGATGTCCAGGGTCCGCCGGAGAGGTGAATATATCAAAATTTTTTATTTTAATTCTTTATTTTACACCTCACTATGGATCCGATACCGATACCCGATACCACAAAAGTATCGGATCTCGGTATCGGAATTCCGATACCGCAAGTATCGGCCGATACCCGATACTTGCTGTATCGGAATGCTCAACACTACTAGACACACAACTTTGCCTATAATAATAGATGGCACACCATTTGGTCTTTAGGGTGAAATTGAAGTTCCAAGACCCATTCAAAGCTTCTAGAGACATTGAGCAAACAAGAAAATCCTTCCAGGAATTAATGCACACAGAGGGAGGCATGCTCCTAAAAACACATTGGCTGATTATAAAATTTGGTTTTGCTCACAAAACAGTTGTCCCGCATTTGTGAATATTGTAGCAGGAAAAATAAACAGTACTGGAATGAAGGGCAAAATGTGGAGGAGAATGCAGCCAACTATGTGGCAAAGCTGAGTTTGTTCCAAAGATGAAAGAACACCAGCAGGGCTAGAATGGCAGACACTTTCAGAGAATGGTTGTACAATGTCCATTTAGCTCCATCAATCCCTATATGAGAGAATGTGCCAATAGATGTGGTACACCATAGCAAGCTCCCACCCACAAAGGTAGGAGCCACTATATGCACAAAACAACCAATTCTCTACAGAAACAGTAAAGTTTTGTCTGGTACCAGAGGTTCGGCAAGAACGATACAGTAAAGCCCACAGTGTATAAGTACGGAACTTCCTCATTATTAGAGACCCTCCAATAACAAGCAAGACAGTTGTAAAAACAGTCAAAGTTAGATAAATGGTCAAAAATGTTTGTGAGTAATCAAGTCCTAGAATTAATTTTCAGATGACCTGACTTTTCAAGAACATTTGTGGGGTCCACACTCTGGACCGTACAGACGTGGGTACATGGATGAGAATTTGTTGAATAGTAGTTTGGTATGTGACTGATCAAGTCTCAGAATTAATTTTCAGAAGACCTGACTTTTCAAGAACATTTGTGGGGTCCACACTCTGGACCGGACAGACGTGGGTACATGGATGAGAATTTGTTGAATAGTAGTTTGGTATGTGACTGATCAAGTCCCAGAATTAATTTTCAGATGACCTGACTTTTCAAGAACATTTGTGGGGTCCACACTCTAGAGCAGAGGTCCCCAACCTTTTTTGCCCCAGGGACCGGCTTTAAGCAAGACCAGTTTTCCATGGCCCGGTGGGGTGGGGGTGGGGCAGGGGTGGGGCTCTGGTCATATGGGGGTGGAGTTATGGAGGGGTGGAGCTTAGTGCATACTTATCATGTAATTATGACATTTATAATGAGAATTTGATTCACACATTCACACACACACATTCTCACACACACACATTCTCACACACACATTCTCACACACACACACACACACACATTCACACACACACTCTCACACACACACATTCACATTCTCACACACACACACACATTCACACACACACACATTCACACACACATTCACACACACACATTCACACACCCCTCTCACCTCTCCTCGCACTCTACCACAGCATCTCATTGCCTTCCTCTGACACAGCCGGCCGCTGAATGATGACGTCATCCAGCGGCGCGTCTGTGTGAGAGGAAGCAGGAAGACAGATCACTGGGCAGCGGAGCTGCATGGATTTCTCCCTGCCTGCCGCAGCCACCCTGCAGGGGCTCCCCTCCACCTCTGCACACATTGGGATCCGGCACTCTGCAGCTTCTCTGTGCCGGCTGTCAGCTTGACAGTCGGCACAGAGAACAGCTGACTCCCTGACCGGGGACGGCAGAATGCAGCCGCCGGGGGGAGACACTGCGGACCGCCGAATGAGGCGGCCCGACTGCGCCCCTCCCTGCCGGCTGCACCCGGGGCAAATGCCCCGGCTGCCCCCCCCCTAGATACGCCACTGGGCGTGTCAGTGAGGAGAGCCTGCCGCCCCACCCCATCAGGAACACACCATGCTGCGCAGGAGGGCTGCCCCCTCGTCCTGCATAATGTTCTCTGCCGGGAGCTGCGAGCTGTCACAGAGCGTGCTCTGACCAGGTGCAGGGCCGCGAAGCTAGCTGTCAGCGGCGCCGCGGACCGGCTGAAAAACCTCAACGGCCCGGTCCTGGTCCACGGACCGGCGGTTGGGGACCTCTGCTCTAGAGCGTACAGACGTGGGTACGTGGATCAGAATTTGTTGGAATAGTAGTTTGGTATGTGATTGACCAAGTCCTGGAATTAATTGTGAAATGGGGTAAAAGGGGATCTACTAATGAAAATATTCTCTATTACTTGTTCCAAACTACTCTACTGGGGTTACTAAGCAGAAAATAAAAATTATTAAAAAAAACAACTAAAAACTGTAGATGGTGTGGTAGGTCTCAAAACAGGGGGAGATACAAAGGCCTGGTTGGGATGGGCACGTGGGACAATAGTACCGGGAGTCACTCCGTCTGCCATGCTTCCTATAAACCCGGCATCTTTATTGAGGATACTTTTGGGTGGGAGTGACAGGAATAGGGCAAGGAAAATGGTGCTCTGCAAGTCTCTGGGAATCCATAGACTCGAAGGCTTCTCCCCGTGAAATCGACTCAAACATGAGACCCTCAACAATTTTTTCCTGAAACTGGAGGAATGGAAGCGGTCCTTGGGACTTTTTGTACAAGACAAAACTGTTGGAAGTGGCTGTTAGGATAATGTAGATTGCCACCTCTTTGTGCAAGGCCCTGGTCTTCCACTTCACCAGGTATGGTTGCAGAATCTGGTCTGACAGGTCAACACCACCCATTAATTTGTTATAATCTGTGACACAGATTGGTTTTTGTTTGTCCCTGGTAGCGCCCCTGTCTCTGACTGTCACAGAGGTGCCCGCATGCAGTGTGGTCAGCATTAAAACTGAGGTCAAAATAACCACAGAAAAGTACCAAAGCCGAGGAAGGCTAAAGCCTTGCTCCCTAAATAGATGCATGAATGCAAAAAGATACATCAGCTAGTGTGATACTCTTTCAATTTGACAACACAGAACACCATGGAGTACAAAGAACATCCAAAAATCATTTGTTGAATCAGAAATACATACAAAAAGTGGTAGCCAAATAATTAAGGCATCAAAAAGAAGAGGGGAATAAGTACAAGATACATGCTGGCACAGCAGGAGGAACCACCAGTACAAATAATAAAATCGCCAGAGGTGGGGGAAATAAACCCCAATCAAGTGGGTACATGTGAAACCATCACGACCATAATAGGTACAGATCAAGGGGCTGCCAGTAAGCACCGTGGACTATACCCCATAGAACAAGCCCCCCAAAAACCCCACGTATCTCAGAGATTGTTTAAAGCTCACCCATAGTAGCTGGCATGAAGTGTGGGTCCTCCCTGACCATCACAGAGGTGTCCGCATGCAGTGTGGTCAGCATGTAAACGTCCTTCCTGTCATTCCATTTCAATGCAAGTTGGTCACTTGTGTCTGGACACCAACTGTGACGGAAACCAAACTTGGTTTCTCCTGAATGTCCCACAGGCCCCTATATTTGCAGCATGGAAGGAATTTATATAGGGCGATGCTTGTGTAATAGTTGTCCATATATACGTGGTACAATTGATGGAGAAAGGGCATCATTAGCTCCCAGACAATTTTGCATGGGATGTCAATTGTCTGGGGGTAGTTTAGGGGGTTGAATTGGAGATCCCTACCTTCATAAATTAGGAAGGTGGAAGTGTACCCTGATGACGAGCTCTCACAAGTTTTGTACATTTTGATGCCATACTTGGCTCGCTTGGAGGTGATAAATTGGCGGAATGATAGACGGCTCTTGTAGTTCATGAAGGACTTGTCAACTGCCACATTTTTCTCTGGGGTATAGGAATTTGGAAATGAATTTTGTAGGAGGGAAATTAGGCTTCTCAATTTATTTAGCCGATCATAGTTAGGGTCAGTTCTTGTGGGGGGATTGGGAATTGTCACTGAAATGGAGGAATCTCATCAGGGCTTCATAACGGACTGAGGGCATGATGGCTGAAAATACAGGGGTGCTGTGGACAGCTTTTGTTGCCCAGTAGGAGCGGAGTGTTTGTGTGTTTTTTTTACTAATCTCATATTTAGGGTAAGGCCGAAAAAACGTTTTATTTTGGGGACATTTGTGGGGATACAGGAATGGGAATGAAAGGCAGCGGGTTTTTGGGAGATGTATGGCATATAAGATTGTTTGATGGGTGATCAATTGTAGGACTTCTGGGCTAATGAAAATTTGGGAAAAATCAATGGGGGTAAAATTGGTGACATCTACTCTTATTACAGGGGCTGCAGAAAAAGGGGGAATTTGAGGGGAAAATGAAGTGTTATTATACTACAGCGGTGGGGGGACTGTGGTACTTGTTCCTGCCTCTGAAGCTTCAGCAGTGACAACCGACTCCGCTATCATCGGGCTGTGGGATCCCACGGAGGAAGAGTTGTTGTCACTGCCTAAAAACTACTTTGCTTCAGAGGCAGATTCTGTTTCACTGCCAGAGCTGCCGGAGCAAAGCAGGGTGTACGCTTGCTCCGCGCTGAATGTTCTGCAGGCCATTTATTTGCCTGCCTAATGAAAAACTAACCCTAATCTAGCACTAGTATTTTTTTCCTGCTAACCCTAACATGTGTAACACTAACCTTAACCCTAATACGTGTAATCCTAACAATAACCCTAACTAACCCTAATACGTGTAACCCTAACCCTACCTGCAAAAAATTATGGAAAAAAAATAATGAAAAAAAAATATATATAACAACGGGGGTTCGGGGATTACGAAGAATGGGGTGGGTAATTGTATGCTTTATGGAGCTTACAGATGCAGAAATTAATTTTTATAATTCTGACAGGGCAGCACTTGAACTGTAGTCTATCTCTCTTCTCTCCCAGAACAACAAGGAGAGAAAAGAGAGGAACAGCTCAAGTGCTGCCATATTTACTAAATATTGGGGGTTTTGATCACTGTGATAGGGTGCATTACAGTAATCAAAACCCAGCAGCTAATAAGAAAATTCTCATCTGTTGCCGGGTGCAGACAGGCAGATCTTGGCGAGGGCTCTGCGCATGCGCCTGCCATTTTCTTTTTGCCGGAGGGAGGGGGTCGGGGGACAAGGGGACAACTGACCGGTTCATAAGGTACCATGGGGGGCTTGGGGGACCCTATTTGTCTCTCCCCTGATGTGCGATCACATCAGAGGAGAGGGAAATTAAATGGAAAATCTGACTTTTTTTGCGGCCGCCGTTATACCGTTAATAACGGCGATTGCAATACCGGGTCGGTAAAAACCAACACGAATTATGTTCCCTGGTTTCTTGGCAACCCCTGGCAGCCGAGACCCCAGAGAAATGCCGACTCTGGAGGGTGCTATAGACTTATTCCGCAGCGCTGTTAATTAATGGCGCTGTGGTTTAAGTACAATTAACTGCCACCATTAAAAGGCATATTGGCGGTCGCTAAGGGGTTAATTAAACTTATAGGACTTGATTTGGAAAGGCACACACCTTTTATATAAGACCTCACAGCTCACAGTGCATGTCAGACCAAATGAGAATCATGAGGTTAAAGGAATTGGCCACGGAGTTTAGAGACAGAATTGTGGCAAGGCACAGATCGGGCCAAGGTTACAACAGAAGTTCTGCAGTACTCAAGGTTCCTAAGAGCACAGTGGCCTCCATAATCATTAAATGGAAGAAGTTTGGGACCACCAGAAGTCTTCCTAGACCTGGCCATCCAGCCAAACTGAGCAATCGTGGGAGAAAAGCTTTGGTGAGAGAGGTAAAGAAGATCCCCAAGATCACGGTGGCTGAGCTCCAGAGATCCAGTGGGAAGATGGGAGAAAGTACCACAAAGTCAACTATCACTGCAGCCCCCCACCAGTCGGGCCTGTATGGCAGAGTGGCAAGACAGAAGCCTCTCCTCAGTGCAAGATATATGAAAGCCCGCATAGAGTTTACAAAAAAATACATGAAGGACTCCTAAACTATGAGAAATTAGATTCTCTGGTCTGATGAGATAAAGATAGACCTTTTTCTTGATAATTCTAAGTGGTATGTGTGGAGAAAACCAGGGACTGCTCATCACCTCCCCAATACAATCCCAACAGTGAAACATGGTGGTGGCAGGCTCATGCTATGGGGGTGTTTTTCAGCTGCAGGGACAGGAGGACTGGTTGTCATTGAAGGAAACATGAATGCGGTCAAGTACAGAGATATCCTGGATGAAAACCTCTTCCATAGTGCTCTGGATCTCAGACTTGGCCCAAGGTTCACCTTCCAACAAGACAATGACCCTAAGTACAGAGCTAAAATAACAAAGGAGTGGCTCCAGAACAACTCTGTGACCATTATTGACTGGCCCAGCCAGAGCCCTGACCTAAACCCAAATGAGCATCTCTGGAGAGACCTGAAAATGGCTGGCCACCAATGTTCACCATTCAACCGGACGGAACTGGAGAGGATCTGCAAGGAAGAATGGCAGAGGATCCCCAAATCCAGGTGTGAAAAACTTGTTGCATCATTCCCAAGAAGACTCATGGCTGTACTAGTGCAAAAGGGTGCTTCAACTCAATACTGAGCAAAGGGTCTGAATACTTATGACCATGTGATATTTGTGTTTTTCTTTTTTAATAAATTTGCAAAAATTACTACATTTCTGTTTTTCAGTCAATATGGGGTGCAGAGTATACATTAATGAGAAAAAAATGAACTTTTTTGAATTTACCAAATGGCTGCAATGAAACAAAGACTGAAAAATTAAAAGGGGTATGAATACTTTCCTTACCCACTGTATGTGCAGGCAATTTTAGGTTGTTCATTAATGATTTGTTATATATTTTTTTAAGAATCTGCAGCTGCTGTCCAATAAGTTTTATGGTAGAGATAATGTAGTTGTATTAGCAAGGTTTTTGTTTGCTTACTTTATCACATCCTGCCATCTCTGCTGATACACATGCTCATGTTTTAAAATTTAGGAGGGATGATGAAGATTTACAACCATGAAAAATTAATTTTGACAGACAACTGAAAGATGTCATTTATACACATATATTTTACATTGTGGGAAGTTGATGTGTACTTTGGGAAATATTGTAGTTTCAAAATTATATCAACAGCATTTCTTCTCTTTTGATTCTGAAAATAATATAATGATTTAGTAGTTTGAAGACTCTCTAGTGTAATAAATATCAAATAATTAAAATAAGAACACCCTCATTCCTCAAGCACATGATTAAAAATGTACGGCTCTGCAATATAGATCCATAGGCTCTTCATGTTATCCTCTCTATCCCTAGATGAAAGTTGTTTTGGAGGCATTGGGTGTGCTAATATCCTACATGCCCAATCCCTTCTTTGTTCCTATGAGAGGAATGCCAATGCCAGAGTCCAATAATGACTTATTTCCTTCTCCCTATTGAAATAAGTAGCCATGCTTGGCCGAGCATGAATGCTTATGGTGGAGTGGGAAGAAATAACTGTCAGATGAAGATCATTGAGCCAACATCTATTTTATGTGTAAGGCCATCTACAGACTGGATGGGTGAATACAGTTACAATAAATATTATTCAACCTAAATTGCAAATTATGTTTATTAACTAAATTTACAAACTTTATGATTACAAACCCAAACAACAACAGCAACAATTTAAATGCAAAAACACAACTAACATAACACTAACTTAATACTAGAGGATAAGACCATCCCAATTTGAGTACACTTTGACTCTGGTGGGATAGCCTTTACACTTTTATTTTATTAAAAACATGTTTACTAAGTATTCTATGTTATGTAAATGCGCTATTGCTTTTATTAATTTACTTACAGTAGGGTATACATTCATTTTGTTTCTGTCTTAGGTTTTGTTTGCTTGTTGGCCAGTTTGAACATGCATGTATTTTGCATGCATACCAACTTATACTCCAGTTAATTTTTTCGGGTTAAGTTTCAGGTTTCTGACATCTGTGCAGGTAAGGATGTGCCATCCTATTATGTGAACTGGACATTACATTTATATAGCTTACCATTTGCTGGGGACCCAATATTGCTTGGCCCTTATTCACATTGACATCACTTTGGCACATGGTAAGGTATAAATACTAGAGGTTAGGATCATCCCAATTTGGGTACACCTTGATGCTGGAGGAATGGCTTTTGCATTTTTTTATTAAAAACATTTACTAAGACTTTATGCTATTTACATGCACTCTTGCTTTTATTTATTTACTTATAGTAGGGTATATGTTCATTTTTTTCTGTCTTAAATGTGATTTATAGCCAGATATAAGTGTTTTTGAGGAATATTGCACATTCCCATTGGCAATGGCCACCAGCTCACTAATTTTCTTGAATTTGTTTGCCACAACAACTTTCTTCAAATCCCACCAAAGATTTACTAAGCGGTTCAAGTCAGGCGACTATAATAGCCACTCCAGCAACTACTAGAACTCCTTCAATCAGCCCAACAAGCAAAATGCTCTTTCATCAGGTGAAATGATTGTTTTTTTAAGCACAAAACAATGGCTGTTTATGAGAACTGAATGAGGTTGTCCTGTGCACATCGATTAATGTATTTTGCCTGTGTATAAAGGCTTTTAAGACTGATGACTAGTGTTGAGCGATACCGTCCGATACTTGAAAGTATCGGTATCGGATAGTATCGGCCGATACCCGAAAAATATCGGATATCGCCGATACCGATATCCGATACCAATACAAGTCAATGGGACATCAAGTATCGGAATGTATCCTCATGGATCCCAGGGTCTGAAGGAGAGGAAACTCTCCTTCAGGCCCTGGGATCCATATTAAAGTGTAAAATAAAGAATTAAAATAAAAAATATTGTTATATTCACCTCTCCGGCGGCCCCTGGACATCAGCGGGAGGATCCGGCGTCCGGCACGGCTTCTTTCTTCAAAATGCGCGCCTTCAGGACCTGTGGAATGACGTCCCGGCTTCTGATTGGTCGCGTGCCGCCCATGTGACCGCCACGCGACCAATCAGAAGCCGCGACGTCATTCCTCAGGTCCTAGAAGGCGCTCATTCTAGGACTTTAGCTGAGGAATGACGTCGCGGCTTCTGATTGGTCGCGTGGCGGTCACATGGGCGGCACGCGACCAATCAGAAGCCGGGACGTCATTCCACAGGTCCTGAAGGCGCGCATTTTGAAGAAAGAAGCCGTGCCGGACGCCGGATCCTCCCGCTGATGTCCAGGGGCCGCCGGAGAGGTGAATATAACAATATTTTTTATTTTAATTCTTTATTTTACACTTCCGATACCGATACCCGATATCACAAAAATATCGGATCTCGGTATCGGAATTCCGATACCGCAAGTATCGGCCGATACCCGATACTTGCGGTATCGGAATGCTCAACACTACTGATGACCAGTTAAAGTTTACTAATCAGCGGTTATTTAGTACTGCCAGTGTGTAAGTTTGAAGGAACTAGTGATGAGCGAGTGTGCTCCTTACTCGAGTTTTCAGAGCATGCTCGGGTGTTCTCCGAGTATCTTGGGCATGCTCGTAGATTATGTTTGAGTCCCCGGAAGGTGCATGTTTTGTGGCTGCTAGACAGCCTGAATACATGTGGGGATTCCCTAATAAACAGGCAATCCCTGCATGTGTTCAAATTGTCTTACAGCCGCAAATCATGCAGCTGCGGGGACTCAAACATAATCTATGAGCATGCCCAAGATACTCAGAGAACACCCAAGCATACTCGGAAAACTAAATGAGAACACTCGCTCATCCCTAGAAGGAAACCTTAGCTACATCTCTAACATTTAATGAAATGCCATAGTCAACAAACACCTAGCCATTCCAGGTATTTGATGTTTTATCTCAAGCACACGTGATGCCACTAATAATTTCCTTTATGTGTGAACCTATGAGTAGAGAAAGACTAAGCCGAACAGTGAAGTTCGGTGTCCGTTCCGAACACCTACTGTTCGGGCATGGACATCGAACATGGGCTTCACTTTTTCATTTCGGCTGACCGAACACCAGGTGTTTGTCATGCACATGACAGCATGGCGAACACCTCTTCTGAAGAAAAAATGGTGCTAGTGGGGATCTCACCGAGATCACCGCAGTTCAGTCCGGCTGGGAATGCAGCCTCAGTTACCGGCAGTAACCTCAATGATGTCACCGCCGGTCACTGAAGCTGCAGAAGTTCAGTCACTAATGGTTCTCAGCCTGGATGGTTGCATCTTGGCACCGTCCAGGTTGAAAACTGTTTATCCCCGAGACATGGATCATGGCATGGGACAGAACGAAGGAGAGGTGAGGGATATGGTTGTTTTTTATTTTTGCTTTATTACAGGAGACGAGGGATTCAGTGGAATTAGGCATTAGGTGAGTATAACTGTGTTTGTTATTTCTAAATGAAAAAGTAAAAGTGTGTTTTGTTTTATTCCTAATAAAGGACTTTATTATGGCTGTGTTTTTATTTTCCATACAACTATAGTTTTAGTAATGGATCGGCATCTTTATAGAGGCCTCTCCATTAATAATCCATGGGCTTGATGTCACCGGACAATACAAAGGTGACATCAACCCCACAAATCTGAACCCCACATACCACCGCTACAGAGCAAGTGTGAAGAGCTTGGCAAAGCACCAGAATTGGCGCATCTAAGAGATGTGCCTTTTCTGGGCGGCTGTGGACTGCTATTTTTAGGCTGGGAGGGCAATATCCATGGCAACTTAATAGCCTGAGAATAGCCTGAGAAATGGTGGAACCCCATGCCATTTTTTAAATTATTTATTTAAATAATTAAAAAATATGGTGTGGGGACCCCTCTATTCTTGATAACGATAACCAGCCTTGCTAAAGTTGACAGCTGAGGGTTGCAGCCACCAGCTGTGAGTTTTGCCTGGCTGATTATAAAAAATAGGGAGGAACCCATGTTGTTTTTTTTAAATTATTTATTTACAGCGCAGGATCCGGCTGATAAATCCTCCCATCAGCTGCTCCTGCTCTCATTGTTATTGTCGGGGTCGTCACGACAATACCCTTCATCCACCAGTCATTCCAAATCAGATTAAAAGCAGTGGTACCGGAGTGAAGAATGAGTCAGACAAAAGCTGGTTCAAACTCAGTGCCTGCTTATGCTTCCACACGTAGTGGTAACGTCACAGCAACTGAACTCTTTATTTCATATACACAACATTATATGACCTATTGGGGGAAGGTGTGCAGAGGGCAGGGTTAGGCGGGGTTTAAGCAATGTATCTAGTATTCAGTCCCTCTGGTTGGCCTGACGTCATCTGATGAATCTTCCTTTGTCCACATCTTGTTAAGTTTCGATTTCCAGAGAAATGATACTTTAGCTTCAGAAACGAAAGTAGATTCTTGGCAAGTACAAAAACTAAGGCAAAGGTGAATACTGGCAGCCATCTTAAATACAGTTAAATTTGCATTGGCAAGTATGAAGGGAAAAACTTATTGTTTCACAGCATAAGAATACATAAAGTACAAAAGAGTATAAAGACATATATTTTCACCTTGACAATCCCCCCTAAACACTAAGTTTTTCCCTAAAAAGAAAGATCCTTCGAGACTGTCCATGTGATGGGGAAAGGGGAGGTGGATTTCTTCATCCAGACACCTCAGAAGCTCTCCCCTTGCGAGAGGCCTCCAGGCAGCTGAACCCTTCACTAGCTTCACATGGAGTTCTCCCGCTGTCCCTAAACTAACTCTCTTAGCATCATCTGAGAGTTGGGGTTTTTGTCTATCTTCTTGAGGGTGACATACTTGGGGATCTCCCCTGGATCAGTGCCATCGCACTCTAGTGGGTCTACTTCTTGGTTGAGGAAGGTGCCAGTCGGAGTTGCCTCAGTGATAACCTTTTTATACAGGGGAATAACACAACAGAGGATTATCGATCCAACTACAAGAAAAGCAATCAGTACTAGACAAGCTTGTTGAAGGAATCCTTTGAGCCCACCCAACCAACCGGAAAAGAAAGATGTGTCTACTCCAGCATTAGATTTTAATTCTGCTGCTAACCCATTTAACTTTTTAAGGGCTATCATGGTCTTTCCATTTACCCCAGAGTTCTGAGGGATATAGGTACAACATTCCTCTCCCACCATCCCACAGACTCCTCCTTTCTCAGCTAAGATCATATCAAGGGCTAGTCGGTTTTGGAGGGTCATTCTAGTGTTAGGGCCTAATTCTTCAACTATACCTTGGAAGGCATCACAGGTAAAATTGACAAACCTTTGTTCACTGAAATATATGTAATTGATCCAATCAACATTTTATTAATCTGCACTTGTGGATTAAAGAAACAAAGCTAGCATAGATCTGGTTCTGGGCTTTAAATTGGTCAGGCACCCCCCTTTGCACTCCAATGCCATCGACATATACTAATGGATCTTCTTCATAACTCATATGGAGCTGATCGAGACTTCTCCTCTTTCTGGTATATTCATCAGGTATCTCCGGATCCCAAGGTAAAATCTTGAACTGCATAGCTAGTTTAACAAGGGTGCATTGACCTGTCCAGGCATTAGGCAACCTAGGATGGAACCATCTCCACATAACCAATAAATGTCGTACATATACTGTGTATGATTAGCTAGCAAATCAGTATCTAGGGAACTGTTCCCTTTGCAGAAACCTGTCTCGAAGACCCCTACTGGTGTACCTGTAGTGTCGTGGGAATTATAGCAGGTATAATTATCAGCTAATACAGTTATCCCTCCTGGGACCTATAGTTTAGGTGCTTCATGAATTAGTGGAACATAATCTGAGCAATCAGTGGGCTTCGTTAACTATATTTTTGCAAACGTTCACCTGGGCCTGTTTTAGCTGTACTGGTAATGGGGGCCTTGGTTGGTCTGAAACTAATATCCTGGAGCTGTATATGGCCTAAATTCCCATAGTATCCACTATTAAACACATTATGAAAATACCTCCCCAGTACAATTGTTATCTCTGGTAACACATATATAATACTGGATAATTCCCTCTACCACCCGCTGAGTCTCGGGGCACTTGACTACATCGCAGAAATCAAATCTCCAGATATTTACCGGGGCCGTTAGATTTACCCAGAGAATAGTGGCACCGGAATTCTTATTTACAATAGGGGCCGGGGAGGTAGGGACGAGGATGGCCCCCAGCCTCAGGACCAAAAACAACAGCAACATTTTCCTTCGATCACCACTGTGACTAAGCGCTGGTTCGGTCTCTTTTGCAGTGTGAAGCGTAGATCCAGGTGCTCTTTCCTTCAAGTTTTACTGACATAGCTTTTCACGACCATAAGACCACCAGGCTTCAAATTGTGACCAATATCGGTTTCTGCTGAATCTGGAAGGGAAGAAGAAACTAAAACATGGGTGTTAGCAACATTTCTACTAAGCTGAATAACATATTGAACAGCACAGTCAGTTTCTTCTGACAACTACTAAGACTGAAAATTTGCAACTGAGGACCTAGCACCAAACAATATCTCATATGGGGACAGGCCATGTTTTGCAATAGGGGTAGTACAAATGTGTAAGAGCCCTGGCCATGGAGCCGTAGTCTCCTGCATCATTTTGGTCAATTGTCCCTTCAGTGTGCCGTTCAGCCTCTTAACTTTCCCACTAGATTGTGGATGGTACGGAGTATGGAGGGCTACAGTGGATCCAAGCATTGTCAGAACCTCCTGATACACATGAGAAGAAAAGGCCGGGTCTTGGTCACTTTCGACAACTTCTGGAACACCATATCTGCATATAACTTCCATCACCAGTTTCTTTGCTGTGGTCTTTGTAGTCACGTTGGTAACGGGGAATGCTTCTGGCCAACTGGAGAACATGTCGACAACCACCAGACAATATTCATACCTTCCCGGCTTCGGCAACGTGATGAGGTCCACCTGGAGCCTTTGGAAAGGATAGTCGGGCTTAGCAAGATACTTCGGGGGTACACGTTGAAGTTGACCGGGATTGCAGGTCTGACAGATACCTCGATGTGTGGGCCCATGCGCCCACGTGGCAATAGCAGGGTACATCCGCTTAGGGAGACACAAGTTGGTCCTTTTTCCAGCGACCATTGTCCATACGTGATCCATCAGCTTCCACTGCTTCACTTCTTCCTTTGGAGACATTCTCTGCATCGTCATTAAGCGGTCTCGCGGGGTCCGGTAGAAAACCTCAGTCTGGCATAGATCATCAGGTTCCTGTAGAGTCAGTGTTTCTTGTAACTGTTTATGCTGAGCGTGTGGTCACCATAGCTGGTATGGTCAGTTCAACGGGTAGAAGAGCAGCGGCTTTTGCTTGCATATCCGCAAAGGCATTACCACCAGTCTGTGGACTGTTCCATAGTACCACTTTGATAATGGCCACCTGGGTAGGTAATTTGATTGAGTCCATGAGGGCTTTAACAGCTTCAGCATTCTTCACTGGAGTCCCGGCGGTAGTAACAAACCCTCGATTGGCCCATAGGGCTCCAAAATCATGAGCAATACCAAATGCATACTGTGAGTCCGTGTATATATTAGCCCGCCTGTCTTTGGCCAGAACACATGCAGTAGACAGATCCCAAAATTCTGCTTCTTGTGCTGACAGGGAGGGAGGGAGTGCAGCTCCGTGCACTATAGTGTCTTCCATAGTAACAGCGTATCCGGTGTGAAATCTGCCAAAATCATCACCATATCTTGAACAGTCTTTCAGGGCCTTGTAGAGAGGTTGAATTATGCGGGATGCGTCCGGTATCCACTGACAACAATAAGTACATAGTCCAAGGAAATGCTGGAGCTCAGTCTCATCTTTTGGGAATGGAAGGGAGCTGACGGCTATTTTTCCTTTCTTCTGTGAGGTGTCTGGCACCCTGAAGGAGACAGTGACCCAAAAATATCACTTGACCAAGGCAGAACCGAAGTCTCGAGGCCGAAACCTGACAGTTCAGATCTGCCAGATACTTGCGAAAACTAACAGTGGCAACAATGGCTTCCTGCTCTGTCTGTGTATACAACAAAAAACAAAAAAATTACCCACATACTGAAGTAACGTGACATAGGCATATTCTAACTGACAGGGTTAAACACACTATCCCCCCCTTTTTTTTTTTTTTTCAAACTGATTGGGAAAGGGCATGTAAGATACACATCTCATTATACTCATCTACATAGGGGTTATATAACGTAAGGACCATCTGACCATCATCTTGGCTCACCAACTCTCTAGGTCTGCTCAGATGCACTTATACGTCCATCATATTATCTTTGTCTGTAAAATGGGAAAGGTTTGTTCTCAGGGTCAGCCAATTATTTTAGCGTAGCTAGCTAGTCAGAGGGCTTCCAGGGATAATACTCCTGTATCTGTCTTACACTACCTGATGTGGTTGGTTCTCTTGTGGGGGGGTTGACTAGATGACCGGTTGGGGGTGACATGACATGCTGGTCTACAGCTCCTTCCCAAAAGGATTACTGTCAGCCTACTCCCAAAAGTTAATGTCTCCACTAACCACAATCCTGTGTCAGCTTCTTATATCACTACATGTGATCTTATCTGGACAGGAATCAGTGTAATTCACTTAGGTTGGGTTGCAACACAGATTATACAAGTATTTCTCCAGTCTAGGTTTGTCTGACCGCAATATTTACAAATCCATCTGTCTTGTCTTGGTCTGAGAATTAACATAGCGAGGGAGATTTCCAGACACAGGGTTAAAATGAATATTGGAATATGAGACTGGATTTGTGTAAGGGAGGGGGGCTGGAGTCTTTCTCTTGGGCCACTGATAAGGAAGCGAGTTGCGAGCTGTGTCCTTGAAGCTGTGGCGGGGGGAGGGGGACTAGAGAGCGAGTAAAGATCGCTGCAGCTGCTGATACAGAATGTGTTAAGTTCTTCTGAAAACTTTGGCCCCCCTTTCTCTGGCCCGCAGCACAAAGAGAAAAAATCAAAAAAACAATTCGCGCAGGGGTTCACCTTTCCCATCAGCTACGAACACAGAAATAAGAATTTACAGCATTCCTCAACACAAAAGAAGAAAAACAACAACGCAGCTATTTGACTCCCCCCTCCCATGGGGTGTTTTGGAAAACCACAGTAACGGAATACAGCAATTCTCAGACTCAATTAATTTCTACAAAACCTTCACACAATTCATATACCAAAACACCTTAGAAAAACCAATGATTGAGATATTTTATAACCAAACACGGGCTCTGCATCCTCTCATCCTCCCTCTCCATCAACCTCTTTCTTTAAACCTCGCGCAACTCGCAGATGAGCTTGCACTTGTTCTAACAATCCTTTCTCTTTCAACATTCTTGACTGCCTTCTTGCCCTCCCGTAACTCTACTATTGTCTTGACTTCCACAGCATCCTCACTTAACTCATGGGGCACGAAATTCTTCTGCCATAAGAGACGCAACATGACTCACAGAATTCTACGCCCTTCTGCAGTAGGCCGCTGACAGCGACAGCAACACTTGTGTCCTAACACGGAGCCTCGCGCTCGACGTGCTATGAATAAAGAGCCTCGCGCTCAATATTTTTCCCTAACCTGAACACCAGTGATTACAGTCTGCCCTGTCACGATATTCTAAACGTTGGGAGGCTGTCTCCTAGTGAGACCCCTCCACTGTGTTTCTGGTGGTCCCCCTCTTGGGACGTCTTAATTACCGATATGTGCAAGTGTGTGCAAGTGTTTCTGGTGGTCCCCCTCTTGGGACGTCTTAATTACCGATATGTGCAAGTGTGTGCAAGTGTTTCTGGTGGTCCCCCTCTTGGGACGTCTTAATTACCGATGTATGTGCGTGCAATATCACAGAGGCTACGTCTCCTATCCCTTCCTCTAAGCCGCCCCCAATCCACAAACTTCTCAATCTTTCACTCTATCACTACTAGGCAACAGTCACGGGTAGGGTGGTTGAATGGAGTACAATGACCGGTGGAGGAGGTGTGGTGTACACGAGGACACGCAGAGTGCGACGTCTCTCAGTTGCTGGTTCGAAGCGTGGCACGGGATCGCGCTCGGTCTCACCACTCGACCGGTCACTCCCCAGACCCAAGGAGACCACAGACTAACCAATAACGGCTGAAACACTAGCAAGTGTGACACATACATAGTATGCGTTCTCCACTTACCGTGTTTAGAGGGTGATCAGTCCTCGAGGTCAGCCACTACGGGTGTACTCCACGGACGTCCAGGCATGGGTCCAGGGGGTCTCGGATCGCGGGCCACGCCCCATGTTGGTTGCGCCAAATTGTCGGGGTCGTCACGACAATACCCTTCATCCACCAGTCATTCCAAATCAGATTAAAAGCAGTGGTACCGGAGTGAAGAATGAGTCAGACAAAAGCTGGTTCAAACTCAGTGCCTGCTTATGCTTCCACACGTAGTGGTAACGTCACAGCAACTGAACTCTTTATTTCATATACACAACATTATATGACCTATTGGGGGAAGGTGTGCAGAGGGCAGGGTTAGGCGGGGTTTAAGCAATGTATCTAGTATTCAGTCCCTCTGGTTGGCCTGACGTCATCTGATGAATCTTCCTTTGTCCACATCTTGTTAAGTTTCGATTTCCAGAGAAATGATACTTTAGCTTCAGAAACGAAAGTAGATTCTTGGCAAGTACAAAAACTAAGGCAAAGGTGAACACTGGCAGCCATCTTAAATACAGTTAAATTTGCATTGGCAAATATGAAGGGAAAAACTTATTGTTTCACAGCATAAGAATACATAAAGTACAAAAGAGTATAAAGACATATATTTTCACCTTGACATTATTAGCGGCAGCAGGCATCGGCTGATGGGAGCAGTAGTCCCATCAGTTGTTACCAGTGACCGGAGGTGAACATTATACCTCTGATCACAGCTACGTGCTCACGCTGTCTTTTAACAGCGTGGGAACCACATCTCTCTGACTGGCAGGGATGATTTCACCTCCGATCAGAAGCGGTGTTTGCTACGCTGTCATGCACATGACAGCGTGGTAAACACTGGATGTTTGGTCCAGGTTCTGTTCTGGAACCTGACCCCCAACTTTTTGTAACTGTTCGACTGAACCCGAACTTCCAAGTGTAATTCTGAGACTTCAGTAGTGATTAGAAGTGTCATTTTGTGTTGAATGTAAAGCAACCAATTATTATATTAGGTTTAAAGATGTATGTTCACTACCGGCTAATGCAGATAGAATAAATGTCAGAAAATATAGAAAATAAAGTCTGATTCTGATGCCAATATAAAGATATAGTATGCATACAAGAGTACATATTCACAATTTGCTACCCCACCAACGCATAAAGTGGATGTTGTAGCTAGTGTAGATGATATACTTGTAATAGCACAGGGCGAGGGGACCCCTAGCAGCAGCTGCTCTCACGGAATATTTTCGCAGCAGCAGTCTCTCAGCAAGTATTGTACTGAGGATTTTGAACCTCTCTATTAATTTATGTACTTAATATACCTGCCTATTTACTGTGATTCACTAGTGTATGTGCCATTTAGCAACTATCCATTATAGCAGTTATAGCTCCAAATTGAGAGCATTTCATTGCCTTTAACTCTTTAGGCTCCTGTTATATCCATGGATTTTTAGGCAACTTTTACTTGCACTTGCATTTGCGTATTCAGCACTACAGTACAGAGCAAAAGTTTGGACACACCTCATTTAAAGATTTTTCTGTATTTTCATGACTATGAAAATTGTAAATTCAGACTGAAGGCATCAAAACTATGAATTAACACATGTAGAATTATATACTTAACAAAAAAGTGTGAAACTACTGAAAATATGTCTTATATTCTAGGTTCTTCAAAGTAGCTACCTTTTGCTTTGATGACTGCTTTGCACACTCTTGGCATTCTCTTGATTAGCTTCAAGACAGTCAGCTGTCAGCGGGGGATACCGCGTTGCTACAGGACACACGCGTGCACTGTCTCTGATCACAGGCCAGGCCGGTAGTGTTTATCCTTATGAAACTGATAGTCTTATTTACCACAGCTCTCATTTAAAGTGATCCTTTTACCACTGTCCGACTCACTAAATTGGACAAGACTACGCACATACAATGCAGTCTGTAACTGATGAAGGCCAAACCAGGCCGAAACATTTTTGATTTCTGACTGCATTAAAATACAAAAAAATCTTTCAAAGTTGAGTGCCAAGTATTCTTCTTATTTGACTTTGGTAGTGAGACAGGTCCCTTCATGGGCCATTAGGTGCAATTATGAGCGGTTTTGACGTATATTTTCAGTCTGGAGCTGCCCACTCTTTTATTTATTAAAAAAGGCAGCCCTATATTGAGAATAGATATATTTTCAAGCAGATACTTTTTTTATTATACTCAATGTAATCTACAATTAATTACTTAGTTTCTTAGGATAACTTCTCTTCCTAGAATGAAAGCAATAAAACAACTATATTCATGTTTTTTTCAATTCTAAATTACCGGTACTGTATTTTTCTTATAAAAGTAAATTTGCAAAGTCTTTAAGATAAAATATATGCACAGCTGTACAGCTGAATGTGTCATACATACTACAGAAAACATTTTTTATAACTGATCCATAATTTAAAAAGACATCTGGTTATGCAAATGCAGAGGCTATGTTTTCATTCAAGTTATGCCTTCCAGACAGGTTTTGGTAGGTGCACAGACCATGCAGATTACTTAATTTGCATAGACTGTGTTTGATAAGTGATGTTTTTGTTTCCACACTAACCCTTTCCCCATCACAATAAGCAGAGGTGTTTAATATATAGGAACACACTACAAATTTTCCCTAATGTGCAAATGTCATTGTGTACATAAAAAAGACCTTTACAATGAGGTAAAATTACAATGAAACACAATCTTGTGTTTGTACATTAGGCACAACTCCTAATTGTTATCATAACGAGGAATTAGAAGAACAAAAACTCTCAAGTGCAGTCAGTGTCAAACAAGTACAAAAACACCATGAAGCTGAAATACTTCCCAATCACAAAAGAAATAACAAATGTAAAAGTAATTCAGGATCAATAGTCATGAAGTTGAAAAAGTGTGTTGTGTATTATTTGCTCAATGTTATTATTACAACAACAACATTTCTTTATACAGTGGGGCAAAAAAGTATTTAGTCAGTCAGCAATAGTGCAAGTTCCACCACTTAAAAAGATGAGAGGCGTCTGTAATTTACATCATAGGTAGACCTCAACTATGGGAGACAAACTGAGAAAAAAAAAATCCAGAAAATCACATTGTCTGTTTTTTTTAACATTTTATTTGCATATTATGGTGGAAAATAAGTATTTGGTCAGAAACAAAATTTCATCTCAATACTTTGTAATATATCCTTTGTTGGCAATGACAGAGGTCAAACGTTTTCTGTAAGTCTTCACAAGGTTGCCACACACTGTTGTTGGTATGTTGGCCCATTCCTCCATGCAGATCTCCTCTAGAGCAGTGATGTTTTTGGCTTTTCGCTTGGCAACACGGACTTTCAACTCCCTCCAAAGGTTTTCTATAGGGTTGAGATCTGGAGACTGGCTAGGCCACTCCAGGATCTTGAAATGCTTCTTACGAAGCCACTCCTTCATTGCCCTGGCGGTGTGCTTTGGATCATTGTCATGTTGAAAGACCCAGCCACGTTTCATCTTCAATGCCCTTGCTGATGGAAGGAGGTTTGCACTCAAAATCTCACGCTACATGGCCCCATTCATTCTTTCATGTACCCGGATCAGTCGTCCTGGCCCCTTTGCAGAGAAACAGCCCCAAAGCATGATGTTTCCACCACCATGCTTTACAGTAGGTATGGTGTTTGATGGATGCAACTCAGTATTCTTTTTCCTCCAAACACGACAAGTTGTGTTTCTACCGAACAGTTCCAGTTTGGTTTCATCAGACCATAGGACATTCTCCCAAAACTCCTCTGGATCATCCAAATGCTCTCTAGCAAACTTCAGACGGGCCCGGACATGTACTGGCTTAAGCAGTGGGACACGTCTGGCACTGCAGGATCTGAGTCCATGGTGGCGTAGTGTGTTACTTATGGTAGGCCTTGTTACATTGGTCCCAGCTCTCTGCAGTTCATTCACTAGGTCCCCCCGCGTGGTTCTGGGATTTTTGCTTACCGTTCTTGTGATCATTCTGACCCCACGGGGTGGGATTTTGCGTGGAGCCCCAGATCGAGGGAGATTATCAGTGGTCTTGTATGTCTTCCATTTTCTAATTATTGCTCCCACTGTTGATTTCTTCACTCCAAGCTGGTTGGCTATTGCAGATTCAGTCTTCCCAGCCTGGTGCAGGGCTACAATTTTGTTTCTGGTGTCCTTTGACAGCTCTTTGGTCTTCACCATAGTGGAGTTTGGAGTCAGACTGTTTGAGGGTGTGCACAGGTGTCTTTTTATACTGATAACAAGTTTAAACAGGTGCCATTACTACAGGTAATGAGTGGAGGAAAAAGGAGGCTCTTAAAGAAGAAGTTACAGGTCTGTGAGAGCCAGAAATCTTGATTGTTTGTTTCTGACCAAATACTTATTTTCCACCATAATATGCAAAAAAAATGATAAAAAAACAGACAATGTGATTTTCTGGATTTTTTTTTCTCAGTTTGTCTCCCATAGTTGAGGTCTACCTATGATGTAAATTACAGACGCCTCTCATCTTTTTAAGTAGTGGAACTTGCACTATTGCTGACTGACTAAATACTTTTTTGCCCCACTGTATACTTTATCTTGCTTCTTATTGACACATTATTGGAGTAGATTATGAATGATACTGGTTAAAATATATTTCAATGCTTGTAGTCAAACAATCCAATCAATGAGTAAAAATGAATGTAAAAGCATTATAAAATGCTATAATATTTTAAATAGATATTCACTGTAAGCACTGGAGTGAGTAGAATTAGAGAAAAGAACAAAAAAAGACTTACAACAGTAACTTTTTCTCATGTAACAAAAGCCAAAAGATCTGAAGATTTGAATAACATCACCGAACAAATGCAAAACAACATCTTAAAATTTTTTAGCAACTCCGGTGAACATCTGTATAGTTAGATAAGAAGGTACATAATAAATAATCAGGTATATGAGAGAAGAAAAAGTGGCACTCACCCTTCTGTGCAGTATAAGTGTTGTCCTTTATTTGCGATTAGCAGGTTACAGACATTCTTCTGCGGCGGCTGGTGAGGAGAGGGGTGCGGGGAGTGAACGACTGGACGACGGCCGTTTCGCGCACTTGCGCTTCTATAGGTCACATGGACCCGTAGAAGCGCAAGTGGGCGAAATGGCCGTCATCCAGTCGTTCACTCCCCGCACCCCTCTCCTCACCAGCCGCTGCAGAAAAAATGTCTGCAACCTGCTAATCGCAAATAAAGGACAACACTTATACTGCACAGAAGGGTGAGTGCCACTTTTTCTTCTCTCATTTACTTCATGGACTTTCAATTTCATAAGTGGTGCACCATCCATGTTAGTAGCTAGCCTCGGAACGTCCTGATCTTCAAAGGATCTAGTATACCTATATATCTCTACATAAAGTACAGCATTCGGTGCCGTTTATACCCATCTTTCTCTTTAAGCGCTTTGTTAAATAATCAGGTATTTACTGAAATCTGAAAAGGCAGCTTATGCTTATTCATGACAGTGAAACTCATTATTTATATGCCATATATAAACTATGAGCCCGATTCATCAAGACCCGCATTGTTCATGCCATTCTGGATGAGGGCTACTGCAGTCAGGTGCTCCTGATTAATGAAAAGGTACACACCTCTTCATAACTCATGAGCTTCTGACCAGTGCAGTGCTCTTCCATGGGCTAAGTCAGAAATCTCACTCCAGTTAGGTACTAGAGTGAGATTTCCAACATATGGAATGCCACAGCTCATTGTGAATTTGATGGGCTGTGGCATCACACCTGTGCAGCTCCCTGTCCGAGCTCCAATCATTGTGGTACAGTTGTGAGAAACCTACGTGAAGACACCAAAAGTTGCAAGTCTGAGTTGCGCCTAAATATTATAACTTTTCAAAGCTTTTACATAATTCTGGCTTGAAAGCTTTGATGAATCTAGCCCATAGAATGTAAAGCCAACTTTGGAAAATTTCCAAGCACTGTCTTAAAATATTTTGGGCATAGGACATATGCACACACTGCTTTTCAAAAGTTGCTATGGTTCTATACTATGTTTCTGGGGAGAATATCTTTGTAATGAGGCATGTTATGTAGCATTGGATTGCACAAGAAAAAAACAAGACTTAATAAAACCAAATGTAGTTACTTAACAATTGTTAGTATTTTATTATCATCTCTCTAAAGTAGGTAGAAGAGGCTAAATTTTCAGAAATACAATGCTTTCTAGCCAAGAAAATGGATAACACCTGATAGTGCTAGATAAGACATTTTATAGACTTCAAAAAAGAATGATAATTGCCTTTTATGGCTTCTCAGAAAGATGTCTTATTATCTCTCATATATTTTATGAATACATTCTCTTTGTTCACTGTTGTATTAAAACTAAAAGAGATCTAATATGGAATCACTTCACTTTTCATAGCCACATTTTAGTTCCTTTCCTTCAATCACTATTCCAATATTCCGCCAATATTGATGATTTTAACCCCTTCACGACCAGAGGTATTTTCGTTTTTTGCTCCCCTTTTTCCCAGAGCCATAACTTTTTATTTTTCAGTCAATATGGCCATGTGAGGGCTTACTTTTTGGGGGAATAGTTGTACTTTTGAACGAAACCATTGGTGTTAACATATCGTGAATTGGAAAATGGGAACAAAATTCCAAGAGCAGTGAAATTGCTAAAAAAAAGTGCAATTCCATATTTTTTTTCACCATGTTCATTAAATGCAAAAACTGACTAGCTATAATGATTCTCCAGGTCATTACGAGTTCATAGACACCAAACATTTCTAGGTTCTACTTTATTTAAGTGGTGAAAAAAAATCAAAAGTTTGGTAAAAAAAAAAAGGCGCCATTTTCTGAGACCTGTAGCATCTCCATTTTTCATGATCTGGGGTTGAGTGAGGGCTTATTTTTGTCTGACAAGCTGATATTTTTATTGATACCATGTTGGCATAGAAATCATCTTTTGATCGCCCATTATTGCATTTTATTGCAATGGAGCGGTGACCAAAAAAACGTAATTCTGACATTTTTTAATTTTTCCTTGTTATGCCATTTAGCGATCGGTTAATTCCTTTTTTATATTGATAGATCGGGCGATTCTAAACGTGGTGATACCAAATATGTGGATATTAGATTTTTTTTTTTATTATTTTGAATGGGGCGAATGGGGGGTGATTCAAACTTTCATATTCTTTTTATATTTTTTAAAACTTTTTTTTTACTTTTTGCATGCTTCAATAATCTCCATGGGAGACTAGAAGCTGCAATTGTCTCATCGCCTCTGATATGCACAAGCGATGATCAGATCACCTCTTTGAAGCAGAAATGCTCACGTGCTATGAGTGTCGACCACCGGGCACTGCTCATAGCAATCCGGCTATGACAACCATAGAGTTTTGATGGAGAACTCTGGTTGTCATGCTGACCCATCGGTGACCCACAATCATGCGATAGGGTGACCGATGGGCGGGATTAGTGGCGCACTTCTGGGAGTCATGAGTTATATGCCAATGTCAGAAATTGACAGTGGTATTTAACTAGTTAACAATTGCTGGTGGATTCCACCGGCGGTTGTTGCGGGCACATGTCAGCTGTATATATCAACTGTCATGTGCCCAGAAAGGTGCGCCAGAGCCCGCACCAAACAGGGGGAGTCCAACCTCGGTGTACTATTACACCCAATGTCTGAAGGAATTAATGCTGCTATGAGCAACCAAGGATTTTGCTTGTTCGTTGGGTGATTGCTGGCATCTTTACACAAAACTTTAGTAGTTGAAAAAGCCTTTGAAGAACATTCCTGATATTCCAGCTCATATGCTGATGGGTTCAGTCACTGCCATCTTGGTACTCCTTGATGCTCAGCTTTTGTGCTGAGTTGCAAAGGAGACCGAGATTTACATAATATACTGCAATTATGTGGTACTGCAATGCAATATATAGTATAAGCAATTGCACTATCACAGTTTAAAGTCCGCTAATGCCTCTTTCACACTTTCGTCTTTCTTTTTTCGTCACAATGCGTCGTTTTGCTTCTCATAGATTTGTATTAGCGACGGATTGTAAGGGATGGCCTTCCGTTTCATCCGTCATGTGCTGGATCTGTCGTAAAATTGCTGTCCGTCAGGCGGAGACAAAGCACAGAGGAGCGTTTTATCTGTACGTCGGAAAATCGCTCAGAGACGGATCCTGCGCTGTCCATCGTTGGCTAACTGTCAAAAGCAGGAATCCAGCGATGGATGCTGTCTTTTGAAACTGAGCATGCGTGGAAGAATTTTCCGTCAGGGAAATTCTCTCTCGCTCTCTATTTACTATTGATGCTGCCTATGCAGCATCAATAGTAAAAAGATATGTTAAAAATAATTTAAAAAAAATAAAAAAATCGTGATATTCTTAACATCATTACTGGGAACGGAAGCTGCTGGCAGCATCGTGAGCATATGGCAGGCCGCGGGAATGCTGCGGGGAACACCGGATGGTAAGAATATCACGATTTTTTATTTTTTTTAACCTGGGTTGTGTTGTGTATGTGTTTTCGCAGGGGAAAAACGTGGCGAAGAGGCATACACAACGTGTGCACATAGCCTCGATGGATCCATCAAAAAAATGGACCCAGTGCATCCATTTTTCACAATCTGCACAGGATCCGTCTTTTCAATATTTTGACGGATTGTGACTGATTGTAAAAAACGAAAGTGTGAAAGAGGCCTTAGAGGACTAAAAAAGTAAAGTAAAAAATAAAAATGTTTTAAAGATATAAATAAAAATTAAAAAATATAAAAGTTCAAATCAACCCTCTTTTTTCCCATTGAAAATGAAGAAATAAAAAAAAAACAAAAGAAACATATTTCGTATCGCCAACTTCATAAAAGTAATCTATCAAAGTATAAAAACAATTACGGTAATTCTATTGTTAAACTCTGTAGTGAGAAAAAAAAAAAATGCGGGAAATGTCTTTTATTGTGAATAATACTGTATAAAAAATATAACTGATTAAAATGTATGTAGCCAAAAATGGTATCAATAAAACTATCAGTTTGTCAAGCAAAAAACAAGCTCTCACCCAGCTGAATCGATGAAAAAACAAAAAAAAACTAAGGGTTTTAGAAAATTTCAACACAAACCTCCCAAATTTTATTTTGGTGTGGTATTACCATAATCGTATGTACACCTTAAAAACAAAGCTCATAAAACAATAGCAGAATTGCATCTTTTCCCAATTTCACCACACTTGGAATTTTTATCACATTTTTCAGTACATTGAAAGGTAAAATAGTTTAATTAAAAACTAAAATGTGGATGAAAAAAGGTAACTCTCCCTAAAGAAGGGAAGGGTAAAAGCATAAAAAAAATTGGCTGCGGAGAGAAGGGGCTATTCTCTGACTGAAAAATGTCAAAATGTCACTGCTTTTTTTTGTTCTAAATTACTGAAGTTAGATAATGTGTTTAAATGTGTGAATCTCTGTTATTTATTTTTCTAGTAGTACTTGTCTTAAAGAATACATTATTTTTCATATTCTAGAAGACAATTCAGCATATTCTGTATAGTGCATTATCTGTAAGTGTTGCCAACCCTTTGTAAATTCAGGATCCTTGTAATGTAAATTAGGAATTAACTGAAACCACAAACCATTATAAACAAATGTGTTTTGTAAATAAGTCTTTAACCCCTTTACCCCCAAGGGTGGTTTGCATGTTAATGACCGGGCCAATTTTTACATTTCTGACCACTGTCCCTTTATGAGGTTATAACTCTTGAACGCTTGAACGGATCCCGGAAATTCTGACATTGCTTTCTCGTGACATATTGTACTTCATGATAGTGGTAAAATTTCTTTGATATTACCTGCGTTTATTTGTGAAAAAAAAGGAAATTTGGCGAAAATTTAGCAATTTTCCAAATTTGAATTTTTATGCCCTGAAATCACAGAGATATGTCACACAAAATACTTAATAAGTAACATTTCCCACATGTCTACTTTACATCAGCACATTTTTTGGAACCAAAATTCTTTTTTGTTATGGATTTATAAGGGTTAAAATTTGACCAGCAATTTCTCATTATTACAACACCATTTTTTTTAGGGACCACATAACATTTAAAGTCATTTTGAGGGGTCTATATGATAGAAATAACCAAGTGTGACACCATTCTAAAAACTGCACCCCTCAAGGTGCTCAAAACCACATTCAAGAAGTTTATTAACCCTTCAGGTGTTTTACAGGAATTTTTGGAATGTTTAAAAAAAAATGAACATTTAACTTTTTTTCACTAAAAATTTACTTCAGCTCCAATTTGTTTTATTTTACCAAGGGTAACAGGAGAAATTGGACCCCAAAAGCTGTTGTACAAATTGTCCTGAGTACGCCGATACCCCATATGTGGGGGTAAACCACTGTTTGGGCGCATGGCAGAGCTCGGAAGGGAAGGAGCACTGTTTTACTTTTTCAACGCAGAATTGGCTGAAATTGAGATCGGGCGCCATGTCGCGTTTGGATAGCCCCTGATGTGCCTAAACAGTGGAAACCCCCCAATTATAACTGAAACCCTAATCCAAACACATCCCTAACCCTAATCCCAACAGTAACCCTAACCACACCCCTAACCCTGACACCCCTAACCCTAATCCCAACCGTAAATGTAATCCAAACCCTAACCCTAGCCCTAGCCCTAACCCTAGCCCTAACCCTAGCCCTAACCCTAGCTCCAAACCTAACTCTAGCCCTTACCCTAAAGGGAAAATGGAAATACATTTTTTAAAATTTTTTAATTTTTCCCTAACTAAGGGGGTAATGAAGGGGGGTTTGATTTACTATTTCTAGCGGGTTTTCTAGCTGATTTTTATGATTGGCAGCCGTCACACACTAAAAGACGCTTTTTATTTCAAAAAATATTTTTTGCGTTGCCACATTTTGAGAGCTATAATTTTTCCATATTTTGGTTCACAGAGTCATGTTTTTTGCGGGACGAGTTGACATTTTTATTGGTAACATTTTCAGGCACGTGACATTTTTTGATAGCTTTTTATTCCGATTTCTGTGAGGCAATGACCAAAAACCAGCTATTCATGAATTTCTTTTGGGGAGGGGGCGTTTATACCATTCCGCGTTTGGTAAAATGGATAAAGCAGTGTTATTCTTCGGGTCAGTACAATTACAGCGACATCTCATTTATATCATTTTTTTATGTTTTGGCGCTATTTATAGAAAAAAAATATTTATTTTTGCATCGCTTTATTCTGAAGACTATAACTTTTTTATTTTTTTGCTACTGATGCTGTATGGGCAGGCATGGCTGCAGGCTTACTAGCGCTTACTCTGAGCAGGCGCTGGTAAGCCACCTCCCTGCAGGACCCGGATGCAGCCCGCTGCCATTTTGGATCCGGGGCCTGAAGGGAGGAGATGCTCGGTACAACATCGCGTTGTACCGAGGGTCTCAGGAAAGCCCGCAGGGAGCAGTGTTTCGGGGGTTAATGTGCCAGGATTGGTCCGTGACCGCTCCTGGCACATAGTGCCAGATGTCAGCTGACACCCGGCCGCGATCGGCTGCGCTCCCCCGTGAGCGCGGCCGATCGCTATAACGTACTATCCCGTCGGTGGGCATACGGGCCCACCCCACCTCGACGGGATAGTACGTCACATGTCAGAAAGGGGTTAAACTGACTATCGTGATCTAATAAATTTCATTTCTCCGAAAACCCTTACTAGCTACAGTATATTAACATCCACTTGATTTGAAGGTAGATTTTCACTAGAGAAAACAGGTGTTGCATCCAATTTTGTTACTATTTTTAATTAATATAGGTTTTAAGAAATATAATAAATATAACTAAGAAAAGTTAAGTTTTAATATATTATCTCCCAGTAATTAGTCATGTAGAAAAATGAGAATATATGTGAGGTACAACATGCACACCTTCACTTCATTCATTGCCTATAGGACTGGTGAGGAAGTCAATTACAATAATGGGAACTTTTAGAGGCAATTTCTCTTTCTATTATCCTTAGACCACGCTCATACGTTGAGTATTTGTTGAGTATTTTACATCAGTGTTTGTAAACCAAAACCAGGAGTGGAACAATCAGAGGAAAAGTATAATAGAAACACGTCACCACTTCTGCATTAATCACCCACTCCTGCTTTTGGCTTACAGATACTGAGGTAAAAATACTCACCAAATACTCAACGTGTGCACGTTCAACATTCATCCAAATTTAATGAACAACTTAGTTTTAATAATTGCTCTAATGACCCTAAAGTATCTAATAGTTTTAATGGTTAAAATAATTGTTTGCAGAAAGAATTGATCAAGTCGAGTAGCTTAATTGTAAAGTAGCTGTGATACAAATGAAAAAAGGAGTAAAACAAAGAATGGTTCTCTAGGCAAAATTCACCATGTTTCTCCCTTCACTGCATTTCAAGGCCCATTTCAGCCTAATCATTTGCTGTGTAAAGAGTGGATGACAACAATGTCTCTAACCATAGGACTCAAGATGGTGACATATCACAGCCTACTCAGCTGTGTGCAAATATAGTGGATTCTGATTCCTGTATAGGATAAATGTTTAATCACTGGGGTCTCTTCTTGCTGGAAACTTCTTCAATTAGATTGATGGATATGTAGTTCACAAGCTTTACAAACTCCGCCTTTTCAAACCCTGCCGTTATAGCAAAACAGGGGCTCGGAACCCCAAATTATTAATTGTGTTATTCCACAAAGTGTCTCTCTCCTTGGGACACCAGATGTATAGTGTGTTCTTTGTATACTGTGATTTCTATGTAAACTGTATGTTATAACATATTGTGGGAACTGTTGAGGGACAGCACTAAAAGGTTCAATCTTCCCCATAAAGGCTTGCTCATGTGACCCAGCTCTGCTTGGTATGCAGTAGCTTCTGGAACGCTTATGTCAAAAACTCTCCTGGGCAGTCAGCCAATGGCTGCAGCTGTAAGAGTCACATGAGGGTGGGAGGAGCTAACTCCTTTAAGATAGTAATAACTGAGTTATGTCTAAGGGGTCAGCCATTATGTGAGA
Organism: Ranitomeya imitator; assembly: GCF_032444005.1. Lineage (NCBI taxonomy): Eukaryota > Metazoa > Chordata > Amphibia > Anura > Dendrobatidae > Ranitomeya > Ranitomeya imitator. The sequence continues at coordinate 235,981,860 of NC_091286.1, read as the reverse complement.
GGAAAGAGAAAAGGAAGGCAGATTTCAGAAGGCGTTTTCTCCCCCTGACTGCTGGGTCTAGAGGGGTCAAATAAAAGGAGAGCTGACAGTTTTCATATTAAGAGCAAGATTCCTATTGCACCTCAAGGAGGAAAAGCTGCCTCAGAGCAAAAGCATAGCTCAGCTATAAGGAAGGAATACTCTGATTTGATGAAACAAGTATTTTGTCTGCATGTAACAGTCAATCTTCAACTGTGAGTTTAACCCCTTAATGACCGCCGATATGCCTTTTAACGGTGGCAGTTAAGGGTAGTTATTCTCAGCTGCTTTTTGACGGCACTGAGAAATAAGATTATAGCGCCCCCAGTGTCAGAAAATCTCCAGGGGTAGCTGAAACCCCGGAGAACATGATTCGGGTCAGATTTTATTATCCACAGTCTCATGATCACCGTTATTCACGGAATAATGGCAATTGCAAAAAAAAAACAATTTCCCATTCATTTCTCTCTTCTCTGATATGATTTAGCATACCAGAGGAGAGAGAAATGGGGTTCCTCGAGCACCCCCTGGTATCCCTGGGCCCTCCAGCTCTGTCCCCCGGCCCTCGGCGTCTTCTTCCTGTAAGAAAATGGCTGGCGCATGCACAGTGGGACTGCCGAGATCTGCCGGCAAGCACTTGGCAACAATAGATTTTTCCTATTGGTTCATTTTGATCACTGTGATTGTTAGGGGTCGAGTTCCCGCTTCTGCACAGGGGGAATCTCGAGCCAACTCCGCTGCGGTCTCCCATTCTTGTCTAGCCGCAGTGGAGTCTGCTCAGCAAAGATGTCGGTCCCAGCGTCTTGCTCATTCTCACTCTGTTCTGAGAGTTACTGCTGCTTCTCCAGTCTCTGCCATTAAAGTCAGTGCTGGTCAGCAGCGAGCGGACTTCTCTGGGACTAAGTCCTTGTCTGCACGTACTGAGCATGCCCAGGGTAAGATCTCCCGTTGGAGATCGAGGGTCATGTGCTCAGGCTCTGCAGCACATTCCATTGGTCCTCTTGGCAGGTTTTGGAAGGGCAAAGGTGCTGTGGCCACTTCCTGTGCTGCAGCTATATAAACTGCGCATGACCACACGGCCATGCGCTAGTATTGTCTTACAATTGTTAATGTGTGTATGTTGTGAGTGCAAGTCGTCCTTGGATACCCCTACCCTATTGAATGTCTGTTCGCGGAAGGTGTATGGTTGCTATCTAGCGCCCGACTTATCCTACAGCACTAATCACACATTACAGCGTCCAGTTGCTGTGACCGCCAGTACCGCGCCGTGCACTTCCTCTGTGCTTTCCTTACCCAAGCCTGGGTGGTTAGTGGCGTTCGTCAGTGCGGCACCGCATGCACTCTTGTGCCTTAATATTGTTGTTCAGTTTCCTTACACACCCAGTTGCGGTGTTGTGCCAGCAAGGGTCTAATCGGACTTCAATCCTAGTTGGGGTTGAGTTCGCTGACTACTTGCTCGCGCTTTAGGTGTGGTACCGCGGTCCTGTGACTCAACAGGATTGCTTCTTTCACGCTGGGTGAGGTTAACCCACGCGTGTATACTTTAGTGTACCGCCATATAGTCTGCAAATTGCTAGCAGCAGGTTTTCACCTGCACGGTGGACCCCGGACTGCGAACGCATCTATATCATCTGTCTTGGTGCGTTCCGCCAGTCCTAACAGTGATAGACCCTACCACAGTGATCAAAATAAAAAAAATAGTAAATCAAACCCTCTTACTTAGGTAAAATTAATAAAATAAAATAATGTATTTTTTCCATTCTTTGTAGTTAGGGTTAGGGTTGGGGCTAGAACTAGGGTTAGGATTGGGGCTAGAGCTAGGGTTAGGGTTGGAGCTAGTGTTGGGGCTAGAGTTAGTGGTAAGGTTGGGGTTAAAGTTAGGGTTGGGGCTAGGGTTAGGGTTGTGTTGGGGTTAGGGTTGTGTTGAGGTTACAGTTGGGGTTACAGTTGTGGTTTGTTCGGGTTACGGTTGTGGTGTTGTGGTTAATGTTGTGTTGGGGTTAGGGTCGTGTTGGGGATATGGTTGTGTTGGGGTTATGGTTGTATTGGGGTTACGATTGGGGTGTTGGGGTTAGGGTGGTGTTGGAGTTGGGATTTGGGTTAGGGTTGGGATTAGGGTCAGGGGTAGGATTGTGTAAGGGCTGGAGTTAGAATTGGGGGGTTTCCACTGTGTAGGTACATCGGGGCTCTCCAAACGCGACATGGCCCCCGCCATTGATACCAGACAATTTTGTGTTCAAAAAGTCAAACGGTGCTCCCTCCCTTCTGATCCCTGCCATGCAGCCAAATAGTGGCTTTCTCCCATATATGGGGTATGGACGTACTCTGGAGAAATTGCACAACAAATTTTGTAGTCCATTTTCTCCTGATACCCTTGTAAAAATAAAAAAGTTTGGGTCTAACGTAAATTTTTTGTGAAAAAGTAAAATGTTCATTTTTTCCCTCCACATTGGTTTAGTTCTTGTGAAGCACCAGAAGGGTTAATAAACATTTTCAATGCAGTTTTGAGCACCTTGAGGGTGCAGTTTTTAAAATGGTGTAACTTTGGGGTATTTTCTGTCATATTGATCTCCCAAAATCATTTCAAATGTGAGGTGGTCCCTAAAAAAATATTTTTGTAAATTTTGTTTGAAAAATGAGAAATTGCTGGTCAAATTTTATCCCTTATAACTTCCTAACAAAAAAAATATGTTTCCAAAATTGTGCTGATATAAAGTAGACATGTGGGAAATGGTATTTATTAATTATTTTGTGCGCTATGACTCTCTTATTTAAGGGCACAAAAATTAAAAGTTTGAAAATTGCAAAATTTTCAAAATTTTTGCCAAACTTTCTGTTTTTTCATAAGTAAACGCAAGTCATATCAAAGAAATTTTAACATGAAGTTCAATATGTAATGAAAAAAGAATCTCAGAATCAGTGGGATCCCTTGAAGTGTTCCAAAGCTATAACTTCCTAAAGTGACAGCGGTCAGAATTGTAAAAAGTGGCTTGGTCATTAAAGGGAAGGTGCCATCCAAAAAAATTTTTTTTCAGAAATTGTAAAAATGTAAAGAATTAATGATTAAATTTTCTTAAAAAATATTATCATTTGTTTATAATTTAGTAAAATATGAAAAATTATTTGAAAAGTTTTGGAATTTCCACTTTTCAACACTAGGGGGAGCAGCTGCTGAAATTTCAGAAAAACCTTGTGTACAAATAGCTCACATTACTGCACTGCAGTAATTATGGGCGGAGTCTGCTGACGTGTGTGATGTCTCCTCTCCTCCCCTTCTGGGTGTTTGCTAAGGGATTAGAGAGGATGATATTCAGGAACCCAGTGAGCAGCCATTTTGTTGGTGACTGCAGAGTATGGCTGCCGTCACACTATCAGTATTTGGTCAGTATTTTACCTCAGTATTTGTAAGCCAAAACCAGGAGTGGAACAAATAGAGGAAAAGTATAATAGAAACATCTGCACCACTTCTGCATTTATCACCCACTCCTGGTTTTGGCTTATAAATACTGATGTAAAATACTGACCAAATAATGATAGTGTGAAGGCAGCCTTATACTGACAAGTAGACAGTCACCAAGGATGGCAGGCAGCAAAAGGATTCTGGGAGATATGTGGTGGAGGGAGTAGGGTGACAGCAGCACAAAGTATTTCAGGAGAGCAGTGTGCTGGTCTATAGGGGTCCCCTGTTTGGTGCGCGGAGCAGCCAGGGATTGTACATACAGAGCTGTTTTTTATACACATGGATGGACCGTCTGCTTCACAGAAATCCAGGAAACATTTCTGCGGATTGATGGCCTGTTCTGATCCAGACTTTGCATGCAGACCCCATTCCCCTCCTCAGATCCTGTCTTCTCCATCCTGTCCTAGCAATGTGTGAAAGCGAGGTGACAGGCGAAGTCTGGGGTGACGCTGGGAAGGAAATGTAGCCATATAGTAATGATAAAAATGAGACCCCTCTCTTCAGCTGCCTCACCAGCCTTCCCCTGACTGCACCTAACTGGAGGTCACGCTGCCCCCTCTATTACCCCAGACCCGCGTGCAGGTGCTCAGCCAGAACCACCATAGAATGGGTCCGCTTTCTGAAGATAATACTGCCATAGTGTTCTCACATAATACCGCCATATAGATCACACACAATACTATCAAATAGATCACACAATACTGTCATACAGTTCTCACATAATACCACCATATAGATCACACATAATACCGCCAGTGTTCTCACATACCGCCATATAGATCACACATAATACCGCCAGTGTTCTCACATACCGCCATATAGATCACACATAATACCGCCAGTGTTCTCACATACCACCATATGCTTCTCACATGCCGCCACATAGATCTCACATGTATTGTAAATAAAGAATCGGCCAGAATAAAGTCCTTTATTAATCTTTTTTATACCATACCGAACGCATAATCCTCGACTCCCTCATCTCCCACAACAAAAATAATAAACCACAATGGGGAAAGACACGCAGGGGGGAGAGGAGTGCATAGGAGACGATTAGATACTGACTGCTGAGCCGTGTATCTAATCCTGTCCTGTGTGATACTGTGCTGCGCCGTGTATCTAATCCTATCTTGTGTGATACTGTACACAGAACAGGATTAGCTACACAAGACTAGATTAGCTACACAGGACAGAGGTAGCAGTGGTAGATGGTATATAGAGGCAGGCAGCAGTGGTAGATGGTATATAGAGGCAGGCAGCAGTGGTAGATGGTATATAGAGACAGGCAGCAGTGGTAGATGGTATATAGAGGCAGGCAGCAGTGGTAGATGGTATATAGAGGCAGGCAGCAGTGGTAGGTGGTATACAGAGGCAGGTAGCGGTGCTATACAGAGGCAGGTAGCGGTGCTATACAGAGGCAGGTAACGGTGCTATACAGAGGCAGGCAGCAGTGGTAGATGGTATATAGAGGCAGGCAGCACTGTTAGGTGGTATACAGAGGCAGGTAGCAGTGGTATACAGAGGCAGGCAGCAGTAGTAGATGGTATATAGAGGCAGGCAGCAGTGGTAGGTGGTATACAGAGGCAGGTAGCGGTGGTATACAGAGGCAGGTAGCGGTGGTATGCAGAGGCAGGTAGCGGTGGTATATAGAGGCAGGTAGCGGTGGTATACAGAGGCAGGTAGAGGTGGTATATAGAGACAGGTAGCGGTGGTATATAGAGGCAGGTAGCGGTGGTATGCAGAGGCAGGTAGCGGTGGTATGCAGAGGCAGGTAGCGGTGGTATGCAGAGGCAGGTAGCAGTGGTATATAGGGGCAGGTAGCAGTGGTATATAGGGGCTGGTAGCAGTGGTATATAGGGGCAGGTAGCAGTGGTATATAGGAGCAGGTAGCAGTGGTATATAGGGGCAGGTAGCAGTGGTATATAGGGGCAGGTAGCAGTGGTATATAGGAGCAGGTAGCAGTGGTTTATAGGAGCAGGTAGCAGTGGTATATAGGGGCAGGTAGCAGTGGTATATAGGGGCAGGTAGCAGTGGTATATAGGAGCAGGTAGCAGTGGTATATAGGAGCAGGTAGCAGTGGTATATAGGAGCAGGTAGCAGTGGTATATAGGGGCAGGTAACAGTGGTATATAGAGGCTGGTAGCAGTGGTATATAGGGGCTGGTAGCAGTGGTATATAGGGGCAGGTAGCAGTGGTATATAGGGGCAGGTAGCAGTGGTATATAGGAGCAGGTAGCAGTGGTATATAGGAGCAGGTAGCAGTGGTATATAGGGACAGGTAGCAGTGGTATATAAGGGCTGGTAGCAGTGGTATATAGGGACAGGTAGCAGTGGTAGATGCATAAGAAAATAAAAACTCTGTACTTACCTTCAGTCCTCTTCCAGGAAGTGCTGAATCATGTTCAGGGCAGAGCAGTGTGACGATCTCCCTGCTCTGCTCTGAACAGGTCGGCAGTGAGCAGTTATTGCAGCCTGTGCTGTAATACTAAGTACAGGCTGCAATCACAGCTCCTGGCTGCAGATACTCACCCCGGACCTCGCTCCCAGCAGCAGCTTCTCCCTGGCAGCTCCTGCTATGATCGCACACACTGAGCTGTGTGTGCGATGACGGAGGAAAAAAACAAAATGGCCGCGATCTCCTCTCACAGCTGTGACGTAGCAGCCCAGTGGGCGTGCCCAAGTCACAGCTGAGAGGCAGGAGAAGCAGCCTCAATGAAAGATGCGGTCGGAGCCCGACTGTTGGCTCCTATGCCCATGGCTGCCGTAAGTGAGGAGTGCAAGTGTCGTGCCCAGACACTTACACCCACACTAATGAAAATGGCGGCCTCCAGTGGCAAAAGTAAAAATGAATAAATAAAAAAGTATTAAAGTACTACATTTACTTTTGTATTAAAAATAATTGATTATATAATCAATAATTATTAATACAAAAACTAAAATCACGGCACCCTCCCTTTAAGGACAAAATTGTCACTAAGGGGCTAAATCTGCACACCAATTACCTACTGTTTGTATATAATTACTTGCCCCATTATCATTAGTAAAGAGACTGTTCTTCTCAATCTCAAGTTAACACTGTTTCTTCATGATAGAGGATTAGTTGCACAAACACCATCATCATCATCTTCCTCTACTTAAAGGGGCAGCTACTGTATAAGGCCGGTTTCACACGTCAGTGGCTCCAGTACGTGAGGTGACAGTTTCCTCACGTACCGGAGACACTGACTCACGTAGGCACATTAAAATCAATGTGTCTCTGCATATGTCAGCTTGTTTTCACGGACCGTGTGTCCATGTGCAAAACACGGAGACATGTCAGTGTTCGTGGGAGTGCACGGATTACACGGACCCATTAAAGTCACTGGGTCTGTGTAAAACACGTACCGCACACGGACGCTGTCCGTGTGCAGTCCGTGTGCCGTGCAGGAGACAGCGCTACAGTAAGCGCTGTCCCCCCCACGTGGTGCTGAAACCGCCATTCATATCTTCTCTCCAGCAGCGTTTGCTGTAGAGAAGATATGAAAAATCCTTTTTTTATATATTTTTTCGTGTTTAAAATAAAGATCCCATAAGGGTGGAGCCGTATATTCATCACTGTAATGGGCGGCACCACGTGACCGTTCATACAGGAGAAGCTGCGGCCAGGACAGGACGCTGCGAGGGAGTTGGGTGAGTATTTAATTAACAGCGGGGGGGCGCACAGGGGGTGGGAGGGGGGTGGGGACAGGGATCTTTATTTTAAACACGAAAAAACATTAAAAAAAAGGATTTTCATATCTTCTCTACAGCAAACGCTGCTGGAGAGAAGATATGAATGGCGGCTTCAGCACCAGATGCAGGGGACAGCGCTTATCTCTAGCGCTGTCTCCTGCACGCTCCGTGTGCTACCTAGTGGGCACACGGGCGGCACACGTGTGCTGCTCGTGTGCCACACTGATGTGCCACATAAACGTACCGACACACGGACATGGATAATTCCGGTACCGATTTTTCCGGTACTGGAATTATCTGGACGTGTGAGACTGGCCTAAATCATCATTCTCCACATTATTCGTTCTGTGTGCAGATTTGGGATTCACCGTGATCCTTATGTCCAGGACCCCGTCTCAAATGGTCTGATACCCATCTGGTGCAGCAACAAACTATCTCCCTCTGTTATCCCTTTTCCTTTTCTACACCGTGGAACCTTGTGAGCATGTAATTGGGGAGGGAAGGAGGCTCATTGCGACAGAAAGCTTAGCCACCGTGAGGCACATTATAGACTGCCAAGCGCACAACCCTCTTCCGTACACCACATGAGGTTACCACAGTAACTGCTGGGATAGCAATCAAACAAGCAATCAAGGAACAAGTGGTAAACACTTACTATGGGAAAATCCACATTATTAATTTATTATAGAAAAGATGTCTGCTATAACAACAATGAGAGACTGTTTCTTAATAATGTAGAAGAATTTTTGTGACTATAATAAAGTCTAATAAGGGAAGAGGTGCTACACGAATTGGCAATATTTGTTAACATCTGCAGCAAAATAAGCAGACTAGGGTAATTATCTCAAAGGGGTTTTCCCAAAACAAAACTAAATGGTATATCGATCTGAAACGCCACAGTAAATGACTGCCACTCCTCTGCCATGCTCCCTTAAAATTAAACCGTGCCTCAGGTGGCATTTTTAACCTCAAGAATGATGTCATGAATCTTTTGTCAATTTTTGTTTTGCAACATAATGAAACCTGATTTTAACCATTACAAAATTAATAAGTTTTCGTTGACATTCAATCAATCTAAACTATGGTCAGTGTAAGATAAAACTTTAATGAAATTACCCAACCATAAACAATGATCATTGACTGGTGAAATTATCAATTGTTACTAGAGATGGGCAAATCCAAACAGTAAAGTTCGGGGATCGTACCAAACACCTACTGTTCATGCACAGACCCCAAACACGGACTTCACCAGGATGGTTGTGTTACTGTTTGGATTTGGCACCCCAAACACTGGGTGTTTCTCGCGCTGTCATGTGCATGAAAGCGTGGCAAACACTGCCTCTGATTATACCGCCGCTTAGACAGATACGGTTCTCACGCTGTTAAATGACATAAATGACAGTGTGAGCCCGCAGCTGTGATCGAAGGGAAAAAGTTTACCTCCGTTCACTGGCATAGGCTGATGGGACTACTACTCCCATCAGCCTATGCCTGCTGCCGCTAATAACAGCGAATGCAGGCACGGCTGATGGGACTGGCACTTTGAATAAATAATTTTAAAAAAACGGCATGGGTTCCCTTGTATTTTTAACAACCAGCCAGGCAAAAAAGATAGCTGTGTGCAGCAACTCTCAGCGTTAGCAAGGCTGGTTATGAAATAAGTAATTTAAAAAAACGGCATGGGGTCCCCCACTTTTGACAAGCCAAGCTAAAGCAGCCAGCTTGGGGCCGGTATTCTCAGACTGATAATGGGTCATGGATATTGCCCCCCCATCCTCAGCCTAAAAACAGCAGCCCACAGCTGCCCAAAAAAGGCTCATCTATTAGATAAGCCTATTCTGGCGCTTTGCCCAGCTGTTTCCCATTTGCCCTGTGACAGTGGCAAATAGGGTTCATATTTCTGGGGTTGATGTCTCCTTTGTATTGTCCGTTGACATCAAGCCAATGACTTAGTAATGGAGAGGTGTCTAAAAGATAATTAATAAAGGTTTGTCTTGAACTTTCCTGGGTCAATGTCTGTCACACTGCACCTACCCGGCTGCACTACATAAGGTGGAGACTGCAGGCAGTGTGCATACCGAAATCCCACTGCATGTTGGTCGATAGGCCTGCAATGCTGCAACCCAAGCCTGCCAGCAAGATGGCGGAGCTTATGAAGCAGTTGGTCCTCACGCAGCAGCAGATGCAGTTTCGGCGGCAACAACAACTGTAGCAGGAGTATCAGCAACAGCAACAGCAGCAAATAGCCTGTTGATGCAGCAGATTGTGGCTGTGCGAGAGGCCACCCCACCAGCAACCTTAATTCCTTCAGTGGCCTGGTACAAAGTCTGGTCAGCGCTGAGGAAGATGGGTCCTGAGGACGACATGGAGGCCTTCCTCATCGTCTTCGAGCGCACTGCAGAGCGGGAGAGCTTGGTGTTTTCTCAGTTGTATGAAGTAGTGGCCCTCTTCCTGGCGGGAGATGCCCAGAAAGCCTACTTGGACCTCTGTCAGGATGTTGCCCTGGACTATGGGAAACTGAAAGGTGAGATCCTTGCCCGACAGGGGGTTAACACATATGTACGTGCACAACGGGTATTCCAATGGTCTTTTGTGGAAACTCGACCCGCCAAGTATCAGGTATATGACTTGTTGCAGCCGGCAAAAAAACGGCTTAAGCCTGAGACCTTAACCCCTTTCTGACCTCGGATAGGATAGTACGTCCAAGGTCAGAACGCCCGCTTTGATGCGGGGTCCGGCAGTGAGCCCGCATCAAAGCCGGGACATGTCAGCTGTTTTGTACAGTTCACATGTGCCCGCAATCCACCCGCCGCTATTAACTAGTTAAATGACGCTGTCAAAAGCTTACAGAGGCATTTAACTACCGCTTCCGGCCATTGGGCGGGAAATGCGCGCATCGCTGACCCCCGTCAAGTGATCAGAGGTCAGCGATGCATCGGCATGACAACCAGAGGTCTATTGAAGAACTCTATGGTGGTTGATGCCGGATTGCTGTGAGCGCCACCCTGTGGTCAGCGCTCATAGCAATGCGGTAAATCTACTACATAGGAGCGATCTGAGCATCGCTCTTATGTAGCAGAGCCGATCAGGCTGTGCCAACTTCTAGCCTCCCATGGAGGCTATTGAAGCATGGCAAAAGTTAAAAAAAATGTTTTAAAAAATATGAAAAAAATAAAAAAAATATAAAATTTTAAATCACCCCCCTTTCGCCCCATTCAAAATAAAACAATAAAAAAAAAATCAAACCTACACATATTTGGTATCGCCGCATTCAGAATCGCTCGATCTATCAATAAAAAAAGGATTAACCTGATAGCTAAACGGCATAGCCAGAAAATAATTTTGAAACGCTAGAATAACATTTTTTTGGTCGCCGTGACATTGCATTAAAATGCAATAAGTGGTGATCAAAAGAATGTATCTGCACCAAAATGGTATCAATAAAAACGTCAGCTCGGCACACAAAAATAAGCCCTCACCCAACCCCAGATCATGAAAAATGGAGGCGCTACGGGTATTAGAAAACTGTGCAATTTTTTTTTCTTTACCACTTAGATAAAAAATAACCTAGGTATGTTTGGTGTCTATGAACTCGTACTCGACCTGGAGAATCAAAATGGCAGGTCACTTTTAGCATTTAGTGAACCTAGCAAAAAAGCCAAACAAAAAACAAATGTGGGACTGCACTTTTTTTTGCAATTTCACCGCACTTGGAATTTTTTTCCCGTTTTCTAGTACATGACATGCTAAAACCCGCAAAAAAATAAGCGCTCACATGGCCATATTGACGGACAAATTAAAAAGTTATGGCTCTGGGAAGGAGGGGAGCGAAAAGTGAAAACGCAAAACCGAAAAAAGCTGGGGTCATGAAGGGGAACCAGATCCAGATTTTAGAGAGGGTGGTGATCGACCGGCTGGTGAGGGTGTTGCCAGCAGCCATACAGCGTTGGGTGGGGCAAGGGGACCCGGGCACTCTGGACAAGGTGGTTGGACTGGTTGAGCAGTACGACCACTCAGGACTTTATACAGGACACTGATCCACTTCGACTGTCACATTGGCCACCACCAGGCCAGGAGCCTGGGAAAAATCCATGACCCTCTGTTGGGACTAATCAGAACTGAGCCTGTACTGAGGGGGTACACTGAAGTGAGGGCGACAAAAGTCCCGTTTCCCCTAAATCTGGACTGGGGTCTCCTTATGGAGAGTGACATCTTTTTCTATGAAGAGGCCATTTGCATATTATACTTCCCAGAGGAGCATTGCACTGCGAATAACCCTCCTTACCTTGACAAGCCAGAGCTGGTATGTCACTCTCCATAAGGAGAAGCGTTGCCCCTTAGACCCCACTCCAGAGCCGCTCATCTAGCTAAGTTAGTTCTCATGCTTTGCACTGATGAGGGCCAACAGCCCGAAACACCGTGTCTGCGAATTCAGATACTGATTTGGCTTTTATCCTAAGTCATATTGCACGACTCGTTAAAGGGTTGATTGTGACTTGTAGGATCTCTACTTCCAACAGGTGCGCTATAGAGTTTAAGTCCTCTTTTTCTCTGAAGAGGCAATTTGCATATTATATTTCCCAGAGGAGCATTGCACAGCGAATAAGCCTCCTTACCTTGACAAGCCAGAGCTGATATGTCACTCTCCATAAGGAGAAACGTTGCCCCTTAACCAAGTAGAAAATTGTAGGACCATGGATGAAAAAAATAGCCTACCACTATGAAGGACAGGACAATACTCCTGTAATACAATGTATCCTACAAAGGGGGATGGAGTCAAAGATCCATTATAAAAATAAAAAATATACTTTATTAAGGTAAGTATTACAAAAATAGTCAAGAGCAAGTATATTGATAAAATCAGAGATGAAGACTCAGGTAAGTCAAAATTGCGACGGGGTCCGCACACATGAACTGAAGGGATGATCAGCACGGGTGGACATAACAAAATACATATACTGTACATAGCCTATTCTATTCACCAGGGTGTAACCAGAGATCTTGAAAATAATAAGACTTGGGGAAAAAAAGTGTAACTGAACATTTTATTTTAGGGTTCTGTTGACTTTACAGTTTTTCCATTTCCATCTGGAATTCCAGCATTTTTGATGACAAGAATAGTGTATTCAGCTGCTCTATTCTTATTTTCCACATCATTAGAGATCTGCTGTGCCACTATATTCTCTGAATGGCTCTCACTGGGTGTAAAATGACGGTGTACGGAGGCCGAAACCCCACCCACCTGAAGCAAACCATGCCCACCCATCAATGTAATTGGCTGTCTGCAAGTAAGAGAGGTTTGGCAGAGCTAATTTCATCTAAATTGTCATTTAATATGGTTCCAAATAGGATCCAAAAGAGCCGAACCTTTTTGGTGAGCGGAGCCAAGTGACCAGATCATCACTAAAAAGAGCCGGACTACCCATCACTATCTTGGGACCAATACATTATTCATTTTGCACCTTTCTTCTGGAAAAAAATGTTTCCAATAGTGACTTTTTTTATTTGCGACTTATTTGATTTGTGTCTTTTTCCTTTTTTATTTGTTTTTGGGGAGTACAAAATTTTATTTTTTATTGTACACTCAAAGATGAGCAAGCAACATTTTAAAGCTTGTTTCCACAATGACTTTTTAATGCTATGTATTTTCCCTGAACTAAAATCACAGCATCCTACGGTTTCAGCAAAGTGGATGTGATTTTCATGCACTGTGCTCTCCTTGTCGCTGTGTAAACTGTCCTGCGGTGTGTGTTTGAAATCCGCAACATGTATATTTCTTTTGCGGGTACGCAGATTTTCTCCACAGAATGTGAAAAATCAAAAGGTAAAAAACACAGGCGTTTTAAGTGCGTTTCCGTCACAGAAACACATTAAATTCATAAAATTTGCACGACTGCATCGATGTTTTGTCAACACCATATACCAAGAAGCGTCAAAAACAGAACAGCTTCACTAAAATAAAAATACCAAAGAGACAAAAACCGCAGCGTGAAAAACGCTATAAAACACGTAAAAAAACGCAAATAACCTAATTTACCTAATAGGCGCAGAAATTAAAAACTCACCAAATACTCATTGTGGGAATGCAGGGCATTACAAAGAAAGAGAAAAAGAACAGAAAAATAAGCCAAGTCTTCAAATATTGTGCACCCATTTTTATGAATTTGGCTTAGTCCATCAGTGCAACAAGAGAGATAATACAAAAATGTTAGCAGAACCTAACATGAATGTTTTGTTCCTTCTCGGCCCTTATTCACATTTACGTCATTAAACATATGGTATGGTTTTAATACTAGGGGTTAGGAACGTCCCGAGTAGGGTCACCTTGATGTGGTGGGATGGCTTTTTATGGTGTTTTTTTTTTTTTAAGCAAAATCATGTTAACCCATATTGTTTCCATGCACTATTGTAATTTATTTATGTACTGCAGGGTAGATGCTCACTTTGTTTTATATCTTAGGTTTTTTTGTCTTTTTAGTGCCTGTGTGAACATGCTTCATTCACACAAGCTTATATTCCAGTTAATCTATTTAAGTTTTTATAAAATGTATAGACTGGGGCTACACGACCTTAGCTATGACACCTGTCGTGCGGCCGACGTTCGCTAGGTGTTGTTGTAACACCATAGCGCAATGCAAGTGAATGGGGTCACATTGCGACCTTGACGGTCCTGCGATCTTGACAAGCAAGTCTCAAAATGTCCAAAGGTGTCAAATTTTTTCCCGACTTGCTTGCGACGTCACGTGACCCCATTCACTTGTATTGCACGGAGATGAAGCAGCAACACCTAGAGAACGCTGTCCAAAGTCGCCATGTAGCCCTTGCCTATTTTTTCACAAAACCCCTTGAAAATGTGGTGAGGATTTCAATACTGGAAAGAAATATAACTTGGTACCGTAGCCAGTAGATAGAAATATATTGCAGTAATTTCTACCTCATGACTTTTTTACCCCATGACTTTTTTTTAACTTTCCTAACACATTAGTGGCCAACTTGGTGCGAGGGCAGCAGCATGGTGTGTGGTGGCACCTGCTGTCGAACATTGGCACTAAACCCTTGGCAAGAGCAGACATTTCCTGAGGTAAACCCGTCTTGCAGGGACAATATGAGTATTCTCGGAAGTGTCACACGAGCCTCCAACACTAATGAATAGGGGCCACTTGTCACAGGACACGAGTGATAACGTGACAATGTACTTCGTGTTATTTACACTCTCCAGCTCCCACCTCTCAGAGCGGGGTTTGTGCGTAAAAAGGCGCCTATACTTTGGCGCTGCCCTCAGCTCCCCTCCCCGCTATCGCACTGCTACCCTGAGGCGAAGGCGCCTGCGCACGGCGGCAGATTTGGCGGGAGGGGGAGTGCCGAGTGCGCTTTTGTCTGGGGGAATCTTTTTTTTCTGCGCCGTCTTTCATGTGGAGCTGCGCCCTCCTCCCGGCCGCTGCCCGCCCTCTCCCCTCCTCGTATACACCTCCTGTGAAAGTTTCATAGAGCTCCAGCCACTTGCGAGAAGTACATTCACCTTCTTGCTCAGCCTCCCCTGACCTTGCTGTAAGGATGGCGAGGAGACCGAGGAACAGGTAATAGATACATGAGAGGACATGGCCGGACCTGACCTGCAGTGCACTGCTCTGGCAAAGTTCCTGAGAGAATGGCAAGCTGTGAGGCTGCTGGTGTCCGTGGGTGACATTGGCACTGCAGGTGGCATTGCTCGTGTACATGGCAGGCACCTGCTGTGTGAGCTATGTGATGGCACTTGTGTGCAGCACCCTTGCAGGGCAGTGTGATAGTGCGGCAGGTGCACGGGAGGTGCCCGGCTCCACATGTCCCACGCACTGTCCAGCACACGTGGATTCTACAACATGGATGCTTTTGGTTTCCTTTCGGGCACTTTTCCTGGACCTTATTCCTCATGTGCCACCTGTTCCCGTGATCGCCCCTGGCAGGCAGGTGGATGCTCAGGGTGATGCCCCCCCAGCTGGAGTTCTGCTTTCGTGCCCATGTGTAGCAGCAGGCAGATGTCAGTGAGGCTGCTGTGTGCACAGGCTCCGGGCTTGTGTGCAGGGGACACATCCAGGAGGCATATTTAATACTGATCTATGCAGCACAGAGCTGGGAAAGTAAACACTCAGCGATCTGCCAGAAGCATCTGTCACATTAATATATGGGATCGTTGTAGGGAATGCTGCCACAGCATGGGGCATGCATCTAGATCCTAATACTCTATACTGGACTGCTGATCACTATATGGAGCTTCCATCATGCTTCATGCGCATTAGCAGCTGTGGTTAAAGGCAATGGTTGTTATCTGCCAGCTACATGTGCGTGCTGGGCATTGATAGAGCGTTGGCATCATTTATGCTCTATAACAATGAATGTGCACTGTGATAGTGTAGTCCATTTCTTGTGCCACCAATGGTGGGCCGTTCTAAATGTTAAAACGTTATTGCCTGGTGTAAGCTATGTTGCTTTATTGCATGTACACTGCTAATTTTATGTATGACAGGTTGTGTCCTGCATAGAAGGGGATAAGCACCCCCATGGGACCATCCAAAGAGTACATTTGTCTTGTCCTATTTGTAAAAGCGGCAAAATAACAGCCCCCACCCATCTGCCCATATATCTTCACCTCTTCGACCATTGCATAACGGAGTTCCTTCCAAAGCTAAGTTGCTGCTTACCTTACTCTAACCACACAGTGTGATGAAACCGTCCCTTTTCATTAACCCACCCCCCTCGCCCATGCTTGGATGTCATGAAGAAACGATGATAAAACAAGTCCAACTGCCTCCAACTATCTGCAAACTCTATCTCTACAAATGTGAGCTCTTTATAAATGCCATCTATCACGGCAGATGATCATCTCTCACTCTCATCAGGCAGTTTCATTTAACATCATCTCTTTCCATAGTGATACATCTGGTATAAAACACCGTCAATCTACATGCGACAAGAGGGCACCTTTTGAAAGAAAGCTTTTCCTCTTTGAGACTTGCCCGCTGCCCTTAATGAAACCTGTACCCACATCTTATTCTAGTGCACTTGTAGCCTGACAGTTTTAGGATATTGTTTTATAAGCAAAAGCATAGGGAGTTATTGTGAGAACTTTGTGAGAACTTCATCATTTTCCTTTCACTTAAATATAGCTGACGGGGAAATCCCTTGGTGACAAATTAAGCTGCATAGTAATAGTAAAACATTAGAAGGTATTTGATTGGAGAGGGTCTCGAATAGATCACATCGCATGCTAAATAAGAGTCTACTTAATGAACCTTGGTGTGTCAGATAAGGAATGCATTATTGACTTTTAACTTGGTAGCTCAGCAGTGCTCTTGTAAAACTGTCTTTGTCTTCTATGACCATGAACTGCAGGCGTGTTGGTTTTTGTGTTTGTGTACAAAACAGCAGGATAGCTAAGGCTCCTAAGAAGATTCACAAAGGCATCTTGTGCCGTGTAGATGACTTTTCTTGATTACATTTTAGCAAAATGTCAATAAAGAATAAATATTGAATTGCGTAAATATGCATTTACGTGTTTATAATTGTTTTTTTTTACATATTTGTTTAGGGCAATTGTAGCAAGGCCTTCAAATTGTTTTCTCGAACATGATAATAAAATGCTAGAAAGCTGTACCATAAGGGGTTTGTCTTTCTTAACTTATTTTACTCTGGAGGCTTCCTATACACAAAAATAAAATGGTCAGCAGTACTTGCTACCTGACACTCCAGCACCAGGTCTCTATTGCTGTCTTAGTTGATACCCCTGCAGAGTTGACGTCACATTAATAGCACATGATCACTGGAGTTAATCAATGGACTCATCCTTCTAGTGCCGTCTACTTCAGCATTCCTGCTTAGTACAGTGATTGGCTGCAGCGGTCACGTGATTTTGACTTGGTGTCAATGCTCTAGCCATATTAACAAAGACCATTGGCAGCAGCACAGGGCCGGCTATGAGTAATTCTCACTTTGTTCGATGTATATATAGAAAGCTTTCGGAGTAAAAAAAAAATAATAATACTGACAACCCCTCTTTACATATATACCATAGCAGAAGGTCAAAGTAAACTTACTTTCTTTTATTCTAGTTTTTTTTTTTTTTTTTTTTTGTGAAAGTGAAGACAACAGTTTGGACTGTTTCCAGACAAGCATAAATGTTTGAGTATTTTATAAAGCAGATAAAGAGTCTTAGGACCTGCTTGTGTAAATGACACGTAATATCATATTCTTTTACTATCCACATTCAGGTTTATTTTTACTTTATTAATAGAAAGGTTGCCAAATGTGCAATTTGCCACTCATCTGACAGCAGAAGCAGGTCTGAACTTGTAGAGCAATGAGCAGTCTGCCAGGACGGTACTCTTGTATCTGTGGATACCAAAAACAGTAGAACCTGTTCAGAGTATCAGTGCAGTAGAATAGCGTGCAAAATCTACTTGACGGACATCCTCGTCCCTTTCTGTGTTATTGTGATTTTTTTTAATGTGAGAACCAAGTCTTGCCATTTTTGTCATGAATTTTTCTTTCTACAGTATATACAGCTCAGAGGAAGAAGAAGATGACATTGAAATGTATGAGCATGATTATGATGGCCTGTTGTCCAAAGGAAAACGGCATTTGGGCAAAACACGGTGGACCCGTGAAGAGGTATGTATAAACATGAATGGCTGGTGCTAATATGTCTTTATAAGAGTTCTAAATATCACATTGTTTCCTCAGTGATATATCTTGTACACAATTATGTCTCATTGAATCTCACTCTGGCATTCCAGGTCCTAGTTTTGTTGTAAAGTGGTTGCTTGGAGAGTGACAGGGAGTGACCTGTTTCTTTGTGTTAACTGGCAACAAATCAATTATACTGTTAGCTGATTTGATAAAATCATATCTTTAGATATGGAAAATATAAAGGATTTTCAATTTTTAGAAACTAAATTTAATCCATGTAGCCTTTGTGCACATTGTTTCATACGTTTCTGCATAAATTTATCAATATATTCCTTACGTTTAAATATATAGTAAAGTTAAAAAAAAATTCACTTAAATTAATGGGGTTGTCCACTACTTGCACAACTCTTCTCATTCCCCATGCTTGGCCCCATTAAAATAAAAAAGCTAGTACTTGCCTCCTGGCACTGTTCCAGCGCCCTGAGCACTCGCTCTCACGGCTCACGTGAGGTTGTTACGTCATGTGAGCCCTGTGCCCAATTAGCTCCGGCTTCACTGTCCCTGCATTCGAATGTACAAGTAATAATCGGAAGTGAGAGCTGCGGCTGGCCACTCACACCCTGTTAAATACTTATACTTCTGAAGGTGAGGCCAGTATAGCTGTCGCTGATTGGGCACAGGGCTTGCGTAATGTAACAATCTCACATGAGCCACAGGAGAGTGAGTTCCGCCACGGGAGGTGAGTATAACCTTTTTCATTTTAACAAGATCAAACATGGGGAAAGAGAAGGAGTTGTTCAAATAGTAGACAACTCCTTTAAGGAATATCGACTTCGTGGGATGTAAATAAAATGTGCCGATAGCATGGCTCCTCTTATTTACAATTTCTTTTATTTCAGGATGAAAAACTTAAGAAGCTAGTGGAACAGAATGGAACAGAAGACTGGAAAGTTATAGCTAGTTTTCTTCCTGTAAGTCGCATTATTTTTCACTTTGACCGTCAGAATTATGGTGTAAAAACTTTGAAAAGCAGCAAAGTTCTGGCGCAACATGAGACTGCGCTAAAATTGTGTGACTTTTGGCATTTTTACTCCATTTTCACCCAACTCTGACAATGTTGGCAGAGCTGGGACGGGCATGGCAACTCCAGCTCATCAAATTCATGAATAGCAACGGCGTTCGCTGTGCCACAAATCTTGCTCCAGTCCCTGGCTGAAGTAAGATTTGTGCCGAGGTGCAAACAGGGGTTCATGCCACTTTTCAGATGCTCCTAAATCATTAAGAGGTGTGCACCACTAAATGAATCATTAGATATCAGTCTGTAAAAATATTAGTACTCCTGAATAAGGGAACATATTAATTTCTTGGGTTTTTTTTTCCTAAGAACCGGACAGATGTTCAGTGCCAACATAGATGGCAGAAAGTGTTAAACCCTGAACTTATAAAAGGTCCATGGACTAAAGAAGAAGATCAAAGAGTAAGCTTTAGCCCATTTTAATCTTCTGTATTGCAATCTTCTGTATTGCAATTTCCAGTTCTTTCCTTTTCATTTTGTTTTCATTTGATTTCCAGTTAAGTTTAACTGGAAGTTTAGAGCTTTTCATTAAAAAATGTAACTAGCTGATATCTGCGTAAACATACATGCAAGCAATTACACATTTATCTATTTTTTTTTTAAGGTTATTGAACTAGTTCAAAAATATGGTCCGAAACGCTGGTCTGTCATTGCAAAGCACTTGAAAGGAAGAATTGGCAAACAGTGCAGAGAGAGATGGCACAATCATCTCAATCCAGAAGTGAAGAAGACCTCTTGGACAGAAGAAGAAGACAAGATAATATATGATGCTCACAAACGTTTAGGAAATAGATGGGCTGAAATTGCAAAGCTTCTGCCTGGGAGGTATTATAACATGGAATTTGTTGAGATTTTCAAGCATGTTATAGACTATTGGCAGATCAATAATTTTTGAAAATGCTTTATTTTATCAAATTACCAAATTTCATAAAGTAGTAGATGTTTTCATGGCTCATCAAAAAGAGTTCAGACTGACAATATACCGTATATACTCGAGCATAAGCTGACCCGAGTATAAGCCGACCCCCCTAATTTTGCCACAAAAAACTGGGAAAACTTAATGACTCAAGTATAAGCCTAGGGTGGGAAATGCAGCAGCTTCTGGTAAATTTCAAAAGTAAAAATAGATACCAATAAAAGTAAAATTAATTGAGACATTCAATAGGTTAAGTGTTTTTGAATATCCATATTGAATCAGGAGCCCCATATAATGCTCCATACAGTTCATGATGGGCCCCATAAGATGCTCCATACAAAATATGCCCCATATAATGCTCCATAAAGTTTATGATGGGCCCCATAAGATGCTGCATATTAAAATAATCATAAAGGTTAATAATGGCCCCATAAGATGCTCCATAGACACATTTGCCCCATATAATGCTGCACAAATGTTGATTATGGCCCCATAAGATGCTCCGTAAAGATATTTGCCCCATACAGTGCTGCACAAACGTTGATTATGGCCCCATAAGATGCTCCATGCAGACCCTTGCCCCATATAGTGCTGCACAAACGTTAATTATGGCCCCATAAGATGCTCCATAAAGATATGTGCCCCATACAGTGCTGCACAGACGTTGATTATGGCCCCATAAGATGCTCCATACAGACACTTGCACCATATAATGCTGCACAAACGTTAATTATGGCCCCATAAGATGCTCCATAAAGATATTTGCCCCATATAATGCTGCAGAAATGTTGATTATGGCCCCATAAAATGCTCCATAGAGATATTTGCCCAATATGCTGTTGCTGCGATTAAAAAAAAAAATCACATACCTCTCATCGCTTAGGCCCCCTGCACTTTCAATATTCACCTCTCCTCGTTCCGGGCGCCGCTCCGTCTTCAGAGTCTTCTGCAGTGACGTTCAGGCAGAGGGTGCGAACTAACCACGTCACCGTGCCCTCTGACCTGAGCGTCATTGCAGAAGACACTGAAGACGGAGCGGCGCCCGAAACAAGGAGAGGTGAATATCGCGCAGCGCTCCCCCTCCCCATTATACTCACCTGCTCCTGGGGCGGTCCCTGGTTCTCCGGAGCCGCAGCTACTTCCTGTACTGAGCGGTCACCGTTACCGTTTATTACAGTAATGAATATGTGGCTCCTCTCGGAGTGGAGTCAGGTCCACATTCATTACTGTGATAAGCGGTACCATGTGACCGCTCACTAGAGGAAGAAGCTGCGGTGTCGGGAGAACCAGGGACCGCGCCGGGAGCAGGTGAGTATTATTAGACTCCCCTCCCCTGCCGACCCCTGGGTGTGACTCGAGTATAAGCCGAGAGGGGGTCTTTCAGCCCCAAAAAATGGGCTGAAAATCTCAGCTTATACTCAAGTATATACGGTAATGTTTTCTAAGAGGTGTCAGTGTTGCCTATAACAAAAAAATACGTTACAGCTATATAACTGCTGCTGATGGAGGTGCATGAGACTAGACCAGTGCATCAGCCTTGTCGAATACAAAAGCAGCTTTCCTATGTGAGGTGTTTTACAATTGTTGGAAGGTGATGGACTGGACTGGTCACATGATGCTCCACAAGCAAACATTTTATGAGAAATGCTGGTCAGTTTATGAGGAAAGCTGCACTAACAAAGTAAATTATTAAAGCATTTTTGCAATTCTAATTTTTTTTTTTTTTTAGAACGGATAATGCTATCAAGAACCACTGGAATTCTACTATGCGACGTAAGGTCGAACAGGAAGGTTATCTGCAAGAATCATCCAAAACCAATCAACCTTCAGGCGCCACAAATTTCCCAAAAAGCAACCACTTGTTGGGCTTCACCACTCACACCCCACCTTCTTCGCACATCCCTCAAAGTAGCCATACTCCAGTGAACAACTTCTACTACCATATGACTGATCCTCAAAATGTAAGGATTTTTAAGTAGGAATATCTGTTTAAAGTTCTATTTTATTTTCATCTTCATTGGTGAAATACAACTGTGCCTTTTTATAGGAGAATATATCATGTGGGTATAACGATCTAAATTTTAACTTCAGGTGATTTTTTTTTTTTTTGCATGTTAAGCTATTCCACCCCTTCTTCTATTGTATAGCCATGTGAGGGTTTATTTTTTGCAAACAAGTAGTTTTTAATGTCACCAATCATTTTACCTCCCAGTACACTTCAAAATGGAGAACAAGTGTGCATTGAAACGGCAGAAAAAAAAACCTACAGGACAATTCTGCCATTGTTTTTATTTTTTTTTAAATTATATTTAATTTTGTGTTTGCTTTTGGCATGCATTGTACATTAAAAATGACCTGGGAACTTGATTGTTCAGGTAACTAACGATTCTAACAATACCAAACTTGTAAAGCATTTTTCTTATGAAGTGAAAAAAATAGAAATGTGCAATAGAGTTCAGAGTGTTTTTTTGGCAAGATTAAGTTTTTATTGGTACTAATTTGGGTATTTTAGTCACTTTCTATTGTATTTTTGGGGGAAGGCATGGCAACAAAAAAAACTACAATTATGGCATTTCTTTCTTTATGGCATTTACCAAATAGAGTAAGTGGATCTTGATAGATCAAACCTTTACGGAAGCATGAATGCATATGGGATTATTTATATATTTTTTTCTCCTTTGTGAGGGACATGAGCATGTCATTTAAAAATGTGTTCTATGTAAATTCAATACTCCACCATTGCAGTATGTAGGTAAAATGGTGATCTCCTATGAAGCCCAACCTCCAGCAGGGGGGAGGCAATGCTGATCACACGCCCTAAATCTCTGACAGCAACATTTTCATTTTTTAGCAGCAGCAGCAGCAATCTGAGCTCTATCCAGTCGCTACTGTTAGTGGTGGATGCTGGCTGTGTTGTACAGCCGGGATTCGCTGGATATGGTGTGTGCCCATATCCGGTGCGTGACATAGAAGTACTTCGCATTTCAGAAAGGGGTTAAAACAAAAATTATTTGTTTTTCCAATTTTCATCATAGTATTTTTAAATTAGAAAGTCTGCACTCCATATACTTTCTCAATTTTACACTTGAATATATACATGATATATTTTAGTTTAGAAGTTTAGTAAGGCAAGGAAATGCAAATCTAGCTTAGATTATCAGAATAATAAAGGCCTTTTAAAGAGTCCTGGGCAGAATCCTACCTGATTTGAATACTTGAAATGATAGTACAAACATTCATGCAAACTTTTCATTTAACGTATGATCAAGCCTTTATCTTTTGATTCCTTAGGGGTATTATGTAAATTGAATCTTTTTGTCCCTCAGTTTGCTTATTAAAAACAGTACGAGTCTAGAAATGATAAAAACCCATCACAATCGGGAAGATATAATAAAATATTAGTACAAATCAATGTGAAATTATTTTATTTTTCTATATTTGCAGACGCCTTATCCTGTTGCATTGCATGTTAATATAGTCAATGTCCCTCAGCCAGCCACAGCAGTTGTTCAGGTATGTATTTGTGTTCTTTTTTTATGCAGTTGGTGCAATTTAATTATTTCCCATTTTATAAACGAACACATGTATAATTAAAATATTTCATTTAATCTATATACATTTTCAAATGTTGTCAAGAAAGAAAGCCTTGGAATAGTTATATTACGTTTCTGTTTAGGACCACATTACAAGAGTTAATTTACAGTGTAAAGAAAGTATGGAAAAGAGGAAGCAATGACTTGGCATGAAAGGGGAATCAGTACTACACTATTCAGATCTGGATAAAATGTTTTGTTAGAGTAGTCGTTATGTTTTAACACCTACTATAGTTTAGTAGTAGACAGCTGAATCCGTATAAGATGTTTCTGACTTGAATCCTTGATTAAAAATTATGCAAATCGATTTGCAGATTCCAGTCTAGAGGCCATGTCTGTAATCTATTGCTTTTGGACGGAATCCATGTAAACTGCCAACATATGCTGCGCTTATATTGATTAGCCTGCCTAGCACGTTGTTACGTGTCGCTCCGCAACAATGATGTTGATGCGAGCTGGCTAATCAAAAGAGGTGTCAGGGACGCCATCAGGCAAGGGGCAGTTCACAGGAAAAGATGGCCACAGGTTACTGACATAGTCACTGGATCTGATCTTCTGAATTGATTCGCAGGGCCATCTCTTCTCTTGATAGTAAATTAATTTCCTTCTTGTAGAGACACTATAATGATGAAGATCCAGAAAAAGAAAAGAGGATAAAAGAATTAGAATTATTACTCATGTCAACAGAGAATGAACTAAAGGGACATCATGCATTACCAGTAAGACGCATGTAATTTAGTACTATAATAGTAAACTTTCACTTGTTAACAATACTTTTAGTAAAATACCAACTTATTTTTCTCCTCCCTTGGAAGTTCAAAGTGTACTTTTACCTCTAACGGTTTTAACAAAATTATTAGTGAAATTTACATGTCCGTGGTTTACACATTGATCCAGGAGTAAAGATGCAGGAGTTCAATTTTGTATAGCATTATTCTAGTTTAGATGCTGTTAGTCTTCAAACGGTTTAGATACCCACAGTATTTGACTTTGCCACTTCAATATAGTTGTAATATGAAGTAGTAATTGCAAGATGACACAACATATAGCAACATTTTAGGCACAGCACTGCATTGATGAAAGGAAACATCTTGACAACTGTTTCAGAAGTGTAAGGTCTTTAGATGATGCAAGAGCTTTTATCGGGACTCTAGCTGTGTGTGAGACACCTTGAGCAATTTCATTGTAAGTTCCTTCTTTTTACTATATTTTTCAATTTTCACCCTTTCTTTGCAAAACAGAATCATGCAGAAGAATATCCTGTATGGCACAGTACAACAATTGCTGATAACTCTCGGCCTCAAGGCGATAGTGCTCCTGTGTCCTGTCTTGGTGAGCCACATAACTGTACTCCTTCTCCCCCCATGGACCATGGATGTCTCCCCGAAGAAAGTGCCTCACCTGCTCGATGCTTTGGTGTTAATTTATTAATACAGATGAAAAACGTGCCTGAATACTCAGAGACTCTTCAGCTTATTGATTCTGTAAGTGGTACATTAGACTTTGACTGTTAGATGTGATATAAAAGTGTCTACACTGATTAAATATTAAGAGTAAAGCATTGCCTTGTTAGCTAAGCCCAGTGATCTTTACTGTTGCTGTCCCAAAATGTTGGTTTATTTATTGCCTTCTTACATTTATAAATGCATTTTAGACACAGATAATCAAATGTAGTTTTCTATAAATTTACTTATGGAATGTACTTAATGCATGCTGTCAGTGGTAAGATGAGGGTGCGTAGCACTGTTGAAATAACTAGAGAACATGTTGTGAGTTATCTAATGGGTATGGCTGTAAATTGGTATGTCTTGTCTTGTTTCTTATATGGCATAAATTACTTGTTTATAACATTATGTTGATTAACTGCATAAAAAGCTTGTCTGTCTTTTTCAAGCTTAACAAGTCTGCATGTGCTTCTTTGGTTTAGAAGAGTTTAGCATTACATTCTGTGGTGCTGCCCACAGTTCTTTTTTTACTGTATTGCAATGCAAACTTAAAGATTCTGAGAACATGAATATGGTAGTCCTTGCACTATAACACAAGTCATCCATATTGTGAACCTACCTCCTTATAAATTAGGAAGTTGTAATAAATAGATCTGTGCTTTGAAATGTTTTGGGACTACTGTTTGAGGTGGCACAATACATAATGTTAAACGTTTCGTGCCTCCTACATTGTTTTCAGGATTCTTCATCATGGGGTGAAGTCAACAGTTTTCAAACCAATGAGCAAAGAGGTTCCTCACCCAGCAAATCTCCCTCAACTCGAGACTCAGAGCCTACAGAGGGCATGGGCCTGTGCAGCCCAAGATATGCACCTGATACAAACAAAAGTATGTTGTATCGGTATTCGTTCGTATCGCCCAACTCCCTAAATTCATTAAAAAGTACCTCATCGCCGCTGATCATCTTGTGCAAAAAGAAAGGGCGTCTGACTTGCTTAGCCAGTGGAGACAGCAGTCCCTTAAACCCGTCTGACATCGTCAGTTCTACATCAAAGCAGTCCCCTATCAAAAGCCTGTCTTTCTCTCCCTCTCAGGTAGAATAAAACTTCTGCAAAGTTCTCACTAATTCTAAAGAGTCACCAAAGAATTAACAATATAGAAACTAATTGTTTGGAAACAATGACTAATTCCTATCACACTCATTGATTTCACATCATGGTCTAAATGTTACCAGTATCTCTTGTGCTGGTATTTAGTTTTGCACTGGGAAGGGGTGTAATGGTGTTGGTGTTTTTGTCAGTCTTTGCTTCTGCCTGTCATTTGTTTGGTGATGGTATTTAATAACATGGCTGTTAACAACTGCTTGTTTTCTTCATTTAACGCTGTAACCCTCTTAATTGTTTGTGTGAAAATATATAGAATTTTTCAGTATTTTTTAAATTTAACTAATATCACTGATTAACCAGGTTGCCTCTTATTTCCAGTTTTTAAACACCACAGCACATGAAAGTTTGGATATGGAGCACCCGAGCCTAACATCTACTCCACTTTGTGCCTCTCATAAAACTACTATAGTAACACCTCTTCACCGCGACCACACACCACGACTTCAAAAAGAAAATACCATGTATGTTGTTTTGTTTCTTTTACTGATTTTTCTATAATATATCCGTTAAATATATTGGTTATCACCTGTAGGCTTTAATTTGCAAGCATGATAAAATTATGAAATAAAAATATAATTTCAAGAGAGAGAAACTAAAAGAGTATTTATAGTGTCTGTGCCCGCTGTCTATATAAATAGTTTTTTGCTGAGTGTTTTTCCCAGATATGTATTTAGCATTGTGGTATGTGTGTCTTCATTGTTTAGACCTCTTATTATTTTGGTTAATTTGTGTTATATTTTGTTTGTTTTTTTAATTTAGTCTTCGAACGCCAGCTATAAAAAGGTCAATTTTGGACAGTTCTCCAAGAACTCCTACACCATTTAAAAATGCCTTAGCAGCACAAGAATTCAAATATGGACCACTTAAACTTTCGGTAAGTTGATATGTAAATTGTGGCTAATTTTATGAAGTAGTCAGAAGGTGCATAACTTTCTTTGACATTAACAATTGTTTGGCATAATTGTGATGATTTATCAAATCCACTACCAATTTTCCAGACTCCTCTGGAAAACACTATGTAGCCTTTGTACAAAAGCTTTGTTACACGTCTCTATAGTATTAAAAAATATGTACCAATGTGTTTTACCATTCAATATTTTTACCTTGTATTTTTAGCATCACACCCCTTCACACCTTGCCGAAGACCTACAGGAAGTAATTAAGCAGGAGGCTGAGGAGTCTGGCATTGTACCTGATCTCCAAGAAATAGAGGAGCCAATGTTAAAGAAAATTAAGCAAGAGGTAAAAAAAATAAGAATTCTGTAAAGAATTGTGATATTTTGTGCTACAAACAAAACACACAGGCCCTGATTCATCAAAATGTTTATGGCAGAACTTTGGCATAAAACACTTTGAAAAGGTTTCAACGACGTCTGCCAAAATTTGCTGAGCTAGGATTGAGCGTGCCAACACATGCTCGTCTAATTCTTGAGGAATTGTGGCATGCCTAACACCACAAATCTTACTCCAGTTCCTGACCAGAGTAAATGAGTGACAAGGTGCACAGCACTTTTATGATGCACCTGATTCTTTAAGATTGTGCACCTCTTTATGAATCAAGCACCTCTGACTTCACTGCGCTACCTCATCAAGACTGGTGTGATCAACACAGGTCATGATGAATTAGGATCATATTGCCAGCACAAATTGCCATGGTATGTAAAGTGGCATTCAGTTGAATAACATTTTTAAATAGGATTCATTGCTCTATGTTTTTTTGTTTTGTTTTTTTTTTTAAAAAGAAAATCACTTTTTTTTTCTGTGAGCAAGACCAGTACCTGCATGTTTAATTATGTTGCACATTTCAGAGGTTTTGTTCAACAGCTTCATATCAAATGTGCAAGGCCTTCAGTTTAAGTAAAGTAGTCAGAAGGGGCATAACTTTCTTTGACTTCAACAATTGTTTGGCATAATTGTGATGATTTTTGAACTCCACTGCTATATATAATAAAGTACCTCACCATGTGCCAGTAGTGCTACCATGCACTACCAATACATACAGCTTTTGTCACAATTATGGTTACTGCATGAAAATGTTGATAGAACTGCTTCTGCGATCAACTTTATCCTAATTTTCACCAATCCAGTTTTCCCCATTAAAGTCTATCTCAGACCAACCATAATTTCTTTTCCCTATAGCTAGCAAAGTGAAGGCTGGCAGCTACCTAATTTGTAAACCTAAATTTAGAAAGGCAGTACAATGGTTATTAAGAGACTTATCAAGCTCCAATAAAATGTACAATATATAAGGGGGAAAATTTGTATAAGATAGCACTGTTACTGGTAAAATATTTTTTTAATTTAATAATTTTTAACCTTGTCATTTAAGACATCTATAATTCCAAAATAAACATTTTACAATTTGCATCTAGAAGGGTATGAATAATTATTTCTTTTAATAGCATTTTCAATGTTTACAATTTTAGTTACAATTTTATTTTTTTTCTCTTGAGGTGGAGTCACCGTCTCCGAATCATAAATTTAGCCATTTTTTCTCCAGTCTGTGGGAACAAGAGAACTTGACTGCTCAGTTGTTCACACAACAACATTTTCTGGAAGATACTCCTGTAAGTGCAATACTCAAAATAAATAGAAAATCAATTTATGCCATCCTCATAGACACTGACTACATTATGTACTAATAAATAAATATAGATTTTTTTTAATCATATGCCCTTTTGTAAAATTCCTATATCTGTAGTTAATAAGTTAATAAAATTTGTAGCTGCTTGTTTCCATGTATTTATCTCATTGTAGAGATACTTCTCCAGAAACTACAGTACAGAACAAAAGTTTGGACACACCTTCTCCCTTAAAGATTTTTCTGTATTTTCATGACTATGTAAATTGTACATTCACACTAAAGGCATCAAAACTATGAATTAACACATGTGGAATTATATACTTAACAAAAAAGTGTGAAACAACTGAAATTATGTCTTATATTCTAGGTTCTTCAAAGTAGCCAAATAGAAAAAAGTAGGCGCGCACTTACCCTGTTGCGGTGAATATCACTTTATTTGGACATAATAACAAACGAGTAGCAGGGAGGGATAGAGTCAGCTACGGACCGTCCGTAGCTGACTCTATCCCTCCCTGCTACTCGTTTGTTATTATGTCCAAATAAAGTGATATTCACCGCAACAGGGTAAGTGCGCGCCTACTTTTTTCTATTTGGATATTGGTCTCTATATACATTTTTCTGGCAGCAGCACCCCGTTGATTAAGGAGTGGAGGATATATACAGGTCCTTCTCAAAAAATTAGCATATAGTGTTAAATTTCATTATTTACCATAATGTAATGATTACAATTAAACTTTCATATATTATAGATTCATTATCCACCAACTGAAATTTGTCAGGTCTTTTATTGTTTTAATACTGATGATTTTGGCATACAACTCCTGATAACCCAAAAAACCTGTCTCAATAAATTAGCATATCAAGAAAAGGTTC
This sequence comes from Ranitomeya imitator, assembly GCF_032444005.1. Lineage (NCBI taxonomy): Eukaryota > Metazoa > Chordata > Amphibia > Anura > Dendrobatidae > Ranitomeya > Ranitomeya imitator. Next base: position 235,952,359 of record NC_091286.1, on the reverse strand, counting down.
TCTAAACGACCTATTACACTAATCTTCTGAATCAACTAATTAACTCTAAACACATGCAAAAGATACCTGAGGCTTTTATAAACTCCCTGCCTGGTTCATTACTCAAAACCCCCATCATGGGTAAGACTAGCGACCTGACAGATGTCAAGAAGGCCATCATTGACACCCTCAAGCAAGAGGGTAAGACCCAGAAAGAAATTTCTCAACAAATAGGCTGTTCCCAGAGTGCTGTATCAAGGCACCTCAATGGTAAGTCTGTTGGAAGGAAACAATGTGGCAGAAAACGCTGTACAACGAGAAGAGGAGACCGGACCCTGAGGAAGATTGTGGAGAAGGACCGATTCCAGACCTTGGGGAACCTGAGGAAGCAGTGGACTGAGTCTGGTGTGGAAACATCCAGAGCCACCGTGCACAGGCGTGTGCAGGAAATGGGCTACAGGTGCCGCATTCCCCAGGTAAAGCCACTTTTGAACCATAAACAGCGGCAGAGGCGCCTGACCTGGGCTACAGAGAAGCAGCACTGGACTGTTGCTAAGTGGTCCCAAGTACTTTTTTCTGATGAAAGCAAATTTTGCATGTCATTCGGAAATCAAGTGCCAGAGTCTGGAGGAAGACTGGGGAGAAGGAAATGCCAAAATGCCTGAAGTCCAGTGTCAAGTACCCACAGTCAGTGATGGTGTGGGGTGCCATGTCAGCTGCTGGTGTTGGTCCACTGTGTTTCATCAAGGGCAGGGTCAATGCAGCTAGCTATCAGGAGATTTTGGAGCACTTCATGCTTCCATCGGCTGAAATGCTTTATGGAGATGAAGATTTCATTTTACAGCACGACCTGGCACCTGCTCACAGTGCCAAAACCACTGGTAAATGGTTTACTGACCATGGTATTACTGTGCTCAATTGGCCTGCCAACTCTCCTGACCTGAACCCCATAGAGAATCTGTGGGATATTGTGAAGAGAAAGTTGAGAGACGCAAGACCCAACACTCTGGATGAGCTTAAGGCCGCTATTGAAGCATCCTGGGCCTCCATAACATCTCAGCAGTGTCACAGGCTGATTGCCTCCATGCCACGCCGCATTGAAGCAGTCATTTCTGCCAAAGGATTCCCGACCAAGTATTGAGTGCATAACTGAACATTATTATTTGTTGGTTTTTTTGTTTGTTATTAAAAAACACTTTTATTTGATTGGATGGGTGAAATATGCTAATTTATTGAGACAGGTTTTTTGGGTTATCAGGAGTTGTATGCCAAAATCATCAGTATTAAAACAATAAAAGACCTGACAAATTTCAGTTGGTGGATAATGAATCTATAATATATGAAAGTTTAATTGTAATCATTACATTATGGTAAATAATGAAATTTAACACTATATGCTAATTTTTTTAGAAGGACCTGTACAGCCGGTACCACTTTCTTTGGTGCCAGACCTATAGTGCAATACGGTCGCTGGGTTCGACATATGAGCAGTGCGGATGTGTGTCTCTTTCATTTTTGGTCTTCAAAGTAGCCACCTTTTGCTTTGATAGATGCTTTGCACAGTCTTGGCATTCTCTTGATGAGCTTCAAGAGGTAGTCACCGGGAATGGTATTCCAACAATTTTGAAGGAGTTCCCAGAGATGCTTAGCACTTGTTGGCCCTTTTGCCTTCACTCTGCGGTCCAGCTCACCCCACACCATCTCGATTGGGCTCAGGTCTTGTGACTGTGGAGGCCAGGTCATCTGGCGTAGCACCCCATCACTCTCCTTCTTGGTCAAATAGCCCTTACACAGCCTGGAGGTGTGTTTGGGGTCATTTTCCTGTTGAAAAATAAATAATGGTCCAAATAAACGCAAACCGGATGGAATAGCATGCCGCTGCAAGATGCTGTGGTAGCCATGCTGGTTCAGTATGCCTTCAATTTTGAATAAATCCCCAACAGTGCCACCAGCAAATAACCATCACACCTCCTCCTCCATGCTTCACGGTGGGAACCAGGCATGTAGAGTCCATTCGTTCACCTTTTCTGCATTGCACAAAGACACGGTGGTTGGAACCAAAGATCTCACATTTGGACTCATCAGATCAAAGCACAGATTTCCAATGGTTAAATGTCCATTCCTTGTGTTCTTTAACAAAAACAAGTCTCTTCTGCTTGTTGCCTGTCCTTAGCAGTGGTTTCCTAGCAGCTATTTTACCGTGAAGGCCTGCTGCACAAAGTCTCCTCTTAACAGTTGTTGTAGAGATGTGTCTGCTGCTAGAACTCTGTGGTATTGACCTGGTCTCTAATCTGAGCTGCTGTTAACCTGCGATTTCTGAGGCTGGTGACTCGGATAAACTTATCCTCAGAAGCAGAGGTGACTCTTGGTCTTCCTTTCCTGGGGCAGTCCTCATGTGAGCCAGTTTCTTTGTAGCAATTGATGTTAATTGCCACTGCACTTGGGGACACTTTCAAAGTTTGCCCAATTTTTCTGACTGACTGACCTTCACTTCTTAAAGTAATGATGGCCACTCGTTTTTCTTTACTTAGAATTTGTATTATGGTAAGAAAAAAGCAGCTAACAGTCTATTCAGTAGGACTATCAGCTGTGTATCGACCAGACTTCTGCACAACACAACTGATGGTCCCAACCCCATTTAAAGGCAAGAAATACCACTTATTAAACCTGACAGGGCACACCTGTGAAGTGAAAACCATTCCCGGTGACTACCTCTTGAAGCTCATCAAGAGAATGCCAAGAGTGTGCAAAGCAGTCATCAAAGCAAAAGGTGGCTACTTTGAAGAACCTAGAATATAAGACATAATTTCAGTTGTTTCACACTTTTTCGTTAAGTATATAACTCCGCATGTGTTAATTCATAGTTTTGATGCCTTCAGTGTGAATGTACAATTTTCATAGTCATGAAAATACAGAAACCTCTTTAAATTAGAAGGTGTGTCCAAACTTTTGGTCTGTACTGTATATTCAATTGCCAAAATGTATGATACTAAAATCCCCTTTAAGGCAGCAGTCAATATCTACTGTAGAAATTCTTAGGCCTTGCCTTTGTTTTTCTGGCCATAGGATGGTACAAAAAGGCCAGAAAGAACCTGATGTGGGAACTAATCCCACAGAAAAGAATCGTTCACTTATTCAGCACATTAGCTGTTGCACCAGTCTCTTCAAGGAGTTAGAGCAAAACATGTTTCGTCTTTTTTTTTTTTTTTCCCCTATTCGCCTCCATGATTTTGCAGTAGAAACTTCAGTTGCTGAATAACAACCCCTTTATTGAACAGTCAAGATGAGTTAGTGTCTTTTGTATTTTCAGAATCTTCTTACCAGTTCATTGTTAATGAAACCTATGTCTGATAAAGAGGACCACAGAGTGAAATGTATTACAGCACCCAGGAACAGATCGCTGGCAAGCCCATTACATGTAAGTGATTACTCTCATCTTCATCTAGTCATTCAATTACCCAGCACTGACTGCCATGATATGCTTTCCATGGCTTTCTTAAATGCAAATCTATGTGTTTTTCATTTTGTACCAAGCTCAGTGCTGTGCACCCAAAAGTGGCTATCCTTTAATAAAGAAACCGTTATTCTGGAGAAAGAACAGCAAATTAACAGATTTTACATGTTACATATTGATTGGTATAATAATAGAAAACTGTCAGATTTAGTTTTTCTGTAAACACGTTTGTTAAAAATATGAGGATATATACACTTTACTAGCTGTTCCTGACAAAATGTGTGAAGCATTGTTAATCTGATTCAATTAATGCCCATATGAAGTTTCTATAATAGCCAGGCATTACATTTACACAAGAATCTTACTATTAAGAGAATTGTAGTTTAACTTATTTTTCAAAGAAATCAAGGGTATTGTAAAACTGTTTACTGACAATTTGACTTAGACTCTGACCAGTAGGAACAGCAATACTAGACACAATTATGAAAACGAATAAATGTCATTCCATTCTTGTGCTAAAATAAATGTTTTTTCTCTCAACAGCAGTTCAGCAGTGCATGGGATGCAATATCTTGTGGAAAAGTTGAGGAACAGAAGATGTATTCAGAAATGTATCACAAATGTATGAAAAATGTATCAACACTTGTCATGTGATGACAGTGGGGTCAAAAGAAGCATTATCATAGAAACACTTCATAAAATGTGGGATTTTGTTGTAAAATTCCTCTACGTGAAGCTTTGGGAATGTTCTTAATTGGGAGATTTTTGTTGTGGTACAACAGTTGGGAGAAGCACCAAGTGCATTTTGTTCTTGTCACTGATCTTATAGTTGGAGGTTCATCTTGTCAGCAAATAATGCTGGCAGATGCATATTTCCATATACATAAAGTGACATTTCTACCTATATCGTTTAGGTGAGGCGCTGATATTTAGTGTATTTTACACCACATTTGAATATGTTTAGAAGATCAAACTTATAATACCAGTATTGTTTATAGAAGAAATATGGAATATGTCCTAAACAGGAACTCTACCAATTTCTGCCTAATTGCCTACTGATTCAAAGAGAAGCAAGCATTACTACAATTGTCAATATTTATCACACATGCAAAAACGTATAAAAGGGAGTCATTGTTTTTACTATTCTTAACTGTACATTACTTTTTTCTACAGTTTTGTAAAAATATTTGTGTGTCTGCTCTGGTTTGTTTTATATATATATGCACACATCTTTTTAGCTTGCTTTAAATGGCTACTGACTGGAATTTTTTCTAATAAAGCAAATTATATTTTTATTCACTAATTTAATTTTTTTTTATAAATTGCCAATATTCTTTTGGTGTTTTTATATATTATTGTTACCCCTTGCCCTGCTGCTATGACTGTAGCATGTAGACATGCCAGCAATGTGATGACATAATTGGGATATGTACAAAATAATAAAGACTGCTGTGCTGATGTCTGCTTTATTATGCACTAGCATTTCATTAAAAATGTATGTCTTAAAAACAATTCTTTACATTTACTTAAAAAAAAAATGAACGACAAAATACTGGGAGATTGTTATAAAATTGCACCTTCATTTATTTGGGAGAAGACTGCATTTTATGTGTTGTGTTTTTTTAATTATTATTATAATTTGTCTGTTTTTATAAGAATTATATCATATAGACTTGGTTTTCTACCCAAGGAGGCATTTTTATTATTTTGTACAGTTACTGCCTTTTATTTGGACTTGATGAGGAGAACACTGTATTATTGGATTTTATTGTTTGTGACCTTTGAATTTGCTGCCTTAAATGATATTGTGCAGCATAACTGCACTTATTTTGTACTGCCTTTGTAAAAAATAAAAGAGTGTTTTGTAACATGTTGCATTCCCATGCTTTGTTGTGTTTAAGGGTTTTATTCTAGAAATGTTTTTCATTTTAACATATGGGTTAGGTTCTTTTTTTTAGTTCCTGAATACAAATCAGGGCTTCCATGTAAAATTTGAACTACATGATGAAATATCAACATTCAGAGAAAAGTGACATATTGGATTCTAGAACTCAAACCCAGAACTATGCCAATTTCAGAATGTCAAAGGAAGAAAGTACAGATTGGCAGATCTTTTAAAATTCAAATATGCCAAATTTACTCGGACTCCCATGACAGCACGACGAGAGAGGGGATCCGCCCATTAGGAACAGGAAACCTACAGATACAAAAGGGCGGTACCTCTCCCTTGCCTCAGTTGGTTTCCTGTTCCTGAGGGGACGGGTGCCTACAGACAGAAGGCCCAGGCCGGCCGGCCGATTACGGTAGCGGGGGGGTCTCCTACCTCGGCCGGTGCGGAGATCCCTGGAGACGCCACGGTGGTCCTTGCTGGACTTCACGGCAGTGGCGTTCGCAGCAGGGAGCGGAGTCCGGAGGATTTCCTGCCTCCATCAGCGTCAGCGCAGGTAAGTATTCCCATTGGTGGTGCAGCGGTATGGTGGGGCTGCGGGTGCCGGGCTCAGGCGTGTGGGTGAGCTCCCGGAGCGCTGCGCTCCATTCCCCGGCGTCCTGCACAGCTCTCAGCGCGTGCTGGAGCATTTCCGGGTGCAGTGACGTGGGGGGGCGGAGTTAGCGGCCGCTTCCGGGTCGCCGGACGTCTGCGCATGCGCAGTCGTTCCAATATGGCGGCGCCCATCGCGTCTGTGTGGCGGTTTTTGACCGCAAGATCTCCTGCCCTCTGCTGTATCCTGGGCCAATAGGGACAGCGCTGGCCCATCTGCTGACCGGATCCAAGGGGTATTTATGCAGGTGGAGATGTCAGATCCCTGCTTTTGGTCGCATTTCGTCATGGAGAGTGGTGGTGAGCAGCAGCAGCTGCCAGACGAGGTACGTCAGAAGCCCAAACAGAAGGATAGAGGCGACCAGCCCAGTCGTAAGAGCTCTTCCGAACAAGGATCCAGAGCTTCGACTAAAGAGACCCCTCGGATTCCGGTATTGTACTTTGGCGCACGGGTAAGTGATCTACGTGAAAGTTCACTCTGTGACGCGGGCCCCTTTATACTTTATCATTCCAGGGGAAGAAGAGTACGGGGAAGTCTAAACATAAGGAATGTGCCCTCTGTGGAGTCCCTCTACCTGACTCTTGTTCAAAAAAATTATGTGCCCCCTGTATACAGCAGACGGTGAGGTCTACAGGAGCGGGTTGGTGGTAGTGACTTTAGGTCAGATATTAGTTATCTCCTATATTGTCCTCCCCTAGGTAGCAGAAGAGTCCGTAACTCCGGCAAATCTGAGGGAAATGATCCGGCTGGAAGTAAGGGAATCACTACGGTCCCTATCCCAAGCGGAAGGCTCAAAGCATAGGACTCTCTTGGACTCTAATTCTTCAGAGGAAGAAAGAGAGGAGAATTCCTATCTCTCCAGTCCTCTCTCCTCTTCATCAGATGAGGAGTCAGGACGATTCTGTCTACCCTTGGATAGAATCGACAAAGTCGTCAAGTCAGTCAGAGGCACCATGGGTATAGAGGAACCTAAATCACAGCCCTCGAAACAGGAGATGATGTTTAGCGGACTTGATCGTAAAAAACATAGATCTTTCCCGGTAAACGAAAAGATTCAGGACTTAATCTTTAGAGAATGGAAGAAACCAGAAAAAAAGGGGGCCTTACCACCAGCGTTAAAACGCAGGTATCCCTTTGACGATCCGGTTGTGGATACATGGGATAAAGCTCCTAAACTGGACGCGGCTGTTGCAAAGGCGTCAAAAAAGGCCTCATTACCCTTTGAGGATATGGGAAACCTCAAGGATCCTCTGGACAGAAAGGCAGATATATTCCTTAAAGGTACCTGGGAGATGGCGGCTGGATCTCTCAGACCAGCCGTAGCGGCAACATGTACGGCCAGATCTTTAATGGTCTGGCTAGATCAGTTAGAGTCTCAGCTTAAGGACGGTGCATCCAGGGATACTATTCTGAAGGCTCTACCGACCATCCAGAATGCTGCAGCCTTCCTATCGGACGCATCGGTGGACTCTGTCAGAATGGCGGCCAGAGCGGCAGGACTATCCAACGCGGCTCGCAGGGCCTTGTGGCTGAAATGCTGGTCAGGTGACATTCAGTCTAGAACCAAGCTCTGCGCCATTCCGTGCGAAGGACAATATCTCTTCGGTCCAACTCTGGACGAGTTGTTGGAAAAAGCAGGGGATGACAAAAAGAAATTCCCCAGTCTATATTCATCTTACCGCCGGCCCTTCAATCGAAGGAGATTTGGTCGCGGGAAAAAACGCGGGTCCTCTCCCACTAGAGAAAGTTTCAGATGGGAAGACAGACGCGGTAGAGGTACGGGCTATATGTTTCGCCGTTCCTCAAAGGATCAGAAAAAAACGGACCAATGACTAGCGATCCCTGTGGGGGGTAGACTGTCAGCATTCTCTTCAGCTTGGCTTGACATTACAAACAGTAAATGGGTCAGAGGCATCATTACTGAAGGTCTAAAACTGGACTTCAATCACTGGCCTCGTGAAAAATTTAAATTAACCCCTTTACGTTCCTCCCCCCTTGAGCAAGCAGCCCTGGAAGCAGAGGTTATCAACTTATGTTCCAAGAACGTGCTGATTGAAATTCCGGAATCAGAAAGAGGAAGGGGATTTTATTCTCCTCTTTTTCTGATTAAGAAACCAGACGGATCTTTTAGAACGATCATTAATCTCAGATGTCTTAATGAGTTCCTGGTCAATGAATCATTTAAAATGGAAACAATCAATTCAGCAATAAAAATGTTGTTTAATCACTGTTTCATGGTAGTGGTAGATCTAAAAGATGCATACTATCATGTTCCAATACATGAACACTTCCAGAGATTCCTGAGGGTAGCTGTGTCAATGGGGGGCCAGATTCGCCATTTCCAGTTCAGAGCTCTTCCCTTCGGCTTATCAGCAGCTCCTAGGGTGTTTACAAAGTTAGTGGCCGAAGTCATGGCACACTTACGAGAGTCTGACATCCTAATTATTCCCTACTTGGATGACTTTCTTATAGTAGGGAGCTCTGAAGACCATTGCCGTTCTCAGCTAGAGACAGCCACATCCGAACTTGAGCATCTGGGGTGGATCGTAAATTACGAAAAATCTCGTTTACAGCCCCAGAAAATACAAAGATTTTTGGGACTATTGTTAAACTCAGAATCCCAACAGTGTTGTCTTCCACCTGACAAGTTGTTACATATCCAACAACAGGTGTCTAGGGCAATTGATAAGCCATCCATGACCCTTAGACAGGCTATGTCACTATTGGGTTCTTTAACCTCTTGCATTCCCGCTGTCCGTTGGGCCCAGTTCCACACCAGACCATTACAATCCGAGGTGCTGGTTAATGATAGAATCTTACAGGGGTCCCTGCAGGATCAGATTACCTTAGGTCCAAAAGCACTCACTTCTCTTAGGTGGTGGCTAGACAGTAAAAACTTATCGGCGGGAGTTCCCTGGGTGTCACAGGTAACACGTGTGGTAACTACAGACGCTAGCCCTACGGGTTGGGGAGCACACATGGATGACATGATGGTTCAGGGTCTATGGTCCCCTCCCCTAACATCAGCCTCCTCCAACCAGAAAGAGTTAATGGCAGTAGAGCTTTCAGTGAAAAAATTCCTCATATATCTACAGGGTCATCATGTCAAGATCCTATCGGACAACCAGGTGGCGGTCGCATACATAAATCATCAGGGTGGAACTCATTCCGAGTCACTGATGAGAGTGGCGGATCGTCTGTTCCAGACAGCAGAAAATCACTTCTTATCCCTAACTGCTCTACACATAAGAGGAAAAGAAAACATCAAAGCAGACTTTCTAAGCCGCAACACCTTGAGACAAGGGGAATGGTCCCTAAACAATTACGTGTTCGATCAGATCGTCCACAAATGGGGACATCCAGAAGTAGACTTATTTGCTACCAGGGACAACCAGAAGACAACAAAATTTTGTTCTCTAAATCCCAGAGAAAATCCTCTGTCGGTAGACGCTTTTCTGATCAGATGGGATTTTCAACTGGCATATGCATTTCCTCCACTAGGCCTGATACCCTTAGTAGTCAGGAAGATAAGAGAAGATCGAGCCAGAGTTATATTGATTGCCCCATTCTGGCCCAGAAGGGCCTGGTTCACTTGGCTCAGGATCATGTCAGTGGAGGACCCCTGGGTACTTCCGGACATTCCAGATCTGCTCTACCAGGGGCCGATCAGCCATCCTCAAGTAAAGAATCTCCATTTAACGGCATGGATTTTGAAAGGGCGTTACTAAAAAGCAAAGGGTTCTCCCCGAGTCTAATTGAGACCCTTATGAAAAGTAGAAAGCAAATAACCACAACAATCTACGCTAGGACCTGGCGGAAATTTCTGGCCTCTTCTGATTTTAATTTAGAGGAGGGATTACCTATTAAACAAATCTTAGAATTTCTGCAAAAAGGCCTAGAGCTAGATCTATCCACTAGTACTCTAAGAGTACAGGTCTCGGCCCTAGGGGCTCTATTTTCATGTAACATCGCCAATAATTATTGGATCTCAAGGTTCATTAAAGCTTCTATTAGATCTAGACCCATACATAAAGATAGATCTATGCCTTGGGATCTCAACCTAGTCCTGTCAGCATTGACTAGAGAGCCGTTTGAACCATTACATTCAGCTTCAATTAAGGCCCTATCTCTTAAGACAGCCTTTCTTGTGGCAATTACATCTGCTCGTAGAGTTGGAGACATACAAGCGCTCTCCAGGGTATCCCCTTATACAGAGTTTCTACCAGACAGAGTAATCCTCAGACCGGACCCAGCCTATTTACCGAAAGTGTCATCACGGTTTCACAGGACACAGGAGATAGTTTTACCATCCTTCCTTCCAAATCCCTCCAACCCTAAAGAAGAACTACTCCATACATTAGATGTTAGGAGATGCCTGCTAGAATACATCTCTATTACTGACACTTGGAAGAAAGATAATGCGTTGTTTTTATCTTTCCAAAACCCTAGAAAGGGACTTAGGGTATCAAAGTACACACTAGCAAAGTGGATTAGGGAGGCTATCTCTTTGGCTTACACTGCAGGTGGGGGTCCGGCTCCGCAGAATCTGAGGGCGCATTCCACCAGGACCATGGCTACATCCTGGGCGGAAAAGTCTGGAGTATCAATCGACCAGATATGTAAGGCGGCCACATGGTCATCCCCGTCCACCTTCTTTAAGCACTATAGGTTGGATTTGGGGGCTTCCTCTGATCTCATATTCGGGTTAAGGGTGCTACAGGCCATAGTCCCTCCCTAAGGAAGCTTACATCTCTGTAATTCTCTCGTCGTGCTGTCATGGGAGTCCGAGTAAAGCATTAAGCTACTTACTGGTAGCGGCATTTCTCGGAGGCCCATGACAGCACCCTTAGTTCCCTCCCTATTCACGTGGGGATTGCACTCCATATAAATGTATATATTTCACAATATGATACCAGTCCCAATAGATGTCTGCTATTTTTGTATATAATCTGTATATAGTGTATATTTTTGTGTACCACTAACCGCGGTAGTCCTCTCAAGACTCTGAAATACAACTGAGGCAAGGGAGAGGTACCGCCCTTTTGTATCTGTAGGTTTCCTGTTCCTAATGGGCGGATCCCCTCTCTCGTCGTGCTGTCATGGGCCTCCGAGAAATGCCGCTACCAGTAAGTAGCTTAATGCTTTTCTTCAATAAATTTGAATCATTGTGATTTTTTTTTTTTGCAGTGCAAAGCCTCTGATTGCCAGGAAGATATGTGTATAACACTCTAGGGTCTCTTATGACTGTATTGAACCTAGTTTGAGTTATTTAATGCAAATATAGACTTATGTCCAAATGACCTACCGTATATACTTGAGTATAAGCTGACCTGAGTATAAGCCGACCCCCCTAATTTTGCAACAAAAAACTGGGAAAACTAATTGACTCGATTATAAGCCTAGGGTGGAAAATGCAGCATCTACGGGTAAATGTGAAAAATAAAAATAGATACCAATAAAAGTAAAATTAATGAGACATCAGTAGGTTAAGTGTTTTTGAATATCCATATTGAATCAAGAGCCACATATAATGCTCCATAAAGTTCATTATGGCCCCATAAGATGCTCCATACAAAATAGGCCCCATATAATGCTCCATACTGTTCATTATGGCCCATAAGATGATCCATATACAAATATGCCCCATATAATGCTCCATGCTGTTCTTTATGGCCCCATAAGATGCTCCATACAAAATATGCCCATATAAGGCTCCATTCAGTTCTTTATGGCCCCATAAGATGCCCCATATAATGCTACATTCAGTTCTTTATGGCCCCATTGTTGCCCCATATAATGCTCCATGCAGTTATGGCCCCATAGATGCCCCATATAATGCTCCATGCAGTTATGGCCCCATAGATGCCCCATATAATGCCCATGCAGTTATGGCCCCATAGATGCCCCATATAATGCTCCATGCAGTTATGGTCCCATAGATGCCCCATATAATGCTCCATGCAGTTATGGCCCCATATAATGCTCCATGCAGTTATGGCCCCATAGATGCCCCATATAATGCTCCATGCAGTTATGGCCCCATAGATGCCCCATATAATGCTCCATGCAGTTATGGCCCCATAGACGCTCCATGCAGTTCTTTCCATGCATTGTGCCACATGTAATGCTGCTGCTGCACTAAAAAAAATGACATACCTCTCGTCGCTGCTCCTCAGCGTCCCGTCTCTCCACACTGACTGTACAGGCAGAGGGCGGCGCGCACACTAATACGTCATCGCGCCCTCTGACCTGAACAGTCACAGCAAGAGGACGGGAAGACGGAGCGTCGGTGGAACGCGGAAAGGTGAATATGACATACTTACCTGCTCCTGACGCGGTCCCTGTATGTCCCACGGTCTTCGGGCGCCTGCAGCTTCTTCCTGTAGTGAGCGGTCACATGGTACTGCTCATTACAGTAATGAATATGTGGCTCCACCCCTATGGGAGTGGAGTCCATATTCATAACTTTAATGAGCGGTACCAGTGACCGCTGAACAGGGGAAGAAGCTGCAGGCGCCCGAAGACCGTGGAACATGCAGGGACTGTTTCAGGAGCGCTGGGAGGAGGTGAGTATTTGACAGGCTTCGCTCCCCCCCGCCTTCCATGACTCGAGTATAAGCCGAGAGGGGCACTTTCAGCCCATTTTTTTCGGCTGAAAATCTCAGCTTATACTCGAGTACATACGGTATGTGTCTATGGGAAAATGGACGGTAACCAGCACCCAGCTGAGCTCCTATGTCACTGCCTTGATATATGATGAGGTCAGAGGACTGTAGACTTCACAGAAACACTCTCTGTCAGGGAAATGTGTTACCTCAGAAAACAGCATGTGCGATTTCCTACTGTGCCATCTGTATACCCTCTTTTTATAAGTAACTTATGCTTCCTTCCCTGGTCAAGAATTGTGGTATGTTGCAACCATAAACTGGAGCAGCTGTGCATGGTCGGACACAGCCATTACACAGTACATAGGGGCACATTTATGAGATTATCTCAGCACAGGAACATTTTTTTAACACTTCCAATAAAGGAACTTATTTTTATTCTTAGACCTATTCATTAAAATGTAATTTCTTTATGGAATAGCGCATTTATAGCACACTGCAGAATCAATTTTTTTACTTCATTTTTGGACCAGTTTTACAATTTTCAGGTGCAGATGCCTGCCTTGCTGGTGTTGTGCACAGGGTGTGCAAAATGAAGAATCCCTTGCTTTGTCACAAAAATTATCTTTGTTTAGGGATAATTAAGGGCAATTTTCTTTGCTATATGAAGAAGCAATAGCTTTTTTCATAAGTCATCCAAAAATATTCCTGTTATTTAGGGAGCAGAAACAAGTGTGCTATTTTGAGAGTGAAGAAGTAATGTCTTCTTAACTAGGAGTTAAAAAAATATCCCTTTTTGTGATCTCCAATAGGTTTGCTATGTATAAAATGATTCAACAATTACAAAGGCTATCAAACTACCATCCAAAAATTAGCCCTTTCTAAGGAGCAGAATGTGCTCCTTTATTTTGGAATTCGTTTCTTAATTGTGTACCCTCGAGACTATTCATCCCAGCAGCTGTACAGTGTGGCTAAGCAAGGCATTGGACAATCACAGGAGAGTACATGGGAATGTAGCAGCAGTGGAACTATCATAAGTTGCGTTTTGTGCAGACAGAGGGCACGTCAAAACGACACATCCGCATGTCCTGCGTACCCAATGTTAAAGATAGGTACCCAGGATGCATGCAGAAGTAGGCGGGGCTTAAAGGAGGAAGTACGTAGCCCTACGCAGAGCCCCCGAACGCTAATGTGAACCTGGCCTTAGTTTACTGGGTGCAGACGTTCTGACATAATCAGAGTTTTTAGATTTAGAAATGCAGCAGAGCTGAGAAAGTTAACCCCACCCTCACCAGTCCTTGTATATACATTTTACCTTATAAACATAGCAGTAAAAAAAACCTAACCAATGGGAGGGAAACACTTCATCATACATGTCATTATTGTGTTTCTGTATGTACAATGTGTATATTATCACAGGAGGGGGCGTGTCGGAAAAGGAGGGATGCACTGCTGTGTCCAGGCAATGATAAGCTCCTGGTGCTAAAACAATTGTTGCAAATCAACAACAGCATGGAGCTTGATAAGAGTGTCATCCTTGAAATCTGTGTTTCAACCCATACCGCATGCTGTCTTCAGATTACATAGCCCAAACCTGCTGACAGATTCCCTTTAAGTTCTCTATCGTCTCAGCACTTACGGTGATATTCTCTCATGCAACACTCTGATCAGAGCTTGAGCAGAGTCTCATTAACATAATTAAGTCTATTGTTTTGCATGAGAGAATCAATGCTAGTGTGAACTTGGCCTAAGTGTTATAGCTGCAATGGAGGTGGACTGAACAGATCGCTGACTCTAGATGATGATGTTGCTGTCAGGCTACTTGATCCCACTGTGATGGAGATGAGTAATGTGCATTATATTCCATTATGCCCTCTGCTTCCTCCTCACTGATACACTTTCTGGAAGCAATGGAGTCAAGTGTCACCTGCGATTGGTTCTGTTAGGGTATGTTTCCACGTGGCGTATTTGCTGCGGATTGGATGCTGCGTACAGCTGCAGCGTCCAGATGTTACAGCATAGTGGAGAGGATTTTATGAAATCCTATCTCCACTATGTGTGCAAAGAAGCAGGTGGCAGACCTGTGTATACGAACATGCAGCGCGTCTTTATAGACCGCAGCATGTCTATTTATCTTGCGGAGATAAATAGCACCGTTCTATGTATAGGATGCGGTGATTTTCCATGTGTTTAGTGAAAAAGCCGGCAGCGCTTTGGACAGGGCGAGTGTCCGCTCCGTCCTAAGCGCTGCCATTCTGGGCCATGGAAACATAGCCTGACGGTCAGTGGTATGGTTTTTTTGGGCTGGAGTGAAAAGCCGGCAGAGCTTTGGACAGGGCGAGTGTCCGCTCCGTCCTAAGCGCTGCCATTCTGGACCGTGGAAACATAGCCTGACTGTCAGTGGTATGGTTTTTTTGGGCTGGAGTCACACCAGCAGATCACATCCGATGCAAAGCATCGATGCGATATGCTAATGACCTCGGCTCCTGCTCTGCTGCGAGCGGGAGCTGAGTGTCATGCTACTGTGCTCTGAGTCTCTCGCATGAGAGGATCGCAGCACAGCTGCCGAGGTGGCAGAGAAATTAACCCCTTCCCGACCCATGACGCCAAGTAGGCGTCATGAAAGTCGGTGCCAATCCGACCCATGACGCCTATGTGGCGTCATGGAAAGATCGCGTCCCTGCAGATCGGGTGAAAGGGTTAACTCCCATTTCACCCGATCTGCAGGGACAGGGGGAGTGGTAGTTTAGCCCGGGGGGGTGGCTTCACCCCCTCGTGGCTACGATCGCTCTGATTGGCTGTTGAAAGTGAAACTGCCAATCAGAGCGATTTGTAATATTTCACCTATTATAACTGGTGAAATATTACAATCCAGCCATGGCCGATGCTGAAATATCATCGGCCATGGCTGGAAATACTAATGTGCCCCCACCCCACCGATCGCCCCCCCAGCCCCCCGATCTGGCCGGTACACTGCTCCGGCTCCCCTCCATCCAATGCTCCGCTCCCCCCGTGCTCTTGTCCGCTCCCCCCGTGCTCCAATCACCCCCCAGTGCTCCAATCACCCCCCCTGCACTCCGATCCACCCCCCGTGCTCCGTTCCACCCCCCCGTGCTCCATTCCAGCCCCCCCCCCGTGCTCCGTTCCACGCCCCCCGTGCTCCGTTCCACCCCTCCCGCGCTCCGATTCCCCCCCCGTGCTCCGATCCCCCCCCCCGTGGTCCCCCCCCACCCCATCATACTTACCGATCCAGCCGGGGTCCCGTCCGTCTTCTCCCTGGGCGCCGCCATCTTCCAAAATGGCGGGCGCATGCGCAGTGCGCTCGCCGAATCTGCCGGCCGGCAGATTCGTTCCAAAGTGCATTTTGATCACTGAGATAGATTATATCTCAGTGATCAAAATAAAAAAAATAATAAATGACCCCCCCCCCCTTTGTCACCCCCATAGGTAGGGACAATAAAAAAAATAAAGACATTTTTTTTTCCACTAATGTTAGAATAGGGTTAGGGTTAGGGGTAGGGTTAGGGGTAGGGTTAGGGCTAGGGTTAGGGGTAGGGGTAGGGTTAGGGGTAGGGTTAGGGGTAGGGTTAGGGGTAGGGCTAGGGTTAGGGCTAGGGTTAGGGGTAGGGCTAGGGTTAGGGGTAGGGTTAGGGCTAGGGTTAGGGGTAGGGTTAGGGGTAGGGCTAGGGTTAGGGTTAGTGTTTCGGTATGTGCACACGTATTCTGGTCCTCTGCGGATTTTTTCGCAGCGGATTTGATAAATCCACAGTGCTAAACCGCTGCGGATTTATGGCGGATTTACCGCGTTTTTTTCTGCGCATTTCACTGCGGTTTTACAACTGCGATTTTCTATTGGAGCAGTTGTAAAACCGCTGCGGAATCCGCACAAAGAAGTGACATGCTGCGGAATGTAAACCGCTGCGTTTCCGTGCAGTTTTTCTGCAGCATGTGTACAGCGATTTTTGTTTCCCGTAGGTTTACATTGAACTGTAAACTCATGGGAAACTGCTGCGGATCCGCAGCGTTTTCCGCAGCGTGTGCACATACCTTTAGAATTAGGCTATGTGCACACGGTGCGGATTGGCCGCTGCGGATCCGCAGCAGTGTTCCATCAGGTTTACAGTACCATGTAAACATATGAAAAACCAAATCCGCTGTGCCCATGGTGCGGAAAATACCGCGCGGAAACGCTGCGTTGTGTTTTCCGCAGCATGTCAATTCTTTGTGCGGATTCCGCAGCGTTTTACACCTGTTCCTCAATAGGAATCCGCACAAAAAACACTGGAAATCCGCGGATTTCCGCAGTGCCTTTTACCCGCGGATTTTTCAAAAATGGTGCGGAAATATCTCACACGAATCCGCAACGTGGGCACATAGCCTTAGGGTTAGGGTTGGAATTAGGGTTGTGGTTAGGGTTGTGATTAGGGTTATGGCTACAGTTGGGATTAGGGTTAGGGGTGTGGGGGGGTTAGTGTTGGAGTTAGAATTGGGGGGTTACCACTGTTTAGGCACATCAGGGGTCTCCAAACGCAACATGGCGCCACCATTGATTCCAGCCAATCTCGTATTCAAAAAGTCAAATTGTGCTCCCTCACTTCCGAGCCCTGACGTGTGCCCAAACAGTAGTTTACCCCCATATATGGGGTACCAGCATACTCAGGACAAACTGCGCAACAATTACTGGGGTCCAATTTCTCCTGTTACCCTTGTGAATCTAAAAAAATGCTTGCTAAAACATAATTTTTGAGGAAAGAAAAATGATTTTTTATTTTCACGGCTCTGCGTTGTAAACGTCTGTGAAGCACTTGGGGGTTCAAAGTGCTCACCACATATCTAGATAAGTTCCTTGGGGGGTCTAGTTTCTAAAATGGGGTCACTTGTGGGGGTTTCTACTGTTTAGGCACACCAGGGGCTCTGCAAACGCAACGTGACACCCGCAGACCATTCCATCAAAGTCTGCATTTCAAAAGTCACTACTTCCCTTCTGAGCCCCGACGTGTGCCCAAACAGTGGTTTACCCCCACTCATGGGGTATCAGCGTACTCAGGAGAAACTGGACAACAACTTTTGGGGTCCAATTTCTCCTGTAACCCTTGGGAAAATAAAAAATTCTGGGCTAAATAATTATTTTTGAGGAAAGAAAACGTATTTATTATTTTCACGGCTCTGCATTATAAACTTCTATGAAGCACTTGGGGGTTCAAAGTGCTCACCACACATCTAGATAAGTTCCTTTCGGGGTCTAGTTTCCAAAATGGGGTCACTTGTGGGGGGTTTCTACTGTTTAGGCACATCAGGGGCTCTGCAAACGCAACGTGACGCCCGCAGAGCATTCCATCAAAGTCTGCATTTCAAAACGTCACTACTTCAATTCCAAGCCCCGGCATGTGCCCAAACAGTAGTTTACTCCCACATATGGGGTATCACCGTACTCAGGAGAAACTGGACAACAAATATTGGGGTCAAATTTCTCCTGTTACCCTTGGGAAAATTAAAAAATTCTGGGCTAAATAATTATTTTTGAGGAAAGAAAACGTATTTATTATTTTCACGGCTCTGCATTATAAACTTCTATGAAGCGCTTGGCGGTTCAAAGTGCTCACCACACATCTAGATAAGTTCCTTTCGGGGTCTAGTTTCCAAAATGGGGTCACTTGTGGGGGGTTTCTACTGTTAAGCCACATCTGGGGCTCTGCAAACGGAACGTGACGCCCACAGAGCATTCCATCAAAGTCTGCATTTCAAAACGTCACTACTTCACTTCCGAGCCTCGGCATGTGCCCAAACAGTGGTTTACCCCCACATATGGGATATCAGCGTACTCAGGAGAAACTGGACAACAACTTTTGGGGTCCAATTTCTTCTGTAACCCTTGGGAAAATAAAAAATTCTGGGCTAAATAATTATTTTTGAGGAAAGAAAACGTATTTATTATTTTCACGGTTATTTTCACGGCTCTGCATTATAAACTTCTATGAAGCACTTGGGGGTTCAAAGTGCTCACCACACATCTAGATAAGTTCCTTTGGGGGTCTAGTTTCCAAAATGGGGTCACTTGTGGGGGGCTTCTACTGTTAAGCCACATCAGGGGCTCTGCAAACGCAACGTGACGCCCACAGAGCATTCCATCAAAGTCTGCATTTCAAAACGTCACTACTTCACTTCCGAGCCCCGGCATGTGCCCAAACAGTGATTTACCCCCACATATGGGGTATCAGCGTACTCAGGAGAAACTGGACAACAACTTTTGGGGTCAAATTTCTCCTGTTACCCTTGGGAAAATAAAAAATTGCAGGCTAAAAGATCATTTTTGAGAAAATAATTTTTTTATTTTATTTTCATGGCTCTGCGTTATAAACTTCTGTGAAGCACTTGGGGGTTCAAAGTCCTCACCACACATCTAGATTAGTTCCTTTGGGGGTCTAGTTTCCAAAATGGTGTCATTTCTGGGGGATCTCCAATGTTTAGGCACACAGGGGCTCTCCAAACGTGACATGGTGTCCACTAATGATTGGAGCTAATTTTCCATTTAAAAAGCCAAATGGCGTGCCATCCCTTCCGAGCCCTGCCGTGCGCCCAAACAGTGGTTTACCCCCACATATGGGGTATCAGCGTACTCAGGACAATCTGGACAACAATATTTGGGGTCCAATTTCTCCTATTATCCTTGGCAAAATAGGAAATTCCAGGCTAAAAAATCATTTTTGAGGAAAGAAAAATTATTTTTTGTTTTCATAGCTCTGCGTTATAAACTTCTGTGAAGCACCTGGGGGTTTAAAGTGCTCAATATGCATCTAGATAAGTTCCTTGGGGGGTCTAGTTTCCAAAATGGGGTCATTTGTGGGGGAGCTCCAATGTTTAGGCACACAGGGGCTCTCCAAACGCGACATGGTGTCCGCTAACAATTGGAGCTAATTTTCCATTCAAAAACTCAAATGGCGCGCCTTCCCTTCCGAGCCCTGCCGAGTGCCCAAACAGTGGTTTACCCCCACATATGAGGTATCGGCGTACTCGGGAGAAATTGCCCAACAAATTTTATGATCCATTTTATCCTACTGCCCATGTGAAAATGAAAAAATTAAGGCGAAAAGAATTTTTTTGTGAAAAAAAAGTACTTTTTCATTTTTACAGATCAATTTGTGAAGCACCTGAGGGTTTAAAGTGCTCACTAGGCATCTAAATAAGTTCCTTGGGGGGTCTAGTTTCCAAAATGGGGTCACTTGTGGGGGAGCGCCAATGTTTAGGCACACAGGAGCTATCCAAACGCGACATGGTGTCCCCTAACGATGGAAATAATTTTTCATTCAAAAAGTCAAATGGCGCTCCTTCCCTTCCGAGCCTTACCATGTGCCCAAACAGTGGTTTACCCCCACATGTGAGGTATTGGTGTACTCAGGAGAAATTGCCCAACACATTTTAGGATCCATTTTATCCTGTTGCCCATGTGAAAATGAAAAAATTGAGGCTAAAAGAATTTTTTTGTGAAAAAAAAGTACTTTTTCATTTTTACGGATCAATTTGTGAAGCACCTGGGGGTTCAAAGTGTTCACTATGCATCTAGATAAGTTCCTTGGGGCGTCTAGTTTCCAAAATGGGGTCACTTGTGGGGGAGCTCTAATTTTTAGGCACACGGGGGCTCTCCAAACGTGACATGGTGTCCGCTAAAGAGTGGAGCCAATTTTTGATTTAAAAAGTCAAATGGCGCTCCTTCTCTTCCAAGCCCTGCGTGCGCCCAAACAGTGGTTTACCCCCACATATGAGGTATCAGCATACTCAGGACAAATTGGACAACAACTTTCGTGGTTCAGTTTCTCCTTTTACCATTGGGAAAATAAAAAAATTGTTGCTAAAAGATAATTTTTGTGACTAAAAAGTTAAATGTTCATTTTTTCCTTCCATGTTGCTTCTGCTGCTGTGAAGCACCTGAAGGGTTAATAAACTTCTTGAATGTGGTTTTGAGTACCTTGAGGGGTGCAGTTTTTAGAATGGTGTCACTTTTGGGTATTTTCAGCCATATAGACCCCTCAAACTGACTTCAAATGTGAGGTGGTCCCTAAAAAAAATGGATTTGTAAATTTCGTTGTAAAAATGAGAAATCGCTGGTCAAATTTTAACCCTTATAACTTCCTAACAAAAAAAAATTTTGTTTCCAAAATTGTGCTGATGTAAAGTAAACATGTGGGAAATGTTATTTATTAACTACTTTGTGTCACATATCTCTCTGGTTTAACAGAATAAAAATTCAAAATGTGAAAATTGCGAAATTTTCGCCAAATTTCCGTTTTTATCACAAATAAACGCATAATTTATTGACCTAAATTTACCACTAACATGAAGCCCAATATGTCACGAAAAAACAATCTCAGAACCGCTAGGATCCGTTGAAGCGTTCCTGAGTTATTACCTCATAAAGGGACACTGGTCAGAATTGCAAAAAACGGCAAGGTCTTTAAGGTCAAAATAGGCTGGGTCATGAAGGGGTTAATTTCTCCATCTCCTGTGTCGCCGACGTCGGCGTATATCACACCGCACTCGGATGATATCTGCTGTGCGTTGTGTCACTTGAAACCATAGACTTATATGAGTTCGAGTGAGCGGAGTTTTGCTGCCAATCGCATCATGCGGCATGAGAAAATAATCGCAGATATGAGTTGGCCCATAGAGTAACACTTGACCGAGTAATGTGCGATGTTTTATCACATAACACTCGGCCATATTGACATATGTGACTCCGGCCTTTCTCTGATTCTACAACGTTCATTGGCAGTTTTGGTTCAACATACTTTTGGACACGCGTTTACGTTTACAAACTTTTTTTACACAGCAAACCCTATAAAAAAATTAAATCAACCAGAAATGATAGGCCGGGTTCACTTAATGGCTAAATAAGCGAATGCAACACTAACCTGCCTGTAATATTGGTATGGTATGTAATGGTATGTATCCTTAATTTGACAATTTAAACAGATGTGTCAAAAAAACGGCAAACCTAAGGCCAAGTTCACACTATCAGTAATTGGTCAGTATTTTACATCAGTATGTGTAAGCCAAAACCAGGAGTGGAACAATCAGAGGAAAAGTATAATAGAAACACGTCACCATTTCTGTATTTTTCAGCTGCTTCTGGTTTTGGCTTACAAATAATGAGGTAAAATACTGACCAAATATTGAACATATGCACGTGATCTGAATGTCTGAATTAAGTGTAATAATTTGAATGCAGATTTTTTCCGTAGACACATTAATTCCCTCTATCTAAACAGAATAACATAACAGCAAAAAGAAAAATTAGGATACTAAAACAGGTATGCAAAAAATAAAACTTGTGTATATTGTTTTCAATTTTTTTTAACACTATTAACACCCCAAACCCCATCACAAAAACAGAACAAAATCTGGATTGGTTGGTAATTCCACGCATAGAAATTTGCCACAAATGACAGCAGTAGTTTTGTGGTACTTATGCTTGATAAAACAGTAATGCAAAAAATAAACTTTTTAAAAATATTTTTGTTTGTTTGTTTAAATTCTCATTTTCTTAACAAAACATACATAGCTTTAAAATACTATTTCACTACATAACCATTTCACTACATAGATACATGCTTGACATTCAAAAGCTACCAGTATTGTTGTGGTTTGCATGCTTGTTAAATTGGGCTATTAAAAAAGATGTGATGTTATTTTTGTGTTTTTTATAGATTTGGTTTGCTTAAATTGCGTCCTTTAAAAAAAAAAAAAAAAAAGATTTAAAGAATAAAAGAACACCCCTGGGCCTTTCACAAAAAGCATCTGAAACAGGCCACTATAGTTGAGTAGCAGATAAAGATCTAATATTTGACTACTACAACATGGAAGTGAGCAAAAACATTTTCTATTTTTGCACACACACGCACACTTTGTGACGTAGACAGTTGCATTAAAATTTTTGAAATATGGAGATTTTTCTTTTGTCTTTAACACTAGAACTACTGATGGAGTCATTTTGACTCCTTTCGTTTTTTATTTCTCTTCTGTGACTACATTTTTCAGAATTCCGGCTTGAAACTCGGTGACTTTTCCTCAAATATGATGTGAAAAAAGATTTTGTGAGAATAAATAATTTTGGTAAAAAATTTGCGCGTTTTTTTCAAAATTTACCAAGAACTACTGAAGTGAGTCATTTTGACTCCCTACTATATTTTGAGGTCCTTTTGTCACTAAATGTTGCTATAAAGTTTTGTGCATAATTTTTTCACTCTGTTTTATTTACCCTGATGTTCATATAGATGTAGTTCAATTTACATGTCAACTTTTCACATTTTCCTTGTGTTTTACCTGCTTGTATTACTGTGTAATGCTGAACAAAATAGCTTGTTTACTCTAGGCTCTTATCTTATGCTAATGAAGGGTGGTGTTTTTCTAAGGTCCTAGCAGGAGACAGTATTCTGGATAGTAACTTTACTTTCAGTTCAGCTGAAGAGACAAAGAGAACAGACGTAGACATACGAGCTCTGAAGACTCATACAGGTATGAATTGTTATGAAATAGTTTAGCTGTCTGTCAACTGATTCAGCCCACCTACTTTTGAAGGTGACAGAACAGTTATTATTTCTTTTAGTTTTCATTTCATTTCTATTTTTCAGCAGAATTATGGAATTTGTGAGGAATATGGAAAGAAGACGTTTGATAAAGCCTCAGGATATTCTGGCTACTTTGCAATCCATACCGGAGGATGAATCGGAATCCGAATTGCAGGAACATGTATTTGATTCTGACAGTGATGAAGATTTCATTCCTCAGAACATATCAAGTGAATCTGAAGACTCAGAAGGAACAAATCCAGAAGGTAAGTAGTTATGTGTATTTATTTGTTCTTCCACACACTGAGTTAGGGCCTGTGCACACTAGCAGAATTCTGGCTGAATAGCCATCTGGATATTCTTGCCGCAATACAGGCCGTACCTGCCCGCTCATGCCTGAAGCTCCGCTCCGAACCCCGGGCTGGAGACACTGTCAGGGACAGAGCAGCGCTTGCTTACGCGCGAGCACGGCTCCGTCCCAGACAGCGGCTCCAGCCCGGGGTTCGGAGCGGAGCTTCAGGTATGAAACTCCGCTCTGTACCTGAGCGGGCAGGTACGGGCCGGATTGTGGTGAGAATATCCGGGCGGATATTCCGCCACTAATCCAGCCAGTGTGCACGGACCCTTACAAAACAAAAATTCTAAATATTCATCAACTTTTTTCCAGATATTCCAAGCACATCAACTGGGGATCGGGCTCATGCAGTTATGTTGCCTCGTGACCATCCTCCTGGTCGTGGACAGAAAAAATCAGCAAAACGTCCCAGAAATGAAAGAACAACAGATAACGATGGCGGCGAAGGTAATGCAACAACAAACACCAGAGAAGGCGAATCTGAAGGAATACTAGTTTCAGCGGATGGTATTCAATGGAAACCTGTTGAAATTGATCAACACTTGCCTGGTAGGCGTGACAGCCAAAATATTCTTCGAGAAGCACCTGGCCCTACAGGATACGCCAGAAGAAATATCATTATCGATAGTCCTTTGAGCGCATGGCGTTTATTTTTTGATTCATATATATTGACACATATAAAGAACTTTATTAATTAATTTTATTTTATTTTTCCGGTTCTGTGTAGTTTCCCTGGATATGTTCTAATACGCTGTTCCTTTAAGATCTTAGTGATGGATGGACGTTCAGTACCTGCCTTCTCTAAAAATATCCACATCTGTCAAGCGGCAAGAAAAACAGTCTTGATAACACAAATATATGTTTATTATTATTATTCCCTAATTTTTACTGTTATATATCTGCTATGGATTATGATGTGTTGCATGCGGCATTATGTATAAGGCAAGGGGAGGTTGATGAAGTGATACAAGTATTATGATCTGGGCCGTATATGAGTGTATGGGATTATATAGATATTGGTGGCCAGTGATTTGCTATACTTCTCTGCCTGACGCGCGGTCCCATGGTCTCCGACGGCTCCCCGGGGCACTCGGTGTCTCTATGCGGTACCGCGCATGCGCGGTGCTGTGTGACGCCGATGCTCTGTGGCGTCGCGATGACTATGGAGACGCGCGCGTCACTTCCGGTAGTGACGTACATCCGGCATAGCGCTGTGGCGCAGGAATTGGTAGCGATAGGATGTGTGGGGCTATTTAAGGCACGGGACCCGGGGAGGTGAGTGCCCCCTGACGAAGGACGGGACCGAAACGCGCGTTGGGGCGGGCACTCACCCCCCCTGGTTCCCCACCTGCTGTGCACCTTACAACTATGTAAGTAGTAGATAATTTTTCCCGGTTGAGAGACCTGTTAGGTTGGCATCCTTTATGTTTGGTACCGGACCCTATTCTCTGAAGGGAGATTCTCTCCAGGGATTCCAGCATGACCGTGTGCTTTGCGCCGGTATAGATATATATACTTTAGGCCGGTACTAGGGGTTACATGAGTAATCTATACGGGTTCTGCTAGAGGGATTGTGTGCAGCGGACCATAGTTGTGTGATGTATAATAAATATAGGAACATTGTTTATTACAATATTACTCTGGTAAATGGTGCAATAGTTTAGCGCCTCTATGGTGGGGTACCGGTGGGGGTGGGGCCCTTGGTGTTTATTATTGTTTTCTTATTGTCAACTGACACGCACCTGGTTTATGTCTTTTGTTTTGTATTTTAATGTATTAAATAAAGATTTATGGTAATTTTATGGACGAGTACATCATTTTTCCCTATGGGAATCAGGTTCTACATATAAAGAACTGTACGCTTGCAGAAGCATGCAGGAACAATAATTTACAGTTTACTCTATCTGATGAGGAGCTAGATGCATTCATTGTGATATTCTATGCTCGTGGAATATCTGGCACGAACCGTCACTCGATTAGCAGTCTTTGGTGTAATGACTGGGGAATACCGTTTTGCAAAGCGACAATGTCTAGGGACCGCTTTGTTGAAATTATGAGGTTTCTCAGATTTGATGAGAAATCTACTCGATCGGAGAGACTGCAAATGGACAAGTTTGCTCTATTTTCTACTGTGTGGGACAGGTTTATTGAAAATTGTATTGCGTGTTACAAACCTGGCCCATACATAACGGTGGATGAGCAACTTTTCCCAAGCAAAACTAGGTGTCCATTCACGCAGTACATGCCTTCCAAACGAGATAAATATGGCCACAAATATTGGCTAGCTGTTGATAAGGAGAGCAAATATCTGGCAAATGGCTTCCCTTATCTAGGCAAAGATGACACACGCCGTGCTGAGGACAGTTTAGCTGACCATGTGGTAATGAAGTTATTGGACCCGTTTTTGAAAAAAGGTCGCAATGTTACAACCGATAATTATTTTACTTCATTAAAATTAGCTAAACAGCTAAAAAGGAAAGGAACAACCATTGTGGGAACACTGAATAAGATAAGGCGAGAAGTGCCTAAAGAAATAAAATCCATGAAAGAGGAATTGCACAACAGTAAAGTGTTTAGAAATGAAGACAATTTTACACTTACAGTATATCAAGGAAAGCCCAACAAAAATGTTGTCATTTTGAGTTCCGTCCATCCAGATGTTGTTGTTGCGTCTGATTCCGCTAAAAAAACTCCAGAAAAGGTAAAGTTTTACAATGAAACAAAATATGGAGTAGATGTAGTGGATCAGATGGCACGAAAATATACCACACGAACATCCACAAGGAGATGGCCTGTTCATGCATTTGAAAATGCCTTAGACTTTGCGGGTATAAATGCATGTATAATATTCAAGGAGATTACCCACCAAAAAATGTCACGCAAGGCATTTTTGCAAACGCTTGTGAGAGAGTTGAGTGGTCCTTATGTCACAGATAGGGAAAAGGGTTCCACGTCCCAAGTTTCTACATGTTCAGAAGTGATGGTTCAAACAAAATTTTGCCAGATCAAAGAAAAGTGCAAGAAAAATAGATCTGTCGGCAATTGTAAGACTTGTGGTAAGTCTTTGTGTGGGCAATGTACTGCCATAAATCAAAGCCAATGCCTAAAATGCGAAACACCAAATGTTTAGAAGGTGAATTCTGCGCCATATTTTCATTTTTATGCTCCTCCACCTACATTTTCTCTGCTTTTTGTTCTTCAGTTGTTGTTTATATGTGTGCACTTGAATAAAAAAAAATGTTTGAAAAACGTCTATTATAATTATTGTTATTTTCTGTAGAAAAATAAGAAAAGCAGAAAAAAAACAATCAAAATCATTACTGTTGGATCTCTCAATAATAATACATTACAAAAAATATAATTATTAATAAATAACCACAAATGAAACTCTAAAAATAAACGAAAACAAGCAAGGAGTCAAAATGACTCCTTTCAGTAGTTCTAGGCGGGGTCACGAGTCCAGTAGTCCTAGTGTTAAAAATATATATATATATGGCTTGCCTGTCTTACTAGCCCAGAACTTTCAATGAAAGGGCTATATACACATAGAATAGATGTATATATATATATATATATATATATTTATATCAGTGACACACATATATAAATAGGTCTTTATATTTCATAGAGAGATAGATAGAAGCTTAGCCGGTAATTAATTTGTCGACTTCTGTAAAACCAATGCATGAGCCGACAGGATAGAAGACATGGATTACATACACTAAATAGATGCAGAATAGGTAGATATATAGATGTCAGTGACCAATACAATTAGTAGTGTGTTATAATTAGGGGACATGTATGTAACTAATATAAGATTCTTTTGGGGGGGAAAAATGGCGTGGACTCTCGCCCAATTTTTAAAACCAGAAAAGGGAAAGCCAGGGACTGGGGGCAGATATTAATAGCCTAGGAAGGGATCATGGTTATTGGCCCCCTTGGCTAAAAACATCTGCCCCCAGCTGCCCCAGAAATGGCGCATCTCTAAAATGCGCCAATTCCGGCACTTAGCCCCTCTCTTTCCACTTCCCCTGTAACTGTGGCAAGTGGGGTAATAGTTGTGGGGTTGATGTCACCTTTGTATTGTAAGGTGACAAACAAGCCCACGACTTAGTAATGGAGAGGTGTCAATTAGACACCTATCCATTACTAATCCAATAGCTGTTATGGGGTTAAATAAAGACACAGCCAGAACAAAGTATTTTAATGAAATCAAACAGAACACAGTTTCTCATCTTTATTGTTACTCCTAATCCATGCGACACCCTCGATTTCCTGTAATAAAAGTAAAATAATAAGCCAACAATATACCATACCTGTCTGTAGTTGTGTCCCATATCGTAATCCATATCTGGGGTATGTACAGTTTTCAACCATGACGGTGCCAAGCTGTGTCTTATTGACACCTCTCCATTACTAAGCCTTGGGCTTGATGTCACCATACAATACAAAGGTGACATCAACGCCACAACTATCACCCAATTGGCACCGCTACAGGGCAAGTGGGAAGAGTGAGGCTAAGTGCCGGAATTGGTGCATCTTAGAGATGCGCCTTTTCTGGGGTGGCTGAGTGCTGATGTTTTTAGCCGAGGAGGCAATATCCATGGTCCTTTCCTAGGCTATTAATATCAGCCCACAGCTATCTGCATAGCCTTTGCTGGTTATTAATTATAAGGGGACCCCACATTTTTTGGGGTGTCCCCCATTTTTTAATAACTAGTAAAGGCAAAGTATACAGTTGTGAGCTGATATTAATAGCCTGGGAAGCTCCATGGGTATTACCCCTTTCCCAGGCTATAAACATCTGCTCCAAGTCGTTTGCTTTCCCTCTGCTAGCCCACGCCGTTTTTTCCCCAAAAAGAATATTTTATTAATTACATACATGTCCCCTAAGTTGCGCACACACTACTAATTGGATTGGTCACTGACATGTATATATCTATCTATTCTGTATCTATTTACTGTATGTAAACCATTTTCTTCTATCCTGTCGGCTCCTGCAGTGATTTTACAGAAGCCGACAAATGAATTACTGTCTTTTCTCTATCTATCTATCTATCTTATATATATATATATATATATATATATATATATATATACATACAGTATATATGTGTGTGTGTGTGTTTTGAAGAATATTTCTTTTGAAAACTCATGTTAAAATCGCATTGCTATCAGAGAGCAATCGCACTGCATTCTGATGTAAATCGGATGCTAGGTGTGAGAAATCGGTTTGTACTCACATATAAAATGCATTACACTTGCTTGACACTTGCAAAACATTCGTCCGACTCTCCTGCATCAAAATCGGACCGATTTTAAAATCGCTAGTGTGACTCCAGCGAAACACATGCGTTGGTTTCAGTATTTTTCTTCAGAAGCAAAGGATAGAGTTGTGTTTAACTGCCATCCTTGTTTTTAATATGTGAAGAAGAGAAAAGTCTGTTATTAGTGATGAGCGAATATACTCGTTACTCGAGATTTCCCGAGCACGCTCGGGTGACCTCCGAGTATTTTTTAGTGCTCGGAGATTTAGTTTTCTTCGCCGCAGCTGAATGATTTACATCTGTTAGCCAGCTTCATTACATGTGGGGATTCCCTAGAAACCAGGCAACCCTCACATGTACTTATGCTGGCTAATAGCTGTAAATCATTCTGCTGAGTGGATGAAAACTAAATCTCCGAGCATGCTCAGGAAATCTCGAGTAACGAGTATATTCGCTCATCACTATCTGTTATTAAACTGCTGTTACTGCAGCATATAATAATCATTTCACAGTCACAATCATAATGCATGTACAGAACTTGCCTATCATTTGAATCTTTGGATTATACACTGGAGAAGAATTTTGAACATAATTTTTGGTGAGGTTGATTTTTCTGCTGATTAGTCAAGCTGATTTCAAAACTGCGGTTAGTTTTCTTCTATCACGTTAGTTTTTTTCCCTACAGCTTATCTTAATACAATTATTCTAGGCTGGATCGAGGGTAGCACTAGTGCTCTCCTTTTGGCGAACCGCCCTCGACTGGGAAAAGGTAGAGGATGACTTTGGCGATTGGCAACAGGTTATTTTGTCTAGGCTATTTAGTTACATATAAGTGTGGTGAGTGGCTGCATTCTGCTCTATATAATAAAATGTATTTCAAAAGTCTGTATAAAAAGGGCTATTAGAATTTATTTTTTATTTCCACAATTATTTCCTTTCTTTCAGATTATGTCTGTCTCTGCTATTTATTATCATGAGAGCCTGATTTATCGGGATGAGCAAACCAGATCTGTAAAGTTTGGGGTTTGTACCGGACACCTAGAGTCTAATACCGAAGTCTGAACACTGACTTTTTGCCAGAAGTCCCGTCTACTGTTTGAAGATGGTGCCAAATAAAGTTTTTTCAAAGGCTGCAGCGCAGCCAATCAACAAGCTTTTAGGCCATGGGCACTTCCGGAGCCATCACAGCCATGTCAAGAACACCACATGACCATGCCTGTATAAATGCCAGATCACAGACGCCACCACGATTCTTCTCTGCTTAGCGTAGGGACAGGATGCAACTGGAGTGAGGGACAGTGTTAGGTTCTGTGTACATGCACTCTGCAATAAAGTCTATGTGTGTACTCCGCACCTGCATCTGTGTGAGTACTGTGTGTAAAAATACATTTTTCTACATTGCACCTATGTCTGTGGGAGTAATGTGCCTTTAAGCCACTTTTTTACTCTGCACCCAAGTCTGTGGGATTTCTGTGCGTAAAAACAAATTTTTATACTTTGCACCCATCTCTGTGGGACTAGTGTGCCTAAAAACATTTTTTCTACTCTGCACCTGTATGTGTGTGAGTACTGTGCATAAAAACACATTTTTATACTTTGCATCTTTGTCTGTAGGAGTAGTGTGCATAAAAACAAATTTGTCTACCTTGCACCTGTGCCTGTAGCAGTAATGTGCCTATAAACTAATTTTTCTACTCTTCACCCATGTCTGTGGGAGTAGTATGCGTAAAACACATTTTTCTACTCTGTACTCGTGTCTGTGGAAGTAATGAGACTTTAAGCCACTTTTTTATTTTGCACTCATGTGTTTTGGAGTACTATGCGTAAAACCAATTTTTTATGCTCTGCATCCATGTCTGTGGGAGTAGTGATACACACATGCTAGCCACCTTAGGGAGAGACCCAAGTTGGGCTAAATGTAGCGGGACGAAAGAGACCGAAAAGCCCTCTACTTAAAGGAAATACATAGTGGATGCTTTCCTGAAACGGAAAGTACTTGCAAGCAGCATAATACAAAGAATAGCAGGTTTACCCAGAATCCTTTGCAGTAGGCATTTAAGCCACTTTTGTTTCTTCTGCACTCATGTCTGTGCATAAAATTTTTTTTCTACTATGCACTAGTGTGTGTATTTTGCATAAAAAGACATTTTTATACTTTGCATCCGTGACTGTGGGAGTAGTGTGCCTAAAATGAATTTTTCTACTCTGCACCCGTGTTTGTGCGAGTAGTGTGCCTTTAAGCCCATTTTTTTACTCTGCACCCTTGTCTGTGGTAGTAGTGAACCTTTAAGCCAAGTTTTTTATACTCTGCACTCATGTCTGTTGGAGTATTGTGCCTGAAAACATTTTCTACTCTGCACATACTTCTGTGGGAGTAGGGTACATAAAAACTAATTTGTATACTCTGCACCCATGACTGTGGGAGTATTGTGCATAAAAACAAATTTTTCTACTCTGGATCCATGTGTTCATGGTAGTAATGTGCCTTTAAGCCAATTTTTTTACTCTGCACTCTTGTCTGTGGGAGTATTTTGCCTAAAAACTATTTTTTCTACCCTGCACATACTTCTGTGGGAGTAAGGTGCCTAACAACAAATTCTACTATTCTGCACCTGTGTCTGTGGGAGTAGTGTGCCTTTTAATGAATTTCTCTACTATGCACCTGTGTTTGTATGAGTAGTGTGCCTTTAAGCCCATTTTTGTACTCTGCAACTGTGTCTGTGGGAGTACTGTGCATGAAAACAATTTTTTCTACTCTGCACCCATGTCTATGGGTGTAGTGTGCCTTTATGCCACTTTTTTTCTACTCTGCTCTCATATCTGTTGGAGTGCTGTACCTAAAAACAAAATTTTCTACTCTGCACATGCTTCTGTGAGAGTAGTGTGCTTAACAATAAATTGCAATATTCTGTGGGAGTGTTGTGCCTTTAAGCCACTTTTTTTACTCTTCACCCATGTCTGTGGGAGTACTGTGCATAAAACAAATTTTTATACTCTTCACCAGTGTCCGTGGGACTACTGTGCATAGAAACAACATTTTCTACTCTGCACCTGTGACTGAGTACTGTACATAAAATCACATTTTTCTACTCTGCACCCATTTTTGTACTCTGCACCCATGTCTGTGGGAGTATTGTGCCTAAAAATTAATTTTTGTACTCTGCACCTGCATCTGTGGGAGTGTTGTGCTTAAAACAAATTGTTTCACTCTGCACCCATGTCTGTGGAAGTAGACTAGTGTGCCTTTCAGCCACTTTTTTACTTTGCACTCATGTCTTTGGGAGTGCTATGCGTAAAAATGAATTTTTATACTCTGCACCCGTATCTGCGGAAATATTGTGTGTAAAAACGTAAAAACTAATTTTTCTACTCTGCACCAGTTTCTGTGGGAGTAATATGCCTAAAAACAATTTTTTCTACTCTGCACTCATGTCTGTGGGAGTACTGTGCTTAAAAGCAAATTTTTCTTTTTGTAAATTCTTTATTTTTGTAAATAATAACACACAAAGCATGTGCAAACCAACCTTGTAATCAAGTCCAGAGAATAGGTAGATAAATATTGGATAATTTTGATTTGACACAAGAAAGACAAGAGGATAAGAAGGGGAGGATAGCGGGTCAGGAGAAAAAGAGGGGTAGGATAGGGAAAGAAGGAATGGAGGGGAAATGAGTAAAGAGAAGGGAGAGAGAGGAAAAGAGTATATAACAAATAAGCATGTAACAACATACAGTAACAATGGGCATGGGCACACAATATCAAGAATTACAAATGTTAGGTTGTATGAGTAACTTACAGAAAATGAAAAAGCAGAAAGGGCAATAACAAAAAGAGCACATAAGAACCTCTCTCAAGAAGCTCAATTCCCTTGGTGTTTTTTCCATGGAGCCCATGTATCCACATAAGAGCTATGATTGAAAGTTTCCCAACTCAATAATTCCTCAAGGCGAGAAATTTGGTTTACCTTAGCGGACCATTCTGTAATGGTAGGAGAGGCTTTGTCTTTCCAATGTAGTACTATAAGGTGTTTTGCAGCACTCAGCAACAATGACCGTGTTTTTTAGGTAGAAAGTTTTTGGATGGGCAAGAAAGGAGAACCTCTCCTGCTCTAAGACTTTTTTTTAATCAAATGCAATTTTTTGAGGACAGACTCAACACCATCCCAGTAATTTCTTATTTTTGGACAATCTCCAAATATATGAGTATGATGCCTGTTGTGAATTCTGTGGCTGAGTTCACTTCTGTGGTCACAAGTGGTATTGCAGTCTCTGGGCTTCCTCCCTCAGGTGTTTTGGTGAGCTCGTTGGCTGCCTTGCTATTTAGCTCCACCTGAGTCTGTCTTCCTTGCTCCTTGTCAATGTTCCAGTGTTGGATCTGAGCTACTGCATCTTTCCTTGGGCCTGCTGCGCTGCTAGATAAGTGCTTCTAGTTTGTTTTCTGTTTTTTCTGTCCAGCTTGCTATTAACTTTTGCTGGAAGCTCTGAGAAGCAAAGGGGTGCACCGCCGTGCTGTTAGTTCGGCACGGTGGGTCTTTTTGCCCCTTTGCGTGGTTTTCGTTTTAGGGTTTTTTGTAGACTGCATAGTTCTCTTTGCTATCCTCGCTCTGTCTAGAATATCGGGCCTCACTTTGCTGAATCTATTTCATTCCTACGTTTGTCTTTTCATCTTGCTAACAGTCATTATATGTGGGGGGCTGCCTATTCCTTTGGGGTATTTCTCTGAGGTAAGTCAGGCTTGTATTTCTATCTTCAGGCTAGTCAGCTCCTCAGGCAGTGCCGAGTTGCATAGGTAGTTATAGGCGCAATCCACTGCTGCTTATAGTTGTGTGAGGATAGATCAGGTACTGCAGTCTACAGAGATTCCACGTCTCAGAGCTTGTCCTATTGTTTTTGGTTATTGCCAGATCTCTGTATGTGCGCTGATTACTGCACGCTGTGTTGCCTGATTGCCAGCCATAACAGTACAAGGAGCCACACCAATGATTCCCAATAGAGGGAAAAAAGAAATCCTGACATCATTTTTTTTTCTTAGCTCTGTCTTCAGTCTTTTTTTCCCCTAGACATTAGAGTGCTTCAGGACACAGCTGTGGACATGGATATTCAGGCTCTGTGCTCCTCAATGGATAATCTCGTTGTAAATGTACAAAAGATTCAAGATACTATTGATCAGAAATCGATGCTAGAACCAAGAATTCCGATTCCTGATTTGTTTTTTGGTGACAGAACTAAGTTCCTGAGCTTCAGAAATAATTGTAAGCTATTTTTGGCCTTGAAACCTCATTCTTCTGGTAATCCTATTCAACAGGTTTTGATTATTATTTCTTTTTTGCGCGGCGACCCACAGGACTGGGCGTTTTCTCTTGCGCCAGGAGACCCTGCATTGAGTAGTGTCGATGCGTTTTTCCTGGCGCTCGGATTGCTTTACGATGAGCCTAATTCAGTGGATCAGGCTGAGAAAAATCTGCTGGCTTTATGCCAGGGTCAGGATGATATAGAAGTATATTGTCAGAAATTTAGAAAGTGGTCAGTACTCACTCTGTGGAATGAATCTGCACTAGCGGCTTTGTTCAGAAAGGGTCTCTCTGAAGCTCTTAAGGATGTAATGGTGGGATTTCCTATGCCTGCTGGTTTGAATGAGTCCATGTCCTTGGCCATTCAGATCGGTCGTCGCTTGCGCGAGCGTAAATCTGTGCACCATCTGGCGGTATTGTCTGAGAGTAAACCTGAGCCTATGCAGTGCGACAGGACTATGACTAAAGTAGAACGGCAAGAACACAGACGTCTGAACAGACTGTGTTTCTATTGTGGTGATTCTACTCATGCTATTTCTAATTGTCCTAAACGCACTAGGCGGTTCGATAGCTCTGCCGTTATTGGTACTGTACAGTCCAAATTCCTTTTGTCCATTACCTTAATGTGCTCTTTGTCATCGTATTCTGTCATGGCGTTTGTGGATTCAGGCGCTGCCCTGAATCTGATGGATTTGGATTATGCTAAACGTTGTGGATTTTTCTTGGAGCCTTTGCGGTGTCCTATTCCGTTGAGAGGAATTGATGCTACACCTTTGGCCAAGAATAAGCCTCAGTACTGGGCCCAGCTGACCATGTGCATGGCTCCTGCACATCAGGAAGTTATTCGCTTTCTGGTACTGCATAATTTGCATGATGTGGTCGTGTTGGGGTTGCCATGGCTACAAACCCATAATCCAGTATTGGATTGGAACTCTATGTCGGTAACCAGCTGGGGTTGTCAGGGAGTACATGGTGATGTTCCATTTTTGTCTATTTCGTCATCCATTCCTTCTGACATCCCAGAGTTCTTGTCGGACTTTCAGGATGTATTTGAAGAGTCCAAGTCTGATGCCCTACCTCCGCATAGGAATTGTGATTGTGCTATCGATTTGATTCCTGGTAGTAAATTCCCTAAGGGTCGTTTATTTAATTTGTCCGTACCTGAACACACCGCTATGCGCAGTTATGTGAAGGAGTCCCTGGAGAAGGGACATATTCGCCCATCGTCGTCACCATTGGGAGCAGGGTTCTTTTTTGTAGCCAAGAAGGATGGTTCGCTAAGACCGTGTATTGATTACCGCCTTCTTAATAAGATCACTGTTAAGTTTCAGTATCCCTTGCCATTGATTTCTGACTTGTTTGCTCGGATTAAGGGGGCTAGTTGGTTCACCAAGATAGATCTTCGTGGTGCGTATAATCTGGTGAGAATCAGGCAAGGAGATGAATGGAAAACGGCATTTAATACGCCCGAGGGTCATTTTGAGTATCTGGTGATGCCGTTCGGACTTGCCAATGCTCCATCTGTTTTTCAGTCTTTTATGCATGACATTTTCCGTGAGTATCTGGATAAATTCTTGATTGTTTACTTGGATGACATTTTGATCTTCTCAGATGATTGGGAGTCTCATGTGAAGCAAGTCAGAATGGTTTTCCAGGTACTGCGTGCTAATTCCTTGTTCGTGAAGGGATCAAAGTGTCTCTTCGGTGTGCAGAAAGTTTCATTTTTGGGGTTCATCTTTTCCCCTTCTACTATCGAGATGGATCCGGTTAAGGTTCAGGCTATCCAGGATTGGACTCAGCCGACATCTCTAAAAAGTCTGCAGAAATTCCTGGGCTTTGCTAATTTTTATCGTCGCTTCATCTGTAATTTTTCTAGCATTGCCAGACCATTGACCGATTTGACCAAGAAGGGTGCTGATTTGGTTAATTGGTCTTCTGCTGCCGTGGAAGCTTTTCAGGAGTTGAAGCGTCGTTTTTGCTGTGCCCCTGTGTTGTGTCAACCTGATGTTTCTCTTCCGTTCCAGGTCGAGGTTGATGCTTCTGAGATTGGTGCAGGGGCGGTTTTGTCACAGAGAGGTTCTGGTTGCTCAGTGTTCAAACCATGTGCTTTCTTTTCCAGGAAATTTTCTGCTGCTGAGCGTAATTATGATGTGGGCAACCGAGAGTTGCTGGCCATGAAGTGGGCATTCGAGGAGTGGCGTCATTGGCTGGAGGGTGCTAAGCATCGCGTGGTGGTTTTGACTGATCATAAGAACCTTACTTATCTTGAGTCTGCCAAGCGCTTGAATCCTAGACAGGCCCGTTGGTCGTTATTTTTTGCTCGTTTTGATTTTGTGGTTTCATACCTTCCGGGCTCTAAAAATGTGAAGGCGGATGCTCTGTCTAGGAGTTTTGTGCCCGACTCTCCGGGGTTATCTGAGCCGGCGAGTATCCTCAAGGAAGGAGTCATTGTGTCTGCCATCTCCCCTGATTTGCGGAGAGTGTTGCAGAAATTTCAGGCTAATAAACCTGATCGTTGTCCGGCCGAGAAACTGTTCGTCCCTGATAGGTGGACTAGTAAAGTTATCTCTGAACTTCATTGTTCGGTGCTGGCCGGTCATCCAGGAATCTTTGGTACCAGGGAGTTGGTTGCTAGATCCTTCTGGTGGCCATCTCTGTCACGGGATGTGCGTGCTTTTGTGCAGTCCTGTGGAATTTGTGCTAGGGCTAAGCCCTGCTGTTCACGTGCCAGTGGGTTGCTTTTGCCCTTGCCGGTCCCGAAGAGGCCTTGGACACATATTTCGATGGATTTCATTTCTGACCTTCCCGTTTCTCAAAAAATGTCGGTCATTTGGGTGGTCTGTGATCGCTTTTCTAAAATGGTCCATCTGGTGCCCTTGGTTAAATTGCCTTCCTCCTCTGATTTGGTGCCTTTGTTCTTCCAGCATGTGGTTCGTTTACATGGCATTCCTGAGAATATTGTTTCTGACAGAGGTTCCCAGTTTGTCTCGAGGTTCTGGCGAGCCTTTTGTGGTAGGATGGGCATTGACCTATCTTTCTCCTCGGCCTTCCATCCTCAGACTAATGGCCAGACCGAACGAACCAATCAGACCTTGGAAACATATCTGAGATGTTTTGTTTCCGCTGACCAGGATGATTGGGTGTCATTTTTGCCGTTGGCTGAGTTCGCCCTTAATAATCGGGCCAGCTCGGCTACCTTGGTCTCTCCATTTTTCTGCAATTCTGGGTTCCATCCTCGTTTCTCTTCAGGACAGGTTGAGTCTTCGGACTGTCCTGGTGTGGATTCTGTGGTGGACAGGTTGCAGCAGATCTGGACTCAGGTGGTGGACAATTTGACCTTGTCCCAGGAGAAGGCTCAGCTTTTCGCTAATCGCAGACGCCGTGTGGGACCCCGACTTCGTGTTGGGGATCTGGTTTGGTTATCTTCTCGTCATATTCCTATGAAGGTTTCCTCTCCTAAATTTAAACCTTGTTTTATTGGTCCGTATAGGATTTCTGAGATTCTCAATCCGGTGTCTTTTCGTCTGACCCTCCCAGACTCCTTTTCCATACATAATGTATTCCATAGGTCGTTGTTGAGGAGATACGTGGCACCTATGGTTCCATCTGTGGAGCCTCCTGCCCCTGTTTTGGTGGAGGGGGAATTGGAGTATATTGTGGAGAAGATTTTGGATTCTCGTGTCTCTAGACGGAAACTCCAGTATCTGGTCAAATGGAAGGGTTATGCTCAGGAAGATAATTCCTGGGTTTTTGCCTCTGATGTCCATGCCCCAGATCTTGTTCGTGCCTTTCATGTGGCTCATCCTGGTCGGCCTGGGGGTTCTGGTGAGGGTTCGGTGACCCCTCCTCAAGGGGGGGGTACTGTTGTGAATTCTGTGGCTGAGTTCACTTCTGTGGTCACAAGTGGTATTGCAGTCTCTGGGCTTCCTCCCTCAGGTGTTTTGGTGAGCTCGTTGGCTGCCTTGCTATTTAG
The DNA here is from genome assembly GCF_032444005.1 of Ranitomeya imitator. Taxonomy (NCBI): domain Eukaryota; kingdom Metazoa; phylum Chordata; class Amphibia; order Anura; family Dendrobatidae; genus Ranitomeya; species Ranitomeya imitator. Next base: position 235,914,336 of record NC_091286.1, on the reverse strand, counting down.
CTCCACCTGAGTCTGTCTTCCTTGCTCCTTGTCAATGTTCCAGTGTTGGATCTGAGCTACTGCATCTTTCCTTGGGCCTGCTGCGCTGCTAGATAAGTGCTTCTAGTTTGTTTTCTGTTTTTTCTGTCCAGCTTGCTATTAACTTTTGCTGGAAGCTCTGAGAAGCAAAGGGGTGCACCGCCGTGCTGTTAGTTCGGCACGGTGGGTCTTTTTGCCCCTTTGCGTGGTTTTCGTTTTAGGGTTTTTTTGTAGACTGCATAGTTCTCTTTGCTATCCTCGCTCTGTCTAGAATATCGGGCCTCACTTTGCTGAATCTATTTCATTCCTACGTTTGTCTTTTCATCTTGCTAACAGTCATTATATGTGGGGGGCTGCCTATTCCTTTGGGGTATTTCTCTGAGGTAAGTCAGGCTTGTATTTCTATCTTCAGGCTAGTCAGCTCCTCAGGCAGTGCCGAGTTGCATAGGTAGTTATAGGCGCAATCCACTGCTGCTTATAGTTGTGTGAGGATAGATCAGGTACTGCAGTCTACAGAGATTCCACGTCTCAGAGCTTGTCCTATTGTTTTTGGTTATTGCCAGATCTCTGTATGTGCGCTGATTACTGCACGCTGTGTTGCCTGATTGCCAGCCATAACAGATGCCCCACCGAATTAAGACATCTCCAGCAGACATGATTATCGGCGAGACCCCGTTTGAAGAGTTTTGCTGGAGTCATATGCCACCTAGTTAATATTTTATAGGAGTTTTCCTGGAGGAGAATGCACCTAGAAAAACCTCTAGCATGTGACAGCATTCTGGAGACCTGATCTTCTGAAAAAGAGGTATTGAGCTCCAATTTCCAAGAGTGAATAAATGAGGGTATAAATTGTGAGGATGGGGAAATAAGATGGGAGTAGATACGGGATATTATTTTAAGTCTCAGAAGTGAGAATTTGGTTAAGATGTCTAGCCAGGACCAACTGGATTTAGTCGGATACCTTTGTTTGAATTGTGAAATTGTACGTCTAATATGTTGTCTTTGGAGAAAGTTCTTTGGTTGGGTTAACGCGTTTGTAGGCCAAACCCCTTGCTGTAAGATTTTATTGTTATAGAAACTGTTATGATCCAGTGACCTTGGAGCTGCATGAGAACTTTCACTGGAGAAGGTGGCCACTATACTGACCGCAATCCTGAACTTAACACCGCAACTAGAAGTAGCCATGGAGTGTGCCTAACACACCTAGACACCTCGTCACAGCTGGAGCACTAAATACCCCTAAAGATGGAAATTGGAATACTATCTTGCCTCAGAGAAAATCACCAAAGGATAGACAGCCCCCCACAAATATTGTCGGTGAGTCGGAGAGGAAAAAACATACACAGGCAGAAAAACAGGATTTAGCACAGGAGGCCACTCTAGCTAGATAGGACAGGATAGGACAGAGTTCTGTGTGGTCAGTATTAAAACCCTTCAAAACATCCACAGCAGAATACACAAAAAACTTCCTACATCTAACTAAAAGATGTAGGAGCGTAAATCTGCAACTCCAGTGAATCCTACAATCAGAGCAGGAATAAAACTGAAACAAGCACACAGCAGTGTAACACAGATACAAAAACCAAACGCTTATCTTTGCTGAATTTGGCAGCAAGCAGGAGAAGCCAGAAAGTGATCCAACACTTCACAAGGAACATTGACAACTGGAAAGGGCTAAAGGATCCTGCACACCTAAATATCCCAGTCAGAATTGTAATCATCCGATACACCTGGCCAGGACTGCGAGTCAGAGACAACTACATTCCCACCTACAACCACTGGAGGGAACCCAAGAGCAGAATTCACAACAGTACCCCCCCTTGAGGAGGGGTCACCGAACCCTCACCAGGGCCCCCAGGACGATTAGGACGAGCCAGATGAAAGGCACGGACCAAATCAGCAGCATGGACATCAGAGGCAAAAACCCAAGAATTATCCTCCTGGCCATAACCCTTCCATTTGACCAGGTACTGAAGCTTCCGCCTCGAAAAATGGGAATCCAAAATCTTCTCCACAACATAATCCAACTCCCCATCAACCAACACAGGGGCCGGAGGATCAACAGAGGGAACAACGGGCTCCACATATTTCCGCAACAAAGATCTATGGAAGACATTATGGATAGCAAAAGAGGCCGGAAGCGCCAGTCGAAAAGACACCAGATTAATAATCTCAGAAATCCTATAAGGACCAATAAACCGAGGCTTAAACTTAGGAGAAGAAACCTTCATAGGAACATGACGGGAAGACAACCAGACCAGATCCCCAACCCGACGCCAGGAACCAACACACCGACAACGATTAGCAAAACGTTGAGCCTCCTCTTGAGACAACACCAACTTGTCCACCACATGAGCTCAAATCTGCTGCAACCTGTCCACCACAGAATCCACACCAGGACAGTCAGAAGGCTCAACCTGCCCAGAAGAAAAACGAGGATGAAAACCAAAATTACAAAAGAAAGGCGAAACCAAGATAGCAGAACTAGCCCGATTATTAAGGGCAAACTCGGCCAATGGCAAGAAGGCCACCCAATTATCTTGATCAGCAGACACAAAGCATCTCAAATAAGTCTCCAAGGTCTGATTAGTTCGCTCGGTCTGGCCATTTGTCTGAGGATGAAATGCAGAAGAAAAAGACAAATCAATGCCCAGCCTAGCACAAAAGGCTCGCCAAAACCTAGAAACAAACTGGGAACCTCTGTCGGACACAATATTCTCCGGAATACCATGCAAACGAACCACATGCTGAAAGAACAACGGAACCAAATCAGAAGAGGAAGGCAATTTAGGTACGGGCACCAAATGAACCATCTTAAAGAACCGGTCACAAACAACCCAGATAACAGACATCTTCTGGGAGACCAGAAGATCAGAAATAAAATCCATCGGGAACAACAAGGCTTGGCCCGCGCACAAGTCCCACAGGACTGCACAAAAGAATGCACATCACGTGACAATGAAGGCCACCAAAAGGACCTACCAACCAAATCTCTGGTACCAAAAATGCCAGGATGACCGGCCAACACGGAACAGTGAACCTCAGAAATCACTCTACTAGTCCATCTGTCAGGAACAAACAATTTCCCCACAGGACAGTGGTCAGGTTTGTCAGCCTGAAATTCCTTTCAGAATATCGACCAGCTCTAAGACCTCAGGAGAATCAGGCAAAAAACTCCTAGAGAGGGCATCAGCCTTAATATTCTTAGAACCCAGAAGGTACGAGACCACAAAATCAAAACGGGAAAAAAACAAGGACCATCAAGCCTGTCTAGGATTCAGCCGTTTAGCAGACTCGATGTAAATCAAATTCTTATGATCGGTCAAGACTACAATACGGTGCTTAGCTCCCTCAAGCCAATGTCGCCACTCCTCAAACGCCCACTTCATAGCCAACAACTCCCGATTGCCGACATCATAATTGCGTTCAGCAGGCGAAAACTTACGGGAAAAGAAGGCACACGGTTTCATTAAGGAACCAACAGGATCCCTCTGAGACAACGCGGCCCTGCCCCAATCTCAGAAGCGTCAACCTCAACCTGAAACGGAAGAGAAACATCCGGTTGGCCCAACACTGGAGCAGAAGTAAATCGACGTTTAAGCTCCTGAAAGGCAGAGACAGCCGCAGAGGACCAATTCGCCACATCAGCGCCTTTCTTCGTCAAATCGGTCAAGGGTTTAACCACGCTGGAAAAATTAGCAATGAAACGGCGATAAAAATTTGCAAAACCCAAAAATTTCTGAAGGCTCTTCACGGATGTGGGCTGAATCCAATCATGAATGGCCTGAACCTTAACCGGATCCATCTCTATAGACGAGGGAGAAAAAATGAAGCCCAAAAAAGAGACTTTCTGCACCCCAAAGAGACACTTAGACCCTTTCACAAACAAGGCATTGTCACAAAGGATCTGAAATACCATCCTGACCTGTTGCACATGAGACTCCCAATCATCGGAAAAAATCTAAATATAGTCCAAATATACAATCAAGAATTTATCAAGATAAGTCCGGAAGATATCATGCATGAAGGACTGAAAAACAGATGGAGCATTAGAGAGTCCGAATGGCATCACAACGTATTCAAAATGGCCTTCGGGCGTGTTAAACGCAGTTTTCCATTCATCACCCTGCTTATTACGAACAAGATTATATGCCCCTCGAAGGTCAATCTTGGTAAACCAACTAGCTCCCTTAATCCTAGCAAACAAATCGGAAAGCAAAGGTAAAGGGTATTGAAACTTGACCGTGATTTTATTCAAGAGGCGATAATCTATACCGGGTCTCAAGGAACCATCTTTTTTAGCAAGAAAAAAGAACCCCGCTCCCAACGGTGAAGAAGATGGCCGAATATGCCCTTTCTCCAAAGACTCCTTAATATAGCTCCGCATGGCGGTATGTTCAGGCACAGATAGATTAAAAAGTCGACCCTTAGGAAACTTACAGCCTGGAATCAAGTCAATAGCACAATCGCAGTCCCTGTGCGGTGGAAGGAAACTGGACTTGGGCTCATCGAATACATCCTGAAAATCAGACAAAAACTCTGGAATTTCAGAAGGTGAAGAAGAGGATATTGACATCAAAGGAACATCATTATGAACCCCCTGACAACCCCAACTAGTCACAGACATGGACTTCCAGTCCAACACAGGATTATGTACCTGCAACCATGGAAAACCCAGCACGATAACATCATGCAAGTTATGCAACACCAGAAATCGACAATCTTCCTGATGGGCTGGCGCCATGCGCATGGTCACCTGTGTCCAAAACTGGGGCTTATTTTTAGCCAAGGGTGTAGCATCAATGCCCCTTAAAGGAATAGGGTTCGGCAAAGGCTGCATGGAAAACCACAATGCTTGGCAAACTCAAAATCCATTAAATTCAAGGCGGCGCCTGAATCCACAAACGCCATGACAGAAAATGCTGACAATGAGCAGATCAAGGACACAGATAACAGAAATTTAGGTTGTACAGTACTGATGGTAATTTAACTGGCGATCCTCTTTGTCCGCTTAGGGCAGACAGAAATGACATGAGAAGCGTCACCACAATAATAACACAACCTATTTTGGCATCTGAAACCTTGTCATTCCGTTCTAGACAGAATTCTATCACATTGCATAGGCTCAGAAATTTGCTCTGAGGATAACGCCACAGCGCGCACAGTTCTGCGCTCCCGCAGGCGTCGGTCAATCTGAATGGCCAGAGACATAGAATCACTCAGACCGGAAGGCGTGGGAAACCCCACCATAACATCTTTAACGGATTCAGAAAGCCCCCTTCTGAAAATTGCCGCCAAAGCATCATTATTCCATTTAGTCAACACAGACCATTTTCTGAATTTCTGACAATACAATTCTGCCGCCTCTTGACCCTGAGACAGGGCCAACAAGATCTTCTCAGCTTGATCCACAGAATTAGGTTCATCATATAATAGTCCTAAAGCCTGAAAAAAGGAGTCAATATTAAGCAAAGCCGTATTCCCAGATTCCAGGGAAAACGCCCAATCCTGCGGGTCGCCACGCAGCAGGGAGATTACGATTTTACCTGCTGAATGGAATCACCAGAGGATCGAGGTCTCAGGTCAAAAAACAGTTTACAGTTGTTTTTAAAACTCAAAAATTTAGACATGTCACCAGAAAACAAATCAGGAGTAGGAATCTTCGGTTCTAAAGCAGGAGTCTGAACAATATAATCAGAAATACCTTGCACCCTAGCAGCAAGCTGGTCTACACGAGAAGCTAATTCCTGAACAGTCATGCTTGCACCAGGCTCCTCAGCCACCCAGATATTAAGTGGGAAGAGAACACAAAACAGACTGGAGAAAAAAAATGGCTTCCTTCCCTTCTTCTGAGATGCATTTAACTCATTATTGGCCAGTTGTACTGTTATGATCCGGTGACCTTGGAGCTGCATGAGAACTTTCACTGGAAAAGGTGGCCACTATACTGACCGCAATCCTGAACTTAACACTGCAACTAGAAGTAGCCGTGGAGTGTACCTAACACACCTAGACACCTCGTCACAGCCGGAGCACTAAATACCCCTAAAGATGGAAATTGGAATACTATCTTGCCTCAGAGAAAATCCCCAAAGGATAGACAGCCCCCCACAAATATTGTCGGTGAGTCGGAGAGGAAAAAACATACACAGGCAGAAAAACAGGATTTAGCACAGGAGTCCACTCTAGCTAGATAGGACAGGATAGGACAGAGTTCTGTGCGGTTAGTATTAAAACCCTTCAAAACATCCACAGCAGAATATACAAAAAACTTCCTACATCTAACTAAAATATGTAGGAGCGTAAATCTGCAACTCCAGTGAATCCTACAATCAGAGCAGGAATAAAACTGAAACAAGCACACAGCAGTGTGCCACAGATACAAAAACCAAACACTTATCTTTGCTGAATTTGGCAGCAAGCAGGAGAAGCCAGAAAGTGATCCAACACTTCACAAGGAACATTGACAACTGGCAAGGGCTAAAGGATCCTGCACACCTAAATATCCCAGTCAGAATTGTAATCATCCGATACACCTGGCCACGACTGTGAGTCAGAGACAACTGCATTCCCACCTACAACCACTGGAGGGAACCCAAGAGCAGAATTCACAACAAGAAACTATTCAAATTTTCCCTGGGCAGGCTAGTAAAAGCAAATGTTTCTACTCTGTACCCGTGTCTGTGGAAGTAGACACTTTTTTTCTTTGCACTCATATCTGCGGAAGTATTGTGCGTAAAAACAAATTTTTCTACACTGCACTAGTATCTGTGGGAGAAATATACCTAAAAACAAATTTTCTACTCTGCACCCAAGTCTGTGGTAGTATTGTGCCTTTAAGCCACTTTTTTTTACTCTGCACCCGTGTGTGTGGGAGTACTGTACATAAAACAAATTTTTATACTTTGCACCCATGTCTGTGGGAGTAGTGTGCCTAAAAATACATTTTTCTACTCTGCACCTGTATGTGTGTGAGTACTGTGCATAAAGTTTTTATTCTACTTTGCTCCTTTGTCTGTGGGAGTAGTGTGCCTAGAAACAAATTTGTCTACCCTATACCCATGCCTATTGCAGTAGTGTGCCTATAAACTACATTTTCTACTCTTCACCCATGACTGTGGGAGTAGTGTGCGTAAAAGCAAATTTTTTACTCTGCACCCATGTCTGTGGAGGTAATGTGACTTTAAGCCACCTTTTTACTTTGCTCTCATGTCTTTTGAGAGTACTATGCATAAAACCAAATTTTTCTACACTGCACCAGTGTTTGTGGGAGTAATGTACCTAAAAACAATTTTTTTTACTCTGCACCCGAGTTTGTGGTAGTAGTGTGCCTGTAAGCCACTTTTTTACTCTGCATGGGTGTCTGTTGGAGTACTGTGAGTAAAAACAAATTTCTCTAACACTATTGTATGCTAAAAAAATTGTACTACTCAGCTCCCGTGTCTGTGGGACTAGTGTGCGTAAAAACAAATTTTTATACTTTGCACCTGTGTCTGTGGGAGTGGTGTGCCTTTAAGCCCATTTTTTTTCTCTACACCCATGTCTGTTGGAGTACTGTGCATATTATCAAACTGTTATACTTTGCACCCATGTCTGTGGAAGTAGTGTGCCTAAAAACAAATTTTTCTACTCTGCACCCAAGTCTGTGGGAATAGTGTGCCTTTAAACCACTTTTTTTACTCTGCACCCATGTCTGTTGGAGTACTGTGCATAAAACAAATTTTTCTACTATGCAACAGTGTGTGTGAGAGTATGGTACGTTACATTAAAAAATTTGTACTACTCTGCACTCATGTCTGTGGGAGTACTGAGCCTGTAAGCCACATTTTTTCTCTGCACCCAAGTCTGTAGGAATATTGTGCATAAAAACACATTTTTATACTTTGCACCCATGTCTGCGGGAGTAGTAAGCCTGAAAATGAATTTTTCTATTTTTCTATTCTGCACCTGTGTTTGTGAGAGTAGCGTGCCTTTAACCCCATGTTTTTACTCTACACCTTTGTCTGTGGGAGTACTGTGCATAAAAACAAAATGTTCTACTCTGCACCCATGTCTGTGTGAGTACTGTACCTAAAAACTAATTTTTCTACTCTGCACTCATGTCTGTGGGAGTAATGTGCCTTTACCATGATTAAGACCAGAGTGTTGAAACACGTCGGTTGGTAGCTCTCTGGGATCTCTATGTTGTCCACATTGTGCCTGTTTTTATGAATTTTTTCCATTAAATACAAAGTTTTATATTTTTCTACGCTGGAGTACCTTTTGTTCTTCATACTTGCACAGGCAGCTCTGTACGTGGAACTCATTCATAGAAAGAGACTGCAAATGGTGAGCTGACTTCTTCCGTTCCTTATTCCTTCTTTGTACATAGTGTGCCTTTAAGCCCCTTTTTTACTCTGCACTTGTCTCTGTGGGAGTACTGTGCGTAAAAACAAATTTTTCTACACTGCACATGCATCTGTGGGAGTAGTGTGCCTAAAAACAAATTGTACTACACTACACCTGTGTCTGCGGAATAGTGTGCCTTTAGGCCACATTTTTTTTACTCTTCATCCATGTCCATGGGAGTACTGTTCATAAAACAATTTTTTCTACTCTGCATCGGGTCCATGGGACTATTTTGCATAAAAACAAAATGTTCTACTCTGCAGTCATGTCAGTGTGAGTACTGTGTGTAAAAACACATTTTTCTACTCTGCACTCATGACTATGGTAGTACTGTGCGTTAAAGCAAATTTATAAAACCTGAAATTGTCTCTGTGGGAGTACTGTGTGTAAAAACTATTTTTTTACTCTGCACCCGTGTATGTGGGAGTACTGTGCCTTAAAAGCACTTAAAAAAATTATAGCATCAAATAGGGAATGTGTCCGTGGCCATGGTACTGCTGATGGTGGTGATGATTAGAGATGAGGGATCTTGTTTGGAAAACGTTCGACAATCTCAAATTCGGCATGAATGTAGCTCATTCGGATTTGTGATCAGATTCCCAAGCATTTTTCCTCAAAGTTGGCTAAATTCAGGCGCAGTTCGGTAAATGATCGTGTTTCCACTAATGCTTTGGTTAGGACTTTGGCTAGTATAGTGGTGGTGTGTGATTAGCGGGGGAAACATGTTTTATGTGGGGAGGGGATGGGTATAGGTCAGAGGAGCGGCAATCTGTATTTTTTTAAATAACTAAATATGTGTACATTCCATCAGCCAATCAGGGTGCAGAACCCATCCACAACATCCAGACGCAAGGGCTTCTGTCATTGGCTGCTGAAGTAACATGTCCCGCTCCATATAAAAAGCGGACGTGATCTTTTGCTAGCACCATTTGGCAGTGTAACAGCACCTGCTGCAAGTTTTCACATAGTTTAATAGAATCCTGTTTGAAATCGACCTTCCAGCATCTAATTAGTTTGTGCTCTTAGTATTGTGCAGGCATTAGTCAAGATTTCCTAATCAAAATCATTTTGAGTAATACTGTGTTGTAGTCAGGAAGTCACATTTCCTAATCAAAATCTTTTGGACTAATATTTGGGTGGAGGCACCAGGCCCCATTTCCTAATCAAAATCATTTGGGCTAATATTGGGGTGCAGGCACCATTTCCTATTCAATATCATTTGGGCTAACATTGTTGTGCAGGTACCAGACCTAATTTACTATTCAAAATTGTTTGGTCTAATATTGGGGTACAGGCATCAGGCACCATATCCTAATCAAAATTGTTTGGGCTAATATTGGGGTGCAGGCACCAGGCACCATTTCCTAATCAAAATAGTTTGGGCTAATATTGTTGTGCAGGCACACTATCTCAGCAAATAAATACTGATTGTTAATTGAGTTACAGGTGACTGACAGGTCTGGGTCTAGGGATGTGGAACAGCTGGTTAAAAGAGAGTAAGGGTACATCCACCATGAGTGGGGAAAAGCAATGTCGTGGAGGAAGGGGGAATAGGCTTGGCATTTGACGTGTACGTTGGTTAGGTGGTAATGTTGTAAAAGCTCTTTTTAACAAACACCATCTTGTTCTATCCAATGACAACTGACAACATTTATTCCTGGACGGGCTACTCAGTTCCCTTTCTTTGGCAGCAGCACAGCTGTATGCCTTGTAGATGAGGATCAGAAAGAGCTTGCGCTCCAGTAGATGGCAAACAATGCATCAAGTTGCCTCTCCTCTTTCCTCCACCTTAACATCACACACAGCACGATCTTCAGAATTGGCACCCCAATTACCCTTGTTCTCCCCCCCCCCCCCCCGCATCACAACTCTCCAATCAGCCAACTGACTGTGGCAAGTCTGCAGAGCTGTTAACACATTTTATTCCATGGGCATCACAGGTCTGCTCCAAAGATTCACAGAATCCAGAGGAAGAAAACATTTGCACCAATGCTCAAAATTTTTCCTGTTGGATCTGGGGCCAAAAAAGTAGGTTCCGAGCAGAATCCAGACCCTTGACACAATGTTAACCCCCAGGAAGAGGAGGAGGGTGACTCTCATGGCAAGGAGTGGGAGAACAGAGAAGGTGATGATATTGTAGATCCAACCTCGTGTAAACCTGGAGGCATGCAGCTGAGTAGCTCAGCAGAGGAGGTAGAGGGGAGGAAGACAAGGAGGTTATGTTGTATCTTCATGCACAGACACAGATTGATGCAACCACAACAATCACTACATCCTCAGCCACAACTCTGGCTGTGGCCAGCAGCGGTCACTAGTCTGCAGTTCGCAGGGGCGGCATGGGTTGCCTAGTTTGGGCCTTTTTGAGACCACAAAGGATGACCTATCTCACGTTATCTGCCAACTTTAAAAAAATGACTCAGTAGAGGCAAACCTTGCAATAATTTGACTACTACATGCATGAACTAACACATGAGCAATCAACATGCTTTAGTCTGGGAATCTCACTGCTCAAAAATGCGGACTAGCGAGCCTCGCCAACCAACGGGCGTCCCACCAACCACATCTGCTGCTTCTTCCTCCTCTGTGACCATGGCAAGTGTTCTCACATGTCTCTGGAGTCAGAACCTCCACTTGTTTACCCCCAACAGTCGAGATGAGTGATAGCCCTTCAGCTGTTAAGCAAGTGGAGATGCCTACTGTTTTTGTTTCACCCAGCACACCACATCATTTTTAATCTACCATAACATCTCCGCCTGCACCGCATTCACAGTCCAGCAGTTTGTCTGCAGTTTGTTGCTGTTCACCCTATTCCAAACTTTCTCAGCACAGCAGCCAGCCCTTGGTCATATAAAAGAATGTTTCCTTCTACACATGCCAAAGCTAAGAGCTTGAACTCCACCATCTCCAGTCTGTTGGCCATGGAATTGCTGCCTTTCTGCCTGGTAGATACAGACAGTTTCTGAAACCTGATGGCTATTGCAGTCCCCAGTACCAGTTGCCCAGTCACCATTACTTCTCTAAGAAAGCTGTAACTGCACTACTCTTGTATGTTGCAGACAACATTACCCATTCCTTGAAAAAAATCTACATTTCACCTGGGCACAGAACGATGAATAGGCAGCATTTTGGTTGTTTAGTTTAATGCACCCCATAGTCCTTCATATAGTATAATGCACACCCCATAGTGCTCCATACAGTATAATCCACACGCCATGCTGTCCCATATTGTACAATGCACACGATAGTCCTACAGATAGTATAAATAGTACAGTGCATGCCATAGTTCTCCTTATAGTACAAATAGTACAATGCAGCCTCCTCATAGAGTATAATGGAGCCCCCTCATAGAGTATAACGTAGCCCCCACAGGAGTATAATGCAACTCCCACAAGAGTATAATGCAGCCCTAACAGTAGTATAATGCAGCCCCCACAGGAGTATAATAGAGCCTATATAAAGTATAATGCAGCCCCACAGGGTATAATGCAGCTCACCCATAGGAATATAATGCAGCCCCATAGGAACATAATGTTGTCTTTAGAAATATAATGCATCCCCATAGGAATATAATGCATCCCCACAGGAGTATAATGCAGCCCCCACAGGAGTATATTGGAGCCCAGATAGAGTATAATGCAGCCCTCACAGAGTATATTGCAGCCCCCCATAGGAATATAATGCAGCCCCATAGGAATATAATGCTGCCTGTACAAATATAATGCATCCCCACAGGAGTATAATGCAGCTCCCACAGGAGTATAATGGAACCCCCATAGAGTATAATGCAGGCCCACAGAGTATAATGCGGACCCCAAAGGAATGTAATGCAACCCCATAGGAATATAATTCAGCCTCCACAGAGTATAATGCAGCCCCCCCATGGGAATAAAATGCAGCCGCCCCATGGAGTATAGTGTAGCCCTCCTCCCCCACTATAGGAGTGTAATGCAGCCGCTATAGCCATCCAGTTTTTTTTTTTAACCAATCAGTATTTATTGAACATTTTTCACAATAAACAACATATCAGAATGAAAAGGGAAGGTGGGGGGGAGGGGAGAGGGGATAAGGGGGAAAATCCAATGCATACCGTATTAAGGACCACAATGTAATCAATACAGAATACATAAATACAGTGTCATATAGAGGATAGAAGAAATAAACAGAAAACCAAAAAACCAGAGCATAATTGTAGGAGCAAACAGTTTAAATAAGGGAAAGGGTAGACTGAGATACAAATGGCGAGGACGTCCAAGGGTCCCACCACGAGAGGACCTTAGCTCTTTTCAATAGACCCCCTGCCATTATAACTTCATAACAAAAATGTAAATCAATCCTGGAGATCAGCTCTGCTCTGGAGGGGGAAGCGGAGGTCTTCCAATGCTTCGCGATACATTGCCTAGCAGCCACTAGGATATTAGAAACTATGGGGCGCAGGGGGGCAGGGAGATCGATGAGGGAGATGCCCAGGACAGCGAGTTGACCACTCAGAGCAAGGGGCAAACGTATCAGATCCTCAATCAAAGTCTCCACCTCACGCCAGAAGACCCGGACCTGCGGACACGACCACCAGACATGAGAGGAGGACCCAAGGGCGCCACATCCCTTCCAGCAGCGCGGAGAGGTAGCCGGGAAAACCCTCGCCATTCGGGCGGGGGTGAGGTACCAGTGGAGCTGAATTTTTTTCACCTGCTCCAAGTGGCCCAAACAAGACGAGAACCTAGAAGGGTGTACCATAGCAAATTGCCAATCCTCCAGGGAAGCCTCAAAGCCCAACGCTGACTCCCAGGAAGACATAAAAGGAAGTTTGTCAGTAGAACCAAATGAAATGAGGGCTTTATAAATTATGGAAATGCCATGTGGCACAATGGTGGATGGTCTGAAGAATCTATGGGCCGGGTCCTCTGTCAGAGGCGGGGGTGCACCGAATGACCGCCACGATCTGAGGAAGCTGCGAATCTGCAGGTATTGAAAGAAGTCAGACCCAGTGAGGGAAAATCTCCCTGCAAGGTCCTCAAACGACAAGAGACCGTCCGAGCCGAAAAGGTCCGCCACCCGGTGCACCCCACGCCTCGTCCAGGAGGCAAGAGAAATATGGGCAATGGCACACTCCACAGCCTGCAAAGAAACATAGTCAAACATGAATGTTAGGAGAGAAGTGCTAAGGAGCGCCCATAGTTTAGAGGCGTTCCTAATAGAACGGAGACAGGGGCCCACAGGAGGAACTTGAAGTAGTTGGAGCTCCAAAAGCAATCTAAGCGAGTTTTGGGGAGCAAAATGGGATTCAATCAGAAACCGGGCAAACATGAGTTCCCCTCCCACCATATTTTAAGGGGCTCAAGGATCGCCGCCCTGTAATACGCCTGGACCGCAGGAGCTCCCAACCCCCCCGCAGAGTACGGAAGGGACATAATCCGACGCCTGATCCTATGGGGCTTCTTATTCCAGATAAATCGGTCTATCAAAGATTGAAACGCCGAAATAAACTTCGAGGGGATAAAAAGGGGAAGGCACCGAAAGAGGTACATTATTTTGGGGAGGAATAGCATTTTCGCCGTTTGTATGCGGGCCATCCACGAGAGGGACGCGCTTGATATTTGCTCCATGCCCCTCCTGACCTCCGAAAGAGTTTCTTCGCAATTTACTCGGACTATGTTATCTAGCCTAGTAATCTTGATGCCCAGATATGTAAAGCCCAAGGGAGCCCAAATAAAAGCATATTGAGATTGAATTTGAATCTGAAGGGGGGGGGAGGAAGAGGGGGAAAATTGTGGATTTGGTGAGATTAAGTTTATAATATGAAACCGCCGAAAACTCAGATAGGATGTTGGTGATTGCAGTCAATGAAGTTAAGGGAGAGGTGCAGGTCAGGACCACGTAGTCGGCATAAAGACCAATTTTATGTTCAGTTCCCCCCACCGCAATTCCCCTTATGTCCGCGCACTGCCTGACCATGGCGGCCAAGGGCTCCATGATCAGAGCAAAGATGATAGGGGAGAGGGGGCAGCCTTGACGAGTACCGTTCCTGATAGGAAACGTTCGAGACCCGAATCCCGCCGATCGAACCGACGCGCATGGGTTGGAATACAATGCCATAACCGCTTTGCTAATCTGCCCGGTAAGCCCAAATTTCTCCAATGTGAGCTCGATATAGCCCCAGTGCACTCTGTCAAACGCCTTCTCGGCATCGAGCGACAGGAATACACTGGGGAGACTCCCCCTCTCCACCACATCCAAGAGATCTATCAGTCGTCTGGTACCATCCCTAGTCTGTCTGCCAGGAACAAACCCAACTTGGTCGGGGTGAATGAGATCAGGAAGGACTGAGAACAATCAATTAGCCCAGACTTTTGCGTAGATCTTAACGTCGCAGTTTAAGAGTGCTATCGGGCGGAAGTTCCCCGGAGATGTTGTGGGTTTCCCTTGTTTGGGGAGAGTCGCAATGGCAGCCTCCAACCCCTCAGCCCTAATACTGCCAACCGCCAGCCAATTATTAAAAAGACGCAACAGAAAGGGGGCAAGGACAGGAAAAAACTGAGCATAGTAGGAGAAGGGAAAGCCATCAGGCCCCGGGGAGGAACCCTTATTGGCCTCTCTGACAATCTGCGAGAGTTCAGACTCGACAATGGGGGAATTTAGGAAGGAGAGCTGCTCCTGAGTGACCGAGGGAAGATTAGCCCTCTCCAAGAACGCCAAAATTGACTCCCGCGAAGGTTGGGGAATCCCCAGGTCAGACCCGAGGTCATAAAGCGAGGAATAATAAGAAGCAAACTCCTCCGCAATCTGAATCGGGTTGCGAACCTGGGAGCCGTCAGACCGGAGCAAGAATGGGATCTTGGATTGGGCCTCTCTCTTCCTAACACGTCTAGCCAGAACAGCACCCGCTCGATCCCCCATTGTGTAGAATTTGGCTCTGGTTTTCCTCAGGGCCTTCTCAGCCTTATGGAGGAGGAGATTGCGAACATGTATGCGGGCTTTAGAAAGGTCAGAGAGAAGCGCTGGAGTAGGAGAAAGTTTATGAGCAGATTCCAGGCGAGATAATTCGTCTAAGGCTACCTGAAGTGCCGCATTGTATTTCCTCTTAGCCTTTGCCGCTAACTTGATGAAGTGACCCCTAATCACCGCCTTGTGGGCGAACCAGAGGGTATCGTCACCAATGTCAGGAGTGTCATTGGAGGCAAAAAATTCCCCCAAGGCCTCCTCTATACATTGGGAATTGGATTGGTCAGCCAGGAGGTAGGCATTAAGGCGCCAACGCGCAGGGGGTCCGATGGCCAAGGGGTCCTTCAGGGTAAGGGACACCGGGGCATGATCTGACCAGGTGATACTGCCAATATCTGCTGCGATGCAGTGAGGGAGAGCCACGTCATTCACCAGCACAAAATCAATCCTGCTATAAGAACCGTGTCTGGGAGACAAAAATGTGTAGTCTCTCTCACCGCAGTGCAGGTACCGCCAGACATCATGCAAGTGGAAAGAGTCAGCTAGAGGCCCGACTTCACATCTAGACAGTGAAGAGGCAGAGCAGTCAAGGACTTTGGACATTGGGGCATTGAAGTCACCAGCTATCAGCTTGTGCCCATGTTGAATATCATTAAGAGTTTTGAATACACCCTCCAAAAACTTAAGTTGGCCTACATTAGGGGCATATATCGAGGCAATAGTATATGGAGCATTATTAATGAGACACAACACCACAATGAATCTACCCAATGGATCCGCTATAGATCGAACCAGTTGGAAGGAGTTGGACCTGCTGAAGAAAATGGCTACACCCGCCTTTTTTGACGGACCATTGGCGAAAAACTGATGCGGGTACAGACCTGATTGCATTCTGGAGTTATCACATTCCAGCAAGTGCGTTTCCTGGAGACATAAAATATCATGACGGGATTTGCTCAACTGACGCCAAACCACAGACCTCTTACCCGGCGAGTTGAGGCCATTAACGTTAATTGAATACAGTGAGATACTCATTGAAAAGGCATAAGAACAGTTTTACAGTCCTCAGACACTGATAACCTGAGCAAAGGCAGAGAAAACATGTGGTCAGTATAGCAGGACATAAGAAAGGGCAAAACAGAAACAGGAGAGAGAGAACATAGGGAAACAAACAGGACATACAACAAAAAAACCAGCGGACCAAGGTCCATTCAGGAATATCCTGAGTCCAGAAGGTGAGAATCAAAAAAACAGTTCACCTATGGGGCAAACAGATGCTGCTGAAGCTCTCAAGCGAGAGACCAACGCAGCTTAAAAAAGGAAAAAAAAAGAAAAACCAAGTAAATCCGTGCGGGAAAATAGCCAGGAACCAAAGATACAGTGGGCTCAAGCCTCCTCCCAGTCCGGTGTGATACGGGCCCTGGGACCTCCGTCAGACCCGTGCTTAGGAATGTTCACGGCACTCGAGGAGTCTGGAGTCGGGAGTCCCCATTTAGCGAGAGCCGAAGCCGCGTGGGACGGAGTTAGGCAGGTAGTGATTGATCCGTCTTTGCGAATGAGCAGCTTCGTCGGAAATCCCCAGCGATACAGGATGCCTTTCTCTCTGAGGATGGTAGTGTAGGGGGCGAAGGCCCTCCGCAGAGCCAAAGTGCCCGGGGAGAGATCCGGAAAGACTGAGATGTTTGCAAATCTTTCAGGAAGCGCTGGGGTTCTCCTCAGGGCCTGTAGGAAGTCCTCCTTTATTTCAAAAAAATGTATGCGCGCCAGCACATCTCTGGGAATGGAGGGCCCCAGGCCAGAGGGTTTAGGGATCCTATGCACGCGGTCTATTATGAAGTCCTTTGGCGCGAACTGCGGTAAGGCTGCCGCCATAAAGTCCTGCAGGAATGGCTTCAAATCCCCTGCCAGGACAGATTCCTCGATGCCTCTCAGTTTAACGTTATTTCTCCTGGACCTATCTTCCAGGTCCAGGGCTTTAGCGTGAGTTTTAGCAGCTAGGGTTTGCAGGGATTCATGTGCGTCCCAGAGCTCATTATGAGAGGAGACCAGTTCCGCCATCTTGCGCTCCAGGCGGTCCGTGTGATTGCCCAGCTCTGCCACCTCTCCTCTTAGCTCAGCCAGCATAGTACGCAAGTCCTCTTGGATGGAGGATCTAAGGTCCCCAAGCAGGCCTTTAAGGAGAGATGCGGTCACCGGGCCATCAGCTAAGTCAGACGCCGAGCCTCCTGAATTTAACGCTGCTCCGCCAAAATGCGACGCTGCTGCGTCCGAATGTAATGCTGTTCCGCCTGGATGCGACGCCGCAGCGCCGGACCGCGACGCCTGAGCGTTGCGTTGTGAGGAGCGGGAAGCCCTGGGGGAGGACGGCGCCATCTTGGATTCCGGCGGTGGCTGCGGGGTGGCTGCAAAGAAGTCGGGAATTCTCCTAGGGGGATCGCGGTTGCACGCTCTGGATTTCCCCATGCACTCACCGACGCTCCGGGAGCCAGCACCGATGTCGTGAAGGCAGAGGAGGACACCTGAGAGGTAGAAATGTGCCGCTTTGAGGTTCCTGGCTAAGGAGCTCCCACTCTGTGCGACCTACTCCATCAGCAGATAGGCCACGCCCCCAGCCATCCAGTTTTGAACAGCTGACATGTGCCTATAACAGCTGCTGGTAGAATCATGATCCTCCCGCGGCTGTTAAGCTGTTAAATGCTGCTTTCAATCTCTGACAGCGGCATTTAACTCACGCTTATCGGAAGCGCACCGCATCACATGATCACGGGTCACCGATGGGATGGCATGACAACCAGAGGTGTCCAGCAGACCTCTATGGTTGTCATAGCCGAATTGCTATGAGCACCGCCCGGTGGTCTGGGCTCATAGCAAGTGAACATTTCTGCTACACACAGGCGATCTGATCATCACCTTTGTCTAGCACAGGCTGTAAGACAACTGCAGCTTCTAGTCTCCCATGGGGACAATTGAAGTATGAAAAAGGTTAAAAAAAAGTTTTTAAAAATATTTAAAAAAATATAAAAGTTCAAATCCCCCATTTCACCCCATTCAAAATAGAATAAAAAAATAAAATATACACATATTTGGTACTGTTGCGTTCAGAATCGACCGATCTGTCAATATAAAAAAAAATTAACTAAATGGCGTAAGAAGAAAAAAAAATCCAAACTTCAGTAGAAAGTCTATAAAGGCACGGATGATTGACCTCATGGAGACCAAAACATCCAACACCGCGGAGACACCATCACGTGTTTCTCAACGTAGTTCCTTCCCGGGGAAAGGCCTGGCTATTCACTGCCTGCGTTGAGAAACACGTGATGGTGTCTCCGCAGCTCCTCTACCTGCATTTGCATATTTGGGGCAGTGTTCTGGATCACTGCGTTGAGAAACACGTGATGGTGTCTCCGCGGTGTTGGATATTTTGGTCTCCACGAGGTCAATCATCCGTGCCTTTATAGACTTTCTACTAGGCACTGCTCCTGATAGCCAGTTTCCTACTCCACACTGATGAGGAGCAAAAACCCCGAAACAGCTGTCTCTGGATGGATACCATGCTTGGCATAGGTGGTTTTCCTTTATTGGATGTTTTCCTTTATTGGATGCTGCCCTTCCCTTGGTTGTTCCTTCCTGGGGAAAGGCCTGGCAATTCACTGCCTGCGTTGAGAAACACGTGATGGTGTCTCCGCAGCTCCTCTACATGCATTTGCATATTTTGGGGGCAGTGTTCTGGATCACTGCGTTGAGAAACACGTGATGGTGTCTCCGCGGTGTTGGATGTTTTGGTCTCCACAAGATCAATCATCCGTGCCTTTATAGACTTTCTACTAGGCACTGCTCCTGATAGCCAGTTTCCTACTCCACACTGATGAGGGGCAAAAACCCCGAAACAGCTGTCTCTGGATGGATACCATGCTTGGCATAGGTGGTTTTCCTTTATTGGATGCTGCCCTTCCCTTGGTTGTTCCTTCACGGGGAAAGGCCTGGCTATTCACTGCCTGCGTTGAGAAACACGTGATGGTGTCTCCGCAGCTCCTCTACATGCATTTGCATATTTGGGTGCAGTGTTCTGGATCACTGCGTTGAGAAACACGTGATGGTGTCTCCGCGGTGTTGGATGTTTTGGTCTCCACGAGGTCAATGATCCGTGCCTTTATAGACTTTCTACTAGGCACTGCTCCTGATAGCCAGTTTCCTACTCCACACTGATGAGGGGCAAAAACCCCGAAACAGCTGTCTGTGGATGGATACCATGCTTGGCATAGGTGGTTTTCCTTTATTGGATGTTTTCCTTTATTGGATGCTGCCCTTCCCTTGGTTGTTCCTTCACGGGGAAAGGCCTGGCTATTCACTGCCTGCGTTGAGAAACACGTGATGGTGTCTCCGCAGCTCCTCTACATGCATTTGCATATTTGGGGGCAGTGTTCTGGATCACTGCGTTGAGAAACACGTGATGGTGTCACCGCGGTGTTGGATGTTTTGGTCTCCACGAGGTCAATCATCCGTGCCTATACAAACACATGGAAAACACATAGAAAACACCCTAAAAGGTATCCAAAAGCTGACAAACTGCTCAGAAGACACAACAAACACATGGAAAAGTCGCAACTACATATAGTCATGTGAAAAGAAAAGAGGTGGAGGAGTAAAAGGAGGAGGAGACACAGATATAGGCATGTCATGCCCTTCTAAAATCAAGAAAGGCTGGAGTAAAAATCGAAACTCACTCTGCCAACACCCAGACGTCTTGACAAAAAAAAGAAAAAAAGAAATATCTTTAGGTAGAATGGCGACGGGTCCATTCAGAACACTTTCCTTAGAAGACGTAGTGGTACCCCCGTTGGGAGTTGTGCCAAAAAATGAACCCAATACATTCAGACTAATCCACCATTTGTCATATCCAAGGGGCAGGCCAGTAAACGACAACATCGACGTGGAACCAAGTGCAGTACTATGTACTGTACCTCCTTTGACGAGGCAATCAGGTGGGTCAAGAAGTTGGTAAGGGGCACCCTAATGGCCAAAACAGACATTGAGGGGGCGTTCCTGTTATTACCTGTGCCTCCGAATAGTGTCCTCCCAGTGGGCTGCTTCTGTGAAGGATCCTACTACATAGATCGCTGTTTGCCCATGGGGTGCTCCATATCCTGCTCACTATTTGAGGCGTTTCGTTGCTTCCTCGAATGTGTCGTCATGGACGTTTGTAAGGCGGCACATATTATCCATTACCTCGACGACTTCTTATGCCTGGGCCCAAAAGATTCTCCACAGTGTGAAAACACGCGGTAGTCCACCTGTGAGAAGGAGAGAGCTGGAGGGAGAGTGAACACCCCAGAGCCGAGGGGTTAGATTGAGAAAGAAAGAAGGCGGTGTAGCTTGCTTCAGGGGTGGGGTACGCTGCTCAGTAGCACCAAATTCTACTATGCCCAAAAGGATTTCCTGGGCCAGATGTCGTTAAAAAATAGTACTTAGGTAAACAGGCGGTGTAGCTTGCTTCATGGGTGGGGTACTGTGCTGAGTAGCACAAAATGCTATTAGGTACAAAACGATTTCCTGGGCTAGATGCAGTTAAAAATTAGTAATTAGATCAACAGGCGGTGTAGCTTGCTTCATGGGTGGGGTACGCTGCTGAGTAGCACTAAATTCTACTAGGCCCAAAAGGATTTCCTGGGCTAGATGCCGTTACAAAATAGTACTTAGGTAAACAGGCGTTGTAGCTTGTTTCATGGGTGAAGTACTCTGCTGAGTAGCACCAAATTCTATTAGGCCCAAAAGGATTTCCTGGGCTAGGTGCCATTACAAATTAGTAGTTAGGTAAACAGGCGGTGTAGCTTGCTTCATGGGTGGGGTACGCTGCTGAGTAGCACCAAATCCTACTAGGCCCAAAAGGATTTCCTGGGCCAGATGCCATTAAAAATAGTATTTAGGTAAACAGGCGGTGGGTGGTTGGGCTACTCTGCTGACTAGCAGACACTGAAGCTTTGGAGCAGACCTCTGAATCCCAGGCCATAGTATGAGTAAACAACTCTGCAGATGACCCCTCCCACCTGGAATTGACGATGGAAATGTCATGTAAAGCTCAGCAAGGGGACTAAATAAAAGAGTCTCCATTTTTTCCAAAAATTCGGCCACAGACACCACTTAAGTGCCATCAATTTTGCCAGAGTTTTTTTAACCCCTTTCTGCCATTAGACGTACTATTCCGTCCATGTGGGGTGGGCACTACTTCCCTAGGACGGAATAGTACGTCATAGGCGATCAGCCGCGCTCACGGGGGGAGCGCGGCCGATCGCGGTCGGGTGTCAGCTGCTTATCGCACGGACCGCCCCCGACACATTAACCCCCGGCACACCGCGATCAAACATGATCGCGATGTGTCGGCGGTACAGGGAAGCATCGCGCAGGGAGGGGGCTCCCTGCAGGCTTCCCTGAGACCCCTGCAGCAACGCGATGTGATCGCGTTGCTCCGGGGGTCTCCTACCTTCCTCCCTGCAGCAAATCCTGAATCCAAGATGGCCGCGGATCCGGGTCCTGCAGGGAGGGAGGTGGCTTATCATGTGCCTGCTCAGAGCAGGCACTTGGTAATGCTGCAGCGCTCTGAGACAGATCAGTGATCTGACAGAGTGCTATGCAAATTGTCAAATCACCGATCTGTATTGTCCCCCCCTGGCACAAAGTAAAAAAGTAAAAAAAAATTTTTACAAGTGTGTAAAAAAAAAAAAAAAATCCTAAATAATGAAAAAAATATATACATATTATTCCCATAAATACATTTCTTTATCTAAATAAAAAAAACAAAACAATAAAAGTACACATATTTAGTATCGCCGCGTCCGTAATGACCAAACCTATAAAACTGTCCCACTAGTTAACCCCTTCAGTAAACACCGTAAGAAAAAAAAAAAAAAACGAGGCAAAAAACAACGCTTTATTATCATACCGCCAAATAAAAAGTGGAATAACACGCGATCAAAAAGACGAATATAAATAACCATGGTACCACTGAAAGCTTCATCTTGTCCCACAAAAAACGAGCCACCATACAGCAACATCAGCAAAAAAATAAAAAAGTTATAGTCCTCAGAATAAAGCGATGCAAAAATAATTATTTTTTCTATAGAATAGTTTTTATCGTATAAAAGCACCAAAACATTAAAAAAATGATATAAGTGAGGTGTCGCTGTAATCGTACTGACCCGAAGAATAAAACTGCTTCATCAATTTTACCAAACGCGGAACGGTATAAACGCCTCCCCCAAAAGAAATTCATGAATAGCTGGTTTTTGGTAATTCTGCCTCACAAAAATCGGAATAAAAAGCGATCAAAAATTGTCACGTGCCCGAAAATGTTACCAATAAAAACGTCAACTCGTCCCGCAAAAAACAAGACCTCACATGACTCTGTGGACTCAAATATGGAAAAATTATAGCTCTCAAAATGTGGTAACGCAAAAAATATTTTTTGCAATAAAAAGCGTCTTTCAGTGTGTGACGGCTGCCAATCATAAAAATCCGCTAAAAAACCCGCTATAAAAGTAAATCAAACCCCCCTTCATCACCCCCTTAGTTAGGGAAAAATTAAAAAAATGTATTTATTTCCATTTTCCCATTAGGGTTAGGGCTAGGGTTTGGGCTAGAGCTAGGGTTAGGGTTAGTGCTAGGGTTAGGGCTAGGGTTAGGGCTAGGGCTAGGGTTAGGGTTAGGGCTAGGGTTAGAGCTAGGGTTCGGGCTAGGGTTAGGGCTAGGTTTAGGGCTAGGGTTAGGGTTAGGGCTAGGGTTGGGGCTAGGGTTAAGGCTACAGTTAGGGTTAAGGCTACAGTTAGGGTTGGGGCTAAAGTTAGGGTTAGGGTTTGGATTACATTTGCGGTTGGGAATAGGGTTGGGATTAGGGTTAGGGGTGTGTCTGGGTTAGAGGTGTGGTTAGGGTTACCGTTGGAATTGGGGTTAGGGGTGTGTTTGGATTAGGGTTTCAGTTATAATTGGGGGGTTTCCACTGTTTAGACACATCAGGGGCTCTCCAAACGCGACATGGCGTCCGATCTCAATTCCAGCCAATTCTGCGTTGAAAAAGTAAAACAGTGCTCCTTCCCTTCCGAGCTCTCCCGTGTGCCCAAACAGGAGTTTACCCCAACATATGGGGTATCAGCGTACTCAGGACAAATTGGACAACAACTTTTGGGTCCAATTTCTCCTGTTACCCTTGGGAAAATACAAAACTGGGGGCTAAAAAATAATTTTTGTGGGAAAAAAAAAGATTTTTTATTTTCACGGCTCTGCGTTATAA
Organism: Ranitomeya imitator; assembly: GCF_032444005.1. Lineage (NCBI taxonomy): Eukaryota > Metazoa > Chordata > Amphibia > Anura > Dendrobatidae > Ranitomeya > Ranitomeya imitator. The sequence goes on along the minus strand of NC_091286.1, from coordinate 235,890,710 downwards.
ACTGTAGTGAAACACTTGGGGGCTCAAAGTTCTCACAACACATCTAGATAAGTTCATGGGGGGTCTAGTTTCCAATATGGGGTCACTTGTGGGGGGTTTCTACTGTTTAGGTACATTAGGGGCTCTGCAAACGCAATGTGACGCCTGCAGACCATTCCATCTAAGTCTGCATTCCAAATGGCGCTCCTTCCCTTCTGAGCCCTCCCATGCGCCCAAACGGTGGTTCCCCCCCACATATGGGGCATCAGCGCACTCAGGATAAATTGGACAACAACTTTTGGGGTCCAATTTCTCCTGTTACCCTCGAGAAAATACAAAACTGGGGGCTAAAAAATAATTTTGGGGGGAATTTTTTTTTTAATTTTCACGGCTCTGCGTTAGAAACTGTAGTGAAACACTTGGGGGCTCAAAGTTCTCACAACACATCTAAATAAGTTTCCTGGGGGGTCTTCTTTCCAATATGGGGTCACTTGTGGGGGGTTTCTACTGTTTAGGTACATTAGGGGCTCTGCAAACGCAATGTGACGCCTGCAGACCATTCCATCTAAGTCTGTATTCCAAATGGCGCTCCTTCCCTTCCGAGCCCTCCCATGCGCCCAAACGGTGGTTCCCCCCCACATATGGGGTATCAGCGCACTCAGGACAAATTGCACAACAACTTTTGGGGTCCAATTTCTCCTGTTGCCCTCGAGCAAAATACAAAACTGGGGGCTAAAAAATAATTTTTGTGGGAAAAAATTTTTGTTTTATTTTTACGGCTCTGCATTATAAACTTCTGTGAAGCTCTTGGTGGATCAAAGTGCTCACCACACATCTAGATAAGTTCCTTAGGGGGTCTACTTTCCAAAATGTTGTCACTTGTGGGGGGTTTCAATGTTTAGGCACATCAGTGGCTCTCCAAACGCAACATGGCGTCCCATCTCAATTCCTGTGAATTTTGCATTGAAAAGTCAAACGGCGCTCCTTCCCTTCCGAGCTCTCCCATGCGCCCAAACAGTGGTTTACCCCCACATATGGGGTATCAGCGTACTCAGGACAAATTGTACAACAACGGTTTGGTTCCAATTTCTTCTCTTACCATTAGGAAAATAAAAAATTGGGGGCGAAAAGATATTTTTTGTGAAAAAAAAATGATTTTTTATTTTCACGGTTCTGCATTATAAACTTCTGGGAAGCACTTGGTGGGTCAAAGTGCTCACCACACCTCTAGATAAGTTCCTTAGGGGGTCTACTTTCCAAAATGGTGTCACTTGTGGGGCGTTTCAATGTTTAGGCACATCAGTGGCTCTTCTAACGCAGCATGGCGTCCCATCTCAATTCCTGTCAATTTTGCATTGAAAGGTCAAACGGCGCTCCTTCCCTTTCGAACTCTCCCATGTGCCCAAACAGTGGTTTACCCCCACATATGGGGTATCAGCGCACTCAGGACAAATTGCACAACAACTTTTGGGGTCCAATTTCTCCTGTTACCCTCGAGCAAAATACAAAACTGGGGGCTAAAAAATAATTTTTGTGGGAAAAAATTTTTGTTTTATTTTTATGGCTCTGCATTATAAACTTCTGTGAAGCTCTTGGTGGATCAAAGTGCTCACCACACATCTAGATAAGTTCCTTAGGGGGTCTACTTTCCAAAATGTTGTCACTTGTGGGGGGTTTCAATGTTTAGGCACATCAGTGGCTCTCCAAACGCAACATGGCGTCCCATCTCAATTCCTGTGAATTTTGCATTGAAAAGTCAAACGGCGCTCCTTCCCTTCCGAGCTCTCCCATGCGCCCAAACAGTGGTTTACCCCCACATATGGGGTATCAGCGTACTCAGGACAAATTGTACAACAACTTTTTGGTTCCAATTTCTTCTCTTACCATTAGGAAAATAAAAAATTGGGGGCGAAAAGATATTTTTTGTGAAAAAAAAAATGATTTTTTATTTTCACGGTTCTGCATTATAAACTTCTGGGAAGCACTTGGTGGGTCAAAGTGCTCACCACACCTCTAGATAAGTTCCTTAGGGGGTCTACTTTCCAAAATGGTGTCACTTGTGGGGCGTTTCAATGTTTAGGCACATCAGTGGCTCTACTAACGCAGCATGGCGTCCCATCTCAATTCCTGTCAATTTTGCATTGAAAGGTCAAACGGCGCTCCTTCCCTTCCGAGCTCTCCCATGTGCCCAAACAGTGGTTTACCCCCACATATGGGGTATCAGAGTACTCAGGACAAATTGTGCAACAACTTTTTGGTTCCAATTTCTTCTCTTACCATTGGGAAAAAAAAAATTGGGGGCGAAAAAATAATTTTTGTGAAAAAAATGATTTTTTATTTTTACGGTTCTGCATTATAAACTTCTGTGAAGCACTTGGTGGGTCAAAGTGCTCACCACACCTCTAGATAAGTTCCTTAGGGGGTCTACTTTCCAAAATGCTGTCACTTGTGGGGGGTTTAAATGTTTAGGCACATCAGTGGCTCTCCAAACGCAACATGGCGTCCCATCTCAATTCCTGTGAATTTTGCATTGAAAAGTCAAACGGCGCTCCTTCCCTTCCGAGCTCTCCCATGCGCCCAAACAGTGGTTTACCCCCACATATGGGGTATCAGCGTACTCAGGACAAATTGTACAACAACGGTTTGGTTCCAATTTCTTCTCTTACCATTAGGAAAATAAAAAATTGGGGGCGAAAAGATATTTTTTGTGAAAAAAAAATGATTTTTTATTTTCACGGTTCTGCATTATAAACTTCTGGGAAGCACTTGGTGGGTCAAAGTGCTCACCACACCTCTAGATAAGTTCCTTAGGGGGTCTACTTTCCAAAATGGTGTCACTTGTGGGGCGTTTCAATGTTTAGGCACATCAGTGGCTCTTCTAACGCAGCATGGCGTCCCATCTCAATTCCTGTCAATTTTGCATTGAAAGGTCAAACGGTGCTCCTTCCCTTTCGAACTCTCCCATGTGCCCAAACAGTGGTTTACCCCCACATATGGGGTATCAGCGCACTCAGGACAAATTGCACAACAACTTTTGGGGTCCAATTTCTCCTGTTACCCTCGAGCAAAATACAAAACTGGGGGCTAAAAAATAATTTTTGTGGGAAAAAATTTTTGTTTTATTTTTATGGCTCTGCATTATAAACTTCTGTGAAGCTCTTGGTGGATCAAAGTGCTCACCACACATCTAGATAAGTTCCTTAGGGGGTCTACTTTCCAAAATGTTGTCACTTGTGGGGGGTTTCAATGTTTAGGCACATCAGTGGCTCTCCAAACGCAACATGGCGTCCCATCTCAATTCCTGTGAATTTTGCATTGAAAAGTCAAACGGCGCTCCTTCCCTTCCGAGCTCTCCCATGCGCCCAAACAGTGGTTTACCCCCACATATGGGGTATCAGCGTACTCAGGACAAATTGTACAACAACTTTTTGGTTCCAATTTCTTCTCTTACCATTAGGAAAATAAAAAATTGGGGGCGAAAAAATTTTTTTTGTGAAAAAAAAAATGATTTTTTATTTTCACGGTTCTGCATTATAAACTTCTGGGAAGCACTTGGTGGGTCAAAGTGCTCACCACACCTCTAGATAAGTTCCTTAGGGGGTCTACTTTCCAAAATGGTGTCACTTGTGGGGCGTTTCAATGTTTAGGCACATCAGTGGCTCTACTAACGCAGCATGGCGTCCCATCTCAATTCCTGTCAATTTTGCATTGAAAGGTCAAACGGCGCTCCTTCCCTTCCGAGCTCTCCCATGTGCCCAAACAGTGGTTTACCCCCACATATGGGGTATCAGAGTACTCAGGACAAATTGTGCAACAACTTTTTGGTTCCAATTTCTTCTCTTACCATTGGGAAAAAAAAAATTGGGGGCGAAAAAATAATTTTTGTGAAAAAAATGATTTTTTATTTTTACGGTTCTGCATTATAAACTTCTGTGAAGCACTTGGTGGGTCAAAGTGCTCACCACACCTCTAGATAAGTTCCTTAGGGGGTCTACTTTCCAAAATGCTGTCACTTGTGGGGGGTTTCAATGTTTAGGCACATCAGTGGCTCTCCAAACGCAACATGGCGTCCCATCTCAATTCCAGTCAATTTTGCATTGAAAAGTCAAATGGCACTCCTTCGCTTCCAAGCTCTGTCATGAGCCCAAACAGTGGTTTACCTCCACATATGGGGTATCGGCGTACTCAGGACAAATTGCACAACAAGGTTTGGGGTTCATTTTCTCCTGTAACCCTTGGTAAAATAAAACAAGTTGGAGCTGAAGTAAATTTTTTGTGAAAAAAAGTTAAATGTTCATTTTTATTTAAACATTCCAAAAAATCCTGTGAAACACCTGAAGGGTTAATAAATTTCTTGAATGTGGTTTTGAGAACATTGAGGGGTGCAGTTTTTAGAATGGTGTCACACTTGGGTATTTTCTATCATATAGACCCCTCAAAATGACTTCAAATGAGATGTGGTCCCTAAAATAAAATGGTGTTGTAAAAATGAGAAATTGCTGGTCAACTTTTAACCCTTGTAACTCCCTAACAAAAAAAAATTTTGGTTCCAAAATTGTGTTGATGTAAAGTAGACATGTGGGAAATGTTACTTATTAAGTATTTTGTGTGACATATCTCTGTGATTTAATTGCATAAAAATTCAAAGTTGGAAAATTGCGAAATTTTCAAAATTTTTGCCATATTTCTGTTTTTTTCACAAATAAACGCAGGTAATATCAAAGAAATTTTACCACTATCATGAAGTACAATATGTCACGAGAAAACAATGTCAGAATCACCGGGATCCGTTGAAGCGTTCCAGAGTTATAACCTCATAAAGGGACAGTGGTCAGAATTGTAAAAATTGGCCCGGTCCATAACGTGCAAACCACCCTTGGGGGTAAAGGGGTTAAAACGGTTGGTGAGGTGATTTTCAAAAATCATCAAGCTTTTAGTCTCCACAAGATGACACAGGGGTAGAAAAGTCCTTGCGGATCCAGGATTTGTTCATCTTGATGATCGTTAGTCTGTCTACATTGTCACTGGACAGCCGCGTTGTTAGGGCTAGCGGAACGCACCAAATAGTAAGACAGATAGAGTATGGTGCGTTCGCAGCCCAGGGTCCACCGTGCAGAGATGGAACCTGCTGCCAAGTAATGACGGACTATATGGCGGTACTTCATAAGTATACACACGTGGGTTAAACCTCACCCAGCATGAAGGAAGCGATCCTGTTGCGTCACAGGACCGCGATACCGCACATAGAGCGCGAACAAGTAGTCAGCGAACTCAACCCCAACTAGGATTGAAGTCCGATTAGACCCTTGCTGGCACAACACCGCAACTGGGTGTGTAAGGAAACTCAATAACAATTTTAAGGCACAAGAGTGCATGCGGTGCCGCACTGACGAGCGCCACTAACCACCCAGGCTTGGGAAAGGAAAGCACAGAGGAAGTGCACGGCGCCGTACTGGCGGTCACAGCAACAGGACGCTGTAATGTGTGATTAGTGCTGTAGGCTAAGTCGGGCGCTAGATAGCAACCATACACCTTCCGCGAACAGACATTCAATAGGGTAGGGATATCCAAGGACGACTTGCACTCACAACATACACACATTAACAATTGTACATTAGCGCATGGCCGTGCGGTCATGCGCAGTTTATATAGTTGCAGCACTGGAAGTGGCCACAGAAACTTTGCCCTTCCAAGACCTGCCAAGAGGACCAATGGAATGTGCTGCAGAGCCTGAGCACATGACCCTCGATCTCCAACGGGAGATCTTGCCCTGGGCATGCTCAGTGTGTGCAGACAAGGACTTAGTCCCAGAGAAGTCCACTCGCTGCTGACCAGCACTGGCTTTAATGGCAGAAGCTGAAGAAGCAGCAGTAACTCTCTGTACAGAGTGAGACTGAGCAAGACGCTGGGACCGATGTCCTTGCTGAGCAGACTCCACTGTGGCTGGATGAGAATAGGAGACCGCAGCGGAGATGGCTCAAGATTCCCCCTGTGCAGAAGCGGGAACTCGAGACCTAACATTACCCCCCCCCCTCCTAGGGCCCCCCCTCCTTGGGCCTCGCTACGCTCGAAGGCAGCAATGAGCTGTGGAGCCCGAATGTTTTCAGCAGGCTCCCATGACCTGTCCTCTGGGCCATAACCTTTCCAATCCACCAGATAGAACTTTTTGCCGCGTACCACCTTGCACCCCAAAATAGCGTTCACCTCGTAATCGTCCGTAGACGAACCCGATGTCCCGGCAGATGACTCGGAAAACCGGGACATGTATACGGGTTTCAAGAGGGACACATGAAAGGTGTCGGTGATACCCAAGTGTGGAGGAAGAGCCAAACGGTAGACCACAGGATTAACCCGTTCGAGAACCTTGAAGGGGCCCAAGTAGCGAGGAGCAAACTTAGTGGACTCAACTCGCAGCCTGATGTTACAGGTGGAGAGCCACACCAAGTCGCCAGGAGCAAAGGTCGGAGCGGGGCGCCGATGAACATCGGCGGAGGACCTCATTCTCTCCTTGGAGGCCCGAATGGCATCCTGCGTGCGGTCCCAAATGTCCCGTGCCTCCACAGCCCAGTCTGCCACCCTGGAGTCAGCAGAAGACACAGGCATGGGCACAGGAACACGCGGATGCTGGCCGTAATTTAGGAGGAATGGAGTCTGACCGGTGGAGTCGGCTACGGCATTGTTAAGTGCAAACTCTGCCCACGGTAGCAAGGATGCCCAGTCATCCTGCCTGGCAGAAACAAAATGTCGTAAATATGTGACCAAGGTCTGGTTGGCCCTCTCTACCAACCCATTCGTCTCGGGATGATATGCCGAAGAAAGATTTAACTCAATACTGAGTAGATGACAAAGCTCTCTCCAGAATCGAGACGCAAACTGGGGACCCCGGTCACTAACAATTTTGTCTGGCATACCGTGTAGGCGAAAGATATGCTTGACGAACAAGACAGCCAACGCCCATGCAGAAGGTAGCCGTGGAAGAGGCACCAAGTGCACCATTTTGGAAAAATGGTCGGTGATCACCCAGATAATGGTGCAGTTACGAGACTTGGGTAAGCCCACCACAAAGTCCATCCCGACCATCTCCCAGGGCCTGTCCGCCACCGGCAGAGGATAAAGCAAACCAGCTGGCCGTTGCTAAGGAGTCTTGTTCTTGGCGCAAGAGACACACGCCCGAACATACTCTGCGACATCACGAGCCATATGCGGCCACCAGTATGTCCTCGCCAGTAACTCAGATGTCCTTTTGGTACCAAAATGTCCACCCACCCTGGACGAGTGTGCCCAAGAGAGAACCTCCGGTCGCAAACTGGATGGAACAAAAGTCTTGCCCGGGGGCACAGACTCTAGCGAAACCGGGGCCACAGTTCTCAAGCTCTCGGTGGGGACAATAAGCCGAGGCTCCTCCTCCTCCTCCGCAGATGACACCACGGAGCGAGAGAGAGCGTCGGCCCGAATGTTCTTCTCCCCAGAAAGAAAATGGAGGGTGAAATGAAACCGGGAGAAGAATAAGGGCCATCTGGCCTGGCGAGAATTCAACCGCTGGGCTGTCTGCAGGTACACCAAATTTTTATGGTCTGTGAAGACTTGGAAGGGAAAACGTGCTCCCTCCAAGAGATGTCTCCACTCCGAGAAAGCCAACTTCATGGCTAGCAACTCCCTGTCCCCGATGGAATAATTCCTCTCTGCTGGTGAGAAGGTCTTGGAGAAAAAGAAGCAAGGATGCTTCCGACCTTGAGCATCCTTTTGGAAGAGGACTGCTCCAGCACCAACAGAAGAGGCATCCACCTCCATGATAAATGGCTTATCAACATCGGGGCGATGTAGGATGGGAGCGCTAGTGAAGTGTGACTTTATAGAGTTAAAGGCCTTGGAGACCTCCTCAGACCACAATTTGGGATTCGCCCCCTTCTTGGTGAGGGCAACCAAGGGAGCTACCAAAGTTGAGAAGTGCGGAATGAACTGGCGATAATAATTAATGAACCCCATAAAGCGCTGCACCGCTTTAAGAGAATGGGGTTCCTGCCAGTCCATCACAGCCTGTAGTTTAGCAGGATCCATAGCCAATCCCTGGGCAGAGATGATGTAGCCTAGGAAAGGTAAGGACTCCTGCTCAAACATACACTTCTCCAACTTGGCATAGAGGGAGTTTGCCCGTAGGAGGTCGAAGACTTTGCAAACATCTCTCCGGTGGGAGTCAATATCTGGAGAGTAGATGAGAATATCATCCAGATAGACTACGACCGAGGTGGAAAGCATATCCCGGAAGATATCGTTCACAAAGTCTTGGAAAACGGCTGGGGCATTACAGAGCCCGAAGGGCATCACCAGATATTCATAGTGCCCATCCCTGGTGTTAAAAGCCGTCTTCCATTCGTCCCCCTCACGGATGCGAATCAGGTTGTAAGCACCCCGCAGATCTAGTTTAGTAAATACCCTTGCTCCCCGAAGCCTATCGAAGAGCTCAGATATCAAGGGCAAAGGATACTTATTTTTAACGGTGATGGCGTTAAGACCCCTGTAGTCTATGCATGGACGTAGTTCCCCATTCTTCTTCTGCACGAAGAAGAACCCTGCCCCAGCAGGTGACACTGACTTCCTAATGAATCCTCTTGCCAGATTTTCCTGGATGTACTGTGACATTGCCTCCATCTCCGGAAGAGATAGCGGATAGACTCGACCCCGGGGAGGCTCAGCACCAGGCAAGAGATCAATAGGACAGTCATAGGGGCGATGGGGCGGAAGGATCTCCGCCGCCTTTTTGGAGAACACGTCTGCATAAGACCAATACTGCTTGGGGAGAGAGGAAAGATCTGCGGGTACCTCAGTAGTAGCAACCTGAACGCACTCCCTCTGACACCTACCCCCACAAGATTCGCCCCATCCCAGGATTCTGCCAGAGGACCAGTCGATATGAGGAGAGTGGTACCGTAGCCAAGGTATTCCCAACAGGACCTCATCAATTCCCTTGGGAATGACGAGCAGAGATATATTCTCCTGATGAGATGGCGACATGGACAGAGTAAAAGGGATGGTCTGGTGTGTTATCTGTGAGGGCAGTGTCGACCCATTCACCACTCGTACCGTTACTGGTTGAGCTAGCATAACCAGGGGTATTGCGTGACGTTGGGCGAAGGCAGAAGACATAAAATTGCCCTCCACCCCAGAATCCACGCAGAGCTCTACCGAGTGGGAGAATGAGCCTATAGTAATTGTCCCCTTAAAGGGCAATTTAGAGGCAAACGTCGCCGTGTCTAGTGCGCCTCCACCTACTACCACTAGACGCTGACGTTTCCTCGACCGCTGAGAACATCTGGTGGCTAGATGTCCCGACTGCTGGCATACATGACAGACCTTGAGTGCACCTGCGCTCCGGGACTTAGATCCCGCTTGTGACACTTCCCTGGCCTCATGTGACTCAGGAACCAGAACCGGAGATTCCAGAGGTTTGGCGAAGGTAGGAGCCAGCCGAAACCTCTGCCTACACTGGGCTCGCTCTAACCTCCGCTCGTTAAAACGGAGGTCAATTCGAGTGGAGACAGTTATTAACTCCTCCAGTGTGGCAGGAATCTCCCTAGTGGCCAGAGCGTCCTTAACGTGGTCAGCCAGGCCCCTCCAAAATATGGGGATAAGAGCTTTATCCAACCAATCCAGCTCAGAAGCTAAAGTGCGGAATTGGACGGCAAAATGACTGACCAAGGACTCACCCTGAGTTAATGCCAGCAGTTGGAGCGCAGTATCATGGGTGACTTGAGGTCCTAAAAAGACCTGTTTCAGAGTGCTCAGAAACAGCGGAGCACTCTGTACCACATGATCGCCACGCTCCCACAGCGTCGTAGCCCATTCCAACGCCCTGTCCGACAAGAGAGACACCATAAATCCCACCTTAGCCCGCTCTGTGGGAAAACGTGCAGCCAGGAGCTCGAGGTGAATAGAGCACTGATTCACAAATCCCCTACAAAATTTGCTATCACCAGAAAATTTTTCTGGCAGCGGGAGGCGAGAAAATGTCGGAGCAGGGGTGGCAATGGACAGGGTTGCTGCAGCCACGCTAGCAGCCTGTACAGCAACTGCGGTAACATCCACAGCTGAGGTTGCGCTCTCAAGAGCCGCCAACCTCCCCTCCAGCTGCTGGATATATCGCAAGGATTGCTGTTTGTCCGTCATTACTAGCCAGACCCTGGCGCTAGTGTAATGTTAGGGCTAGCGGAACGCACCAAATAATAAGACAGATAGAGTATGGTGCGTTCGCAGCCCGGGGTCCACCGTGCAGAGATGGAACCTGCTGCCAAGTAATGACGGACTATATGGCGGTACTCATAAGTATACACACGTGGGTTAAACTTCACCCAGCGTGAAGGAAGCGATCCTGTTGCGTCACAGGACCGCGGTACCGCACATAGAGCGCGAACAAGTAGTCAGCGAACTCAACCCCAACTAGGATTGAAGTCCGATTAGACCCTTGCTGGCACAACACCGCAACTGGGTGTGTAAGGAAACTCAATAACAATTTTAAGGCACAAGAGTGCATGCGGTGCCGCACTGACGAACGCCACTAACCACCCAGGCTTGGGTAAGGAAAGCACAGAGGAAGTGCACGGCGCCGTACTGGCGGTCACAGCAACAGGACGCTGTAATGTGTGATTAGTGCTGTAGGCTAAGTCGGGCGCTAGATAGCAACCATACACCTTCCGCGAACAGACATTCAATAGGGTAGGGATATCCAAGGACGACTTGCACTCACAACATACACACATTAACAATTGTACACTAGCGCATGGCCGTGCGGTCATGCGCAGTTTATATAGTTGCAGCACAGGAAGTGGCCACAGAAACTTTGCCCTTCCAAGACCTGCCAAGAGGACCAATGGAATGTGCTGCAGAGCCTGAGCACATGACCCTCGATCTCCAACGGGAGATCTTGCCCTGGGCATGCTCAGTGTGTGCAGACAAGGACTTAGTCCCAGAGAAGTCCGCTCGCTGCTGACCAGCACTGGCTTTAATGGCAGAAGCTGAAGAAGCAGCAGTAACTCTCTGTACAGAGTGAGACTGAGCAAGACGCTGGGACCGACGTCCTTGCTGAGCAGACTCCACTGCGGCTGGATGAGAATGGGAGACCGCAGCGGAGATGGCTCGAGATTCCCCCTGTGCAGAAGCGGGAACTTGAGACCTAACACGCGTGCGCTTATCTGTCAGCACACCACCAGCAGTGCTTGACACATGTTCAGAGAGAACGCTGGCTGCGGGGCACGACAAGATCTCCTAGGCGTGTGTGGTGAACTCAGGCTATTTTTCAAGATTGGAAGCCCAAAATGAGCAAGGGTCCAGTTCCACAGTCATGGCATCGATGTTAACTTGGAGATACTCTTGCACCATCCTCTCTAGGCGTTGGCTGTGCGTCAGACTTCTTGTCTCCTGTGGCCTTGCAAAGGATGGTCTAAAAAAGTCTTGAAACGATTGGAAAAAATTGCTGTTACCACCAGATATGATGTTACTGTTATAGTTTGAGTGATGACTCGATATTCCCATGGTTGGCAAGTTAGAATTCAGAGATTCACTACGTGCACCACTGGTGTTTTGTGGAAAAGCAGATGTTAGATTCTGTAACAGTCTCTACTTATACTCCTGCATGCGTGAATCCCTTTCTATGGCAGGAATTATTTCACCAAATTTGCTTTTGTACCGGGGATCTAAGAGTGTGGCAACCCAGTAGTCGGCATTACTTCGGATTCTGACAATCCAAGGGTCATATATTCACAAATGGTTGCTCAAAAAATACTATACACATCCCTCCCAAACAGAGGGTGAAGTACCAACTTACAATATATCCTTCACAAACAGTGTGACCAAAAACATAAAATGATCTCCACTAGGGTACTAGATATAAAATAACAATTTTATTAAAGTCAGATAAAAAACATGTAAAAATACATTTAACTACATGCCAAGAAAGGTGCAAAAAATCCACAAAAAAGGGACTGTTCTGCCATAGGCAAACTCAAAACCCAGATGAGCACCAGCACTGACAATCAAAATAACCCTCTACACAAAATAGCATAAGCCAATACTAAAGTCCCCATGGTAAAGAACTATGAAAACGTAATGCAATAGTGCATACAAATAGAAAAAAACCCTCAAAGATGGGGACAACCGATTAGCATTCAAGTTCAAGACAATGGCGACCCAGTCCTATTTGATACACATGTAGTGGGTAATGTGAACAAGATACCTTGCTGTGCGTCCTGGGTGAGTGCCCCGGCGTCCGTCTGCCCCGACGCGTGTTTCGCGTTCGCTCCTTCTGGAGGCGTGTCAGGGCAGGGGGCTAACCAGAATATATATCTTAAAGTCCGCCGTTCATTGGACTACATTAGTGAAAGACCGCCAACAGCTGGGGAAGAATGAAAACTGCCCATGCAGCGCATGCGCCCGATACTCCGCACACAATGTACGGAGACCGGAAGCACTACAAGGGGATTTCCTATGTGAGGTGACGTACGGACATCCTCTAACCATGTAAATACTCTGCGCAGGCGCCCGAATCCCCGCAAAAAGTGTACGGAGACCGGAAGCGCTGTTAGGGGACTTCCTGTACTCAGTGGCGTACGGAAAACCTCCTTCAATGTAAGTATACTGCGCAGGCGCCTGAATCTCCGCAAAAGACGGAGACTGGAACGCCTACAGGCAAAGACCTAAATATGCAAACGTACTAACTTTGTCCATGGGAATATCGGTGCATGCCAAGATGTGAGGCACCCGAACAAAAATGGGAAGTCAGGTTGCGGTAATGGGGCCGGCAGCGCCCGGTCGTCCGTAGGTCCGACCAGGCATCACCATACCCCAAAGGCACCGCTAGCCGACTATCCCACGGGTCCGCCATCAGTTCATGCGCACCCCCCATGGACAAATGTGCCAAAATCTCCCAATGGATATTGTGTAAATAAAATGCTATATGCTCCTACACTAATATAAACAATGTCAGTACACACAGGTAATGACACCTATAATATGATGGAAAAAGGGATAACTATAAAAAAGCTACCAAAAACAATGAAAAAACTGTGACCAAAAAGTGACAATGCCGACCACTAAAACGTAATCAGCCGTGTATCTATATGATATAAAATCGCTAAATCTATAACAGAACGTCATTAAAAAGGCGGTCCTATAATATGGGATATAAAATCCCTAAATGTGATCCCTACTGCCAAAATAAATGTGATGAGGAACAATTGGAAAAAAAAATATAAAGTATGCACAAAAAATCTCCTCCACAAGGGCCAAACACATCTGTGAATGGAGCCAAGGGAACGAAAGAAAAGTAACAATCCCTATAGTAATGTCACCAAAAACACATAGGAAACCCCCAAAGCATATGAGACACTGAAAGTCCCAACCAAATCATATATTATACAAGATAAGATCCCATATACGTAAATGTTAAACAACAGAAGATCAAAACAGGAGATACTAAATATTAGATAAAAATAAATATTCAATGGATATGCCATATAGAGTGGTAAAGGGTCTCCTGGGCTCCTGTCCAAGCACATCAGATGACATACAGAAGATGTCCACTATTGACCCAATGAAGATAAAATATTGTCCAAATATAGACGATGTCTCTCAACTAGTGTTGAGCGATACTGTCCGATACTTGAAAGTATCGGTATCGGATAGTATCGGCCGATACCCGAAAAATATCGGATATCGCCGATACCGATATCCGATACCAATACAAGTCAATGGGACATCAAGTATCGGAATGTATCCTGATGGTTCCCAGGGTCTGAAGGAGAGGAAACTCTCCTTCAGGCCCTGGGATCCATAGTGAGGTGTAAAATAAAGAATTAAAATAAAAAATATTGATATGCTCACCTCTCCGGCGGCCCCTGGACATCACGCTGGTAACCGGCCGGCTTCTTTGTTTAAAATGAGCGCGTTTAGGACCTGCGAATGACGTCGCGGCTTCTGATTGATCGCGTGCCGCTCATGTGACCGCCACGCGACCAATCAGAAGCCGTGACGTCATTCGCAGGTCCTTAATTCCTAGAATTAGGAGTTTAGTGAATGAGAATGACGTCGCAGCTTCTGATTGGTCGCGTGGTGGTCACATGAGCTGCACGCGACCAATCAGAAGCCGCGACGTCATTCGCAGGTCCTAAACGCGCTCATTTTAAACAAAGAAGCCGGCCGGTTACCAGCGTGATGTCCAGGGGCCGCCGGAGAGGTGAGCATATCAATATTTTTTATTTTAATTCTTTATTTTACACATCCCTATTGATCCGATACGATACCCGATACCACAAAAGTATCGGATCTCGGTATCGGAATTCCGATACCGCAAGTATCGGCCGATACCCAATACTTGCGGTATCGGAATGCTCAACACTACTCTCAACTCTTCAGAAGACGTCCCCCCACTTGAAGAAAGAGTCTTGAATATAGCCTCTTCATACTGAGATCCTCCTTGTTACTCCCAAGGCTGAAGGCGGTGATCATAAACAACCAATGTATAAAGATGATAAACTGTAGTAAAACATATAGACATAAAATGAATAAAAAACCAACAAACAACACATACCTAAAATCTAATAACAGAATGAACCCACCAGAAAGATGGTTAACATCTCAAAGGAAACCCCCCTGCCACCCTACTTCCCTTTTTATTACAAAAACACACCAAAGCCAAAACTCTCATTGAGACGCTGGGGTACCAAAGTACCTAGTCTATAGATCCATTGGAATTCTTTTTTGGCCAATCTTTTGCCCATGTCTCCTCCCCTGGGTCCCAAGTCGAGCATATGTATGCCTGTAACTGTAAGCAGACGAGAATTGCATTGATGGTACCGCTTGAAGTGCTTTGGAAGGGTCTTCAGTGCGGCATCATCAATAGCCGTCTTTGCCTTTTCAATATCTAGGCAATGTTCGCGTTGTGACAAAACACTCCGGGATCGCCTTTGCTGGGGTCAAAGGTCACGTGGTTTGTGCATTGAATTTCTGAGGCGTACAGCAGGTTTCCAAGTAGGCTGACCTCAGGTCAGATTTATTAAAGTGAAAGCAACACAGAAAAACAAAACATAAAAATAAATCCGGCACTAACTAAACAAACACGTTGCTAACTTAACAACTGGGGGGGCTTCTCCCACCCAGCTAACATCACACAATTCTTGAACAGAGCTCTCACTCACGTTTGTCTCACACAGACAGGCAATCTGTGTGCCCCAGGCAGACACTGGAAACCCCCAGCTGGTCATCTTTTATTCCTGCAATCATTAACCCATTAGCACCCTGAAGATACTGAATGGCCTAATTCACATAGGACAAACACCTGGGCGAGATATACCTGCCTCCAACTACCACACCAGCATGAGTCTTACATATCCCCCCCCCTTGCTCAGACCACTCCGGTCGAGCAAGAACACTCTTGAAACAGTGCACTCGGGATAGGGCATCGGCGTTCCCCATCTGCACCCCAGGTCGGTGCTCCACCGTAAAAGAGTAAGCCTGCAGGGCAAGGAACCACCGGGTTTCCCGACTATTACGGTCTTTGTGGAGGTGCATCCACTTGAGAGGGGCATGGTCTGTGACCAGCCTAAACTTCCTACCGGCCAGGTAATACTTGAGGGAGTCGAGAGCCCATTTAATGGCTAGGCACTCCTTTTCAACCACCGCATACCTCTGCTCATGTACATTCAGTTTCCGACTGAGGTAGAGGACCGGGTGTTCGACTCCGTCCCTCACCTGGGAAAGTACAGCTCCGACACCAGTATCAGAGGCATCAGTTTGTACCACAAACTCGCTGCTGAAATCAGGAGTCACTAGTACGGGCTGAGAGCACAAAGCCCGTTTCAGGCTGTGGAAGGCCTCTTCAGCAGCTGAGGTCCATTTTACCATGACGGAACCCTTCCCCTTGGTAAGATCCGTCAAGGGAGTAGCCATGGCTGAAAAATTGGGTATGAACCAGCGATAATAGCCGGCAATCCCCAGGAAAGCCTGTACTTGTTTTTTGTTCACTGGTTGTGGCCAGCCCTGAATTGCCTGTATTTTGTCGATCTGGGGTTTAATCACTCCTCGGCCAATCACGTAGCCCAAGTATCGGGCTTCTTCAAGCCCAATGTGGCATTTCTTGGGGTTTGCCGTTAAACCTGCATCTCGCAGGTCATCAATCACCGCTTGTACCTTCTGGAGATGAGTTTCCCAGTCCATGCTGTAAATTACGATGTCATCCAGGTAGGCAGAAGCGTACTGTCTGTGAGGCCTCAAGACTCGATCCATCAATCTCTGGAACGTTGCGGGAGCTCCGTGAAGTCCAAACGGCATATAGACATACTGGAACAGACCTTCCGGTGTAGCAAATGCCGTCTTCTCTCTGGCCGCCAGAGGAATCTGCCAGTACCCCTTTGTTAAATCCAGGGTCGTAATGTATCGGGCTTTACCAAGCCGGTCGATCAACTCATCGACCCGGGCATAGGGTACGCATCAAATTTAGAAACTGCATTCAGTTTCCTAATGTCATTACAAAACCGGATGGAGCCATCCGGTTTAGGTATCAACACAATTGGACTGGACCAGGCGCTGTGCGACTCCTCAATGACTCCTAAGTCCAACATTGCCATCACTTCCCGGGAGACGGCTTCACGGCGGGCTTCCGGAATCCGGTAGGGCTTCACATGAACAGTGACGCCAGGCTCTGTGACAATCTCATGTTTCACCAACGTAGTCCGGCCAGGTTTTTCGGAGCAAAACTGTCGGTTCTGTAACAAAAATTGCTTAACCTCAGATTTTTGTCGTTCCGAGAGAGTCTCGGCAACCTGCACCTCCGGTACAGTAGGTAAACAAACCGGACGGGGCAGATCCGCCATTAGGGCAGAGCGGTCTTTCCAGGATTTTATCAGATTCACATGATAAATCTGTTCCGGTTTTCTCTTACCCGGCTGGTACACTTCACCAACTCTTTCTCGGACCTCAAATGGGCCCTGCCATTTCGCCAGGAATTTACTATCCACCGTAGGGATTAGGACCAACACCCTATCGCCGGGTGCAAATGTACGGACCTTAGCGCCTCTATCATAACTTTGCCTCTGGGCTCCCTGGGCCTGTAACATATGGTCCCTAACAATGGGCATGACAGCGGCAATACGATCCTGCATTTGTGTTACATGGTCGATCACCGTTTTAAAGGGAGTGACTTGACCTTCCCAGGTTTCTTTTGCGACGTCCAGCAGTCCCCGGGGACGACGGGCGTACAACAGTTCGAAAGGCGAAAACCCTGTGGAAGACTGGGGAACTTCCCTAATGGCAAACAGCAAATAGGGTAACAAGTAATCCCAGTTCTTCCCATCTTTGTCTATCGCCTTCCGGAGCATCTGTTTTAAGGTTTTGTTGAAGCGCCCAACCAGGCCATCTGTTTGAGGGTGATAGACAGACGTACGCAACGGGTCTATTTGTAAGAGCCTGCAGAGCTCCTTCATTACCCTCAACATAAAGGGAGTCCCCTGGTCGGTGAGTATCTGTTTTGGAATTCCCACCCGAATAAACACTTGTACCAATTCCTTGGCGATCGTCTTGGTAGCTGTGTTACGCAAAGGGACGGCTTCCGGGTAACGAGTGGCATAGTCCACGATGA
Organism: Ranitomeya imitator; assembly: GCF_032444005.1. Taxonomy (NCBI): domain Eukaryota; kingdom Metazoa; phylum Chordata; class Amphibia; order Anura; family Dendrobatidae; genus Ranitomeya; species Ranitomeya imitator. The sequence continues at coordinate 235,873,108 of NC_091286.1, read as the reverse complement.
CGAGGATATGTTGGTGCCCACGTGCGGATCAGGGAAGGGGCCCAACCAAATCCATCCCAATTCTCTCAAAAGGGACCCCGATGATAGGAAGGGGTACCAAAGGGCTACGGAACTGAGATTTAGGGGCCGCGATTTGGCACTCGGGACAGGACTCACAATAGTTACGCACATCATAATGTATTCCAGGCCACACAAAACAATGCAATATCTTTTCTGTGGTTTTCTGTACCCCCAGATGTCCCCCCATTATATGTCCGTGGGCCAAATCCAGTACCTTCCGCCGATAAGGTTTGGGTACCACTAACCATTGCACTGTGTCTTCCCCTTTTTTTTCTACCTGGTAGAGCAAATCATTTTCAAGAACCATATACGGGTACGCTAGCCTAGTGTCAGGTTCTACGGGTACCCCATCTATCATTTTTACATTTTTCCTAGCCGGAGTCAGGGTAGGATCTTTCATTTGCTCGCTGTGGAAGTCATCCACCTGGACTCCCAAATCTGGCAGGCAGGGTGCCGGATGGCTGTCTGCCTCCGCCTCTCACTGAGGTTCCTCAGTTTCCTCTGTTTCCCCTGCCATGACGGAGAAGGGGAACTGAAGGTTAGATTCACTAACCTCCCCAGCAACATCTTCCTGTGGGGTCTCCTCTAGGGACTTAGGACCTCCAGATGGCATGGGAGAAGATTCACGGGTACAGCTACCGTGAAGGAGCAACTGATTCTCCCACAACTGCCAGAAATAGGGAAAATCCCTGCCCAGGATTACATCCTGTAACAATGCGGGAACGAGTCCCACTTTGTGCTGCACTGACCCATAGGGAGTAGAAATCCATATGACCGCTGTTAAGTACGAGCGGGTGTCACCATGCACACACGTCACAGAAAACTTGTCAGACGGACCAGACGGAAGTGCCACCAGACTAGCTTTCACCAGAGTCACCACACTTCCAGAGTCTAGTAATGCCACAACATTTTTCCCATCAACAGATAATTCACACAGGTGTTTCGCTGTATCATTTTGACCCGCATTCACACTCACTAGTTGTGTAACCAAAGACATGCGTTTTCTAGAGTCTATAACGTCGCACTGCATGGGTTCAGCGGTAACAGGACAGTTCGCAGAAACATGACCCTTCTCATGGCAGCGGAAACACCTAACAGGTCCCCTACTGAGACCACCGTCCAATACTCTTGGTCTCGGAGGGTGAGCAGTCCCGGACTCCTCCCCCACAGTTTTAAGCGATTTTCCTTCACCCGTGGTCCCTGGAACAGTCTTACCGGTTCCACGAGGAGGAGGCACAGACCGGGGGTTGGCGGTGTCGTCGGGAAGTCCTTCTGCCACGGAATAACGCTCGACCAACTCCACAAGTTGATCCGCTGTCGTGGGATTTCCTTGGCTTACCCACCTTTTCAGCGCTGGGGGTAGTACTCTTAGGTACTTGTCCAGGACAACCCGCTGGATTATTTCGGGTATTGTCAGTACCTCGGGTTGCAGCCATTTCTTTGTTAAGTAGATCAGGTCGAACATCTGAGACCGCGCCGGTTTATCTTGCTGGTATGTCCACTGATGTACCCTCTGTGCCCGGACAGCCGTCGTCACACCCAGCCGGGCCAGGATCTCAGTTTTCAGTTTCTCAAAGTCCTGAGCGACCTCCGGGTCCAAATCATGGTAAGCTTTTTGGGCCTCGCCGGAGAGAAACGGGGCAATCAAATCGGCCCATCGTGCCTTCGGCCACTTCTCTCTCAATGCCGTCCGCTCAAACGTTGTCAGGTATGCCTCGACGTCATCTTCTGCAATCAGCTTTTGCCAGTATCGACTCACATGGATCCTTCTGGACTCTGCTTCCGGGTCAGCGTCAGGCATGCTCACCAGGCGCTGCGCCACCTGTTGGAGAAGTTGGCGGTCTGCAAACGTCATGTCCACTAACTCCTTCAGCTGTGCGGCCATCAAGCGATTAGCTTTGTGCTGTGCGGCAGTGGCCTGCTGCTGTACGGCAGTGGACTGTACTAAGGCTTTCACCACGTCTTCCATGCTGTCGCCTGTGCCACGGTATGCCCGCGTTCTCCACCACAATGTGACAAAACACTCCAGGATCGCCTTTGCTGGGGTCAAAGGTCATGTGGTTTGTGCATTGAATTTCTGAGGCGTACAGCAGGTTTCCAAGTAGGCTGACCTCAGGTCAGATTTATTAAAGTGAAAGCAACACAGAAAAACAAAACATAAAAATAAATCCTAGCCTGTCCGGCACTAACTAAACAAACACGTTGCTAACTTAACAACTGGGGGGCTTCTCCCACCCAGCTAACATCACACAATTCTTGAACAGAGCTCTCACTCACGTTTGTCTCACACAGACAGGCAATCTGTGTGCCCCAGGCAGACACTGGAAACCCACAGCTGGTCATCTTTTATTCCTGCAATCATTAACCCATTAGCACCCTGAAGATACTGAATGGCCTAATTCACATAGGACAAACACCTGGGCGAGATATGCCTGCCTCCAACTACCACACCAGCATGAGTCTTACAGCGTACTCTGATCTTGAGTTCATGGCTAGTCATGCCAATATATACCTTGCCACATGGGCACACGGCATGATAAATAATGCCCTTGGATGAACATGTGATATTAGCCCTAATGTCAAAAGTCCTGGTGTTATCATGATTGCTAAAAGTGGTGCTCTTCCTCATATTAGAAAAGAAAAAGCAACGAAGATCAGCTCACCTCCTCTCAGGCCCAGCGCACGGATCATGCAGTGCAGCAAGTAGTTTGAAGGAAAAAGCAGAAGTCCAGCGCGGGTGATGTCCATAAAAAATACCTTTTATTCCATATTCGTTAAAAGCACATAAATCCAAAGTCCATCTTCATATCCATAGACACAAAAACGGGTGATTCATACCAGTGACAGTCACAGGCTTAAAGTGCATTAAAATCATACGCGTTTCAACGGTCGTGCCGCCTTACTCATTGTGAGTAATGGGTAAGGCGGCACGACCGTTGAAACGCGTATGATTTTAATGCACTTTAAGCCTGTGACTGTCACTGGTATGAATCACCCATTTTTGTGTCTATGGATATGAAGATGGACTTTGGATTTATGTGCTTTTAACGAATATGGAATAAAAGGTATTTTTTATGGACATCACCCGCGCTGGACTTCTGCTTTTTCTCTTCCTCATATTGGTACACCCCTTGCACATACCACACGGAAAGAATCGCCTTCTACCCGTAACCTTGCTATTTTTGGTCAATCTTTTGGGGCCGTACATACTATGTACCAAAATATCCCGCAGGCTAGGAGCTCTCTTTGCCACCATAGAGGGCCGTTCCGGTAGAATTTTTTTAAGTACAGGATCTGTGAATAAGATCTTCCAATGCTTCTGAATAACCTCACAAAGATCATGCCACTCACTACTATAGTTGGTAATAAATCTTACCTGGATGTCTTGTTCAGTTTGAACTGGAACTAATTGGTTCTTATGTAGGAGTTGTTGTCTCGAGGTATTTTTGGCTCTCCAGTATGCCTTCTGTATAGCTCGTCGATTATACCCACGATCCTGGAACCTACTTCTTGGTATCTTCGCTTGTGCTTCAAATTGATCTTCCTCAGAGCAAATCCTTTTAATACGTAGGTATTGACCAATCGGTATACTGTTAGTAGTTGATTTAGGATGCAGCGATGATGCATGTAGCAACGAATTCATTGCTGTAGGCTTCCGGAATACTGTGGTAGACAAATGGCCATCGGATGATGCTTTAATAGACAGATCTAAAAAGTCAATTTCACGTCCATACTTATATGTAAGCTTGATTGTTATGATCCGGTGACCTAGGAGCTGCATGAGAACTTTCACTGGAGAAAGTGGCCACTGTACTGACCGCAATCCTGAACTTAACACTGCAGCTAGAAGTAGCCGTGGAGTGTACCTAATACACCTAGACACCTCGTCACAGCCGGAGAACTAAATACCCCTAAAGATGGAAATAGGAATACTATCTTGCCTCAGAGAAAATCCCCAAAGGATAGACAGCCCCCCACAAATTTTGGCGGTGAGTCGGAGAGGAAAAAACATACACAGGCAGAAAAACAGGATTAGCACAGGAGGCCACTCTAGCTAGATAGGACAGGATAGGACAGAGTTCTGTGCGGTCAGTATAAAAACCCTTCAAAACATCCACAGCAGAATATACAAAAACTTCCTACATCTAACTAAAAGATGTAGGAGCGTAAATCTGCAACTCCAGTGAATCCTACAATCAGAGCAGGAATAAAACTGAAACAAGCACACCGGCAGTGTGCCACAGAAACAAAAACCAAACACTTATCTTTGCTGAAATTGGCAGCGAGCAGGAGAAGCCAGAAAGTGATCCAACACTTCACAAGGAACATTGACTACTGGCAAGGGCTAAAGCAGGGGTCCCCAACTCCAGTCCTCAAGGCCCACCAAAATGTCATGTTTTCAGGATTTCCTTAGTCTTGCCCAGGTAATAATTGCATCACCTGTGCAATGCAAAGGAAATCCTGAAAACATGACCTGTTGGTGGGCCTTGAGGACTGGAGTTGGGGACCCCTGGGCTAAAGGATCCTGCCCACTTAAATATCCCAGTCAGAATTGTAATCATCCAATACACCTGTGTTATGATCTGGTGGTTAGGACAAATAGTGGACCTGGTAGTTAGAGCGCCAGAAAAGACCTGATAGCACATTAATACAGGACAAGCTCTGGGAAGTGGAACCTCTGCTGACCGCAATCCCTAATCCTATCACGCACACTAGAAATAGCCGTGGAGCGCTCCTATCATGACCTAGGCACCTCGTCACAGCCTCAGAACTAGCTAGCCCTAGAGATAGGAAAAATAAGCCTATCTTGCCTCAGAGAAAATTCCCCAAAGGAAAAGGCAGCCCCCCACATATATTGACTGTGAGTAATATGAAATCACAAACACAGAGATGAAATAGATTTAGCAAAGAGAGGCCTGACTTACTAAACAGACAGAAGATAGGAAAGGTCACTTTGCAGTCAGCAAAAAACCCTACAAAAGCCACACAGAGAGTGCAGGGAAAAGTACCTTCCGCACCGACTAACGGAGCGGAGGCGCCCCTCTGCGTCCCAGAGCTTCCAGCAAGCAAGGCAAAATTCACATAAGCATGCTGGACAGAAAAAATAGCAAACAAGAAAAAAGCAAAGCAAAACTTAGCTTCTGCTGGAGGAAACAGGTAACCAGGAAGATCCAGGAGCGAACTAGACTAATGCTACAACATTGACAGCTGGCATCGGACAAGGATCCAAGTGGAGTTAGATAGAGCAGCCCACTAACGAATTAGCCTCGTCACCTGTAGAAGGAAACTCAGAAACACCCACAGGCATCAGAGAAAGTCCATGAACAGAACCAGCCGAAGTACCATTCATGACCACAGGAGGGAGCCCGAAAACAGAATTCACAACAGTACCCCCCCCCCTTGAGGAGGGGTCACCGAACCCTCACGAGAGCCCCCAGGCCGACCAGGATGAGCCAAATGAAAGGCACGAACCAGATCGGCCAAATAAACATCAGAGGCAAAAACCCAGGAATTATCCTCCTGAGCATAACCCTTCCACTTGACCAAGTACTGGAGTTTCCGTCTCGAAATACGAGAATCCAAAATCTTCTCCACCACATACTCCAACTCCCCCTCAACCAACACCGGAGCAGGAGGGTCAACGGATGGAACCACAGGCGCCACATATCTCCGCAACAACGACCTATGGAACACATTATGGATGGCAAAAGAATCTGGAAGGGCCAAACGAAATGACACAGGATTGATAACCTCAGAAATTTTATACGGACCAATGAAACGAGACTTAAACTTAGGAGAGGAAGCCTTCAAAGGAACATACGACGACAACCAAACTAAATCCCCAACACGAAGTTGGGGACCCACACATCGTCGGCGGTTAGCGAAACGTTGAGCCTTCTCCTGGGACAATGTCAAATTGTCCACCACATGAGTCCAAATCTGCTGCAACCTATTCACCACAGTATCTACACCAGGACAGTCAGAAGACTCAACCTGCCCTGAAGAGAAACGAGGATGGAAACCAGAATTGCAAAAAAAGGCGAAACCAAAGTAGCCGAGCTGGCCCGATTATTAAGGGCAAACTCAGCCAACGGCAAAAAGGACACCCAATCATCCTGATCAGCAGAAACAAAGCATCTCAGATATGTTTCCAACGTCTGATTAGTTCGTTCAGTTTGGCCATTTGTCTGAGGATGGAAAGCTGAGGAAAAAGACAGATCAATGCCCATCCTAGCAAAAAAAGGATCGCCAAAACCTCGAAACAAACTGAGAACCTCTGGCCGAAACGATGTTCTCCGGAATGCCATGTAAACGAACCACATGCTGGAAAAACAATGGCACCAAATCAGAGGAGGAAGGCAATTTAGACAAGGGTACCAAATGGACCATCTTAGAAAAGCGATCACAAACCACCCAAATGACCGACATCTTTTGAGAGACGGGGAGATCCGAAATAAAATCCATAGAAATATGCATCCAGGGCCTCTTCGGGACCGGCAAGGGCAAAAGCAACCCACTAGCACGAGAACAGCAGGGCTTAGCCCGAGCACAAGTCCCACAGGACTGCACAAAAGAACGCACAACCCGTGACAAAGAAGGCCACCAAAAGGATCTAGCCACCAAATCTCTGGTACCAAAGATTCCAGGATGCCCAGCCAACACCGAACAATGAAGCTCAGAGATAATTCTGCTAGTCCATTTATCAGGGACAAACAGTTTCTCTGCTGGGCAACGGTCAGGTCTATCAGCCTGAAATTTTTGCAGCACCCGCCGCTAGTGTTGAGCATTCCGATACCGCAAGTATCGGGTATCGGCCGATACTTGCGGTATCGGAATTCCGATACCGAGATCCGATACTTTTGTGATATCGGGTATCGGTATCGGATCAATAGGGATGTGTAAAATAAAGAATTAAAATAAAAAATATTGATATGCTCACCTCTCCAGGCGGCCCCTGGACATCACGCTGCTAACCGGGAGGCTTCTTTGTTTAGAATGACGTCGCGGCTTCTGATTGGTCGCGTGCCGCCCATGTGACCGGCACGCGACCAATCAGAAGCCGCGACGTCATTCTCATTCACAAAAACTCCTAATTCTAGGAATTGAGGACCTGCGAATGACGTCACGGCTTCTGATTGGTCGCGTGTCGGTCACATGGGCGGCACGCGACCAATCAGAAGCCGGGACGTCATTCGCAGGTCCTAAAGGCGCGCATTTTAAACAAAGAAGCCTCCCGGTTAGCAGCGTGATGTCCAGGGGCCACCGGAGAGGTGAGCATATCAATATTTTTTATTTTAATTCTTTATTTTACACATCCCTATGGATCCCAGGGCCTGAAGGAGAGTTTCCTCTCCTTCAGACCCTGGGAACCATGAGAATACCTTCCGATACTTGATGTCCCATTGACTTGTATTGGTATCGGATATCGGTATCGGCGATATCCGATATTTTTCGGGTATCGGCCGATACTATCCGATACCGATACTTTCAAGTATCGGACGGTATCGCTCAACACTACCCGCCGCAAATCAGGGGAGATGGCAGACAAAATTATCCCCTCTTTGAGAATACCTGCCGGCTCAGAAACACCCGGAGAGTCAGGCACAAAACTTCTTGACAGGGCATCAGCCTTCACATTCTTAGAGCCCGGAAGGTACGAAACCACAAAATCAAAACGGGAGAAAAATAACGCCCATCGAGCCTGTCTCGGATTCAACCGTTTGGCAGACTCAAGATAAGTCAAATTTTTGTGATCTGTCAAGACCACCACGTGATGCTTGGCTCCTTCCAGCCAATGACGCCACTCCTCGAATGCCCACTTCATGGCCAACAATTCACGATTACCAACATCATAATTGCGCTCAGCAGGCGAAAACTTTCTAGAAAAGAAAGCACATGGCTTCATTCCCGAGCCATCAGAACTTCTTTGCGACAAAACAGCCCCTGCTCCAATCTCAGAGGCATCAACCTCAACCTGAAACGGGAGCTAAACATCTGGCTGGCACAACACAGGGGCAGAAGAAAAACGACGCTTCAATTCCTGAAAAGCATCCACGGCCGCAGAAGACCAATTGACCACATCAGCACCCTTCTTGGTCAAATCAGTCAATGGTTTAGCAACACTAGAAAAATTAGCGATGAAGCGACGATAAAAATTAGCAAAGCCCAGGAACTTTTGCAGGCTCTTCACAGATGTCGGCTGAGTCCAATCATGAATGGCCTGGACTTTAACAGGGTCCATCTCGACAGTAGAAGGGGAAAAAATGAACCCCAAAAATGAAACCTTCTGAACTCCAAAGAGACACTTTGACCCCTTCACAAACAAGGAATTAGCACGAAGGACCTGGAACACCATTCTGACCTGCTTCACATGAGACTCCCAATCATCCGAAAAGACCAAAATATCATCCAAATACACAATCAGGAATTTATCCAGGTACTCTCGGAAGATGTCATGCATAAAGGACTGAAATACTGATGGAGCATTGGAAAGCCTGATTGGCATCACCAGGTACTCAAAATGGCCCTCGGGCGTATTAAATGCTGTTTTCCATTCATCGCCCTGTTTAATACGCACAAGATTATACGCCCCTCGAAGGTCTATCTTGGTAAACCAACTAGCCCCTTTAATACGAGCAAACAAGTCAGACAGCAACGGCAAAGGATACTGAAATTTGACAGTAATTTTATTAAGAAGGCGGTAATCAATACAAGGTCTCAAAGAACCATCCTTCTTGGCCACAAAAAAGAACCCTGCTCCCAACGGTGATGACGATGGGCAAATATGGCCTTTCTCCAAGGATTCTTTTATATAACTCCGCATAGCGGCGTGCTCTGGCACAGATAAATTGAATAATCGGCCCTTAGGAAACTTACTACCAGGAATCAAATTAATTTCACAATCGCAATCCCTATGAGGAAGTAGGGCACTGGCTTTGGGCTCATCAAATACATCCTGATAATCCGACAAAAACTCCGGAACCTCAGAAAGAGTAGAAGACGAAATTGACAAAAATGGAACATCACCATGTACCCCCTGGCAACCCCAGCTGGACACAGACATAGATTTCCAGTCCAATACTGGATTATGGACCTGTAGCCATGGTAACCCTAAAACGACCACATCATGCAGATTATGTAACACCAAAAAGCGGATATCCTCCTGATGTGCAGGAGCCATGCACATGGTCAATTGGGTCCAGTACTGAGGCTTATTCTTGGCCAAAGGCGTAGCATCAATTCCTCTCAATGGAATAGGATGCTGCAAGGGCTCCAAGAAAAAACCACAGCGCCTAGCATACTCCAAGTCCATCAAATTCAGGGCAGCGCCTGAATCCACAAATGCCATAACAGAGTAGGAAGACAAAGAACAAATCAGAGTAACGGACAGTAGAAATTTTGACTGTACCGTACCAATGGTGGCAGACCTAGCGAACCGCTTAGTGCGCTTAGGACAATCGGAGATAGCATGAGTGGAATCACCACAGTAAAAACACAGCCTATTCCGACGTCTGTGTTCCTGCCGTTGAGCTCTGGTCAAAGTCCTATCACACTGCATAGGCTCAGGCCCATGCTCAGATAGTACCGCCAAATGATGCACAGTTTTACGCTCACGCAAGCGCCGATCGATCTGAATAGCCAAAGACATAGACTCATTCAGACCAGCAGGCATAGGAAATCCCACCATGACATCTTTAAGATCTTCAGAGAGACCCTTTCTGAAGATTGCTGCCAGGGCACATTCATTCCACTGAGTGAGCACAGACCACTTTCTAAACTTCTGACAATATATCTCTGCTTCATCCTGACCTTGACACAGAGCCAGCAAGATTTTCTCTGCCTGATCCACTGAATTAGGTTCGTCATAAAGCAATCCGAGCGCCAGGAAAAACGCATCCACATCACGCAATGCCGGAGCTCCTGGCACAAGGGAAAATGCCCAGTCTTGAGGGTCACTACGTAACAAAGAAATAATGATCCTTACTTGTTGAGCAGGATCACCTGAGGAGCGAGGTTTCAAAGCTAGAAACAATTTGCAATTATTTTTGAAATTCAAAAACTTAGATCTATCACCAAAAAATAAATCAGGAATTGGAATCTTAGGCTCTGACATCGGATTCTGAACCACAAAATCTTGGATGTTTTGTACCCTTGTAGTGAGATTATCCATCCAAGAGGACAGACCTTGAATGTCCATGTCCACACCTGTGTTCTGAACCACCGAGAGGTAAAGGGGATAAGTGAGACAGAACACTCTGCAAAGAAAAAAAAAATGGTCTCAGAGCTTCACTTATCCCTCTATTGAGATGCATCAATACTTTTGGCCAGCTGTACTGTTATGATCTGGTGGTTAGGACAAATAGTGGACCTGGTAGTTAGAGCACCAGAAAAGACCTGATAGCACATTAATACAGGACAAGCTCTGGGAAGTGGAACCTCTGCTGACCGCAATCCCTAATCCTATCACGCACACTAGAAATAGCCGTGGAGCGCTATCATGACCTAGGCGCCTCGACTCAGCCTCAGAACTAGCTAGCCCTAGAGATAGGAAAAATAAGCCTATCTTGCCTCAGAGAAAATTCCCCAAAGGAAAAGGCAGCCCCCCACGTATATTGACTGTGAGTAAGATGAAATCACAAACACAGAGATGAAATAGATTTAGCAAAGAGAGGCCCGACTTACTAAAAAGACAGAAGATAGGAAAGGCCACTTTGCAGTCAGCAAAAAACCCTACAAAAGCCACACAGAGAGTGCAGGGAAAAATACCTTCCGCACCAACTAACGGAGCGGAGGCGCCCCTCTGCGTCCCAGAGCTTCCAGCAAGCAAGGCAAAATTCACATAAGCATGCTGGACAGAAAAAATAGCAAACAAGAAAAAAGCAAAGCAAAACTTAGCTTCTGCTGGAGGAAACAGGTAACCAGGAAGATCCAGGAGCGAACTAGACCAATGCTACAACATTGACAGCTGGCATAGGACAAGGATCCAAGTGGAGTTAAATAGAGCAGCCCACTAACGAATTAGCCTCGTCACCTGTAGAAGGAAACTCAGAAACACCCACAGGCATCAGAGAAAGTCCATGAACAGAACCAGCCGAAGTACCATTCATAACCACAGGAGGGAGCCCGAAAACAGAATTCACAACACACCTGGCCAGGTCTGTGACTCAGAGACAACTGCATTCCCACCTACAACCACTGGAGGGAACCCAAGAGCAGAATTCACAACACTTGATGTTCTTTTCATTCTGATTTAATCTGGTCATTAAGTCCTTGAGCTCCCCCACCGGACCCATCCTGATGAACATAATATCATCAATAAAGCGAATCCAATTATGGATTCGCTCCATTCCCTGGATCTCACTTTCTTGGAATATGGACCACTCCCAGGCTCCCATAAATAAATTGGTGTACGATGGGGCACATGAGGGCCTTATCGCTGTGCCCTGTTGTTGTAAATAAATCCTCCCAGCAAATGAAAAAGCATTGTGTGTAAGGACGAATTTAAGTAATTTTAGGATAAATTCGGACATATCCCTCTCCATATTACTTTGAGTAAGGTATTTTTCCACTGCCTGCAGGCCATCTGTATGCCTGATGCTAGAGTACAAGGCCTCTACATCGGCCGTGACTAAAATCATGTCCTCAGTAAGTTGTATATTTTCCAGATGGCCCAGGGCAGCGGTAGTATCCTTAATATATGAGGGCAACTGTACCACCAAAGGTTTCAGGTAATATTCAATTACATCACAAACAATTTCACATAACCCCTCATTGGCCGCCACTATTGGTCTGCCCGGAGGGTCTTCCGGGTCTTTGTGGACCTTGGGTATCAAATAAAATGTCGCCAGTCTAGGATGCATCTTAATATGTATATCCAAGAGCTTTTTTGGGATGACGTTGTTTTCGCACACAGTAACAAGGATGGCAATCAATTCATCCTTAAATTTTGTCATAGGATTGAAAGCAAGCTGTTTATATCCAGTGGTGTTATGAAGCAATTTTTCAGCTTGTGCTTCATACATCCGATTTGGCCATATGACGACATTGCCACCCTTGTCTGCTATTTTAAAAACAACGTCATCCCAATTTTCCAATTCTCTCAGGGCCACTCTCTCCTCCCTAGAAAGATTGTACGAATGAGATCTCATAGGTCTAGATTTAATTTCCTCGATATCGTTGGTAACCATTTTGGTAAATGTGTCTACCGCTGGAGATATCGTAAGTGGTGGAAATTTAGTGGATTTGTTTATGAGACTCATAGGGAACTTACTTGTAGTAGTGGAGTTTTCTTCTAATAAAGATACAAGGGCTTCTAGGGCCTGTTGTTCCCCATCTTCAATGTCAGGCCCCCCCATGTCGCCTTTATGATGTAATTTTTTCAAGATGACTTTTCTCGCAAATAAGTGAAGATCCTTTATTGTGGTAAACGCCGTGCAGCAAGAAGGCACTCATGTGTCTTGCGCATCCAGGAGGACCAAGTCCTGTTGTCTTGGTGGTGGCGAGGTGAGAATCATGCTTCCTTCGTCTGCCATCTCCCCCCAACCTCGCACAACAGAAATTTGATCAAGGTCTCCCTCATCTGATGAGTCTTTCATGCCCAGCGCCAGTTCGTCCTCCACTTCTTCCTCGCCTCCTGCAACTTCCTCAACAGTTTGGCTGCTACCATGCGCCCTCGGTAATCCCTCTCCCCCAGCCTCCAATGCCAGTCGCCTTGGTGCTGCCAACCTTCTTGACCTTGGAGATATGATCCCTTCCGTATACGACTCCTCCTGTTCATCCTCCTCCTCCTCTTGTTCCACCACCTGACTCCGAACACTGTGTAAGGTGTGCTCCAGCATGTAAATCACCAGAATGGTCATGCTGATAATGGCATCGTCAGCACTAAACATCTTCGTTGCTATTTCAAAACTGTGCAGAAGGGTGCATAGGTCCCTGATCTGAGACCACTCCTGCAGCGTGATTTGCCCCACCTCTTGATCTCGTTGGCCCAGGCTATACGTCATAACGTATTGCACCGTATTGCTCGTCGATGCTGTCACAGTCGCTGCAACATGTGCAGAGTTGAATTCCACCATGTGGGAACATCGCATTTCAGCCGGTGAACTGGCAGGCCCAACGACTACTGTAGAGATGCAAGTCGTCGAGCTGCGGGATGCGAACAGCGGAAGTGAGCACACAGCGACCGTGCCCTCTGCAGAAGCCCACCTAGTCCAGGATAGTGGGATAAAAATTGCTGGACAATCAGGTTCAAAACGTGAGCCATACAAGGCACATGTGTGACATTGCCCCGGCGAAGGGCCGCACCCAGGCTTGCAGTATTATCGCACACAGCGTTCCCTGGCTGCAGATTGAGTGGAGACAACCATTGATGGAACTCGGTCTCCAGAGCTGACCACAACTCCTCAGCTGTGTGACTCACATTTATCAGACATTTCAATGTAAACACTACCTGATGCCGTTGAGCCCTGGTGACAGCATAGTGAGGAGGTGTGCAGGTGTGCGCAGTTACAACGCGGGTGGCATTACCAGACAGGCTTTGGGTGCAGGTGGAGGACCGAGAGGAGGTTGAGGAGGCAGAAGCAGTGCAGGAACTTCTAGATACAGAGGATTGATGAGCAACTCGTGGGGACGGCAAGACTTGGACAGCAGCCCCTTCTCCTGATGTCGCCGTAGTTACCCAGTGCCCAGTCACCGACATGCAACGCCCCTGTCCATGTCTACTCGTCCAAATGTCTGTGGTGAAATGCACCCTGTCACACACAGAGTTTCTCAAGGAAGCGGTGATGTTGTGTGCGACATGCTGGTGTAGCGCAGGCACAGCTTTCTTTGAGAAGTAGTGGCGACTGGGCATCTGGTACTGGGGCACTGCGACGGACATAAGGTCTCGAAAATCCTCTGTGTCCACCAGGTAGAAAGGCAGCATTTCTGTAGCCAACAGCTTGCAGATGGAGAAATTCAACCTCTTAGCTTTGTCATGGCTAGGAGGAAATGGTCTTTTACTTGTCCACATCTGAGGGACTGAGGGCTGGCTGCCGTGCTTAGACGGAGTTGAGTAGGGTGTCCCCGGCAAACTGCTGGTCTGTGAGGAAGGTGCAGGCAGAGATGTTATGTTGCCTTGATCAAAATGTGGTGTCGATGTCGGAGAGCGCTCAACACCAACAGGTGTCCTGACGACCTGCCAATCACACTGGCTGTTGCGGGTAAAGAGGTGGAAGGTCTGCGTCCAAAACCATGTGTGACTGCTGTCCCCACAGTCACAGAGGATGAAGAGGACACGGATGCACTTGATGGGGCAGACGGTGGTTGACCCGGCCCACTAGGCCACATTGTAGCACAGTGAGCTTCCCACTGCAACTTATGCCTCATATCCATGTGACAGTTCATGCATGAAGTACTCAAGCTTGTGATTTTTTGTCCTCTACTGAGATCTTGTTGACAAATCTTACAGACAACATGAGTTGGGTCATCCTTTGCAATGTCAAAAAATGCCCAGGCTATGCAAGGCCGTGCGACCTGAAGAGCCACCACGACTTCTGGTCTGAGGCACAGTTGGGGTTGAGGATGCAGTTGTTGACGTGCTTCCAGTACTCCGTCTCTGTCCAGGAAGGCGCACCGTTACCTCGTCGTCAGACTCGTCACTAGCATCCTCCTCCACCTCCTCTGCTGACCTCATGGACTGGCGGACTGGGGGTTGACAGTAAGTGGGGTCTACAACCTCGTCATCATCATCCTGTGTGTTCTCACACCCGTCGTCCTCAGAGCCAACCTCTTCCTGCCCCGACCAAAAAGTCAAGTTTTCGTTCCAATCAGGTATCTCAGTCTCATCATCATCTTCCTCATTGTCTCCACCAACAGGAGTTACAGTTTGGGAACGAGGATCTACATTATGCTCAGAACATTCTTCATCTGGGCCTGGATCCGACTCACAAAGATTCTGGGCATCAGTGCAGATCATTTCCTCGTCTGGATTCACAGAAGGTCTGAAGCAGACCTCTGATTCCCAGGCTTTAGTATGCGTAAACAGCTCTACAGACTCAACCATGTGTGTTACCCCATGCTCAGACAGGCAGCTGGAGACTTGGGAGCTGTGAGGAAGCAAGTGCGATTGGGGTGACAACTCTGAGGACTGGAGTAGTTGTGATTAGGGTTGAGCGACCTTTACTTTTATAGGATCGGGTCGGGTTTCACGAAACCCGACTTTTTCAAAAGTCGGGTCGAGTGAAATCGGCCGATCCTATAAAAAAGTCGGGGTCGGCCGAAACTCGAAACCCAATGCAGTGCATTGGGTTTCCAATGGTTCCCAGGGTCTGAAGGAGCGGAAACTCTCCTTCAGGCCATGGGATCCATATTTAAGTGTAAAATAAAGAATTAAAATTAAAAATATCGCTATACTTACCCTCTGACGCGCCCTGGTACTAACCGGGACCCTTCCTTCCTTCGAATCAGCGCTTCCAGGACCTTGCGGTGACGTCGCGGTGACGTCGCAGCTTGTGATTGGTCGCGCGGCCGCCCATGTGACCGCTTGCGCGACCAATCACAAGCCGCGACGTCACCGCGACGTCACGCAAGGTCCTGAAAGCGCTGATTCTTGGGAAGGAAGGCTGCCGGAAAGAAGCAGGGCGCGTCCGAGGGTGAGTATATACCTAATACCGATACTATGGATTCCGATACCGATTTCCGATATTGCAAACATATCGGAAATCGGGATCGGAATTCCGATACCACATTCAGAAGATCGCCGACTTCATGGCCGACCCCACACAGGGGTCGGGTCGGATTTCATGAAACCCGACTTTGCCAAAAGTCGGCGACTTCTGAAAGTGGCCTACCCGTTTCGCTCAACCCTAGTTGTGATGTTGAAGTTGACATGGAGGAGAGCCCACTTGAATGAGCACTTGATATCCGTTCAAGCACCTGCTGTTTTTGTGCCTCATCTGGAATTTTTGGCGATGCTTGTAGCGATGGTTGTAAGAAAGGGATCATTTCAGATTGTCCACAAAAAGAAGTAGACATCTTACTTTGGCTGGAAGATGGTCTTTCTTCTGCAGATGTTACTGTTGCTTGACCACCTATCCCACGGACACAACCTTTTTTTCCTTTCCATCACGCCTATTCCCCTTTCCACCAGCAGCAGGCCTTTTGCCACTCATTTTAGTGCTTACCTAATTGGCAACTCTGTATCTGTAGTTGTTGGCACAACAACCGATGGATGAAAACCGAGCAGAACTGAGTGGCCAAACTGTGGTACTAGGCCCAAAACTATTAACTGGATTAGATGCAGTGAAAATTGAGATACACAGGCGGTGTATTTAGTTTCACAGGCGGGCTACTCTGCTGACGTGCAGACACTGTTCCTAAGCCCAAAACTAATAACTGGATTAGATGCAGTGAAAATTGAGATACACAGGCAGTATAGTTTGTTTCACAGGCAGGTTACTCTGCTGACGTGCAGACAATGCTCCTAGGCTCTAAACTAATAACTGGATTAGATGCAGTGAAAATAGAGATACACAGGCAGTGTAGTTAGTTTCACAGGCGGGCTACTCTGCTGACGTGCAGACACTGCTCCTAGGCCCTAAACTAATAACTGGATTAGATGCAGTGAAAATTGAGATACACAGGCGATATAGTTAGTTTCACAGGCAGGCTACTCTGCTGACGTGCAGACACTGCTCCTAGGCCCTAAACTATTAACTGGATTAGATGCAATGAAAATAGAGATACACAGGCGGTATAGTTAGTTTCACAGGCGGGCTACTCTGCTGATGTGCAGACACTGCTCCTAGGCCCTAAACTATTAACAGGATTAGATACAGTGAAAATAGAGATACACAGGCGGTGTAGTTAGTTTCAGAGGCGGACTACTCTGCTAACGTGCAGACACTGCTCCTAGGCCCTAAGCTATTAACTGCATTAGATGAAGTGAAAATTGAGATACACAGGCGGTATAGTTAGTTTCACAGGCGGGCTACTCTGCTGACGTGCAGACACTGCTCCTAGGCCCTAAACTATTAACTGGATTAGATGCAGTGAAAATTGAGATACACAGGCAGTATAGTTTGTTTCACAGGCGGGCTACTCTGCTGACGTGCAGACACTGCTCCTAGGCCCTAAACTATTAACTTGATTAGATGCAGTGAAAATAGAGATACACAGGCGGTATAGTTTGTTTCACAGACAGGCTACTCTGCTGACGTACAGACACTGCTCCTAGGCCCTAAAATATTAACTGGATTAGATGCAGTAAAAATAGAGATACACAGGTGGTGTAGTTAGTTTCACAGGCGGGCTACTCTGCTGATGTGCAGACACTGCTCCTAGGCCCTAAACTATTAACTGGATTAGATGCAATGAAAATTGAGATACACAGGCGGTATAGTTTGTTTCACAGGCGGGCTACTCTGTTGACTTGCAGACACTGCTCCTAGGCCCTAAACTATTAACTGGATTAGATGCAGTGAAAATTGAGGTACACAGGCGGTATAGTTAGTTTCACAGGCGGGCTACTCTGCTGACGTGCAGACACTGCTCCTACGCCCTAAACTATTAACTGGATCAGATGCAGTGAAAATAGAGATACACAGGCGATGTAGTTAGTTTCACAGGCGGGCTACTCTGCTGACGTGCAGACACTGCTCCTAGGCCCTAAACTATTAACTGGATTAGATGCAGTGAAAATTGAGATACACAGGCGGTATAGTTTGTTTCACAGGCGGGCTACTCTGCTGATGTGCAGACACTGCTCCTAGGCCCTAAACTATTAACTGGATTAGATGCAGTGAAAATAGAGATACACAGGCGGTATAGTTTGTTTCACAGGCGGGCTACTCTGCTGACGTACAGACACTGCTCCTAGGCCCTAAACTAGTAACTGGATTAGATGCAGTGAAAATAGAGCTACACAGGCGGTGTAGTTAGCTTCACAGGCGGGCTACTCCGCTGACGTGCAGACACTGCTCCTAGGCCCTAAACTATTAACTGGATTAGATGCAGTGAAAATAGAGATACACAGGCAGTGTAGTTAGTTTCACAGGCGGGCTACTCTGCTGACGTGCAGACACTGCTCCTAGGCCCTAAACTATTAACTGGATTAGATGCACTGAAAATTGAGATACACAGGCAGTATAGTTTGTTTCACAGGCGGGCTACTCTGCTGACGTGCAGATACTGCTCCTAGGCCCTAAGGCTGGTTTCACATTTACGTTTTATTTTTTTTTTGCGTTTTTGCGGTAAAAAGCGCAAAAAACGCATGCGTTTTTCCCTATATTTAACATTAAAAACGCATGCGTTTTTTGCATGCGTTTTGACGCGTTTTTGCAACGCATGCGTTTTTTCTCTGCATGCGTTGTGTTGCAGAAATGCAACATGCAGTAATTTTTGCGGGTTTTTTTTGCCGCAAAAAAAGCATGCGTTTTTTCGTGGCAAAAAACCTATTGATGTCTATGTAAACGCATGCGTTTTTAAGCACATGCGTTTGCGTTAAAAACGCATACGTTTTTATTTAAAAAAAACAGAAAACACACTGATATGCCACCCCCTACCATAAAGGTGATAAAGGGATCCTAACCCTAACCCTAAAGGGATCCTAACCCTAACTGGATCCTAACCCTATCCCTAACCCTACCCCTAACCCTACCCCTAACCCTAAACCTAAAGGGATCCTAACCCTAACCCTACCCCTAACCCTAACCCTTTTAGGGTTAGGGTTAGGGTTAGGATCCCTTTAGGGTTAGGGTTAGGATCCCTTTAGGGTTAGGGTTAGGGTTATGATCCCTATCCCTAACCCTAACCCTAACCCTAACTATCTCTGTTTATAGTGGGTTTTTTACTTTATTTTGATGATTGGCAGCTGTCACACATTTCTCAGCATGCGTTTAAAAAACGCAAACGCATGAAAAAAAGCATGTAAACGCGTCAAAACGCCCCGTTTTTTTCACCACATGCAAAATTGCATGCGTAAAAAAAACGCAGCGTTTGCACGCGTTTACATGCGTTTTTTCACCATGCTTTTTTTTTAAAAAAACGCATGCGTTTTGATACGCAAGTGTGAAACCAGCCTAAACTAGTAACTTGATTAGATGCAGTGAAAATAGAGATACACAGGCGGTGTAGTTAGTTTCACTGGCGGGCTACTCTGCTGACATGCAGACACTGCTCCTAGGCCCTAAACTATTAACTGGATTAGATGCAGTGAAAATAGAGATAAACAGGCGGTGTAGTTAGTTTCACAGGCGGGCTACTCTGCTGACGTGCAGACACTGCTCCTAGGCCCTAAACTATTAACTATTAACAGAAGGGGTGTTATGATCTGGTGGTTTAGGAACAACATGAGACAAGCTCTGAAGGAGGTGGTATCTGTACTGACCGCAAACCCTGAACCTAGCAGCGCAACTAAAAATAGCCGTGGGGGGTACCTGACGCTCCCTAGACCCCTCGGCACAGCCTAAGATCTAACTTCCCCTAAAGATGGAAACAGGAAACCTATCTTGCCTCAGAGAAAATCCCCCCAAAAAAGATAGCCCCCCACAAATATTGACGGTGAGAGGAGGGGAAAATAACATACGCAGAAATGAAATCAGATTTTAGCATAGGAGGCCAGTCTAGCTTGATAGATAGGACAGGAAAGGATACTGTGCGGTCAGTATAAAAACTGCAAAACAATCCACACAGAGTTTACAAAATCTCCACACATGACAAAAGGTGTGGAGGGTAAATCTGCTTCCCAGAGCTTCCAGCTAACAGAAATAATCCATACTGACAAGCTGGACAAACATAGAATGCACAGAACAATAAGTCCACAACATGTGGACTGAAATGAGCAAAGCCAGAACTTATCTTTGCAGAACTGGTCAGGAAACCAGGAGAATCCAAGCAGAGATGTGAATCCAGCCAGGAAACATTGACAAGTGGCACAGGCTGAAGAAAGAACCAGACTTAAATAGCGGAGCAGAAGAGACGATAAGTGGAGGCAGCTGATGACAGCTAACTCCAAGGAGCAGCCATACCACTAGAAACCACAAGAGGGAGCCCAAGAGCAGAACTCACAAAAGTGCCACTTACAACCACCGGAGGGAGCCCAAGAGCGGAATTCACAACAGTACCCCCCCCTTGAGGAGGGGTCACCGAACCCTCACCAGAGCCCCCAGGCCGATCAGGACGAGCCAAGTGAAAAGCACGAACCAAATCGGTAGCATGGACATCGGAGGCAACAACCCAAGAATTATCCTCCTGGCCATAACCCTTCCACTTGACAAGATACTGAAGCCTCCGCCTCGAAAACGAGAATCCAAAATCTTCTCAACCTCATATTCCAACTCTCCCTCAACCAACACCGGGGCAGGAGGGTCAACCGAGGGAACAACGGGCACCACATATCTCCGCAACAAAGATCTATGGAAAACATCATGAATGGCAAAAGAGGCAGGAAGAGCCAAACGAAAAGACACCGGATTAATAATTTCAGAAATTTTATAAGGACCAATAAACCGAGGCTTAAACTTAGGAGAAGAAACCTTCATAGGAACATGACGAGAAGACAACCAAACCAAATCCCCCACACGAAGCCGGGGACAAACACGCAGACGGCGGTTAGCAAAACATTGAGCCCTTTCCTGAGACAACGTCAAATTGTCCACCACATGAGTCCAAATCTGCTGCAGCCTGTCCACCACAGAATCCACACCAGGACAATCAGAAGGCTCAACCTGCCCAGAAGAAAAACGAGGATGAAAACCAAAATTACAAAAGAAAGGTGAAACCAAAGTAGCCGAACTAGCCCGATTATTAAGGGCAAACTCGGCCAACGGCAAGAAAGACACCAAGTCATCCTGATCAGCAGACACAAAGCATCTCAAATAGGTCTCCAAGGTCTGATTAGTTCGCTCAGTTTGGCCATTAGTCTGAGGATGAAACGCCGAAGAAAAAGACAAATCAATGCCCATCCTAGCACAAAAGGCCCGCCAAAATCTAGAGACAAACTGAGAACCTCTGTCAGACACAATATTCTCCGGAATGCCATGCAAACGAACCACATGCTGAAAAAACAACGGAACCAGATCTGGGGAGGAAGGCAACTTAGGCAAAGGTACCAGATGGACCATTTTAGAGAACCGGTCACAAACAACCCAGATAACAGACATCTGGGAAACAGGAAGATCCGAAATAAAATCCATGGAAATATGCGTCCAGGGCCTCTCAGGGACCGGCAAAGGCAAAAGCAAACCACTAGCGCGGGAACAGCAAGGCTTGGCCCGGGCGCAAGTCCCACAGGACTGCACAAAAGCACGCACATAGCGAGACAAGGAAGGCCACCAAAAGGACCTAGCAACCAAATCTCTGGTACCAAAAATCCCAGGATGACCAGCCAACACTGAACAATGAACCTCAGAAATTACCTTACTTGTCCATCTATCAGGAACAAACAGCTTCCCCACTGGACAGCGGTCAGGCCTATCAGCCTGAAATTCCTGAAGCACCGGCCGCAAATCAGGGGAGATAGCAGAAAGAATCACCCCCTCCTTAAGAATGCCAACCGGCTCCAGGACTCCAGGAGAATCAGGCAAAAAACTCCTAGAGAGGGCATCAGCCTTAACATTCTTAGATCCCGGAAGATACGAGACCACAAAATCAAAACGGGAGAAAAACAGGCACCATCGAGCATGTCTAGGATTCAGCCGCTTGGCCGACTCGAGGTAAATCAGATTCTTATGATCGGTCAGGACCACAACACGGTGTTTAGCTCCCTCAAGCCAATGTCGCTACTCCTCAAACGCCCACTTCATAGCCAACAACTCCCGATTGCCGACATCATAATTGCGTTCCGCAGGCGAAAACTTTCTGGAAAAAAAAGCACACGGTTTCATCAAAGAACCATCAGACTCCCTCTGAGACAAAACGGCCCCTGCCCCAATCTCAGAAGCATCGACCTCAACCTGAAAAGGAAGAGAAACATCCGGTTGACGCAACACAGGGGCAGAAGTAAATCGGCGTTTAAGCTCCTGAAAGGCCTCAACAGCCTCAGAGGACCAATTCATCACATCAGCACCTTTCTTCGTCAAATCAGTAAGGGGCTTAACCACACTGGAAAAGTTGGCAATGAAACGGCGATAGAAATTAGCAAAGCCCAAAAATTTTTGAAGACCCTTCACAGATGTGGGTTGGATCCAGTCATGAATAGCTTGGACCTTAACAGGATCCATTTCTATAGACGAGGGAGAAAAAATAAAACCCAAAAAAGAGACCTTCTGAACTCCGAATAAGCACTTAGACCCCTTCACAAATAAAGCATTATCACGAAAGATCTGGAACACCATCCTGACCTGCTTCACATGAGACTCCCAATCATTGGAAAAAATCAAAATATCATCCAAATATACGACCATGAATTTATCAAGATAATTGCGGAAAAGATCATGCATGAAAGATTGGAACACAGATGGAGCATTAGAGAGCCCAAATGGCATCACAAGGTATTCAAAATGGCCTTCGGGCGTATTAAATTCAGTTTTCCATTCGTCACCCTGTTTAATACGAACAAGATTATATGCCCCTCGGAGGTTAATCTTAGTAAACCAACTAGCCCCCTTAATCTGAGCAAACAAATCAGTAAGCAAAGGCAAGGGGTATTGGAATTTGACCGTGATCTTATTAAGAAGACGATAATCAATACAGGGTCTCAAGGAGCCATCCTTCTTAGCAACAAAAAAGAAACCCGCTCCCAGTGGTGACGAAGACGGCCGAATATGCCCCTCCTCCAAAGATTCCTTAACATAGCTCCGCATGGCGGCATGCTCTGGCACAGACAGATTGAAAAGTCGGCCCTTAGGGAACTTACAACCTGGAATCAAGTTAATAGCACAATCACAGTCCCTATGTGGAGGAAGGGAACTGGACTTGGGCTCATCAAATACATCCTGGAAATCCGACAAAAACTCAGGGACCTCAGAAGAGGGGGGATAGGAAATTGACATCAAAGGAACGTCACTATGTACACCTTGACAACCCCAACTAGTCACAGACATAGTTTTCCAATCCAGCACCGGATTATGTTCCTGTAACCATGGAAATCCTAGTACAACAACATCATGCAGGTTATGCAACACCAGAAAACGGCAATCTTCCTGATGTGCAGGAGCCATGTACATAGTCATCTGTGTCCAGTACTGAGGTTTATCCTTGGCCAAGGGTGTAGCATCAATGCCCCTCAAAGGAATAGGGCTCTGCAAAGGCTGCAAGGAAAAACCACAGCGCCTGGCGAATTCTAAGTCCATTAAGTTCAGGGCAGCGCCTGAATCCACAAATGCCATGACAGAAAAGGACGACAATGAGCAAATCAGGGTCACAGATAAGAGAAATTTAGGCTGTATGGTACTAATGGTAACAGACCTAGCGACTCTCTTAGTACGCTTAGGGCAATCAGAGATAACATGATCCGAATCACCACAGTAAAAACACAGCCTATTCTGACGTCTGAATTCCTGCCGTTCTATTCTAGTCAAAATCCTATCACATTGCATAGGTTCAGGACTATGCTCAGAGGATACTGCCATATGGTGCACAGCTTTGCGCTCGCGCAGACGCCGATCAATCTGAATGGCTAGAGACATAGATTCGCTCAAACCGGCAGGCGTAGGAAAGCCCACCATAACATCTTTAAGGGTTTCAGAAAGACCTTTTCTGAAAATAGCAGCCAGAGCCTCTTCATTCCATTTAGTGAGCACAGACCATTTTCTAAATTTCTGGCAGTATAACTCTGCCGCTTCCTGACCTTGACACAAGGCCAACAGGATTTTTTCTGCATTTCTGCATGATCCACAGAATTAGGTTCGTCATACAATAATCCGAGCGCTTGAAAAAATGCATCTACATTCAATAATGCCGGATCCCCTGTTTCAAGATAAAAAGCCCAGTCTTGAGGGTCACCATGCAGCAAGGATATGATGATTTTCACCTGCTGAATGGGATCACCAGAAGAAGGGGGTTTCAAAGCAAAAAACAATTTGCAGTTATTTTTAAAGTTCAAAAACTTGGATCTGTCCCCAAAAAACAAATCAGGAGTAGGAATTCTGGGCTCTAAAGCCGGAGTCTGGACAACATAGTCCTGGATACTCTGTACTCTTGCAGCAAGTTGATCCACACGAGAAAACAAACCCTGATCATCCATGCCAAAACATATATCCTGAACCACCCAGATATCAAGAGGAAAAAAAAAAGACAAACCAAAGCACAGAAAAAAAAATGATTCAGAACTTTCTTTTCCTTCTTTTGAGATGCATTTAATTCATTTTTGGCCACTTGTACTGTTTCGATCTGGTGGTTTAGGAACAACATGAGACAAGCTCTGAAGGAGGTGGTATCTGTACTGACCGCAAACCCTGAACCTAGCAGCGCAACTAAAAATAGCCGTAGGGGGTACCTGACGCTCCCTAGACCCCTCGGCACAGCCTAAGATCTAACTTCCCCTAAAGATGGAAACAGGAAACCTATCTTGCCTCAGAGAAAATCCCCCCCAAAAAGATAG
This sequence comes from Ranitomeya imitator, assembly GCF_032444005.1. Lineage (NCBI taxonomy): Eukaryota > Metazoa > Chordata > Amphibia > Anura > Dendrobatidae > Ranitomeya > Ranitomeya imitator. The sequence continues at coordinate 235,848,528 of NC_091286.1, read as the reverse complement.
CCCCCCACAAATATTGACGGTGAGAGGAGGGGAAAATAACATGCGCAGAAATGAAATCAGATTTTAGCATAGGAGGCCAGTCTAGCTTGATAGATAGGACAGGAAAGGATACTGTGCGGTCAGTATAAAAACTACAAAACAATCCACACAGAGTTTACAAAATCTCCACACCTGACTAAAGGTGTGGAGGGTAAATCTGCTTCCCAGAGCTTCCAGCTAACAGAAATAATCCATACTGACAAGCTGGACAAACATAGAATGCACAGAACAATAAGTCCACAACATGTGGACTGAAATGAGCAAAGCCAGAACTTATCTTTGCAGAACTGGTCAGGAAGCCAGGAGAATCCAAGCAGAGATGTGAATCCAGCCAGGAAACATTGACAAGTGGCACAGGCTGAAGAAAGAACCAGACTTAAATAGCGGAGCAGAAGAGACGATAAGTGGAGGCAGCTGATGACAGCTAACTCCAAGGAGCAGCCATACCACTAGAAACCACAAGAGGGAGCCCAAGAGCAGAACTCACAAAAGTGCCACTTACAACCACCGGAGGGAGCCCAAGAGCGGAATTCACAACAGGCGGGCTACTCTGCTGACGTGCAGCCACTGCTCCTAGGCCCTAAACTATTAACTCGAACACCGCCCAAAACAGCTCGAATTTGAAATTGGCGAACAGTTCGACTCGAACACCGCTCATCTCTATGCCTTACACAGAGAGATTTTATAAAAGTGATGCAACTGTAATTAGTGTTATGTCATCGAACGACTCGAACACCGCCCAACACAGCTCGAATTTGAAATTGGCGAACAGTTCGACTCGAACACCGCTCATCTCTATACCTTACACAGAGAGATTTTATAAAAGTGATGCAACTGTAATTAGGATTATGTCATCAGAGCTGAGTTGGTGTTCTTTGATTGCTCACTCTAAGATAGAATACTGAAGGCTCAGCAGACTAAATAGATGATGCAATAGACTAGCTACTAACCATGTAATGATGATTATGAAATAATAAAGATGCAATTTTTCTATAAGCCTGCATGACAGGAGTTATAAGTAATTACAACCTTCTCTGTATCTTGAAAATTAGAGCCAGTCAGCAAATTTAACAATCACATTTGTTTTTCAGCACCAACTGTTTTCGACCAAATTTTGCTGTAGTACAGTGTTATCCACCATATTCGTAACTTTCAGATGGAACTTGAAAACCAATCTATTCAAGAAAGTTTACAGCCTTTTATGACCCCGCTGCCACCTTAACTCCTCCGGAGCTGCCACATCCCCACTAACATTCTGTGTCCTTCTCCATTACACTGCAGACTATAAGGCGGCAAGAGCAGGTACCTCCCTCCTGTGACAGTTGGTCATTATTAGTTTGTTCATTGTAATCTATGTTTGTATATTTTATGTAACCCCTTTTCACAGCACCATGGAGCCAATGGTATACTAAAAATAAATAATGATAATAAATATTAATAGTATTGAAGAGAATGGCATCGTATGAAGATAGGAGACGTTGGACCTGGACCGTGACACCCATCGGACCCAAAATGAACCGGGACCGCCCCTGGGTGAGTATAATATGACCTGTTTTTCTTACCTTTCAGGTTACATCGGGGGCTTATCTACAGCATTCCAGAATGCTGTAGATAAGCCCCTAATGCCGGTGGCCTTAGCTCATATGCGATTTTTGGGCGTGACAAATTCCCTTTAAAAACTACTTTGGCTGGGAAAGTATAATGAACATATGCTGTGTTGGTATTATTATGGTGTTGACTTTAACATTTAACACTTTTGCATGGACACAACCTGTCTTGAAGTAAAGCGCTAAGAACTGAAGAACTGTTGTACCAATGTCCTAAAAGTCCAACAGAAGAAAACTCCACGTGGAGTTGACTTTTGAATCAATCACTTACCACTGTAGTCTGTGTTTTATGGGTTCTATATAAATCAATGGTAGACCCTCAAAATAATTTTCTCTAGTGAGCCCAAGGAACTGATGTTTGCCACAAAAATGTGAAATTGCTGCAAGGTGGCCACCACAGTGTAAGTAACATGTGACCCAAGAGTAGGGGCAGCCTGCTGTGAGCACTTTTTCTTTGTCAGACAATTTTCCAAGCAAAACACTTACCGTATATGCAAATAAGTGACCTATTTATGAATATAATAAGTTCATAATATTTTTAGTGTATTGTTATGCCTTGAAAGCTATGGACCATATAGAAGTATTGTAAACTCAAGAAAACAACATTCTTCAATGAGCATCTGTTTCTTTGGGGATTCCTTTGGGGATTGTGAGTTTGTGATTTATTTTTACATATTGTATGAGGCTAGTAGACAAATGTTTCTAGTTGAAAAAAAACCACAGTAAAATCAAGCAAAGGAAGAGCTGGAGCTGGGCAATAATTTCTGATCCTAAATTTCATTCAGTTTAATCTAGCTTTATTTACATAAAATTGTATAGCATGAATGGTGTGCATTCCATATAGGAAGATATTATATCATGTCTACATACTGTACATTCAGTTAGAAAACCTTGAAATTAACTTACCCTTTCTAACGTGTACTGTCACATCCAGAAATTTTCTGTGGAATGGCATTAGAGCTACGTTCACATGTTGCATATTTAAACTACATGTGTAAATGTACCCTCAAAGCCGAAATCTGCAAGGAATCTTTGATTGAGGTGTCCATGCACACCAGAAGAAAGTTAGTCCAATCTGTTGGCTGAAGGCAGGTTTAATTGACTATACCGTATTAGCCGGGCAGCGCTATTCCACATCGCTGTTTTAAAACTGTAATGAGGGAAAAAGTACCCTTAATGACCTCCATTTTAGTGCATATTGGTGGTCGTTAAGAGGTTAATAGGGATGTGTAATTTGAAATTTGATTTGATGCTAATCGAATTTGTGAATTTGTATTTTTTTTTCATCTACAAGTTCTGGCGAATTCAAGCAGTATGTGATTTGATTCTCACAAATCACTTAAAAATGCCTTACACATTGCAGAAGGCAGTATCAGCCACAGAAGGCTCACATGACTATGGCATCACATGGAATAGCACAGATAATCAGGGGGAACTATCAGAGCCTGTAAAAAAGGTGAGGCAAGGAGTGCAGCAGCCATTTTAGGATGGTGATAGAACATCAGATCTGACAACTGAGCAAGAAAAAGGAAGATAAAGCAGTAAAATATTGGGCATATTCTCCAGACAGAAATGTGTTCTACAACTGCAGCACTGATGAAGATGAGTATAGTAGTCTGCAAATAATGCAGAGATCCAATTCATAGGAGGACAGAGAGATAGGAGAGTTGCCAGCAGAGGTGGCAGATACAATGCGATTAATTATTGATATATTGTAGCTACTGTACCTAGTTGGCATCTGAATTGCAATTACAGTACATAATTTTTCTTCTTTCTTAATGCACTGAAAAGCAGCAACAAGGCACTAAAAAACCTCTTACCTTTCAAAGGGAATCTGTCATAAGGTTTTCATAACCTCCTTTGAGACAAGGCATAATGTAGCCAAAGAGACCCTGATTTCAGCAATGCATCACTTACTTTACTGGGTGCAGCAATTGTGATACAATCAGTATTCGCTGCTTGTAAATGTAGCAGAGCTCAGACAGCTGACCCCGTTCACACATCTGATTAGCAACTTTTTATATACAATGTATATTGACAGTAAGCTGATGATGAGTGCTGCTGGCATGTTTGGCCTAGGGCAGCTAGTCTGGCAGTGTTGATCTCCTGCTGATAAAGCACTGATAGTATTGAAGAAACAGCACACGGCCTAGAAAGTGATACATCACTGAAACCAGTGTTCAGCTCCTAAATCATGGCTCCATCAAATTAAATAGCAAAACCATGCTGTCATATTACTTTTAATGACTAGGTAATTTTTTGTTTCTGAGCTTTTGTGTATGCCTTGTCTTCTTCGAAGAGCCAAAACGTTTTATTTGTATAAGGGATTGCTTCTTGTGGGGCAAGCTGTAGTTTTGAATGATGCATTGACTTTGCAAATAATGTACTTAACATGGAAAAAAATTCCAACTGTGATGAAATGGAGAAAAAAATGCTATTGGTATCAGGCTTATGATTTTACAGTGGTCATAGTACAGTAAAAGTGACCAGAAACATGATTGTCTAGGTATTAAATATTAATTATTAATTGAATTATTCTTTTTCTCAATTCTGCACTGAGCACATTGCCTTTCGCTGACATTACAAAAGCTATTCCTGTATATATAGCTCAGAGTAAGTTAACACCATATAGAGAGAACACGTGCTCTATGGGACATATATAATCATGTCTCTTAGTAGGTGAGGGGGGTCACATGGGGGCTGTCACCTTGGGCCTTCTCCCTCTTTCATTCTCCACGGACTTCATACTGCTCACAGAAGAAATGAACAGCTGGTAGCCATGATGGCTTCTACTCCATGACAAAGACAGACGCTATTTACCATTCAGAATCTCAAATGGACAATCTCTTTGCCATTACTTCACCTATTTTATGTTTTGCTGCAATGTGTTTTTTTGTGTGGATAATCCAATAAACCACTACATTTTTTATGAAAATATCATTACATTTTTCTTTAAGAGTATCGCATCTGGTAAAGAGTCTTGATTAAATAAATGTGCAAAATAAGCATATTTAACACTAGGTCAGTGTGATTGTGGCGATACCAAAACTTGCATAGATTTTTTTCTATATAACCTATGAAAAAATCTGAACTTAATGTTTACATTTTTGCTTTATGCTGGCCTATACCCTATAAAAAATGGGGCTCAGCTCCTGAGCCACCTCCACACTTTCAGACAATTTTATTCCCATCCTAATGTGGGAAGGGAATAATGCACTAGAAAGCAGCAAGCAAGCACAATATTTCTTACACAAAAAAAATCTGAAATCAGTGTCAGTCAGAGATGGTGTATTTTGTTGTCTCAAGCAACTATGCTGAGTTTTTGCATTTCTTGGGCAATTCATTTTTGTGAATGGGACTATAATTGTTTTTTTTGTTTTTTTAAAAAAATCCAACACAATATTCCTAAAATCCAGACATTTAACTATGACTGCCTACCTCACAATGTGTGTGTGTGTTGCAGGCAATATATTTTGCATGTTTGTTTGACTAGTGAAATTTTACACCTGTTCAAAACCACACTAATAGAGGACCCTTTTGCAGGTGCTGGCTTTTTGGACCTGTACTTTAAAAGCTAATATTTTTTTGGACTTTTTAGGAAGAGAGGTTATATTTTGTAAAGAAAAAAAAATAGACCCCCCCAAAGAAGTGTGAAAAATCTAGACATTTAACTGTGCATTACAACACTAGTCCCATACACGTCCTTATGAGACAAAGAAGAGATCCCACAACAATCACTGAAAATTAAAAGCTAATATTTTATTAAACAATAAATAAAAAGCAGTTGAGAAATAACAGGAATAACCGTAATAGGGGACGCCAAATAACTTATAAAAGGAGGGACTACAGCATGGTAACAGACAAAGCAACCACCATTTATATTTAATGATTATGAATACCAAAGATCCTATACAAGTGATGCAATGTTTGCTACTGAAATCTGCCCTATAAGATAATAAACGAAGCTCTGCAACAAGTATAAACACATGCACTGAATGCCCTATGTGATACATAAACACAATGCCAAAATGTCAGTATCAAAATTTCCAAATTCCCATAGGCTATAATAACCCAAGAGAGAAAAGTGCCAAATATCTAATATCACCCAAATATGAAGGGAGAATAAGTGCACACATGAACAATTCATGAAAGTATATTCATATTTATTTCATTAAGTCATTATCTCAGTAAGTTAGGATACCTTAAAAGACCAGCTTGAAAAATAATTTTAAAATCTGAAATGTTGGCCTACTGAAATGTATGCTCAGTAAATGCCCTCAATTCTTGATCGAGACTCCTTTTGCATCAATTATTGCATCAATGCAGCGTGGCATGGAGGCGATCAGACTGTGGCACTGCTGAGGTGTTATGCTTGTTGTGCTTTGATAGCAGCTTTCAGCTTGTCTGTATTGTTGGGTCTGGTGTCTTTCACCTTCCTCTTGACAGTACCCCATAGATTCTCTATGTGGTTAAGGTCAGGCAAATTTGCTGGCCAATCAAGCACAGTGATACTGTTGTTTTTAAACCAGGTATTGGTATTTTTGGTAGTGTGGACAGGTGCTAAGTCCTGTTGGAGAATTAAATTTCCATCTCCAAAAAGCTTGTCGGCAGAGGGAAGCATGAAGTCCTCTAAAATTTCCGGGTAGACGGCTGCACTGACTTTGGTCTTGATAAAACACAGTGTACCTACACCAGCAGATGACATGGCTCCCCAAACCATCACTGATTGTGGAAACTTCACACTAGACCTCAAGCTGCTTGGATTGTGGCCTCTCCACTCTTCCTCCAGACTCTGGGACCTTGATTTCCAAATGAAATGCAAAATTTACTTTCATCTAAAAACAACACCGTGGAGCACTGAGCAACAGTCCAGTTCTTTTTCTCCTTGGCCCAGGTAAGACGCTTCTGGCGTTGTCTATTGGTCATGAGTGGCTTGACACAAGGAATGCGACACTTGTAGCCCATGTCCTGTATACGTCTGTGTGTGGTGGCTCTTGAAGCAATAACTCCAGCAGCAGTCCATTCCTTGTGAATCTACCCTAACATTTTGAATGGCCTTTTCTTAACAATCCTTCCAAGGTTGCTGTTGTCCTGGTTGCTTGTGCACCCTTTTCAACCACATTTTTTCCTTCCATTCATCTTTCCATTAATATCCTTAAATACAGCACTCTGTGAACAGCCAGCTTCTTTAGCAATGACCTTTTGTGGCTTACCCTCCTCGTGGAGTGTGTTAATGACTGCCTTCTGGACATCTACCAAGTCAGCAGTCTTCCCCATGATAGTGGAACCTACTAAAACAGACTAAGGGACCTCTTTAAAGGGAACCTGTCACCTGAATTAGGCGGGACCGGTTTTCGGTCATATGGGCGGAGTTTTCGGGTGTTTGATTCACCCTCTCCTTACCTGCTGGCTGCATTCTGGCCGCAATATTGGATTGAAGTTCATTCTATTTCCTCCATAGTACACGCCTGCGCAAGGCAAGATTGCCTTGCGCAGGCATGTACTACGGAGGACATAGAATGAACTTCAATCCAATATTGCGGCCAGCATACAGCCAGCGGGTAAGGAAAGGGTGAATCAAACACCAGAAAACTCCGCCCATATGACCGAAAACCGGTCCCGCCTAATTCAGGTGACAGGTTCCCTTTAAACTCTAAGGAAGCCTTTGCAGGTGTTTTTTTGTTAAGTATTCCAATTTATTGGGATAATGACTTTTGGGTTTTCATTGGCTGTAAGCCATAATCATCAACATTAACAGAAATAAACACTTGAATTAGATCACTCTGTTTGTAATTACTTTATATAATATATGATTTTCACTTTTTGTTTTGAATAACTGAAATAAATTAACTTTTTGATGATATTCTAATTTAGTGAGATGCAAATTGCCTCTTCTGAGAAAAAGAGGACTTAAACTCTATAGCACCACCTGTTGGAATTAGCGATCCTACAAGTCCCAATCAACCCTTTAAACAAGTTGTGCAATATGACTTAGGATAAAAGCCAAATCAGTATCTTAATTAGCAGACACGGTGTTTTGGGCTGTTGGCCCTCATCAGTGCGAAGCATGAGAACTAATTTGGCTAGGTGAGAGGCTCTGGACTGGGGTCTAAGGGGTATCGTTTCTCCTTATGGAGAGTGACATACCATCTCTGGCTTGTCAAGGTAAGGAGGCTTATTCGCCGTGCAATGCTCCTCTGGGGATGGTATGTCACTCTCCATAAGGAGAAACGATACCCCTTAGACCCCAGTCCAGAGCCTCTCACCTAACCAAATTAGTTCTCATGCTGCGCACTGACGAGGGCCAACAGCCCGAAACACCGTGTCTGCTAATTGAGATACTGATTTGGCTTTTATCCTAAGTCATATTGCACGACTTGTTTAAAGGGTTGGTTGTGACTTGTAGGATCGCTACTTCCAACAGGTGGCACTTTAGAGTTTAAGTCCTCTTTTTCTCAGAAGAGGCAATTTGCATATTATATTTCCCAGAGGAGCATTGCACGGCAAATAAGCCTCCTTACCTTGACAAGCCAGAGATGGTATGTCACTCTCCATAAGGAGAAACGATACCCCTTAGTCCCCAATTTAGTGAGAAGCACTTGTACATTAGATGCGGAAAATCCACAGGTAAAAAACGCACATGCGTTTATAATGCGTTTCTGCAGCAGAACAGCATCAATAGTGCATGTAATCTGTACAGTATATATTGGTAGACCCCAAAAGCACAGATGTAAGTGGGGTCTTATAGTAAAACAGACCCTAGCTTAATTTTATATGGTTATTGGGTTTCTATTATGTTTTGGTTTTTATGAGTTAATTTCTTCATATGAGGCAAAGTGAAAAGGTCAAGCAGTAAGCTGTAGAGTCCACAAGCAGGATGTTGAAGCTGATGAAGCTATTTCACCTCCTCCTGTATCGCTTTCCTCTTATCAATCCACAGCCAAAACACCACTGGCGTCCCAGGGAAGCAGGAGTACTCAGGGGACTCATAGATCCAGGGTGTGATATTCTCCACCAACGTCTTCAGCAAGTGCCGTAAGCTGCGCACAGGAAGTGCATGCGAGGAAGCCGTGACACCATCCCTGGAAATTTCGCAGCCGAGAATGAGATCTCCTGTGTTATCAAGACCCGATGTCGGTGACGTGATCAGGATTCACCAAGAATGTATGTAGCTGCCACAGTCATAAAAGCAGATGCTGCAGCCGCAGTCATGTCCACAACGGGAGCCAGAAGCTCTAGTGCAGCAGCGTTCGGGCTTGAGTGCGGGCTGCCCAGAAGATATGGACCAGGAATAAGAACTATCCAGAAGGGGTGAGACTCCCCATGTGCCCCTGTTTTGTCTCATTTAGACTTGAAAGCTTTAAAAGACTGCTGGCTGAGACTTTGGGTGTTTCACTTAAGTCTGTTTTTCCTGAACCCAATCAGCAGTATTTGAATTACAACTCTACACCTGTGCAGACTAATCCTGGCGTACCAGAGGCTCATGTGACGGAGGCTGTCACTTGCGAATTATCCCCTTTAGGACCTCATTTGAGTGCCTCCCTCAAAGAGCAAAATTTGGTGCAAAAATTGTGTCGATTTGTTCACTTTATTGCCTGTCACAAAGATCAGCAGGGTAAATTTGAAAAAAAAGATGATACATTTTATTCTGAGGATGAGAAGCGAGGAGCCCTACCAAAATCTTTCCACAACAGGCTTCAAGCATTTTCTCTGCTCTCCTTAGTGAAAAATTTCCTAATTTATGCAGTGTGCTTTTTCAGCATATCGACATAATTCTTGAAACTTATCATAACTTTGGCAGGATGACATGGCTAATTTACGATGAAGCTTTTATTCAGAAGTTAGCGGTTCATCCAAATGTTACCTGGGGTGTTAAGGGCGTAGGTCTCTGGATTAATATAATGCTCCCACAGAGGCACTCTTTAATAAGCAACCATTAAATTCAACCAATAAAAAGGGAATTTGCTTTGCGTTTAGCGAAACATCTTACAAATGGTTCCATAATTGTAGGTTTCGGCATGAATGCTCGTTCTGAGTGGGGGAAGGCACATCCTATGTCCAAATGTTTTAAAAAGCATTCCCAAAACACCCAGCAGAACGCCAGCAAGGAATCTATTTTTAAAAGCTCCGACCCAAGTGACTTTGTAAAGAATGTCATCTTGGCTAGGCAAGTACCCAGATCTATAGAGTAGGAATTTGCTATTCCAAGGTTTTTCCAATGGGTTTTATATACTTCCCTTTAACCCCTTCATGACCCAGCCTATTTTGACCTTAAAGACCTTGCCGTTTTTTGCAATTCTGACCAGTGTCCCTTTATGAGGTAATAACTCAGGAACGCTTCAACGGATCCTAGCGGTTCTGAGATTGTTTTTTCGTGACATATTGGGCTTCATGTTAGTGGTAAATTTAGGTCAATAAATTCTGCGTTTATTTGTGATAAAAACGGAAATTTGGCGAAAATTTTGAAAATTTCGCAATTTTCACATTTTGAATTTTTATTCTGTTAAACCAGAGAGATATGTGACACAAAATAGTTAATAAATAACATTTCCCACATGTTTACTTTACATCAGCACAATTTTGGAAACAAAATTTTTTTTTGTTAGGAAGTTATAAGGGTTAAAATTTGACCAGCGATTTGTCATTTTTACAACGAAATTTACAAAACCATTTTTTTTAGGGACCACCTCACATTTGAAGTCAGTTTGAGGGGTCTATATGGCTGAAAATACCCAAAAGTGACACCATTCTAAAAACTGCACCCCTCAAGGTACTCAAAACCACATTCAAGAAGTTTATTAACCCTTCAGGTGCTTCACAGCAGCAGAAGCAACATGGAAGGAAAAAATGAACATTTAACTTTTTAGTCACAAAAATTATCTTTTAGCAACAATTTTTTTATTTTCCCAATGGTAAAAGGAGAAACTGAACCACGAAAGTTGTTGTCCAATTTGTCTTGAGTACGCTGATACCTCATATGTGGGGGTAAACCACTGTTTGGGCGCACGGCAGGGCTTGGAAGGGAAGGAGCGCCATTTGACTTTTTGAATCAAAAATTGGCTCCACTCTTTAGCGGACACCATGTCACGTTTGGAGAGCCCCCGTGTGCCTAAAAATTGGAGCTCCCCCACAAGTGACCCCATTTTGGAAACTAGACGCCCCAAGGAACTTATCTAGATGCATAGTGAGCACTTTGAACCCCCAGGTGCTTCACAAATTGATCCGTAAAAATGAAAAAGTACTTTTTTTTCACAAAAAAATTCTTTAGCCTCAAATTTTTCATTTTCACATGGGCAACAGGATAAAATGGATCCTAAAATGTGTTGGGCAATTTCTCCTGAGTACGCCGATACCTCATATGTGGGGGTAAACCACTGTTTGGGCACATGGTAAGGCTCGGAAGGGAAGGAGCGCCATTTGACTTTTTGAATGAAAAATTATTTCCATCGTTAGCGGACACCATGTCGCGTTTGGAGAGCTCCTGTGTGCCTAAACATTGGCGCTCCCCCACAAGTGACCCCATTTTGGAAACTAGACCCCCGAAGGAACTTATTTAGATGCCTAGTGAGCACTTTAAACCCTCAGGTGCTTCACAAATTGATCTGTAAAAATGAAAAAGTACTTTTTTTTCACAAAAAAATTCTTTTCGCCTCAATTTTTTCATTTTCACATGGGCAGTAGGATAAAATGGATCATAAAATTTGTTGGGCAATTTCTCCCGAGTACGCCGATACCTCATATGTGGGGGTAAACCACTGTTTGGGCACACGGCAGGGCTCGGAAAGGAAGGCGCGCCATTTGACTTTTTGAATGGAAAATTAGCTCCAATTGTTAGCGGACACCATGTCGCATTTGGAGAGCCCCTGTGTGCCTATGCATTGGAGCTCCCCCACAAGTGACCCCATTTTGGAAACTAGACCCCCCAAGGAACTTATCTAGATGCATATTGAGCACTTTAAACCCCCAGGTGCTTCACAGAAGTTTATAACGCAGAGCCATGAAAATAAAAAATAATTTTTCTTTCCTCAAAAATCATTTTTAGCCTGGAATTTCCTATTTTGCCAAGGATAATAGGAGAAATTGGACCCCAAATATTGTTGTCCAGTTTGTCCTGAGTACGCTGATACCCCATATGTGGGGGTAAACCACTGTTTGGGCGCACGGCAGGGCTCGGAAGGGATGGCACGCCATTTGGCTTTTTAAATGGAAAATTAGCTCCAATCCTTAGCGGACACCATGTCACGTTTGGAGAGCGCCTGTGTGCCTAAACATTGGAGATCCCCCAGAAATGACCCCATTTTGGAAACTAGACCCCCAAAGGAACTAATCTAGATGTGTGGTGAGGACTTTGAACCCCCAAGTGCTTCACAGAAGTTTAAAACGCAGAGCCATGAAAATAAAAAAAAAAAATTATTTTCTCAAAAATGATCTTTTAGCCTGCAATTTTTTATTTTACAAAGGGTAACAGGAGAAATTTGACCCCAAAAGTTGTTGTCCAGTTTCTCCTGAGTACGCTGATACCCCATATGTGGGGGTAAACCACTGTTTGGGCACATGCCGGGGCTCGGAAGTGAAGTAGTGACATTTTGAAATGCAGACTTTGATGGAATGCTCTGTGGGCATCACGTTGCGTTTGCAGAGCCCCTGATGTGGCTTAACAGTAGAAACCCCCCACAAGTGACCCCATTTTAGAAACTAGACCCCGAAAGGAACTTATCTAGATGTGTGGTGAGCACTTTGAACCCCCAAGTGCTTCACAGACGTTTACAACGCAGAGCCGTGAAAATAAAAAATCATTTTCTTTCCTCAAAAATGATGTTTTAGCAAGCATTTCTTTATTTTCACAAGGGTAACAGGAGAAATTGGACCCCAGTAATTGTTGCGCAGTTTGTCCTGAGTATGCTGGTACCCCATATGTGGGGGTAAACCACTGTTTGGGTGCACGTCGGGGCTCGGAAGTGAGGGAGCACCATTTGACTTTTTGAATACAAGATTGGCTGGAATCAATGGTGGCGCCATGTTGCGTTTGGAGACCCCCTGATGTGCTTAAACAGTGGAAACCCCTCAATTCTAACTCCAACACACCCCTAACCCTTATCCCAACTGTAGCCGTAACCCTAATCACAACCCTAACCCCAACACACCCGTAACCCCAACACACCCCTAACCCTAACCACAACCCTAATTCCAACCCAACCCTAGCCCTAAGGCTATGAGCCAACGTTGCGGATTCGTATGAGATTTTTCAGCACCATTTTTGAAAAATCCGCGGGTAAAAGGCACTGCGTTTTACCTGCGGATTTACCGCGGATTTCCAGTGTTTTTTGTCCGGATTTCACCTGCGGATTCCTATTGAGGAACAGGTGTAAAACGCTGCGGAATCCGCACAAAGAATTGACATGCTGCGGAAAATACAACGCACCGTTCCCGCGCGGTATTTTCCGCACCATGGGCACAGCGGATTTGGCTTTCCATATGTTTACATGGTACTGTAAACCTGATGGAACTCTGCTGCGGATCCGCAGCGGCCAATCCGCACCGTGTGCACATAGCCTAATTCTAAAGGTATGTGCGCACGCTGCGGAAAACGCTGCGGATCCGCAGCAGTTTCCCATGAGTTTACAGTTCAATGCAAACCTATGGAAAACAAAAATCGCTGTACACATGCTGCAGAAAAACTGCACGGAAACGCAGCGGTTTACATTCCGCAGCATGTCACTTCTTTCTGCGGATTCCGCAGCGGTTTTACAACTGCTCAAATAGAAAATCGCTGTTGTAAAACCGCATTGAAATGCGCAGAAAAAACATGGTAAATCCGCCATAAATCCGCAGCGCCAAAAATCCGCAGAGGACCAGAATACGTGTGCACATACCGAAACCCTAACCCTAACCCTACCCCTAACCCTAACCCTAACCCTACCCCTAACCCTAACCCTACCCCTAACCCTACCCCTAACCCTACCCCTAACCCTACCCCTAACCCTAACCCTAACCCTAGTTCTTACCCCAACCTTAGTGGAAAAAAAATATATATATTTTTTTTTTATTGTCCCTACCTATGGGGGTGACAAAGGGGGGGGGGTCATTTACTTTTTTTTTTTATTTTGATCACTGAGATATAACCTATCTCAGTGATCAAAATTCACTCTGGAACGAATCTGCCGGCCGGCAGATTCGGCGGGCGCACTGCACATGCGCCCGCCATTTTGGAAGATGGCGGCGCCCAGGAAAGAAGACGGACGGTCCCCGGGAGGCCAGGTAAGTATGAGGGGGGGAGATCAGGGCACGGGGGGGGGGGCGTCGGAGCACGGGGGGGTGGATCGGAACACGGGGGGTGGATTGGAGCACGGAGTGGGGGATCGCTGTGCGGGCGTGTGGATCGGAGCACGGGGGGATCGCTGTGTGGGGGGGGGATCGCTGTGCGGGGGGGGATCGGAGTGCGGGGGGGTTTGATTGGAGCACGGGGGGTGTGATTGGAGCACGGGGGGAGCGGGCAGGAGGACGGGGGAGCGGAGCACAGGACCGAGGGGAGCGGACCACAGATCGGGGGGCTGGGGGGGCGATCGGAGGGGTGGGGTGGGTGCACATTAGTGTGTCCAGCCATGGCCGATGATATTGCAGCATCGGCCATGGCTGGATTGTAATATTTCACCATTTTTTTTAGGTGAAATATTACAAATCGCTCTGATTGGCAGTTTCACTTTCAACAGCCAATCAGAGCGATCGTAGCCACGAGGGGGTGAAGCCACCCCCCCTGGGCTAAACTACCACTCCCCCTGTCCCTGCAGATCGGGTGAAATGGGAGTTAACCCTTTCACCCGATCTGCAGGGACGCGATCTTTCCATGACGCATATGCTGCGTCATGGGTCGGAATGGCACCGACTTTCATGACGCAGCGTATGCGTCAAAGGTCGGGAAGGGGTTAAAGGTACTGCATTTTGACTAATAATTTACCTTCTTTATTGAAATTTCCTGAAGTAGAAAGAGCTAAAAAATTTTAAAGAGCTGCAGTTAAATCGCATTGCGGGTCCTTTTTTCTCACCCCACATTTGAAATGTTTGCTTTTAGGAGTCTGGCTCTTTCAGACTCATACACCTTTTGTCTTTTCCAGCACATTTTTTTTTCCTTGAGTGACTATGTTGACAAATCGTTATCTTTCTTTAATTATACAGGTGCATCTCACAAAATTAGAATATCATCAAAAAGTTAATTATTTCAGTTCTTCAATACAAGTGAAACTGATATATATAGTCAATTCAGACACAGTGGACCTACACCAGCAGATGACATAGCTCCCCAAACCATCACTTATTGTGGAAACTTCACACTAGACCTCAAGCAGGTTGGATTGTGTGCCTCTCCACTCTTCCTCCAGACTCTGGGACCTTGATTTCCAAGGTCTACTGTGAAGTTTCCATAATCAGCCATGTCAGCTGCTGGTGTAGGTCCACTGTATTTTATCAAGACCAAAGTCAGCGCAGCTGTCTACCAGGAAATTTTAGAGCACTTCATGCTTCCCTCTGCCGACAAGCTTTTTGGAGATGGAAATTTCATTCTCCAGGAGGACTTGGCACCTGTCCACACTGACAAAAGTACCAATTCCTGGTTTAAAAACAACAGTATCACTGTGCTTGATTGGTCAGCAAACTCACCTGTCCTTAACCCCATAGAGAATCTATTTGGTATTGTCAAGAGGAAGATGAGAAACACCAGACCCAAGAATGCAAATGAGCTGAAGGCTGTTATCAAAGCAACTTGGGCTTCCATAACACCTCAGCTGTGCCACAGGCTGATCACCTCCATGCCACACCGCATTGATAAATTAATTGATGCAAAAGGAGCCCCAATCAAGTATTGAGCGCATTTACTGAACATACATTTCAGTTGGCCAACATTTTGGATTTTAAAATAATTTTTTCAAGCTGATGTTATAAAGTATTCTAATTTACTGAGATAATGACTTTTGGGTTTTCATTAGCTGTAAGCCATAATAATCAACATTAACAGAAATAAACACTTGAAATAGATCACCCTGTTTGTAATAACTCTATAATAAATAAGTTTCGCTTTTTGTATTGAAGAACTGAAATAAATTAAGTTTTTTGATGATATGCTAATTTTGTGAGATGCACCTGTACGTCTTTTGACTCAGTGGTTGATATTCTTAGAAAGTACAGTTGTAATGCATTAATGACTAAATCCGACATTAAATCGGCATTTAGACTCCTTCCAGCAAATCTCTCTGTATTTAACTCTTTAGGTTTCTATTTTGATAATATGTTCTTTTTCGATAAAGGCTTACCTATGGGTTTTTCCCTTTCTTGTTTTTATTTTGAGACTTTTTTTCATTTTTACATTGGGTCATTCGATATGAATTTAATGAAGGTGGATTTTCACAATATCTCGATTTTTTTTTATTTATAGGTCCTTCAGACACCCAGGTATGTCTTGATCTCATCAACAAATTCATTTCTCTATTGTAATGATTTTGGAGATTCCATCACCTTTGAGAAAAATGTACATTCTTTTAGGTAATTGGAATTCCTTGGTATAACATTAGACTCAGCCAAAATGGAATGAAGGTTACACGCTGATGATATCTTATAACTTTGCAGCATCTCGAAGGTTTTTCTTTCTAAAGATAAAGTCACTTTAAAAGATCTTCAGTCTCTTTTGGGCATGTTATACTTTGCTCTAAGAATTATTCCCATGAGTTGAGTCTTTTCCAGATGCCTTTATGACACCACAAAAGGTTATCAAACTTCAGGTTTCCACATTAGACTAGGTTGTGAATTAAAAGAGGATATTAAAATTTGACTGGAATTCTTGGCAAATTCCAATGGCAGGACTTGCTGGCAGAGATCCTTTGTTTCTGCAGACTCTCTACCTTTGCTATTTTCAACAGATATAGATAAGGGTTATGGGATTTTCTGCTTTTCTCATTGGTTAGCTCGAGAATGGCCTCATAAATGGATTCGCAATAAGGTTTCAAGAAATGCAACAGTTGATGACCTTTTTTTCAATTTTTTTTGTATATATTCTTTATTTAGAAAATTTCAATAATATAACAGGAAAGGAAAAAAGGGTAAATAAGGGTAAATATTTTCCAGAAATGGTAAAAAACAAAAAACAAAAAAATAATAGTAATAAATCACAATGATAACACTACAAGGCTGCGGATTTGCGAACCAAAAGGGTTGTAAGAAGAGTTTAAAAAACAAGGGGCAGTGGTTAGAAAGTCCTGCTTAAAATCTAGAGATTAACTAAGCGATTTGGGAGATCAAACTCTAATCAAAGCATGAACATTACAGAACAGGCTATATGTAAAAAAAAAAAAAAAAAGGGAATAACAAAAGAAATTTGTAGGGAAACAGAAATTAAGGATTACCGGTTGTGCTTATCTGATGATCCTTCGAGGCGTTCATCCAGGCTATCCATGCGTTTAAAGTCTTTAGGTTTTTAGATCCTGAAAGTCTAATTTTCTCGTATATACCAATTTGGTTGGATTCTTTTATCCATTCTTTGCACCTTTTTGAAATTTTTCTATTTACCTCTGGGGCCCTTTCCTTGAAAATAGGAATCCATTAACCAGGACTTTGTTTTCTCCATTAACATGCTGTCATCAAAAAATAGATGGGCATCTAGGCTTAATAGACAGGTTTTTTTTACTGATTAAAATGCAACATTTGGTTTAAAGCCAAGCTATCTTTGATGCTAATTCCTAACTCCCTTTGTTACCACCAGTGGTCAGTTTTCTGCCAGCTGTCAAGGAGCACCATGCCCACATCATCTTCGGGAAATAGTCTGGGGTTATTTCCATATTTCATTGAAAAATCCCTAGCTAATAGAACATGGGCTGACTACTCAGCCGCATGGCATCAGTGGGTGAATTTTTGCATCAAGAACAATTTTGACTAGGCAGATACTCATCCTGAGCCAGCTTTGAGGTTTTCTGAGTCTTCAATTATTAGAGGACGATCTTATTCAGCTTTATGTAAGTCATTGGCTCGAGTCTCTTTCTTTTTAAAACTGGCAGGAAAAACCCCTTAAATGGGATTATTCCCAGTGAAGAAAGTTTTGAAAGGATCCAAGAGAGGTATAAACAAAGTAGACGATAGATGTTTGATATCTTATGCTTTATTAAAAGACCTTTGCTTAGTGTTGAATTCAATCTGCATGAGTGTTAGCGAAGCATGCTTATTTAGTTCAGCTTTTTGTTTAGCCTTTTTTTGCCGCTCTTAGAGCAGGTGAATTCATTTCTTTAAAAAAAAACTTTTTTAAACCTTCGGGTTTGTTAATTTCTCATATCTCATTTAAGGTTTCACATATCCTTTTATTTATAAGGAAATCCAAGACAGGTCACTTTGAGAGAGGCGCAACTATTAGATTGGACTTCATTTCAGATTCCGCCATTTGCCCCGTAGCTAATGCTATAAAATGTTTGGAATTGAGGCCAAAGTCCTGGGGCCATTGTTTGTTCATTCCAATAAGGAACTAGTCACTATATAGCAATTTAATGCAGTACTAAAAAAATGCTTGACTAAGCTATGGAAAGAGAATTTAAAGATTACGTCTCGCTCTTTCAGGATCAGAGCTGCGACAGAAGCTTCCCGATTAGGTTTAAAGGGACACTGTCACCTGAATTTGGAGGGAACAATCTTCAGCCATAGAGGCGGGGTTTTCAGGTGTTTGATTCACCCTTTCCTTACCCGCTGGCTGCATGCTGGCTGCAATATTGGATTGAAGTTCATTCTCTGTCCTCCATAGTACACGCCTGCACAAGGCAATCTTGCAACATGAAATACGCACCAAAAACTCATCGTGGGAACGTAGCCTCATCCTGACCTTTGTAGCAGAGTTTGGTTGTTCCTCACCTTGTTTTACATGTCCTTCATAAAGTGGCTGTTTCTATTTAAACCTACATATGAAAATGTTACCTTATGACCTGTTCGGCATAATTGTTTACTTATACACATGACTAGAATCCTACAAAGTCTTTGACTTTTGTGCTAGTACAGTATATTTAAAAGAAATGGTGCTGTTTTGAATACAAAAGGTGGTCACACGAAATATTGATTTAATTTAGATCTCTATTTTGTTCATTCACTTTGCATTTTTTGAATTGATAAAAAAACAATAATCCTTTTTTTTTAAAAACATTCTTATATATATTTGTGTATTTACTCTCTTTGGGGTCATACTCTTCTGCGTATAAATCGGATGAGAGCAATCCGATAAAAAATCGGATTCCACTCTGACTAATGTTATTTAATGAGTCAGGGCTCATCTGTAATTTTTTTTCTCAGCTGGAATCTGGATGATAAAAAAATTGCGACATACTGTGAGTGGCAGTGTATATAAGACGAGACTCACCAAGATAAGCCAATGTGTGCAAGAAAAAAGATGGATGGCACACGGACAATCCATATGCCGTCCGATTTTTACAGATATATTACCATTCTGTAGCATAGAACATGGTAAATGGTTCTGTAAATGATTGTAGAAGAATAGTTGCAGAGAAAAAAATGCATTGCATACGAATATCATACGGATTCTAAGTCACAAAAATCGGATTGCACTTGCATGACTTTCACATGACACTCGTCCTACTTTTCTGGGTCAATATTGGAGCAATGCTTTCAACGCAGATGAGTGCGAGCCCAAATCCTGAAGAGACCACCAGCACAGCCAAGAGCAGGCAAAACGTCTCAGTAGTGCCATCATACCACCTGCACTAAGACTCCTTGTGTGCCCCTGCTATTTTGTAGACCACTTACCTAAAGATTCCAGTTACATTATTGTCAACTTACAATAGTTGACCCTAAATGTGAAAATAATTCATATTACAACTTGAGGGTCCACTGTACTAATAGTATAAAGGATATCAACACATTTATTAGTAATGCAAAAACATCTAAAGATACTCTGTTTTCAAACCATATTGATACATAGGGAATAGTATCAGAGCCAAGCATTCACACCTTGATTGTGATGCCTCTGACAATGTTCTCATCAAATTATTAATTTTTTTTGTAAATGTACATACAGTGGGGAAAATAAGTATTTGATACACTGCCGATTTTAAACGTTTTCACACCTACAAGGAATGGAAAGGTCTGTAATTTTTATCGTAGGTACACTTCAACTGTGAGAGATAGGATCCAAAAATAAAAAACAGATTATTACATTGTGTGATTTTTACATAATTTGATCACCTACTAACCAGCAAGAATTCTGGCTCTCTCAGACCTGTTAGTTTTTCTTTAAGAAACCCTTCTATTCTACACCCTTGAAGTTGGGTTGCGGGCTTACTTTATTTTGGCCAAAATATTAAACCAATACCTCATATAGTGTATGTGTTTATCATATGCATGCATTTTTTTGCACTATATCATATCCTTTTCTGCAGGATGTGGCCAGGCCTCTTTATGTTGGCTAGGTTTTTCTGGGGCGTCTTTCACTGTGCGCTGCATTTTTTAGTGCTGGGCAGCCCGCCTGTTAATACAAGGGGCGTCATCAATAGGTTGCATACCAGACACTGTGCACCACACCTATCAGTGTGACTGGCGTCCTATGTGAGTTATATCAATGTGCATTTTTTCTGCTAGGCAGCCAACCCCTGCAATGTTTGGTTGGGGTGGCTGTTTTTATCAAGTAGTTTGCACCTGTGCCGCTCCTAGCCTTTATCAGTGGAGGCCTGCTGCATCCTGCTAAGTATGCATTTGTCATCAGACAGGGTTTTGGGTAGGCCGTATATCATGGTATGTATTTAACCTCTACCCAACCAGGGCAGGAAAAAAACCCTGTTCTGTGTCATGACTAGTGTTGAGCGATACCTTCCGATATCGGGAAATATCGGATCGGATTGGATCGGACCGATACCCAAAAAATATCGGATATCGCCGATACCGATACTGGAAACCAATGCAAGTCAATGGGACACAATTATTGGAATGAAAATAAACCCTTTCTTTCCTTGCACATCCAGTTCCGGAGAGGAGAAGAGTGTGGCGGTGCATGGGCGGAGACTGCGTGTCTGTGTGGGACCATGGGGGGTCTGTGAGGGCCTGCCGGGGGTCTGTATGGGCCTCTCGGGGGGTCTGTGCGGGTTGCCAGGGGTCTGTACGGGCCTCTTGGGGGTCTGTGTGGGCCTCTCGGGGGTCTTTGTGTAGTCCCATCGGGCTATGCCTGCTACACTGGCAGTGATTGACACATTAGCCAATGATGGGACAGTAGTAGTCCCATCATCTGGCTAATGTGTTGAATGTAAAAAAAAACCACAAACATACATACTACATACATACAACACATACATACATACATACAACATACATACTACATACATACTACATATTTGCAACATACATACAACATACATACTACATACATACATGCATACAACATACTACATACATACTGTTAGGAGTCGAGTTTCCTCTGCTGCACAGGGGGAATCTCGATCTGTGTCTGCTGCGATCTCCCATTCGGTATCGGCCGCAGTGGGCTCTGCTCAGCGGAGACGTCGCTCCCAGCGTCTAGCTGAGGCTGATTCTGTGCATAGGGTCACTACTGCCTTTTCTGGCTTTCCTATGGTACCCTGCACTGATCTGCGGCGAGCAAGCCTCTCTGGGACTAAGTCCTTATTTACTCACACTGAGCATGCCCAGGGCAGGGTCTCCCATTGGAGGTCGAGGGCCACATGTTCGGTCACATGCTCAGGTACTGCAGTACATTCCATTGGTCCTCCTGGAAGGTCATGAAAGGGCAAAACATCCTCAGGTACTGCAGCACTTTCCATTTGTCCTCCTGGAAGGTCCTGAAAGGGCAAAAACTTCAGTAGCAGCTTCCTGTGCTGCAACTATATAAACTGCGCATGGCCGCACGGCCATGCGCTAGTATTGTCTTGTAAATATGTGTGTGTGTTGTGAGTGAAAGTCGCTCTTTAAATAACCCTCCCTATTGAATGTCTGTTCGCGGAAGGGGTATGTTTGCTATCTAGCGCCCGACTTATCCAACAGCACGTAACACACATCACAGCGTCCAGTTGCTGTGTCCGCCAGTACGGCGCCGTGCGCTTCCTCTGCGCTTTCCTTACCCAAGCCTGGGTGGTTAGTGGCGTCCGTCAGTGCGGCACCGCACGCACTCTCGTGCCTTTATTTACTATTTCAATAGTTTCCTTACACACCCAGTTGCGGTGTTGTGCCAGCAGTGGTCTAATCGG
This sequence comes from Ranitomeya imitator, assembly GCF_032444005.1. Classification (NCBI taxonomy): domain Eukaryota; kingdom Metazoa; phylum Chordata; class Amphibia; order Anura; family Dendrobatidae; genus Ranitomeya; species Ranitomeya imitator. The sequence continues at coordinate 235,826,660 of NC_091286.1, read as the reverse complement.
ACTCCAATCCTAGTTGGGGTTGTGTTCGCTGACTTATTGCTTGCGCTCTATGTGCGGTACCGCGGTCCTGTGACGCAACAGGATCGCTTCCTTCACGCAGGGTGAAGTTAACCCTTGTATGTATACTTATAGTACCGCCATATAGTCCGTCTTACTTAGCAGCAGGTACTTTCCTGCACGGTGGATCCCGTGTTGCGAACGCACCAATTCCATCTAATAAACTATATATTTGGTGCGTTCCGCCAACCCTAACAGAATACTAGCGCCAGGATCTGGCTAAGTAATGGCGGATGAACAGCGATTGCAGGGGTACATCCAGCTGCTGGAGGGCCGCTTGGCGTCTCTTGAGCGTGCATCCTCGGCGGTGGATTTACCGCAATAGCTGTTCAGGCTGCTAGCGTGGCTGCAGCAGCTTTACCCACTGCCACCTCTGTTCCGACCCTATCTCACCTTCCTTTGCCTGAGAGATACTCTGGGGACAGTAAGTCCTGTAGGCGTTTCGTGAGCCAATGTGGTATACACCTCGAGCTCCTGGCTGCACGTTTCCCTACTGAGCGGGCAAAGGTGGGATTCATAATCTCCCTCTTGTCGGACAGAGCGTTAGAGTGGGCTACGCCGCTGTGGGAGCGCAACGATCATGTGGTGCAGAGTGTTCCTCGGTTTCTGGACACTCTGAAACAGGTCTTTTTAGGACCTCAAGTCACCCATGATACAGCGCTCCAGCTGCTGGCTTTGACTCAGGGTTCAACCATGGTCAGCCATTTTGCTGTTCTCTTCCGGACATTAGCGTCTGAGTTGGAATGGTCAGATAAAACCCTCATTCCCGTATTTTGGAGGGGGCTGGCTGACCATGTGAAAGACGCTTTGGCCACTAGGGAGATTCCCGCCACACTGGAGGAGCTCATAGCCATATCTACTCGCATAGACCTTCGTTTTCACGAGCGAAGGTTGGAGCGAGCCCAGTGTAGGCAGAGGTTTCGGCTGGCTCCCACCTTCGCCAAACCTTTGGAATCTGCAGTCCAGGCGTCCGAGTCACATGAGGCCTTAGAGGTGACACGAGCGGGATCCAAGTCTCAGTCCGCCCGTGCACATAAGGTCCGTCATGTTTACCGGCAGTCAGGACATCTTGCCTCCAAGGGTCCTCAGCGGTCGGGGAAACGTCAGCGTTTAGTGGCAGTTGGAGGAGGTACACTAGACACGGCGACGTTTGCCTCAAAGTTGTCCTTCAAGGGGACAATTACCATAGGCCCATCCACTCTTATGGTCGAGCTATGCGTGGATTCTGGGGCAGAGGGTAATTTTATGACTTCCTCTTTTGCCCAGCGTCACGCAATACCCTTGGTGATGCTCGCCAAGCCTGTGACCGTTCGAGTGGTAAATGGGTCAACACTACCCTCACAGATTACCCACCAAACCATTCCTTTCACGCTTTCTGTGTCTCCATCACATCAGGAGATAATCTCCCTATTAGTCATTCCTGAGGGAATTGATGAGGTCCTGTTGGGGATACCATTGCTTCGCTACCATTCTCATATTGAGTGGTCCTCTGGGAGAATTTTGGGATGGAGTAAATCCTGCGAGGGTAGATGTCAGAGGGAGTGCGTTCAGGTTGCTACTACACAGGTACCCGCAGATCTTTCCTCTCTCCCCAAGCACTATTGGCCCTATGCAGACGTGTTCTCCAAAAGAGCTGCGGAGACACTTCCGCCTCACCGCCCTTATGTCTGTCCTATTGACCTCTTGCCTGGTGCTGAGCCTCCCCGGGGTCGAGTCTATCCGTTATCTCTCCCGGAGACGGAGGCAATGTCTCAGTACATCCAAGAGAATCTGGCAAGAGGATTCATTAGGAAGTCAGTGTCACCGGCAGGGGCAGGGTTCTTCTTCGTACAGAAGAAGACTGGAGACTTACGTCCATGCATAGACTACAGGGGTCTTAACGCCATCACCGTTAAGAACAAGTACCCATTACCCCTGATATCTGAGCTGTTTGATAGGCTACGGGGAGCGAGGGTATTTACGAAGTTAGATCTACGGGGTGCCTACAACCTGATTCGCATCCGTGAGGGGGATGAATGGAAGACGGGCTTTTAACACCAGGGATGGGCACTATGAATATCTGGTGATGCCCTTTGGGCTCTGTAATGCCCCAGCCATTTTCCAAGACTTTGTGAACAACATCTTCCGGGATATGCTCACCACCTCGGTCGTAGTCTATCTGGATGATATTCTCATCTTCTCTCCAGATATTGACTCCCATCGGAGAGATGTTCGCAAAGTCTTCGACCTCTTACGGGCAAACTCCCTCTATGCCAAGTTGGAGAAGTGTGTGTTTGAGCAGGAGTCCTTGCCTTTCCTTGGTTATATCATCTCTGCCCAGGGTTTGGCTATGGATCCTGCCAAGCTACAGGCTGTAATGGACTGGCAGGAACCCCATTCTCTTAAAGCGGTGCAGCGCTTTATGGGGTTCATTAATTATTATCGCCAGTTCATTCCACACTTCTCAACTTTGGTAGCTCCCTTGGTTGCCCTCACCAAGAAGGGAGCAAATCCCAAGTTGTGGTCAGAGGAGGTCTCCAAAGCCTTTCTCTCGATCAAGTCACACTTCGCTAGCGCTCCCATCCTACATCGCCCCGATGTTGATAAGCCATTTATCTTGGAGGTGGATGCCTCATCCGTTGGTGCTGGAGCAGTCCTTTTCCAAAAGGATGCTCAAGGTCGGAAGCATCCTTGCTTCTTCTTCTCCAAGACCTTCACACCAGCGGAGAGGAATTATTCCATCGGGGACAGGGAGTTGCTGGCCATGAAGTTGGCTTTTTCGGAGTGGAGACATCTCTTGGAGGGAGCTCGCTTTCCCTTCCAAGTCTTCACTGACCACAAGAACTTGGTGTATCTGCAAACGGCCCAGCGGCTGAATTCTCGCCAGGCTAGATGGTCCCTGTTCTTCTCCCGGTTCCATTTTACACTCCATTTCCTCTCCGGGGAGAAGAACGTTCGTGCTGATGCTCTCTCCCGCTCCGTGGTGTCATCGGAGGAGGAGGAGCCTCGGCTTATTGTCCCTTCTGAGAGCCTGAGATGTCATGATCCCAATGGCAGGGGATCACAAAAAGGACAAGCACAGATACAAACAAGCTCTAGGGCGATGGAACCTGAGCTGACCGCGACCCTGAACCTAACACACAAATAAAAGTAGCCGGGGAACGTGCCTACGATGATCCTAGACGTCTCGCTCCAGCCGAAGATCTAACTTCCCCTATTAGAAGAAACACAGACCTCTCTTGCCTCCAGAGAAATACCCCACAGCAAATAGCAGCCCCCCACATATAATGATGGTGAAATGAGAGGAAAGCACATACGTAGTATGAAAACAGTTTCAGCAAAATGAGGCCCGCTAAAGCTAGATAGCAGAGGATACAAAAGAGAACTGCGCGGTCAGCGAAAAACCCTTCAAAAAACCATCCTGAAATTACTTGAACTCATGTGCCAACTCATGGTACATGAAAAGCAATTTCAGCCCACTAGAGCAACCAGCAGCAGAGAATCACATATCTGCAGGCTGGACTAAAAACCAAATTAAGCAAAACACAAAACAGAAAAATCCAAACTTAGCTTGTCCAGAAGGTTCTAGGAGCAGGGAGCAGAGGTAACAAGACACACTGGATACATTGATAACCGGCGAGGAAATGCCAGCAAAGCCAGGTTAAATAGGAAACTCCCATATCCTGATGGAACAGGTGGAACCCAGAGACCCAGGAAAGACAAGTCACCCAGTACCATCAGTAACCACCAGAGGGAGCCCAAAAACAGAACTCACAACAGTACCCCCCCCTTGAGGAGGGGTCACCGAACCCTCACGAGAACCACTAGGGCGACCAGGATGAGCCCTATGAAAAGCGCGAACCAAATCATCAGCAGAGGCAACCACCCAATAATTATCCTCCTGACCATAACCCTTCCACTTGACCAAATACTGGAGTTTCCGTCTGGAAACATGAGAATCCAAGATCTTCTCCACAACATACTCCAATTCTCCCTCCACCAGCACTGGAGCAGGAGGCTCAAGCGAAGGAACAACAGGTACCTCATACTTCCGCAACAACGACCGATGGAACACAATATGAATAGCAAACGATGCCGGGAGATCCAAACGAAACGACACAGGGTTAAGAATTTCCAAGATCCTATAGGGACCGATGAACCGAGGCTTGAACTTAGGAGAAGAGACCTTCATAGGAACAAAACGAGAAGACAACCACACCAAGTCCCCAACACGAAGTCGAGGACCCACGCGGCGACGGCGATTAGCAAACTGCTGAGCCTTCTCCTGGGACAACTTCAAATTGTCCACCACATGACTCCAAATCCGATGCAACCTATCCACCACCATGTCCACTCCAGGACAATCAGAAGGCTCCACCTGACCAGAGGAAAAACGAGGATGAAACCCCGAATTACAAAAGAAAGGAGAAACCAAGGTAGCAGAACTAGCCCGATTATTAAGGGCAAACTCGGCCAGCGGCAAAAAGGTAACCCAGTCATCCTGATCAGCAGAAACAAAACACCTTAAATAAGTTTCCAAGGTCTGATTAGTTCGTTCAGTCTGGCCATTCGTCTGAGGATGGAATGCAGACGAAAAGGACAAATCAATGCCCATCTTAGCACAGAACGTCCGCCAAAATCTAGACACAAACTGGGATCCTCTGTCAGAAACGATGTTCTCAGGAATCCCATGCAAACGAACCACGTTCTGAAAAAACAGAGGGACCAACTCAGAGGAGGAAGGTAACTTAGGCAAGGGTACCAGATGAACCATTTTAGAAAAGCGATCACACACAACCCAGATGACGGACATTTTTTGAGAGACAGGGAGATCCGAAATAAAATCCATGGAAATGTGCGTCCAAGGCCTCTTCGGGATAGGCAAAGGTGACAACAATCCACTGGCCCGAGAACAGCAAGGCTTAGCCCGAGCACAAACCTCACAAGACTGCACAAAAGAACGCACATCCCTCGACAAGGAAGGCCACCAAAAAGACCTGGCCACCAAGTCTCTAGTACCAAATATTCCAGGATGACCTGCCAACGCAGAAGAATGGACCTCGGAGATGACTCTACTGGTCCAATTATCCGGAACAAACAGTCTCTCAGGCGGACAACGATCAGGTTTACCCACCTGAAACTCCTGCAAAGCACGTCGCAAGTCTGGGGAGACAGCAGACAAAATCACCCCATCCCTAAGGATACCAGTGGGCTCAGAATTTCCAAGGGAGTCAGGCACAAAACTCCTAGAAAGAGCATCCGCCTTCACATTCTTTGAACCTGGCAGGTATGAAACCACAAAATTGAAACGAGAGAAAAACAGTGACCAACGAGCCTGTCTAGGATTCAGACGCCTGGCAGACTCAAGGTAAATCAAATTTTTGTGATCAGTCAAGACCACCACACGATGTCTAGCACCCTCTAGCCAATGACGCCACTCCTCAAATGCCCACTTCATGGCCAAAAGTTTCCGATTACCAACATCATAATTCCGCTCAGCCGGCGAAAACTTTCTAGAAAAAAACGCGCATGGCTTCATCACTGAGCCATCGGAGCTTCTCTGTGACAAAACCGCCCCCGCTCCAATCTCGGAAGCATCAACCTCAACCTGAAAAGGGAGCGAAACATCTGGCTGACGCAACACAGGAGCAGAAGAAAACCGGCGCTTAAGTTCCTGAAAGGCCTCCACAGCCGCAGGAGACCAATTAGCAACATCAGCACCCTTCTTAGTCAAATCCGTCAAAGGCTTAACAACACTAGAAAAATTAGTTATAAAACGACGATAGAAATTAGCAAAGCCCAAGAACTTCTGTAGACTCTTAAGAGATGTAGGCTGCGTCCAGTCACAAATAGCCTGAACGTTGACGGGATCCATCTCAATAGTAGAAGGGGAAAAAATATACCCCAAGAAAGAAATCTTCTGGACTCCAAAGAGACACTTTGAGCCTTTTACAAACAAGGAATTGGCCCGCAGGACCTGAAACACCTTCCTGACCTGCTGAACATGAGACTCCCAGTCATCAGAAAAAAACAAAATATCATCCAAATACACAATCATAAATTTATCCAGATATTCACGGAAAATATCGTGCATAAAGGACTGGAAGACTGAAGGAGCATTAGAAAGTCCAAAAGGCATTACCAAATACTCAAAATGGCCCTCAGGCGTATTAAATGCGGTTTTCCACTCATCACCTTGCTTTATTCGTATAAGATTATACGCACCCCGAAGATCAATCTTAGTGAACCATCTAGCCCCCTTAATGCGAGCAAACAAATCAGTCAACAATGGCAAAGGATACTGATATTTTACGGTAATCTTATTCAAAAGACGATAATCTATACAAGGCCTCAAGGAACCATCTTTTTTGGCCACGAAAAAAAAACCTGCTCCCAAAGGGGACAAAGATGGACGGATATGTCCCTTTTCCAAGGACTCCTTAACATAATCCCGCATAGCAGCATGCTCTGGCACTGACAGATTGAACAAACGACCTTTAGGAAATTTACTGCCTGGAATTAAATTTATAGCACAATCGCAATCCCTGTGAGGAGGAAGCGAACTGAGCTTAGGCTCCTCAAAAACATCCCGATAATCAGACAAAAACACAGGAACCTCAGAAGGAGTAGATGAAGCGATAGAAATCGGAGGTGCATCATCATGAACCCCCTGACAACCCCAGCTTAACACAGACATCGATTTCCAGTCAAGGACTGGATTATGAGTTTGTAACCATGGCAGACCAAGCACTAGGACATCATGCAAATTATACAGTACCAGGAAGCGAATCACCTCCTGATGAACGGGAGTCATACGCATGGTCACTTGTGTCCAGTACTGAGGTTTATTCATAGCCAAAGGTGTAGAGTCAATTCCCTTCAAAGGAATAGGGACTTCCAGAGGCTCCAGACTAAACCCACAGCGATTGGCAAATGACCAATCCATAAGACTCAGGGCAGCGCCTGAATCCACATAGGCATCGACGGAGATGGATGATAATGAACAAATCAGAGTCACAGACAGAATGAACTTAGACTGTAAAGTACTAATGGCAACAGACTTATCAACCTTTTTTGTGCGTTTAGAGCATGCTGATATAACATGAGCTGAATCACCACAATAAAAGCACAACCTTTTTTTCCGCCTATAATTTTGCCGTTCACTTCTGGACTGAATTCTATCACATTGCATTATCTCAGGTGACGGTTCAGAAGACACCGCCAAATGATGCACAGGTTTGCGCTCCCGTAAACGCCGATCAATCTGAATAGCCATAGTCATAGACTCATTCAGACCAGTAGGCGCAGGGAACCCCACCATAACATCTTTAATGGCCTCAGAAAGGCCATCTCTGAACTTTGCAGCCAGGGCGCACTCATTCCACTGAGTAAGCACCGACCACATCCGAAATTTTTGACAATAAATTTCTGCTTCATCTTGCCCCTGAGAGAGGGCCAACAAAGCTTTTTCAGCCTGAATCTCTTGGTTAGGTTCCTCATAGAGCAAACCCAATGCCAGAAAAAACGCATCCGCATTAAGCAACGCAGGGTCCCCTGGTGCCAATGCAAATGCCCAATTCTGAGGGTCACCCCGCAGGAAAGATATAATAATCTTGACTTGCTGAGCAGGGTCTCCAGAGGAACGAGATTTCAAAGAAAGAAACAACTTGCAATTGTTCCTAAAATTCAGAAAACGAGATCTATCTCCAGAAAAAAACTCTGGGACAGGAATTTTAGGTTCAGACATAGGAGCATGTACAACAAAATCCTGTATATTTTGAACCTTAGCGGCAAGATTATTCAGGCTGGAAGCCAAACTCTGGACGTCCATGATAAACAGCTGAGATCAGAGCCATTCAAAGATTAAGAGGAGGAGGAAGTAGCCAGGCTGCAATAAGGCTAGGCAGCAAACTCTGAGGGAAAGAGAAAGAAAAAAAAAAAAAAAAAAAACTTCCTCAGACTACTTATCCTCCTACTTCAGCCAATACAATTAACACTTTGTGGGCCGGTTATACTGTCATGATCCCAATGGCAGGGGATCACAAAAAGGACAAGCACAGATACAAACAAGCTCTAGGGCGATGGAACCTGAGCTGACCGCGACCCTGAACCTAACACACAAATAAAAGTAGCCGGGGAACGTGCCTACGATGATCCTAGACGTCTCGCTCCAGCCGAAGATCTAACTTCCCCTATTAGAAGAAACACAGACCTCTCTTGCCTCCAGAGAAATACCCCACAGCAAATAGCAGCCCCCCACATATAATGATGGTGAAATGAGAGGAAAGCACATACGTAGTATGAAAACAGTTTCAGCAAAATGAGGCCCGCTAAAGCTAGATAGCAGAGGATACAAAAGAGAACTGCGCGGTCAGCGAAAAACCCTTCAAAAAACCATCCTGAAATTACTTGAACTCATGTGCCAACTCATGGTACATGAAAAGCAATTTCAGCCCACTAGAGCAACCAGCAGCAGAGAATCACATATCTGCAGGCTGGACTAAAAACCAAATTAAGCAAAACACAAAACAGAAAAATCCAAACTTAGCTTGTCCAGAAGGTTCTAGGAGCAGGGAGCAGAGGTAACAAGACACACTGGATACATTGATAACCGGCGAGGAAATGCCAGCAAAGCCAGGTTAAATAGGAAACTCCCATATCCTGATGGAACAGGTGGAACCCAGAGACCCAGGAAAGACAAGTCACCCAGTACCATCAGTAACCACCAGAGGGAGCCCAAAAACAGAACTCACAACACTGAGAACTGTAGCTCCGGTTTCGCTAGAGTCTGTGCCCCCGGGCAAGACTTTCGTACCAGCTAACTTGCCACCGGAGGTTCTCTCTTGGGCTCACTCCTCCAGAGTGGGTGGGCATTTTGGGACCAAGAGGACATCTGAGCTTTTGGCGAGAACATACTGGTGGCCGCATATGGCCCGAGATGTCAGGGACTATATTCAGGCGTGCGTTTCTTGTGCCCAGAATCGGTCTCCTCGGCAACGGCCTGCTGGGTTGCTTTACCCTCTACCGGTGACAGAAAGGCCCTGGGAGATGGTCGGGATGGACTTTGTGGTGGGCCTACCCAAGTCACGTGGCTGCTCCATTATTTGGGTTGTCACCGACCATTTCTCTAAAATGGTGCATTTGGTGCCACTTCCTCGGTTACCCTCAGCACGGGCCTTGGCGGTGTTGTTCATTAAGCACGTTTTCCGATTGCATGGTATGCCTGATAAGATTGTCAGCGATCGGGGTCCCCAGTTCGCGTCTCGGTTTTGGAGACAGCTCTGCCGTTTACTCAGCATAGAGTTAAACCTCTCCTCTGCATACCATCCCGAGACGAATGGGTTGGTGGAGAGAACCAACCAGACTCTGGTGACATATTTGCGACATTTCGTCTCTGCTAGGCAGGATGACTGGGCATCTTTGCTACCTTGGGCGGAATTTGCCTTGAACAACGCCGTAGCCGATTCCACTGGTCAAACTCCTTTACTCCTTAATTACGGCCAGCATCCGCGTGTCCCTGTGCCCATGCCCGTGTCATCCACCGATTCTAGGGTGGCAGACTGGGCGGTGGAGGCACGTGACATCTGGGACCGCACACAGGATGCCATCCGGGCCTCCAAGGAGAGAATGAGGGTTTCGGCTGATACACACCGGCGCCCCGCTCCGGTCTTTGCTCCTGGCGACTTAGTGTGGCTCTCCGCCCGTAACATCAGGCTGCGAGTTGAGTCCACTAAGTTTGCTCCTCGCTACATTGGCCCGTTTAAGGTTCTGGAACAGGTCAACCCTGTGGTCTACCGTTTGGCTATTCCTCCACGCCTTGGTATCACCGATACTTTTCACATTTCCCTCTTAAAGCCCGTTCATTTGTCCCGGTTTTCTGAGTCATCTGCTGGGACATCGGGTTAATCCACGGATGAGTTTGAGGTGAATGCTATTGTGGGGTGCAAGGTGGTACGTGGCAAGAAATTTTATCTGGTGGACTGGAAGGGTCACGGCCCAGAGGATAGAACCTGGGAGCCTGTGGAGCACATTCGGGCTCCGCTGCTTATCGCAGCTTTTGAGCATAGTGAGGCTCAAGGAGGGTGGGGCCCTAGGAGGGGGGGTAATATTAGGAGTCGAGTTTCCTCTGCTGCACAGGGGGAATCTCGATCCGTGTCTGCTGCGGTCTCCCATTCGGTATCGGCCGCAGTGGGCTCTGCTCAGCGGAGACGTCGCTCCCAGCGTCTAGCTGAGGCTAATTCGGTGCATAGGGTCACTACTGCCTTTTCTGGCTTTCCTATGGTACCCTGCACTGATCTGCGGCGAGCAAGCCTCTCTGGGACTAAGTCCTTATTTACTCACACTGAGCATGCCCAGGGCAGGGTCTCCCATTGGAGGTCGAGGGCCACATGTTCGGTCACATGCTCAGGTACTGCAGTACATTCCATTGGTCCTCCTGGAAGGTCCTGAAAGGGCAAAACATGCTCAGGTACTGCAGCACTTTCCATTGGTCCTCCTGGAAGGTCCTGAAAGGGCAAAAACTTCAGTAGCAGCTTCCTGTGCTGCAACTATATAAACTGCGCATGACCGCACGGCCATGCACTAGTATTGTCTTGTAAATATGTGTGTGTGTTGTGAGTGAAAGTCGCTCTTTAAATAACCCTCCCTATTGAATGTCTGTTCGCGGAAGGTGTATGTTTGCGTTCTAGCGCCCAACTTATCCAACAGCACGTAACACACATCACAGCGTCCAGTTGCTGTGTCCGCCAGTACGGCGCCGTGCGCTTCCTCTGCGCTTTCCTTACCCAAGCCTGGGTGGTTAGTGGCGTCCGTCAGTGCGGCACCGCACGCACTCTCGTGCCTTTATTTACTATTTCAATAGTTTCCTTACACACCCAGTTGCGGTGTTGTGCCAGCAGTGGTCTAATCGGACTTCAATCCTAGTTGGGGTTGTGTTCGCTGACTTATTGCTCGCGCTCTATGTGCGGTACCGCGGTCCTGTGACGCAACAGGATCGCTTCCTTCACGCAGGGTGAAGTTAACCCTTGTATGTATACTTATAGCACTGCCATATAGGCCGTCTTACTTAGCAGCAGGTACTTTCCTGCACGGTGGATCCCGGGTTGCGAACGCACCAATTCCATCTAATAAACTATATATTTGGTGCGTTCCGCCAACCCTAACACATACAACATACATACAACATACTACATACATACATACATACAACATACATACAACATACTACATACATACAACATACATACAACATACATACTACATGCATTCTACATACATACTACATACATACTACCTACATACAACATACTACATACATACTACATACAATACATTCATACATTACATACAATACATACATATTGACATACAGTACATATAGCATAGAGTACGTACCCACCATCACTTGTCACTTTATTCCCCGAAGCCAGTGTCATCTGTAAAAAATATTAAAATAACAAACAAACAATATACTCCCTGATCTGCAGAAATCCACAAGTGTCCCACGACGATCTCCCGTGGAGAACAGCAGCATCAGCTGATGCGACCGCTCTCTAGGGGCTCCAGGAATACAATGACGGGAGGAAGGTACCCTTCCGCACTGTATTCCTCTGCCGCTGTAAAAAATAGTTCCTAGTCTCACTTTTGGCATTGCTGTGTGACAAAGTTCCCACGCAGCTTTTGTCATAAAGTGAGATCAGTGAACTATAGTAACCTCGCAGTGATGCACTGCAGGAGCCATTGTTTCCTGTCAGTGTGTCACTGAAGGTCCTATAGAGCAGTGACATCACCCAATGTCACTGTTCTATAGGGGAGATCGTCGTGGGACACTCGTTATTATTGGACTACAGCAGGCAGGTAGTATGCGGTTTATGATTTTACATTTTTTGAAGGTGCTGAAGTATGGTAAGTATGGTAAAATTAAGAATATTAAAATACTTTTTCGTGGCTGTGTCTTTATTTTTTTAACTCTTTCACTACTGTAGGATTAATAATGGATAGGCGTCTTATTGACACGTCTCCATTATTAAGCCGGCTTAATGTCACCTTACAATAGCAAGGTGACATTAACCCCTTATTACCCCATATCCCACTGCTACACGGGAGTGGGAAGAGAGGGGCTAAGTGCCGGAATTGGCGCATCTTACAGATGCGCCATTTGTGGGGCGGCTGCGGACTGATATTTGTAGCTAGGGGGGCCAATATCCATGGCTCCTCTCTAGGCTATGAATATCAGCCCGCAGCTGTCTGCATAGCCTTTCTGGCTATAAAATATAGGAGGACCCCACTTCATTTTTTTGGAGGTCCCCCTATTTTAATAACCAATAAAGGCTACACAGACAGCTGCGGGCTGATATTCATAGCCTGGGAGGGGCAGTGGGTATTACCCCCTTCCCAGGCTACAAATATTGGCCCACGCTGTTTTTTTTCCCCGTTTTTTTCTTTATGTTCATTTATCAACATCGGCCTATCTATGGATATATCTATAGATACATAGATGTTTCTATCCATATATCTATTTGGCTTATTTCACACATCAAGTTTTTGCCGTCAGGCACAATCCAGCGAGTTTTGAAAAAAAAACGATCTGTTTTTTTTTTCTACTGGATCCGTTTTTTCTCATAGAGCTGTATTAGCGCCGGATTGCGCCTGATGGCCACACGTTTCATCTGTTTTTGCCAGATCCGTCAAAAAAGCGGTTTCCACCAGACGGAAAACACAGAGGAACGTTTTTTCTGTCCGGCGAAAAAACGCACAGCGATGGATCTGGCGAAAAACATATGAAACTGAGATGTGAAATGATGTATCCGGCCTCCGAGTCTGTTTTTTCATGCATGTTTCCATTCAAATCATGCACATTTTCCGTTTATTTATTTAGTTCCAAAAACTGCATCAAAACCGCGCAAAAACCGCACCAAAAACTGCATCAAAACTGCACCAAAACTGCATCAAAAACTGCATCATAACTGCACTAAAACTGCATCAAAAACCGCATCAACTACCAATTAAGTAAATCAGGTGATGTGCATCTCTGTAATGAGGAGGAGTGTTGTCTAATGACATCAAAACCCTATATAAGGTGTGCTTAATTATTAGGCAACTTCCTTTCCTTTGGCAAAATGGGTCAGAAGAGAGATTTGAAAAGTCCAAAATTGTGAGATGTCTTGCAGAGGGATGCAGCAGTCTTAAAAATGCCAAACTTTTGAAGCGTGATCACCGAACAATCAAGCGTTTCATGGCAAATAGCCAACAGGGTCGCAAGAAGCGTGTTGGGCAAAAAAGGCGCAGAATAACTGCCCATGAATTGAGGAAAATCAAGCATGAAGCTGCCAAGATGCCATTTGCCATCAGTTTTGTCATATTTCAGAGCTGCAACCTTACTGGAGTAACAAAAAACACAAGGTGTGCGATACTCAGGGACATGGCCAAGGTAAGGAAGGCTGAAAAACGACCACCTTTGAACAAGAAACATAAGATAAAACGTCAAGACTGGGCCAAGAAATATCTTAAGAATGACTTTTCAAAAGTTTTATGGACTGATGAAATGAGAGTGACTCTTGATGTGCCAGATGGATAGGCCAGAGGCTGGATCAGTAAAGGGCAGAGAGCTCCACTCTGACTCAGACGCCAGCAAGGTGGAGGTGGGGTACTGGTATGGGCTGGTATCATCAAAGATGAACTTGTGGGAGTTTTTTGGGTTGAGGATGGAGTGAAGCTCAACTCCCAGACCTACTGCCAGTTTCTGGAAGACAACTTCTTCAAGCAGTGGTACAGGAAGAAGTCAGTATTGTTCAATAAAAACATGATTTTCATGCAGGACAATGCTCCATCACATGCCTCCAACTACTCCACAGCGTGGCTGGCCAGTAAAGGTCTCAAAGAAAAAAAAATAATGATATGGCCCCCTTGTTCACCTGATCTGAACCCCATAGAGAACCTGTGGTCCCTCATAAAATGTGAGATCTACAGGGAGGGAAAGCAGTACACCTCACGGAACAGTGTCTGGGAGGCTGTGGTGGCTGCTGCACGCAATGCTGATCATAAACAGATCAAGCAACTGACAGAATCTATGGATGGAAGGCCGTTGAGTGTCATCATAAAGAAAGGTGGCTATATTGGTCACTAATTTTGGGGGGGTTTGTTTTTGCATGTCAGAAATGTTTATTTCTAAATTTTGTGCAGTGATATTGGTTCACCTGGTAAAAATAAACAAGTGAGATGGGAATATATTTGGTTTTTATTAAGTTGCCTAATAATTCTGCACAGTAATAGTTACCTGCACAAACAGATATCCTCCTAAGATAGCCAAATCGAAAAAAAAACCACTCCAACTTCCAAAAATATTAAGCTTTAATATTTATGAGTCTTTTGGGTTGAGAACATAGTTGTTGATCAATAATAAAAATAATCCTCTAAAATACAACTTGCCTAATAATTCTACACACAGTGTATGTTAGATGAAGAAAAAAAGCAATCTAGTGCTGCACTGCACAGTAACAATACCCCCTTTTGTTCCCCACATGGAAGATAGTATCCTCAAAAGTAAATTAAATTACAGCAGTGATAATGTCCCCTTATTGGCCCCTACAGTAATTATCCCCAATTGCCACCATAAACCACCATATGTTCCTCATCCTTGACCCCCGTACAGTAATAATGTCACCCCTTTATTTAATGAGGTCCCAGATCATGTTCCCCTTTATTTAATGACCCCATCCTTGGCACCTTTATGTTGCCCCCATCTTGGACCCTTATGTCCACTTTAAATAGGTCACCATCCTGGGCCCCTTCCAATAATAATAATGTCCCCATCCTGGGCACCCTCCAGTAATAATGTCCTCACCCTGAACCCCTTTATTTAATGTCCCCATCCTAGGCCCCTATGTCGCCCCACCCTGGTTCCCTATGTTGCCCCCATCCTGGGACCGCTATGTCCACTTTAATAATTACCCCATCCTGGACCCCTATGTTGCCCCCATCCTGGGCCCATATGTTGCTCATATCTGTGGCCACTATGTTCACTTTAATAATCTCCCCATCCTGGGCCCCTATGTCAGCCCCATATCCACTACCCAATCACAGAAGGGGAATTCTAAAAAAAATATTCTCATCTTCCTGCTCTCCTGGGTGACCTTTTGCGGTTTCATATTCAACATGGTTGTTTAAATGGCCGCCGACTGCAGCTGTGACAGAGCACTGTGCTCTGTGACAGGCTGAGCCCTGCCGTCACATAGCAGTAACATTGAAAAAGCCACTGGTTGTCAGTGTGCGACCTCTTATAGGCCGGCTGCCATTTAACGACACTGCTATGTGACATTGAAGCACGGTCTGTCAAAGAGCACAGCTGCAGCCGGCATTCATCTTGATGTGTGTCGTAGCCAGGGCCATATATGCTCCACACAGTATAATGGGCCCCACATAATGTTCCAAACAGTACAATGGGCCAATATAATACTCCATACAGTATAATGGCTCCATATAATGCTCTACACAGTATATAATGGGCCCCATATATTGCTCCATACAGTTTAAGGGCCCCATATAATGCTCCACATGTAAAACAGAAAATAATCAAATACTCATCTCTCCCATTCCCACAGGTCCCGCCTGCTCAACGACTTCTGACTCACTGCAATGCTTAGGAAAGAGGGCGTGCTGTAGTGATGTCATTGCACCCTCTGCCCTGAGATGTTACAGACGCTGAAGACACTGCAGCTGTTGGGAACGAGAAGAGGTAAGTATTTGTGGAGGGGGAATGATGCCAGTGCTGCAGCAGGCTCCCCCGAGTTACAGGCACCATAAAGTGCCTGTGTCCCCAGCAGCGAGTGGGTTCCCCTTGTTTGTCCATCGCTGGGTGATGAAGCTGGCCTTCGTGGTTGTGGCAGGTCAGGTCTATGTGAGCGCCCCTGCCTGCCCTGTTAAAAAGCCTGTGCACCTAAAAACATTTTTTCCTCTTCTTCTCTCTTTTGGGCCCACCAGGTCTTTTACCAGTACCCCACCAGGCCAGTCCGACCCTGCTTGCCCTTAATATGTATGTCTACTTTTTTCTACATCAATTGTCTTTTGCCTCTAGGTCATTTATTTTAATGATATTATTAAAAGTTAAGTTTTACATATCTTTATAGTTTACTTCTCCCTGCTGTTAATACATATATAATAAACAGCAGGTTAATGGCTCCAGAATAATGCCTGCATAAGAATTACAAAGCTACAGCTCAAGCATGTCATTCAAAATAGCTGGTAAACTTTATCTGTAGGGCATTTTATGGAAGAATAGGCTGTTTCAGAAATTCTGCAGCTGCCTGGTTATAAAATATCTGGTTTATTATCATGTACCGGTAATTGCTTTATGATGATATGGTTCTGCATTCTTCATCTGTATGCATGAATGTCACTTGTAATGACCCTGACATGCAGTGTAAAGCAATTTACTAAGTAAACAT
This sequence comes from Ranitomeya imitator, assembly GCF_032444005.1. NCBI lineage: Eukaryota > Metazoa > Chordata > Amphibia > Anura > Dendrobatidae > Ranitomeya > Ranitomeya imitator. The sequence continues at coordinate 235,810,182 of NC_091286.1, read as the reverse complement.
CCTATGTGCGTATTTACTGCGTGTTTTTGAAAAAGTGTGTCTTGTTTTTCATCCAACACTAGGGATAATTTAGCAAGGGGACTAAAAAGCTGATTTTAAGATAAATGTTTCCATTGTTATATAATGTTCCGAGTCATATTTATTCATGAATCATTAATAGAATGAGTGTAGATATTCCTGTACTGTAACACATGGGACAATTACTTACCTTTCTCCAAGTGATAAGTATAAATCTTCAGTCTATATATTTTCTGTTGCCCAGGTTGCATGTTCATTATTGACTTCACTATTAGGCCACGTGCATGCATTCAGTATTTGGTCAGTTTTTTACCTCCGTATTTGTAAGCCAGGAGTGGGGGAGTGGGGGAGGAAAATACTTTTCCTCAGATTGTTCCACTCCTGGTTTTGTCTTACAAATACTGATGTAAAATATTGACCAAATACTCAATTTGAGAGCGTGGCCTTAAAATTGATACCATACCTGACATAGGATTGATCAAATTCATGGCTGGAATAGCCTTTAGGCACATATTTACAAAGACCTTAGGTTTGATTATAATTCGCTTGTGTAGTTTCATTTAAAAAATGTGGCTATTTCTATTAAAATGGCTAAAGATTATCAATGACATGAGTTTCAGTTTTGCATTTGGAAATGTTAAGAATGAAAAATAATATATACGGTAAGCCTTTTACTACCAGCATCATCCCAAGCGCCTCTTATGACTATGTGGCAACACGATGCATGCATGATGTCTTAGGGCCTTTAAATGAGAAGAGGCACCAAGGATTCTGGAAGTTGTAGGAGGTTCACAGTACTCTGGTTCGGCGACCATAAACTACTAATGTGGCTACTGTACCAGGGTCCTACAAATTTGTTTGCTCAACTTTAGGCAAGATGTCATCACAAGAGGAGTTCAGGTTGTATAGAGACTGGTGGGTATCAGGTAATGGACCCTCAGAGATTAAAATGAAGCAGAGTATATTGTGTTTTTTTTTCAATATTCTTCTGTTTCTGTAGATAAAGCAGTAAGTCTGCGCCAAATAACAATCTTTTGCTCAGATTTTTGCTGTGGATTTCCCTACAGATTTTGGTCTGTGCTTTTTTATTCTCACAAATTACATCAAGCTATGAGGTATTTGCAATTTTTCACAGATATTCCTAGCGTACATGCTGTGTCTGAGGATCTGTTTGGCAAAAGATATTCAATGTGGGAAAGTATAAGGTTAAGTTTATGGCCTAATAGACTCCTCTCATCATTTGTCTTAGAGGGAGTAAAACTGGTAGAGTCACCTCTAGAAAAGGATCTGGGTGTACTTGTAGATCACTGACTAAATAATAGCATGCAATGTCAATCAGCTGCTGCTAAGGCCAACAAGATATAGTGATGTATTAAAAGAAACATGACTCAGTTGAACTTCATGGACATGTGTTTTGTTTTTCAACTGTATTGAATATGTAATTGCTCTAAGTTTTAGTCTAAATTCTTCAGTCATTTGTTCATTTTCAGACCCATTAATATGTTGTTTGCATTTTGATCCAAGTTTTCAATTTTTCTTGTGGAAGGATTTGTGTCCTGCGGGGGCACGGCGTTATTTGACGTGAACCCCCTGACTGGCCGGCCTGTTGGATTTTAGTGACAAGTCCTGCCTTTTTTTCTGACACACAGGGTAGGGGTTAATGGTGACACAGGGACTGGTTAACAGGAGGTGAAGATCGGGCTGCGGTACTTCCGGTGTGGAAGTATGAACTTCCGGGTGATATAAAAGGAGGGGCCTGAGGCTTTTTGGCCTCTTTGAACGGCGATTCATTGAGCGGACCACCCTCCCTCCCATGTGGCTTTCATTTATGATAAATGGTTAATGGTTTGGGTATTGTAGTTGGTTGTTAAAGGTTGTAAAAAGTTGCAGCGGTTGGCGGAAGAACAAGATGGGTAACATGTGCCGGGAGTCCGGCGGCATATCCCCACAATTTCCATATGGTTAACTGAAAGAGAGCTGCAACCTTACCCCTCCAAATAGAGAAGGGTTGTTATAAAAGATGAGAATGTTGGTATAATTTCTCCAATAATGTTAGACGTTAAAATATAAATGTGTCTGGATCCTTGTGTCGGGGAAAAGGCAGGGGAGGTGGTATGTATGGTCTGGGCAGTCTGTGCTCTTCTGTCGCCGCAGTGGATTCTGTCCCTGTACTGATTACTTTTTGCCTTTGGCCATTCTTTTCGGACATTTTTTATCTAGCCTGTCCTATCACACTACAGGTGCTACTTTTTAAACCTACCCCCTGCTATTCTTCTCTCCCGGTGATAGTCTTTAGTGGATTCTGCTTGGAGCTCTCGATTCCTTAGGAGATATGTGACACACTCAATGACCTTTAAAAGAGCTAGGTCCGAGCTGTCTTCTCTAGTTTTTCCTTCAGGGTTTATCCAGGTCGCACTGAAGCTGCTAGGGTCTGCCTTACTGGTACTATAAGCTGTACAGGAACCTGGTAGGGTTTGTCCAGTTTTTTCATAGTTAGATCCCTTATTACCACATGTGCATAACAATTTATTTCCTAATATAGGCTGGATGTGAGCTTTGCATATATCCAGGATGCTGTTGTCTTCACTTGCCTTATTGTATGAGCACAGCTTCTATCCTGCACTTATTTCCTCTCAAACTTTCCTTCAGCCTATTTACTCTACACTCTTTGGGAATCTAAATGTTTTTTCCTCTCTAGTCTCTACCACTCTATGCACAACCGCTCCCTGCTGGAGGCAGTGGGGAAAAAGTCAGCGGTCTGAACCAGGAGCAGGAGTTCTGATGAATTTGTAACATTTTTGTAGAGCATTCAGCTAGGACTCTATGAACACTTTAAAGAAGCAAAAAGGTAAAACATTTTGTAATGAATACTATTTAGAAAGTTGCTTAACGTTGCATTTTTGCAAGCAAATGAGTAACAAATTTTGTATTAGTGTGTAGATAGCATTTATTTTCAAAAAGTACAAATATTGACAAAACTAATTAGAATAAAGGAGAGTAATGGTTACTAATTACATTTATATGATTCTGAGAAGAAATAGACTAAGAAGAAACATGATTGTTTTTTATAGATGAAATATATGAAATGGCAATAGAACAATATTGTAAAGCAAGTAAAAGCTACTGAATAAAAAGGGACTCAATCGCCAGCTGTGAACTACCGTATATTTTCTATTGTAAGAGATGTGAAGTTATGGAATACCTGCCCTAAGAACTGGTATGACTTGACGCTATAGTACAGACCTGGGCAAGATGCGGCCCGCGGGCCGCATCCGGCCCGCCTGATGATTTTAAACGGCCCGGCACCGCTCCAGCCGCCAGACGCTTCTGAGCAGCCCATGATTAAGATGGCCGCCGGAGTGCATTGGTCATTTGATTGCACCCTGCCATACCCACTGACTCCGCCCGCTGTGTGATGCGTTGATCATATGGGGCCCCATGTGATCTTGCATCGGCGGTCAGGGCGGCGGTCAGGGCGGCGGTCAGGGCGGCGGTCAGGGCGACGCTGGTGGGTGGGCGGGGCGGTGCTCACTGGCCGGCCCTGTACATCACGTGCGTACGTCACTCCAGCACCGCGCGAGATGTGCTGCGGTGAAAGTTGCTGGCTGGCGGTCTCCTTCGGGTGAGGGTGAGTATCCACGCGGTCGGGGGGAGAGGGGGTCCCTGTGTTGCTGGGGAGTGTGAGGGAGGGGGACTACTACATGGGGCTACCGCGGCTATCACATACTGGGGGTGCAGGGCAGGGGGGATTGCTATCAGTGGGGATCATCTACAAGGGATGGCTACATTAAGGGATACTACATATTGGGCCCCAATATGTAGTATCCCTTAATGTAGCCATCCCTTGTAGGTGATCCCCACTGATAGCAATTCCCCTGCCCTGCCCCCCCCCAGTATGTGATATCCCGCACTTTAGGTAGTATTGGGCCCCAATATGTAGTATCCCTTAATGTAGCCATCCCTTGTAGGTGATCCCCACTGATAGCAATCCTCCCTGCCCATAATTGGGGGTTACATGGAGAATACTACCTAAAGTGGGGGATATCACGTACTGGGGGGGGGGGGCAGGAAGAATAATCTTTTGGCCGACAGTTATGATCCCTGATCTTCCCATTAAATCACCTGAAACACAAGTTATGGCGGACCAGCTTAGAGCCTATGTTATATAGGGGACGCTGCCATATAGTGCAGCCACCGGATACCCAGGGCGACAAGGGGGTGCAGGATACACAGGGGTGCAGGATACACAGAGAGACACAGGGGTGCAGGATACACAGAGAGACACAGGGGTGCAGAATACACAGGGTGACAATAATTGGGGGCTACATGGAGAATACTACCTAAAGTGGGGGATATCACATACTGGGGGGGGCAGGGCAGGGGGGATTGCTATCAGTGGGGATCACCTACAGGGGATGGCTACATTAAGGGATACTACATATTGGGGGCTACATGGAGAATACTACCTAAAGTGGGGGATATCACATACTGGGGAGGGGGGAGTTTAACATACTGTTTGTTTATGAAAAGATAGAATATGACATATGTATACTATTGGGTAAAAATTAGTTAATTATATTAGTCCGGCCCTCTAAAACCATCCCAATTTCTCATGCGGCCCCATGGCAAAATTAATTGCCCACCCCTGCTATAGTATTTGTATAAGTCAGGGGTTATGAAGCAAACCTTTTCCCTTTTTGGATAAAGTTTCTTACGGCTTTTTGTCTCAATCTCTCAACAGGGGTAAACTATTCCATGATAATAATGTAACTATGTCTTTGAAGTAAAATGTAGAATACCATGACAGATATAATCCATAAGTAAACAAAGCATAAATCCTTATGTGCATAATAATTGATGAAATTTAGGCTTTAAATATGAATTTGTGTTAGTCTATATGGGTCTGTGTGATGCATTTACACACAGGTCTACAATATGTGCTGTCGTAAAAAAGCGAATGAGGTGCCATAGGAATAAGCTACATCTGATCAGTTTCAATATATCAACATACTACCCAAGCCCATACCCTCAAAACTTGGGGCGGGCAACACTTTACTCAATACAAGAACATACTGACCAGCAATTAGGTCATTAAACCATACGCTGAATCAAAAAGTGTTTATACTTTTTTTCTTAAAAGGTTATAACTTTATTGAAATACACATAAAATTCATTTAAAACAATACCTCTGAACCACAATAATGTAAATAGCTGGCAGGTAAGCGTTTACAGCAATATTATTATGCAGATCAATGATAAATCGAATGGAGAGTTTTAATTAGCTCCAATAGTTTTGCACCCTTGGACCAAATATCTAACTTTTAGGCAACAATATACTATGCTGAAATTATAAATACTATAATCTCTTTTCATGCATAATACACCTTGCTAGATAGACCGAAGGAGAAGGCAAAATAGATATATAGGTACAATTAATTTAGCCTACAATAGTGTAACACTGCTGTAAATAATTTAGTATCCCAAAATGACTGCAACTATATATTGGGCTGATACAGTATTCCACTGTCTAAGTGCTTTCCCCATTTAGTAAACGGAGCTAGATGCAACACAGTGCCATCAATCCATTCCACCAATAAAACTCAGTACAATTCTATGTCCTCTGACAGATTGTCCTCATTGTTATTCAGATGCTACCCACACCATGAAAGGATACATAGATGTTCGCAAAACTAAAAGAACCAGTCAAATGCATATTACCCCGAGAATCGGTGATCCTTGCTTGTCAGCCGCGTGGCTTCCCAAGAGGAAGCTGCCGCGAAACGCGCGTCAGGGTCTGGCAAGGAGTAGCGTGCCACGCGGCTGACAAGCAAGGATCACCGATTCTCGGGGTAATATGCATTTGACTGGTTCTTTTAGTTTTGCGAACATCTATGTATCCTTTCATGGTGTGGGTAGCATCTGAATAACAATGAGGACAATCTGTCAGAGGACATAGAATTGTACTGAGTTTTATTGGTGGAATGGATTGATGGCACTGTGTTGCATCTAGCTCCGTTTACTAAATGGGGAAAGCACTTAGACAGTGGAATACTGTATCAGCCCAATATATAGTTGCAGTCATTTTGGGATACTAAATTATTTACAGCAGTGTTACACTATTGTAGGCTAAATTAATTGTACCTATATATCTATTTTGCCTTCTCCTTCGGTCTATCTAGCAAGGTGTATTATGCATGAAAAGAGATTACAGTATTTATAATTTCAGCATAGTATATTGTTGCCTAAAAGTTAGATATTTGGCCCAAGGGTGCAAAACTATTGGAGCTAATTAAAACTCTCCATTCGATTTATCGTTGATCTGCATAATAATATTGCAGTAAACGCTTACCTGCCAGCTATTTACATTATTGTGGTTCAGAGGTATTGTTGTAAATGAATTTTATGTGTATTTCAATAAAGTTATAACCTTTTAAGAAAGAAAGTATAAACACTTTTTGATTCAGCGTATGGTTTAATGACCTAATTGCTGGTCAGTATGTTCTCTGATCAGTTTCAAGTAAGGTTTATTTGTGAAAATAATAAATACCAATGTTGGAGAGAACCTGTCAAATCATTTTTTTTCTGCATAGACCATCGACAGCAAAAACCAGGCACAAGCTGTGTATTGCAAATATATACACTTCACTCTGAGATGCTGCAACTGGTCAGAGGAAATATATTTTAAAACGTGGGCCTGGTATGATTAGTCACAAAGCTATGTCCCCCAGCATCTTCTCCCGACTAGTTCTGCCTGAATGGCAGGTCTCTCCTTATATGTATATCGTTGAAATTCTTGTCAATTTAACTGAGCAGGAGAGGAAAAACTGATGGAAGCCTAATTCTGGTCACTTGTGTTAAAGTATGCTTTCCCTGAACCGGCGCAGGAGGGAAAACTGATATCGTCCTACCTCTGGTCACTTGTTTTAAAGTATGCTCACCATGAACCGGCGCGGGAGGGAAAACTGATATCGTCCTACCTCTGGTCACTTGTTTTAAAGTATGCTCACCATGAACCGGCGCAGGAGGGAAAACTGATATCGTCCTACCTCTGGTCACTTGTTTTAAAGTATGCTTTCCCTGAACCGGCGCGGGAGGGAAAACTGATATCGTCCTACCTCTGGTCACTTGTTTTAAAGTATGCTCTCCATGAACCGGCGCAGGAGGGAAAACTGATAACGGCCTACCTCTGGTCACTTGTGTTAAAGTGTGCTCTCCCTGAACCGGCGCAGGAGGGAAACTGATAGCGGACTACCTCTGGTCACATGTTTTAAAGTATGCTTTCCCTGAACCGGCGCGGGAGGGAAAACTGATATCGTCCTACCTCTGGTCACTTGTGTTAAAGTATGCTCTCCCTGAAGCGGCGCAGGAGGGAAACTGAGAGCGGCCTACCTCTGGTCACTTGTGTTAAAGTATGCTCTCCCTGAACCAGCGCGGGAGGGAAAACTGATATCGTCCTACCTCTGGTCACTTGTTTTAAAGTATGCTCACCATGAACCGGCGCAGGAGGGAAAACTGATATCGTCCTACCTCTGGTCACTTGTTTTAAAGTATGCTCACCATGAACCGGCGCAGGAGGGAAAACTGATATCGTCCTACCTCTGGTCACTTGTTTTAAAGTATGCTTTCCCTGAACCGGCGCGGGAGGGAAAACTGATATCGTCCTACCTCTGGTCACTTGTTTTAAAGTATGCTCTCCATGAACCGGCGCAGGAGGGAAAACTGATAACGGCCTACCTCTGGTCACTTGTGTTAAAGTGTGCTCTCCCTGAACCGGCGCAGGAGGGAAACTGATAGCGGACTACCTCTGGTCACATGTTTTAAAGTATGCTTTCCCTGAACCGGCGCGGGAGGGAAAACTGATATCGTCCTACCTCTGGTCACTTGTGTTAAAGTATGCTCTCCCTGAAGCGGCGCAGGAGGGAAACTGAGAGCGGCCTACCTCTGGTCACTTGTGTTAAAGTATGCTCTCCCTGAACCAGCGCGGGAGGGAAAACTGATATCGTCGTACCTCTGGTCACTTGTTTTAAAGTATGCTCTCCCTGAACCGGCAAAGGGGGGAAAACTTATAGCGGCCTGCCTCTGGTCAATCGTGTTAAAGTATGCTCTCCCTGAACCGGCGGAGGAGGGAAAACTGATAGTGGCCTACCTCTGGTCCCTTGTTTAAAAGTGTGCTCTCCCTGAACCGGCGCAGGAGGGAAAACTGATAGCGGCCTACCTCTGGTCACTTGTTTTAAAGTATGCTCTCCCTGAACCGGCACAAGAGGGAAAACTGATAGAGGCCTACCTCTGGTCACTTGTTTTAAAGTATGCTCTCCCTGAACCGGCGCAGGAGGGAAAACTGATAGCGGCCTACCTCTGGTCACTTGTTTTAAAGTATGCTCTCCCTGAACCGGCACAAGAGGGAAAACTGATAGAGGCCTACCTCTGGTCACTTGTGTTAAAGTATGCTCTCCCCGAACTGGCACGGAAGGGAAAACTGATTTCGTCCTACCTCTGGTCACTTGTGTTAAAGTATGCTCTCCCTGAACCGGCGCAGGAGGGAAAACTGATAGCGGCCTACCTCTGGTCACTTGTTTTAAAGTATGCTCTCCCTGAACCAGCGCAGGAGGGAAAACTGATAGCGGCCTACCTCTGGTCACTTGTTTTAAAGTATGCTCTCCCTGAACCGGCACAAGAGGGAAAACTGATAGAGGCCTACCTCTGGTCACTTGTGTTAAAGTATGCTCTCCCCGAACTGGCACGGAAGGGAAAACTGATTTCGTCCTACCTCTGGTCACTTGTGTTAAAGTATGCTCTTCCTGAACCAGCGCGGGAGGGAAAACTGATATCGTCGTACCTCTGGTCACTTGTTTTAAAGTATGCTCTCCCTGAACCGGCAAAGGGGGGAAAACTTATAGCGGCCTACCTCTGGTCAATCGTGTTAAAGTATGCTCTCCCTGAACTGGCGCAGGAGGGAAAACTGATAGTGGCCTACCTCTGGTCACTTGTTTTAAAGTGTGCTCTCCCTGAACCGGCACAGGAGGGAAAACTGATAGCGGCCTACCTCTGGTCACTTGTTTTAAAGTATGCTCTCCCTGAACCAGCGCAGGAGGGAAAACTGATAGCGGCCTACCTCTGGTCACTTGTTTTAAAGTATGCTCTCCCTGAACCGGCACAAGAGGGAAAACTGATAGAGGCCTACCTCTGGTCACTTGTGTTAAAGTATGCTCTCCCTGAACCGGCGGGGCAGGAGGGAAAACTGATAACAGCCTACCTCTGGTCACTTGTGTTAAAGTATGCTCTCCCTGAACCGGCGCAGAAGGGAAAACTGATATCGTCCTACCTCTGGTCACTTGTGTTAAAGTATGCTCTCCCTGAACTGGGATGGGAGGGAAAACTGATAGCGGCCTACCTCTGGTCACTTGTTTTAAAGTATGCTCTCCCTGAACCAGTGCGGGAGGGAAAACTGATATCGTTCTACCTCTGGTCACTTGTTTTAAAGTATGCTCTCCCTGAACCGGCGCAGGAGGGAAACTGATAGCGGCCTACCTCTGGTCACTTGTGTTAAAGTATGCTCTCCCTGAACCGGCGCAGGAGGGAAAACTGATATCGTCCTACCTCTGGTCACTTGTGTTAAAGTATGCTCTCCCTGAACTGGGATGGGAGGGAAAACTGATAGCGGCCTACCTCTGGTCACTTGTTTTAAAGTATGCTCTAACTGAACCGGCACATGAGGGAAACTGATAGCGGCCTACCTCTGGTCACATGTTTTAAAGTATGCTTTCCCTGAACCGGCGCGGGAAGTAAAAAATGATATCGTCCTACCTCTGGTCACTTGTGTTAAAGTATGCTCTCCCTGAACCGGCGCAGGAGGGAAACTGATAGCGGCCTACCTCTGGTCACTTGTGTTAAAGTATGCTCTCCCTGAACCAGCGCGGGAGGGAAAACTGATATTGTCGTACCTCTGGTCACTTGTTTTAAAGTATGCTCTCCCGGAACCGGCGCAGGAGGGAAAACTGATAGCGGCCTACCTCTGGTCACTTGTGTTAAAGTATGCTTTCCCTGAACAAGCGCAGGAGGGAAAACTGATATCGTCCTACCTCTGGTCACTTGTTTTAAAGTATGCTCTCCCTGAACCGGAGCAGGAGGGAAAACTGATATCGTCCTACCTCTAGTCACTTGTGTTAAAGTATGCTCTCCTTGAACCGGCGCGGGAGGGAAAACTGATATTGTCCTACCTCTGGTCACTTGTTTTAAAGTATGCTCTCCCTGAACCGGCGCAGGAGGGAAAACTGATAGCGGCCTACCTCTGGTCACTTGTGTTAAAGTATGCTTTCCCTGAACAAGCGCAGGAGGGAAAACTGATATCGTCCTACCTCTGGTCACTTGTTTTAAAGTATGCTCTCCCTGAACTGGAGCAGGAGGGAAAACTGATATCGTCCTACCTCTAGTCACTTGTTTTAAAGTATGCTCTCCTTGAACCGGCGCGGGAGGGAAAACTGATATTGTCCTACCTCTGGTCACTTGTTTTAAAGTATGCGCTCCCTGAACCGGAGCAGGAGGGAAAACTGATAACGGCCTACCTCTGGTCACTTGTGTTAAAGTATGCTTTCCCTGAACAAGCGCAGGAGGGAAAACTGATATCGTCCTACCTCTGGTCACTTGTTTTAAAGTATGCTCTCCCTGAACCGGAGCAGGAGGGAAAACTGATATCGTCCTACCTCTAGTCACTTGTGTTAAAGTATGCTCTCCTTGAACCGGCGCGGGAGGGAAAACTGATATTGTCCTACCTCTGGTCACTTGTTTTAAAGTATGCTCTCCCTGAACCGGCGCAGGAGGGAAAACTGATAGCGGCCTACCTCTGGTCACTTGTGTTAAAGTATGCTTTCCCTGAACAAGCGCAGGAGGGAAAACTGATATCGTCCTACCTCTGGTCACTTGTTTTAAAGTATGCTCTCCCTGAACTGGAGCAGGAGGGAAAACTGATATCGTCCTACCTCTAGTCACTTGTTTTAAAGTATGCTCTCCTTGAACCGGCGCGGGAGGGAAAACTGATATTGTCCTACCTCTGGTCACTTGTTTTAAAGTATGCGCTCCCTGAACCGGAGCAGGAGGGAAAACTGATAACGGCCTACCTCTGGTCACTTGTGTTAAATTATGCTCTCCCTGAACCGGCGCAGGAGGGAAGACTGATATCGTCCTACCTCTGGTCACTTGTGTTAAAATATGCTCTCCCTGAACTGGCACGGAAGGGAAAACTGATTTCGTCCTACCTCTGGTCACTTGTGTTAAAGTATGCTCTTCCTGAACCAGCGCGGGAGGGAAAACTGATATCGTCGTACCTCTGGTCACTTGTTTTAAAGTATGCTCTCCCTGAACCGGCAAAGGGGGGAAAACTTATAGCGGCCTACCTCTGGTCAATCGTGTTAAAGTATGCTCTCCCTGAACTGGCGCAGGAGGGAAAACTGATAGTGGCCTACCTCTGGTCACTTGTTTTAAAGTGTGCTCTCCCTGAACCGGCACAGGAGGGAAAACTGATAGCGGCCTACCTCTGGTCACTTGTTTTAAAGTATGCTCTCCCTGAACCAGCGCAGGAGGGAAAACTGATAGCGGCCTACCTCTGGTCACTTGTTTTAAAGTATGCTCTCCCTGAACCGGCACAAGAGGGAAAACTGATAGAGGCCTACCTCTGGTCACTTGTGTTAAAGTATGCTCTCCCTGAACCGGCGGGGCAGGAGGGAAAACTGATAACAGCCTACCTCTGGTCACTTGTGTTAAAGTATGCTCTCCCTGAACCGGCGCAGAAGGGAAAACTGATATCGTCCTACCTCTGGTCACTTGTGTTAAAGTATGCTCTCCCTGAACTGGGATGGGAGGGAAAACTGATAGCGGCCTACCTCTGGTCACTTGTTTTAAAGTATGCTCTCCCTGAACCAGTGCGGGAGGGAAAACTGATATCGTTCTACCTCTGGTCACTTGTTTTAAAGTATGCTCTCCCTGAACCGGCGCAGGAGGGAAACTGATAGCGGCCTACCTCTGGTCACTTGTGTTAAAGTATGCTCTCCCTGAACCGGCGCAGGAGGGAAAACTGATATCGTCCTACCTCTGGTCACTTGTGTTAAAGTATGCTCTCCCTGAACTGGGATGGGAGGGAAAACTGATAGCGGCCTACCTCTGGTCACTTGTTTTAAAGTATGCTCTAACTGAACCGGCACATGAGGGAAACTGATAGCGGCCTACCTCTGGTCACATGTTTTAAAGTATGCTTTCCCTGAACCGGCGCGGGAAGTAAAAAATGATATCGTCCTACCTCTGGTCACTTGTGTTAAAGTATGCTCTCCCTGAACCGGCGCAGGAGGGAAACTGATAGCGGCCTACCTCTGGTCACTTGTGTTAAAGTATGCTCTCCCTGAACCAGCGCGGGAGGGAAAACTGATATTGTCGTACCTCTGGTCACTTGTTTTAAAGTATGCTCTCCCGGAACCGGCGCAGGAGGGAAAACTGATAGCGGCCTACCTCTGGTCACTTGTGTTAAAGTATGCTTTCCCTGAACAAGCGCAGGAGGGAAAACTGATATCGTCCTACCTCTGGTCACTTGTTTTAAAGTATGCTCTCCCTGAACCGGAGCAGGAGGGAAAACTGATATCGTCCTACCTCTAGTCACTTGTGTTAAAGTATGCTCTCCTTGAACCGGCGCGGGAGGGAAAACTGATATTGTCCTACCTCTGGTCACTTGTTTTAAAGTATGCTCTCCCTGAACCGGCGCAGGAGGGAAAACTGATAGCGGCCTACCTCTGGTCACTTGTGTTAAAGTATGCTTTCCCTGAACAAGCGCAGGAGGGAAAACTGATATCGTCCTACCTCTGGTCACTTGTTTTAAAGTATGCTCTCCCTGAACTGGAGCAGGAGGGAAAACTGATATCGTCCTACCTCTAGTCACTTGTTTTAAAGTATGCTCTCCTTGAACCGGCGCGGGAGGGAAAACTGATATTGTCCTACCTCTGGTCACTTGTTTTAAAGTATGCGCTCCCTGAACCGGAGCAGGAGGGAAAACTGATAACGGCCTACCTCTGGTCACTTGTGTTAAAGTATGCTTTCCCTGAACAAGCGCAGGAGGGAAAACTGATATCGTCCTACCTCTGGTCACTTGTTTTAAAGTATGCTCTCCCTGAACCGGAGCAGGAGGGAAAACTGATATCGTCCTACCTCTAGTCACTTGTGTTAAAGTATGCTCTCCTTGAACCGGCGCGGGAGGGAAAACTGATATTGTCCTACCTCTGGTCACTTGTTTTAAAGTATGCTCTCCCTGAACCGGCGCAGGAGGGAAAACTGATAGCGGCCTACCTCTGGTCACTTGTGTTAAAGTATGCTTTCCCTGAACAAGCGCAGGAGGGAAAACTGATATCGTCCTACCTCTGGTCACTTGTTTTAAAGTATGCTCTCCCTGAACTGGAGCAGGAGGGAAAACTGATATCGTCCTACCTCTAGTCACTTGTTTTAAAGTATGCTCTCCTTGAACCGGCGCGGGAGGGAAAACTGATATTGTCCTACCTCTGGTCACTTGTTTTAAAGTATGCGCTCCCTGAACCGGAGCAGGAGGGAAAACTGATAACGGCCTACCTCTGGTCACTTGTGTTAAATTATGCTCTCCCTGAACCGGCGCAGGAGGGAAGACTGATATCGTCCTACCTCTGGTCACTTGTGTTAAAATATGCTCTCCCTGAACTGGGATGGGAGGGAAAACTGATAGCGGCCTACCTCTGGTCACTTGTTTTAAAGTATGCTCTCCCTGAACTGGAGCAGGAGGGAAAACTGATATCGTCCTACCTCTAGTCACTTGTTTTAAAGTATGCTCTCCCTGAACCGGCGCGGGAGGGAAAACTGATATCGTTCTACCTCTGGTCACTTGTTTTAAAGTATGCTCTCCCTGAACCTGCGCAGGAGGGAAAACTGATAGCAGCCTACCTCTGGTCACTTGTGTTAAAGTATGCTCTCCCTGAACCGGCGCAGGAGGGAAAACTGATATCGTCCTACCTCTGGTCACTTGTGTTAAAGTATGCTCTCCCTGAACTGGGATGGGAGGGAAAACTGATAGCGGCCTACCTCTGGTCACTTGTTTTAAAGTATGCTCTCCCTGAACCGGCACAGGAGGGAAACAGATAGCGGCCTACCTCTGGTCACATGTTTTAAAGTATGCTTTCCCTGAAGCGACGCGGGAAGTAAAAAATGATATCGTCCTACCTCTGGTCACTTGTGTTAAAGTATGCTCTCCCTGAACCGGCGCAGGAGGGAAACTGATAGCGGCCTACCTCTGGTCACATGTTTTAAAGTATGCTTTCCCTGAACCGGCGCGGGAGGTAAAACTGATATCGTCCTACCTCTGGTCACTTGTGTTAAAGTATGCTCTCCCTGAACCGGCGCAGGAGGGAAAACTGATAGCGGCCTACCTCTGGTCACTTGTGTTAAAGTATGCTCTCCCTGAACCGGCGCAGGAGGAAAAACTGATAGCGGCCTACCTCTGGTCACATGTGTTAAAGTATGCTCTCCCTGAACCAGCGCAGGAGGGAAAACTGATAGCGGCCTATCTCTGGTCACTTGTGTTAAAGTATGCTTTCCCTGAACAGGAGCAGGAGGGAAAACTGATATCGTCCTACCTCTGGTGACTTGTTTTAAAGTATGCTCTCCCTGAACCGGCGCGGGAGTGAAAACTGATATCGTCCTACCTCTGGTCATGTGTTTTAAAGTATGCTCTCCCTGAACCGGCGCGGGAGTGAAAACTGATATCGTCCTACCTCTGGTCACTTGTGTTAAAGTATGCTCTCCCTGAACTGGGATGGGAGGGAAAACTGATAGTGGCCTACCTCTGGTCACTTGTTTTAAAGTATGCTCTCCCTGAACCAGCGCGGGAGGGAAAACTGATATCGTTCTACCTCTGGTCACTTGTTTTAAAGTATGCTCTCCCTGAACCGGAGCAGGAGGGAAACTGATAGCGGCCTACCTCTGGTCACTTGTGTTAAAGTATGCTCTCCCTGATCCGGCGCAGGAGGGAAAACTGATATCGTCCTACCTCTGGTCACTTGTGTTAAAGTATGCTCTCCCTGAACTGGGATGGGAGGGAAAACTGATAGCGGCCTACCTCTGGTCACTGGTTTTAAAGTATGCTCTCCCTGAACCGGCACAGGAGGGAAACTGATAGCGGCCTACCTCTGGTCACATGTTTTAAAGTATGCTTTCCCTGAACCGGCGCGGGAAGTAAAAAATGATATCGTCGTACCTCTGGTCACTTGTGTTAAAGTATGCTCTCCCTGAACCGGCGCAGGAGGGAAACTGATAGCGGCCTACCTATGGTCACTTGTGTTAAAGTATGCTCTCCCTGAACCAGCGCGGGAGGGAAAACTGATATTGTCGTACCTCTGGTCACTTGTTTTAAAGTATGCTCTCCCTGAAACGGCGCAGGAGGGAAAACTGATAGCGGCCTACCTCTGGTCACTTGTGTTAAAGTATGCTTTCCCTGAACAGGCGCAGGAGGGAAAACTGATATCGTCCTTCCTCTGGTCACTTGTTGTAAAGTATGCTCTCCCTGAACCGGCGCAGGAGGGAAAACTGATATCGTCCTACCTCTGGTCACTTGTGTTAAAGTATGCTCTCCTTGAACCGGCGCGGGAGGGAAAACTGATATTGTCCTACCTCTGGTCACTTGTTTTAAAGTATGCGCTCCCTGAACCGGCGCAGGAGGGAAAACTGATAACGGCCTACCTCTGGTCACTTGTGTTAAAGTATGCTCTCCCTGAACCGGCGCAGGAGGGAAAACTGATATCGTCCTACCTCTGGTCACTTGTGTTAAAGTATGCTCTCCCTGAACTGGGATGGGAGGGAAAACTGATAGCGGCCTACCTCTGGTCACTTGTTTTAAAGTATTCTCTCCCTGAACCGGCGCGGGAGGGAAAACTGATATCGTTCTACCTCTGGTCACTTGTTTTAACCCCTTACTGGCATCGGACGTACTATACCGTCCGATGCCGGCTCCCCTGCTTTGATGCAGGGCTCCGCGGTGAGCCCGCACCAAAGCCGGGACATGTCAGCTGTTTTGAACAGCTGACATGTGCCCGTAATAGGCGCGGGCAGAATCGCGATCTGCCCGCACCTATTAACTAGTTAAATGCCGCTGTCAAACGCAGACAGCGGCATTTAACTACCGCTTCCGGCCGGGCGGCCGGAAATGACGTCATCGCTGACCCCCGTCACATGATCGGTGGTCGGCGATGCTTGTGAATGGTAACCATAGAGGTCCTTGAGACCTCTATGGTTACTGATTGCCCGTCGCTGTGAGCGCCACCCTGTGGTCGGCGCTCACAGCACACGTGCAATTCTGCTACATAGCAGCGATCAGCAGATTGCTGCTATGTAGCAGAGCCGATCGTGCTATGCCTGCTTCTAGCCTCCCATGGAGGCTATTGAAGCATGGCAAAAGTTAAAAAAAAAGTTTAAAAAAATGTGAAAAAAATAAAAAAAACATAAAAGTTTAAATCACCCCCCTTTCGCCCCAATCAAAATAAATCAATAAAAAAAATCAAATCTACGCATATTTGGTATCGCCGCGCTCAGAATCGCCCGATCTATCAATTAAAAAAAAGTATTAACCTGATCGCTAAACAGCGTAGCGGGAAAAAAATTAGAAACGCCAGAATTACGTTTTTTTGGTCGCCGCGACATTGCATTAAAATGCAATAACGGGCGATCAAAAGAACGTATCTGCACCGAAATGCTATCATTAAAAACGTCACCTTGGCACGCAAAAAATAAGCCCTCAACCGACCCCAGTTGATGAAAAATGGAGACGCTACGAGTATCGGAAAATGGCGCAATTTTTTTTTTTTTTTTAAGCAAAGTTTGGAATTTTTTTTCACCACTTAGATAAAAAATAACCTAGTCATGTTTGGTGTCTATGAACTCGTAATGATCTGGAGAATCATAATAGCAGGTCATTTTTAGCATTTAGTGAACCTAGCAAAAAAGCCAAACAAAAAACCAATGTGGGATTGCACTTTTTTTGCAATTTCACCGCACTTGGAATTTTTTTCCCGTTTTCTAGTACACGACATGCTAAAACCAATGATGTCGTTCAAAAGTACAACTCGTCCCGCAAAAAATAAGCCCTCACATGGCCAAATTGACGGAAAAATAAAAAAGTTATGGCTCTGGGAAGGAGGGGAGCGAAAAACGAACACGGAAAAACGAAAAATCCCCCGGTCATGAAGGGGTTAAAGTATGCTCTCCCTGAACCGGCGCAGGAGGGAAAACTGATAGTGGCCTACCTCTGGTCACTTGTGTTAAAGTATGCTCTCCCTGAACCGGCGCAGGAGGGAAAACTGATATCGTCCTACCTCTGGTCACTTGTGTTAAAGTATGCTCTCCCTGAACTGGGATGGGAGGGAAAACTGATAGCGGCCTACCTCTGGTCACTTGTTTTAAAGTATGCTCTCCCTGAACCGGCACAGGAGGGAAACTGATAGCGGCCTACCTCTGGTCACATGTTTTAAAGTATGCTTTCCCTGAAGCGGCACGGGAAGTAAAAAATGATATCGTCCTACCTCTGGTCACTTGTGTTAAAGTATGCTCTCCCTGAACCGGCGCAGGAGGGAAACTGATAGCGGCCTACCTCTGGTCACTTGTGTTAAAGTATGCTCTCCCTGAACCAGCGCGGGAGGGAAAACTGATATTGTCGTACCTCTGGTCACTTGTTTTAAAGTATGCTCTCCCTGAACCGTCACAGGGGGGAAAACTGATAGCGGCCTACCTCTGGTCAATCGTGCTAAAGTATGCTCTTCCTGAACCGGCGCAGGAGGGAAAACTGATAGTGGCCTACCTCTGGTCACTTGTTTTAAAGTGTGCTCTCCCTGAACCGGCGCAGGAGGGAAAACTGATAGCGGCCTACCTCTGGTCACTTGTTTTAAAGTATGCTCTCCCTGAACTGGCGCAGGAGGAAAAAATGATAGCGGCCTACCTCTGGTCACTTGTTTTAAAGTATGCTCTCCCTGAACCGGCACAAGACGGAAAACTGATAGCGGCCTACCTCTGGTCACTTGTTTTAAAGTATGCTCTCCCTGAATCGGCACAAGAGGGAAAACTGATAGCAGCCTACCTATGGTACATCGTGTTAAAGTATGCTCTCCCTGAACCGGTGTGGGAGGGAAAACTGATAGCAGCCTACCTCTGGTCACTTGTTTTAAAGTATGCTCTCCCTGAACCGGCGCAGCATTTTAAAGTGAAACATACATATAGTACTGTGCAAAAGATTTAGGCAGATGTGGAAAAAATGCTGAAAAGTAATAATGCTTTCAAAAATAGAAGTGTCAATAGTTTATTTTTATTAATTAAAATGTCAAGTGAATGTACAAAAGAGAAATGGAAATCAAATCAATATTTGCTGTGAACACCCTTTGCCTTCAGAACATCAAAGCATCAGTTCTAGGACCTGCAATATAGAAATAGAAAAAAACTCGAGTTTTGTCATTGAGCAAGTGGCGGGGAGATTGCACCTGTGTGCTGGCAGTGTCACACAGATTCTATCCAGATAGTCCCTCGAGTGCCTTGTTCGCCCAGCTGTCACAGAGTTTTGTATACAGGTGGAAACATGGACTTTGCCGTCTATAAAAGAAAAGTGTAATAGCAGAAACCAACTTCCTCCTCAACTCCCTGGAGATCAAAGTTATTGTATTGCTATATAATAGAGAGTTCATGACTGGCAGCCTAGTGAATACTATATATGATACTTGACTATCAGTATACACATGATTAAGTAGCTTACCTGAAAGCAAACTATTTAATTAGATATGTGTCTTTTTATTGGTAGGATTAGAGCAAACATGTTCAGAAAATCAACATAGAAATAGGAACTGGAAATTGACCCTATAAAAACTGAAGGTTATTCATAGTTATATAATGCACACCTGATCTACATAGATATGTTCAGAGCTATAGCTGCATAGTTTATTATTTACTATGATTTCATTTGCATTTTTCATTTTGTACTAAGAAGAGAACATTAAAGTACTGTAATAAAAAGTGGCGCACAGTTCTCCAGTTTTAGTCACTGTTTTATGCCGGCGCTATGTACCTACGTAGAAATATCATTACTATCTGTTCTGTGCTATATTATTTATTCTGTAGATGTGAATAAATACCGTACATTATAAACATTTTCACTACTTTCAAAATAATGTGCAATTATTCACTATTCACAAAAATGTCACCTGGCTATCCTGTTCCTTATTATCATTAGACTTGGCAATAGAAAGAGCAATTTGAAGACAGATCCAATAACGCAGACAGATGTTCGTCAGAGGTTTTCTTACAGATACTCCGTTCCAACTCTTCTATTATAGCACTCTAAATAAGTAAGGTTTATTGAAGGTTTTTCTGCATTATTATTTCCAATGCAAGCTTTTAATGTCTGTAAGGCAATGTTGACATTTTTAACTATACTTTCCTTAATAGTTTTGCAGACAAGTTAAAAGAGAAGCTAAACCTGTAACTGCAAAATACTGTATATTGTGAATAGAATCATGTCCATGATCTGACAAAGATAACAATAGTTGGCAGCCAAGATGGAAGGGTGTTGAATAACGTACCATTTCGCATTAGGCAATATTTCCTGCATCTAAAGTAATCTAAACCAAACAAACATGATACTGTAAAATCAAAGTAGATTATATAGTGTTATTGGAGTAGCTAAGGTCTCTATATACACACTCCAACTCACTTCCCCAGCTTGCAGAGGATAGAGGTCTCTCTTATGATACACCTTTAATTAAAGACTCTATATAAAATGGAAGGTCACTTTGTCCACATAAGTCCTCAGAAATGTTAATGTTCCTCAGTTGATTTGAGGGGATAGAGGTCTTCAAACCTTTTCTCTCTTATGATACACCTTTAATTAAAGACTCTATATGAAGTGGAAGGTCACTCTGTCCACATTAGTCCTCAGAAATGTTAATGTTCCTCAGTTGATTTGAGGCTTAGCTGTCCATATAGAGAGCTCTATGTCCCACCAAGAGATTCTGTCCCTCATCGAACTGATCACTATTGGGAACTTAGGAGACTTGACAGGAAGATACTGTTCCTGGAACGAGGGGGCTTGTAGCTGAAGTGGATGAATGAATATAAATTTATATTCGGTATGGAGTTGTGCCCATCTTCTGCACAACACTATTAGGTTAGCAGATAACTATTTGATCTGCATTCGCTTCAGTTTTTCAAATATTATACTACAATTAGATAGCACAATCTGTTTTTTCATGCTTTTTTCCCCTTCTCATGGGTCCCGTTACAGCTTTAGAATATAGTGTATCTGGCGTGGAAATACCTGGGTCCAACATATTGTATGTGCAGCAGAAGCTATTGCAGTAAGTAAGTCATAGGGGATTTTTTTACTGTCTAAAAAGCTAAAAGTTATTCTTTATTGCAGGCATATTGTACTGGTATACAGAGATACATCTCTATATACCAGTGTATTTTTATATACCTGTATATTAGAGGTAAAATAAAAGTCAAAGGATACAGTATATTTGGTATCCTTGTAATCGTAACAACCCATTCAGAACAGTGGACAGATTTTTTATGACGATCTCAAAATGGGGTCAAAAATTGTGTGATTGTTTTATTCCTAAAAATGTTAACACTAATGTAACTCTTACAAGTTTGACAACATGAATAAACTGTAGGAGAGATCAGCGCAATAGGGTCTTATCCAATGGAGACATATTTCATTCAATTCAAATTACACTAACCTGATAGATCTATTGGTAAGGCATATAGATCTCAATGAGGATTCCAGCTGCAGCAGATCCACAGGTCCGCAAAAGACCGTATCAATATGACAAGATAGAGAATATTGTGGATATCGTTTATTTGTGCACCTTGATTTTATACCATTATCGGCAGCGCAGACTAAATCCACAATATCCTCTATCTTGTCAAGTTTGACAACATGACATTTAAGAAATAACTGCAGCTCATCTCACAGAAAAAGCAATATTTAATATAGTGAAGCTTGCATACAAATTAAAATTAATAATTGTTACAAATGGACGAGCAAAGAAAATTGCCTCGTCGTCTGATCAACGGCATCACAAAAATGTCAATGTGTGTATACAGTACATGTGTTGAATGCTTGTGTGCTTGTGTGTACTATGTATAAGTATGTGTAATGTGTGAATACATGTGTATGATGTATTAGTATGTGCACATTATATTGTTCCTAATGTGAGCATGCATGTAAGGCTGCCGTCACACTATCAGTATTTCGTCAGTATTTTATATCAGTATTTGTAAGCCAAAACCAGGAGTGGGTGATAAATGCCGAAGTGGTGCATATGTTTCTATTATACTTTTCCTCTAATTGTTCCACTCCTGGATTTGGCTTATAAATACTGATGTAAAATACTCACCAAATACTGAAAGTGTGACGGCAGCCTTAGGCCGGCTTCACACTCAGCGTATGAAAATACGGTCCGTTTTTTACGGCCGTAATACGCTGAAAAGTCCCCAAAATAGTGGTCCGTAGCTCCTCCGTAGGCAGGGTGTTTCAGCGTTTTCTGCGCATGGCTTCCTCCGTATGTAATCCGTATGTCATCTGTACTGCGTGTTTTTATCGCAGGCTTGCAAAACCGACATACGGCTATACAAGCGATCCATGTGTTAAAAAACAAACAAACATATATACTGTCTATATTTATATATATATATATATATATATATATGTCAGTAGACACATATATGTATATATATTAATATTTCATCCAGCGCGATATAGCAGAAAGCCGGTAATTCAATTACCGGCTTTTGCTTTCTCCTTCCTAAACCCGACATGATATGAGACCTGGTTTACATACAGTAAACCATCTCATATCACCTTTTTTTTTGCATATTCCACACTACTAATGTCAGTAGTGTGTCTATGCAAAATTTGGCCGTTCTAGCTAGTAAATTAGAGGGTTAAATGGCGGAAAAAATTGGCGTGGGCTCCCGCACAATTTTCTCCGCCAGAGTAGTAAAGCCAGTGACTGAGGGCAGATATAGCCTGGAGAGGGTCCATGGTTATTGGCCCCCCCTGGCTAAAAACATCTGCCCCCAGCCACCCCAGAAAAGGCACATCTGGAAGATGCGCCTATTCTGGCACTTGGCCACTCTCTTCCCATTCCCATGTAGCGGTGGGATATGGGGTAATGAAGGGTTAATGTCACCTTGCTATTGTAAGGTGACATTAAGCCAGATTAATAATGGAGAGGCATCAATTATGACACCTATCCATTATTAATCCAATACTAGTAAAGGGTTAAAAAAAACACACACACATTATTAAAAATTAATTTAATGAAAAAATCACAAAGGTTGTTGTATTAATTTATTCTACTCTCAATCCACTCACTGAAGACCCTCGATCTGTAAATAAAAAAACAACAACAATATACATACCTTCCAAGGATCTGTCACGTCCAACGATGTAAATCCATCTGAAGGGATTAAAATATTTTGCAGCCACGAGCTTTGCTAATGCAACGTTGCTCATGCCTGCAAAACCCCGGAGAATGTAGGTAAAGTAGGTCATTGACCTATATTTACCTGCATTTGCGGTGAGGCGCCCTCTGCTGGCTGTTCCTAGATCGTTAGAAAGCTCCCAGGCACGAGATCATAAGAGGGCGCCCTCTGCTGGTTGTCCTCATATGAACTCGAGCCGATCAAGTGGCAGAGCTGATCAAGTGGTGCCAGCTTCTAGCCTCCCATGGAGGCTATTGAAGCATGGCACAAGTAAAAAAAATGTCTTTAAAAATATGAAAAAAATATAAAAAATATAAAAGTTTAAATCACCCCCCTTTCGCCCCATCCTAACTAAAACAATAAAAAAAAATCAAACATACACATATTTGGTATTGCCGCTTTCAGAATCGCCCGATCTATCAATTAAAAAAAGCATTAACCTGATCGCTAAACGGCGTATCGAGAAAAAAATCCGAAACGCCAGAATTATGTTTTTTTGGTCGCCACGACATTGCATTAAAATGCAATAACGGGCGATCAAAAGAATGTATCTGCACAAAAATGATATCATTAAAAACATCAGCTCGGCACGCAAAAAATAAGCCCTCACCCGACCCCAGATCACGAAAAATGGAGACACTACGGGTATCGGAAAATGGCACTTTTTTTTTTTTTTTATGCAAAGTTTGGAATTTTTTTTCACCACTTGGATAAAAAATAAACTAGACATGTTAGGTGTCTATGAACTCGTAATGACCTAGAGAATCATAATAGCTGGTTAGTTTTAGCATTTAGTGAACCTAGCAAAAAAGCCAAACAAAAAACAAGTGTGGGATTGCACTTTTTTTGCAATTTCACCGCACTTGGAATTTTTTTTTTTTCTTGTTTTCTAGTAAAAGACATGGTAAAACCAATGGTGTCGTTCAAAAGTACAACTTGTCCCGCAAAAAATAAGCCCTCACATGACCATATTGACGGAAAAATAAAAAAGTTATGGCTCAGGGAAGGAGGGAAGTGAAAAACGAAAACGCAAAAATGAAAAAGGGCCGCGACTTGAAGGGGTTAATGGAAGTAAATACAGTAATAGTCACTTGTGCCATAAAGAATTGTTTCTCAACCACTAGCTCGTGAGCTACATGTGGCCATACTTGGTGATACTACAATAACATGTATCACTTTATTTGCTTCTTGTGATTTATAGCAACACAAAAAGGAAGCCAGCTGCCCCAGTATCTGAAAATCATCACTTGAATTAGGGTTAGCACAGTACAGATAGCATCAAGGGCTGCAAAGAATCACTGGCACATGACTACGTGTTACCATAGTGGTGTTAGCCCGCCAAAGCATAATTGACACTTGGCTCCATAGTCACAACCTGATTAGCCCAATAATTAATTGATTTTTCTACTCTCTACCATCAGATGATGCAAATACAAATGAAGATGCAAGCACTCCGATATCTATGGGGTCAAAGTAGCACCAGTCAGCTGCCTGCACCGACATACAACAACAAGAACACAGTGCTGATGTTGCTGTAGCATGATGCAGTAACCTAGACAGTGAGGGATGGTGTAAGGGAACAATATCAATAGGGTGCAGAGTATGGAAATCTGGCAGTCTACAGAGTGAGGAATAGTAAGAGTACATAGTGGGGGAAGCAGTAAAAAAAAGTGGGGATGATATCAGGGCATAGTATGGGTGCAGTATACAGAGTGAAGTGAGAGTGTGAGGGAACAGTAAGGAGAGGTGCAGTATGAAGGACTTTGCAAAGAAGGGGTACTGTATGGAGGGAGGGCACAGTGTGAAGTTGGGGCAGCATGGGCGGTGGACAGGGTTCAGAGTGGGCACAGTATGAAGAGGTGACAGCATAGGCTGGTATAGTGATGCAGTGTAAAGAGACAGGCAGCATTGGACTGGAGCACCTTGGGCCCACCAGAGAAAATCATTCTTGATGCCCAGTGCCCACTATGTAGCTACATAGAAATAAATACAAGACCACCAATTGTGTGGTAAAACACGCTAATATCAGGGTATAATATACGGTTGCACACGTCTTAATTATGTAGCAGGGGTTGGGGTAGAATCATAGAGGGGTACCCCCCTCATAGAATATAATGTCGCCCCCTCATAGAATATAATGTAGCCTCCCTCATAGAATATAATGCAGCACCCCAAAAAATATAATGCAACCCCCTCAGGTATAATGCAGTCCCCACCATAGAATATAATGTAGCACCCTCATAGGGTATAATGCAGCCCCCCTCATATAGTATAATGCAGCCCACCACAGAATATAATGCAGCCCCTCATAGAGTATACTGTAGTCCCCTCATAGGGCATAATGCTGCCCCCCTCATACAGTATGATGTAGCCCCCCAGAATATAATGTAGTCCCCTGAGAGAATAATGCAGCCCCACCACAGAATATAATGCAGCCCCCCATAAAGTATACTGTAGCCCCCTCATATAGTAAGTTGTAGCCCCAGAATATAATGTAGTCCCCTGAGAATAATGCAGTCCCCCACAGAATATAATGTAGCCCCCTTATAAAGTATAATTTAGCCCCTCTCCACCCCTATCATTTTCCTCATCACCACCTCCATCATTGCCTTCTCCCCCAGCACCCCTATCATTCTCCCCCACCACCCCATCACTGCCCATTCCACCACCTCCATCATTGCCTCCTCCCCTACCACCATTGTCTATTTCATCACCTCCATCATCACTTACATCATTGCCTCCCCCCACCACCATTGCCCATCACCTCCATCATTGCCTCCCCCACCATCATTGCCTAATCACCTCCATCATTGCCTCCCCCAACCATCATTGCCCATCACCTCCATCATTGCCTCCTCCACCATCATTGCCTATCACCTCCATCATTGCCTCCCCCACCATCATTGTCTATCACCGCCATCATTGCCTCCCCCACCATCATTGCCTATCTCCTCCATCATTGCCTCCCCCACCATCATTGCCCATCACCTCCATCATTGCCTCCCCCACCATCATTGCCCATCCCTTCCATCATTGCCTCCCCTCACCATCATTGCCCATCACCTCCATCATTGCCTCCCCCACCATCATTGCCTATCACCTCCATCATTGCCTCCCCCACAATCATTGCCTATCACCTCCATCATTGCTTCCCCCACCATCATTGCCCATCACCTCAATCATTGCCTCCTCCACCATCATTGCTCATCACTTTCATCATTGCCTCCCCCACCATCATTGCCTATCACCTCCATCATTGACTCCACCACCATCATTGCCCATCACCTCCATCATTGCCTCCACCACCATCATTGCTCATCACTTTCATCATTGCCTCCTCCCACCACCATCATTGCCCATCACCTCCATTATTGTCTCCCCCCACCACCATCATTGCCCATCACCTGCATCATTGCCTCCCCCCACCAATATCACTGTCCTTCCCCACCACCCTTCACACACACACACAGCACCACATCACTCTCTCACACTCACACACAAAGCACCTCACCACATACACACACGCAGGCACACAGACGCACAGCACATCTCACCTCCTCGCAAACAGCAGCACATTCCGGCAGCCTCTTCCTCGCTGGCAGCTTTATGTCTGAGACAGCTGGGCTGTCTCAGACAGGAAGCAGGATGCCGGGTTGTGCTGCGCTGTGTGCCTGCGTGTGTGTATATGTGGTGAGGTGTTTTGTGTGTGCGCATGTTTGTGGTGCGGTGGTGGGACTTTACATGCGGGCAGTGTTAACTGCAGCCTGCGGCTAACGCTGCCCGCTATTAAAGAGAAATTATATTCACACCTCTTCATGCCCATAGGGGCATGGGGAAGCGTGAATATTAATTTTGTTTTAGCAGCGGGGTCAGGATCGTGTCTCCACCTGCTGCTAGGCTGGCACAGGGCAGGCCCCCTTGACTCAGGGGCCCCATAGCCACTGGCTGGGAGCCCCTGGAGCAGTGGGGGCCCTTGAAGCAGTGGGGGCCCTAGGCAGTTGCTGGCCAGTATGCCAGCAGGTGTCAGTGCCTGGGCCCACCGGAGAATCCTCCAATTCTCCGGTGGGCCAGTCCGAGCCTGGAGACAGGTACATTATGGACAGGGGAAGCATGAAGCTAAAGAGCGTGGAGACAATATGGAGAACACAATTCATAAAGGCAGTCATAGTATATAAGTGGGATGGTATACAGGCAATATTCTATAGGAGAGAACAATTCAGAGATCAGGTATCATAAGAAGAACAGTGTTGGGTAATCTTTGTTAATGAAGCACACCACTGAGGGACAACTATACTGCTCAAAAAAATAAAAGGAACACTTAGGCTATGTGCACACGATGCGGATTTTGCTGCGGATTTCATTTTTAGGTTTTATTGTTCTCAACACATTCCACTATGTAATGAATAATGATTTACAACTGGAATATTTCATTCAGTGATATCTAGGATGTGGGGTTTTAGTGTTCCCTTTATTTTTTGAGCAGTGTATTTACTTAGGGACACAGGGTAGGGCTTATTTAGGGTATACCATGGGTGGATATTTTCTATTAAAAGGGCATAATACTGACACTTATTTTTAAGGGAACTGTATGAGGATGTGCTTCAGGAGACCAGATAAGAGGGAAGACTGGAGTAATAAGCTGTGGTTGTGAAAAATGATCATGGATAAGAAAAAGAAAGGTATATGAACAATTGGAGAAGACAAAAGACACCTGGATAAACGAGTGCATTTATACTGGAAATTTGCGGCCATTAAACGACTGCTGATTGGCTAAGCAGTCATTTGATAGCCTATTTAGATAGGCCGACCACACTTTCATGTTCACAAAACAATAGTTAACATGATTGTTCTGTGTGAATAGAATAGAATAGTTTCTTTTGGCACATTCTGTTTACACAGGACAATCTGATGTAGAGGATAAAGATATTTAAGAAACTTAAAGTTCATTTCACTCAACGAAATACTTTTTTTTTAGTGAATTAGTTGATTGACAGGATGTTTAGACAGTCCAACCAGTTCCTAGTGTAAATGCACCTTAATGAATAGATAAACTTTGGGGAGTTTTTTTTATATGTTTTATGCCTTTTAATTTTGAAGTTTTACATTTTTCAATCTTTAAACTTGATAGATTTGTCAGTATTCGAAAAACTTATGAAATCTTTATTATTGTTCTTCAGTAAGCATAGCAACAAACTTTGTAAAAAGCATAATTTGTGTCAATCTCAAAACTTTTGACCACAATGTATTAAATGGTGGTTCTGATCTTATATTAATGTAGATGTTGTAATCCTTAATTTTTTAGGTTTTACAATAGACCATTAATTATAGCACACATGGACAACATAAAGACTTTACATAGAGCAGTCTGTATGAGACCATATATGTCAGCTGTACAAGTGTTTAACGAAAGCCCTATATGCTTTAGATTGCTGTTGGGCGATTGATTGTTGGCCCAATCGTTCTTGCCCAACTCTCCCGTACACAGGAGCGCACACCCAACAGCACAAATTTATTTATGAAATTCCTCATCCTTTGACAATACACGACTTGTTATTTTGTGAACAATTAACAAGCAGCTGTCGATTGTTATTAACTAAGGGGATGTCAATAAAAGCTTTACCATCTAGTGACATTACTGATAAGAAGTGTAATGTATGCAGTAAAAAAATCTCCCATTGTGATTATTGCTTCCTCTCAAGT
Source organism: Ranitomeya imitator (assembly GCF_032444005.1). Classification (NCBI taxonomy): domain Eukaryota; kingdom Metazoa; phylum Chordata; class Amphibia; order Anura; family Dendrobatidae; genus Ranitomeya; species Ranitomeya imitator. Next base: position 235,781,946 of record NC_091286.1, on the reverse strand, counting down.
TTACAGAAAAAAATAATGTACCGTAAAAAGTATATACGGTATATGGCAGTGTGAATGTATGGTAAGATACAGTGGGTTTGGAAAGTATTCAGACCCATTTACATTTTTCACTTTTTGTTTCATTGCAGCCATTTGGTAAATTAAAAAAAAAGTTCTTTTTTTTTACATTAATATACATTCTGCACCTGTTTTGACTGAAAAAAAACCCCAGAAATGTAGAAAATTTTGCAAATTTAATAAAAAAGAAATACTGAAATACCACATGGTCATAAGAATTCAGACCCTTTGCTCAGTATTGAGTTGAAGCACCCTTTTGAGCTAGTACAGCCATGAGTCTTCTTGGGAATGATGCAGCAAGTTTTTCACACCTGGATTTTGGGATCCTCTGCCATTTTTCCTTGCTGATCCTCTCCAGTTCCGTCAGTTTGGATGGTGAATGTTGGTGGACAGCCATTTTCAGGTCCTTCCAGAGATGCTTAATTGGGTTTAGGTCAGGGCTCTGGCTGTGCCAGCCAAGAATGGTCACAGAGTTGTTCTGAAGCCACTCCTTTGTTATTTTAGCTGTGTGCTTAGGGTCATTGTCTTGTTGGGAGGTGAATCTTCGGCCAAGTCTGAGGTTTATAGCACTGTCGAAGAGGTTTTCATCCAGGCTATCTCTGTACATGTCCACATTTATGTTTCCTTCAATGACAACCAGTTGTCCTGTCCCTGCTACTGAAAAAAAACCCATAGCATGATGTTGCCACCACCATATTTCACTGTTGGGATTGCATTAAGCAGATGATGAGTGGCCTGGTTTTCTCCACACATACCGCTTAGAATTATCACCAAAAAGGTCTATCTTTGTCTCATCAGACCACAAAATCTTATTTCACAAAGTCTGGGAGTCCTTCATGTGTTTTTTTTAGCAAACTATGCAGGCTTTCATATGTCTTGCACTGAGGAGAGGCTTCTGTTGGGCCACTCTGCCATAAAGGCCCAACTGGTGGATCGCTGCAGTGATAGTTGACTTTGTGGAACTTTCTCCCATCTCCCTACTGCATCTCTGGAGCTCAGCCACAGTGATCTTGGGGTCCTTCTTTACCTCTCTCACCAAGGGTCTTCTCCCACGATTGCTCAGTTTGGCTGGCCAGCCAGGTCTAGGAAGACTCCTGGTGGTCCCAAACTTCTTCCATTTAATGATTATGGAGGCCACTGTGCTCTTAGGAACCTTGAGTACTTCAAAAATTCTGTTGTAACTTTTGCCAGATCTGTGCCTTGCCATAATTTTGTCTCTGAGCTTCTTGGCCAGTTCCTTTGACCTCATTATTCTCATTTAGTCTGTCACGCACTGTGAGCTGTGCGGTCTTATATAGACAGGTGTGTGCCTTTCCAAATCAAGTCCTATCAGTTTAATTAAACACAGCTGGACTCCAATGAACGAGTAGAGCCATCTCAAGGAGGATCACAAGGAAATGGACAGCATGTGACTTAAATATGAGTGTCTGAAAAAAGGGTCTGAATATTTATGACCATGTGATATTTCAGTTTTTCTTTTATTAAATTTGCAAACATTTCTATATTTCTGTTTTTTTCTGTCAAGATGGGGTGCAGAGTGTACATTAATGTGAAATAATGAAGTTTTTTGAATTTATCAAATGGCTGCAATGAAACAAAGAGTGAAAAATGTAAAGGGGTATGAATACTTTCCATACCCACTGTATAAAAATATGTGAGGTATTAGTCGATATTTTGGCCAAGATATGCAAGCTCGCAACCCATGTCAAGGGTCCTCACGCTTGCGAGTCCTATCGGTAAACAGCAAGATCACAAAAAGAGGACTTAAAAATCCTCCAAAAATTTAGAAACAGCAGAAAAAAGGCAGCAATGTTTACCTGCCCAGGCCTCCAAACAAATGCAGTGTGCCAATGTAGTTAAGATGACAGCAACACAGGTGCAAAAATATTGATGAAACAACTACTCTCAGCCTACCAATCCATGGAGGTGGTGGTTGCTTGCTATATTAATGGACAATAAAGGCTTGTATGTGGCGCTGTTCACACACAGGTGATGCACAGGATCCAGGTTAGCAGCCTATTAGTGGCACCCACTATTAGTGCACTAACCTGGAGAATCATGTTAATGGGTCACTTTTACCATACAATGAGTAAGCAAAACCCAAAAAACAATGACGGCATTTAATTTATTCATTGCAGATCTATATTGTATTATGCATAGAGGCGCCATTACAATTTTCACTGACACTGGATCAAAGCTGCTTTGTAGCCCCAACTTTATTCTTAGCAGTTATATGTCTCACTATATCAGTGTAAGATAGGATTCCTTACAGTTTGAGTTATCAAACTATGGAATTTTTTACCCCAACAGGTAGTAATACTGTTACTGGTAATACTGGTAACACAGGTACTACCTGTTCAGATACTATGATAAGACTCAAAAAAGATCTACTTTCTTTTCAAATGATAAATGGCATCGAGGGTTTAAAATAAGTAGTTTAGCAATAAATAATATATATATATTTGATATGAGAAAGATTAAACATTATGTATATGTGTCATTTTTCCATCTAATTTTGCGAGTAGACATATAACCCACGATAGCTACATGAGCCACTGGATGATTTTGCGGCTGTATTACAGTGATCCATCAGTTTCGGTATTATAACAGTGAAGTGCAAATGGCAGAATTTGTGAAATAAATTTCAGTTCTTCTTACGAATACCAGATTTCCTGTCAGTGATCGACCCGAAGGAAAGAATAAATAGCATTTTAGACATTTTCTAAAAAAAAAGTGAGTGACCATGAAAAATGAAAGTCAAAAATCCTGTGGCTTAGAATATCATATCTTGCACTTTTTATAAAAACCTACGGTAATATGAAACTCTCCCCATATCTTCTGATAGTCCTTAGGTCTGTATTCACAGCTAGTGCTGACCCAGGCTGTGGTCTTCACTAGCTGCTAAAAAGTCACAACTGGAGACAAGTTTAGAGCTTTTTAACATTTACATAATATACCAACTTAATTGTGATTTGTTTTTAGTATGTGAAGTAGCAGGTTGTTATGATCACACTTTAAAACAGTGTATTTCCTATGTTTTTTTACATTTACATTAGAATTTACAATGAATATTAACACAATTTATTTATGGTACTGTTATTTTACAAAGCTACTTTTATCCTGTTAGTCAGACCTAGAAATACTTACATAAAAATATTTGGTCAGACCTCTAAAATATTTACATGTATAAATAAATTTACCTTGTGAATAAGCATAACATAATACTTAAATCAAACATGGAAATATATATTGGTATAATATCATATTTACTCACACTAACACATTGTTTGATGAAGGTCTAATTGGAAATTTCCTTATATAAGCATCATCACAAGGGTATTTTTTTTTTCTAAATATCTGCTTGGAATTGGATCTTATCTGAGACTCAAGTTTTACTCCAAGAAATGGACATTTGCCTCCTACTCTCCTCCATTGCGTGAAATATTTTCTTGGGATTGGTTTGCTGCTCGAACAGCCAGATCTCCATTGATTAGTATTTCACTACATCATTAAAATTTATAGTGGGAAACCCACTATAGAAAACAGACAGATGAAATCCCAATATTAGCTTTTCATTGTAATAAAACCCGTTAAAGGTTTCTTAAATTAAATCTTTGCATATGTGTACAGTTTGTAGAATAGTGTATGTGTTATTTTCATCTACTGTCACCTTCTCCGGGATCAAGCACTGCTCCACTCCTCTTCTCAGTGTTGTCACTGCTCTTCAGACTATGCACTATGCGAGAGCTGGAAATAATTTTTTTAATGATGTCCTTTGATGCCTGATTTAAATGCCGCTCAGTAGACTTACATTGTAAAAGCCACTTCTGGGTCATGCAGAGCACAGTGTGACCTGGAGAGTCTGAAGAGCAGTGACGTCACTGAGAAGAGGAGCAGAGCAGTGCTGGATCCTGGAGAAGGTGGCTGTAGGCGAATATATTAACACACACACTGCACTACATTCACATATATACAGATTTAGCTAAAAAAAAATACATAGCTTCATGGGAGGGCTTCTTTAAGCATCAGAATTTTTTTTTAAGATGCAAGGTTATGCCCCTCAGAAACCATGTAATCCTGCAAGGGCATTATACTTTTGTAATACTAACACTTTTCATGTGTGCCCTCCATTGCCTTCTTTTGTGCATTGATTTTTTTTTCACTATTACTATAAGTGACTAAGGTTTCCACACAAGTATATCATAAGTGTCTGTCGCAAGCAAATTGGGTGTTTCAGTTTGTCAGACCTGTCATAATAAATTAATTACAGGATGTTGCAGAAATGGAGGCAGCATCTTGCACAGTTTAATATAGCACAGTTTCCCCACTTCTATATAGCTGTGGTTAGATAAATCCTAAGAAAATTTACAGCTGCTGAAGACTAGTTTCTATACACCGGCTGCCTCTGACATAGTAATAATCCACATAGATTGTACAGATAGTCATAATAGTGTAGGAAACTTACATGTAACTAGGTGATTGGACTAGTTTTGAATTCTTGTTTGGAAATATGTATATTAAATATATAAGAGCTTGCTAATCTTTTTAAAGCATGATTCTATAAATAAGAAATATGATTTGACATTAACCTACTTTCTGGAGGACAAATTTAAGCCCAAAGATGCTGATATGAAATGCACAGCTGCTTTTACAATATTGCACAATCTCATCCTCCTTAAAAAGAATAGGCAAAGAATGTGTGTATGTGACGGAATATTGGCAGAAAGTTATAAAGGTTTTATTCTTTTTGTTTTATTTTGTGAGATATGAAAAGTGACGTGGAAACCAGATATAGTCACATTATTCCGATTTTTAGAGACTTTGCAAAATGAAGAATGTAATAAATATATAGTTCTGCTTATTAAAACGGGTTTAATACTTCTCCATATACGGATGTTATGTGCATTTATATAACAACCACAGTCTCTGAGACCGCAAATTTAATAGAAACCAAATGGTTAACTAACTATATATTGTGTATTGTAATGTGCTCCTTTCACTTATTCATGATAGGTTTGTTTTGATGTATCTATACATCATGGAAGGAAGAAACTTGCTGACCTGTGACATAATCATACATCATGGCGATTTTATGGTCACAGGAGCTGTGCGTGCGCAATCGTCGCCGGGTGTTACACAATTCTGGCAGCTCTCTCTGCCAGGAGCTGTACCCGCCCTCACCGCTTCCGGAAATTTAAACCCCTAAGACTGCCATCACACTAGCAGTATTTGGTCAGTATTTTACATCAGTATTTGTAAGCCAAAACCAGGAGTGGAACAAATAGAGGAAAAGTATAATAGAAACATATGCACCACTTCTGCATTTATCACCCACTCCTGGTTTTGGCTTACAAATACTGAGGTAAAATACTGACCAAATACTGCTAGTGTGACGGCAGCCTAAGGGTATGTTCACACGTTCAGGATTTCCATCCTTTTTTTTTCCTGACTGTTTTTTAAAAAACTGCAGCTCTTGGCAGAAAACGCAGGTCCTTTTTTTGGTCCTTTTTTGGTCCGTTTTTGATGCGTTTTTTGATGCGTTTTTTGATGCGTTTTTTTGATGCAGTTTTCTAGCCAGAGTCTGTGTGTTTTCTAGGAATTTTTTTAGGGTTAAAATGGCTGAAAATACCCTAACCCTACCCCTAACCCTAACCCTACCCCTAACCCTACCCCTAACCCTAACCCTAACCCTACCCCTAACCCTACCCCTAACCCTAACCCTACCCCTAACCCTAACCCTACCCCTAACCCTACCCCTAACCCTACCCCTACCCCTATTCTAACCTTAGTGAAAAAAAAAAAAAAATTCTTTATTTTTTTTATTGTCCCTACCTATGGGGGTGACAAAGGGGGGGGGGGTGTCATTTACTATTTTTTTATTTTGATCACTGAGATAGGTTATATCTCAGTGATCAAAATGCACTTTGGAACGAATCTGCCGGCCGGCAGATTCGGCGGGCGCACTGCGCATGCGCCCGCCATTTTGCAAGATGGCGGCGCCCAGGGAGAAGACGGCCGGACGGACACCGGGACGCCGGGTGAGTATAAGGGGGGGAGATTAGGGCACGGGGGGGGCATCAGAGCACTGGGGGGGGCATCGGAGCACTGGGGGGGGCATCGGAGCACGGGGGGGCGGGATCGGAACACGGGGGGGGCAGCCACACTCCGCCCACGCACTTCCGCCCGCTCCCCGCACTTCCTGCTGCAGCGGTTCTGCACATCAAACCGCAGTAAAACCCGCAGATATATTTTTGATCTGCGGGTTTTACTGCGGTTTGGACCTCACAATGGAGGTCTATGGGTGCAGAACCGCTGCGGCTCCGGAAAAAGAATTGACATGCTCCTTCTTTTTTCCGGGAGCTATTCAGCGCGTCTTTTTTTTTACAATTTCCGGACCATGTGCACAGTGTGTCCTGTTTTCCATAGGGTACAGTGTACTGTGCCCTGCATGGAAAACAGCTGCGGAAGCGCAGCGGCAAAACCGCCGCGGTTCCGCGGTAAAAAACGCACTGTGTGAACATGGCCTAAATGTTGTCAATATTGAGCGCAGCATTTAGAAGCTAGGGAGAAATGCTGCATTACTGTGCTTTATATCTGCAATCAGACTGCAAAAAGTGAAAGTCCCATAGTGGGACAAAGTAAAAAAGAAATTGGAAAAAAATTTTTTTCTAAAAGTCACAAAATAATAATAATAAATACATATATTATATTTTTATATGTTTAAGTGCACAGCCTATGACATGAGAGACTGGGGTTCAAATCCTGGCTCTGCCCTGCGGGAAACAAATAAATTATATACCAAGGCTCCTAACACTATGATACCTACCTTAGGTGGCTGTTATAGCGTAGTGGTTAAAAAGTTCGCAACTACCAACGTGGGAGGCTGGGGTTCAAATGCCCGCTCTGCTCTGTTGGAAATAATATACCAGTAGTGGTCCTTGGGCAAGACTACTAACACTATACCTACCTATGTGCCTACCTCAATAAACATGAAAGTGTCACGAACAAAGAGAGTCACGCCGGCTCGGACATCACTCTGATTAACAAATGTCAAATGTCGAGGAACCAGGACAATCTGATAATAAATGGGCTACTGGAACAAACATGGACAAGGCAAGAAAACCTGGATCTGATGAAATTTAACAGTCAAAATGAGAGAGGATATATGAAGTGTATGAGGAAACTCTGGATGGATACAAGACCTTCATGTCCACTGACTGAGAAACAACTAGTCACCCAACATTTCAATGTCATAAAGAGAAAGCTATGATCACAACTTGAGATGCATTAACTGCACTGCAGATCCAACACCACACATGAAGACCTGGCAAATGAAAACCTGGAAGAACAACATGTGAAACCCCCTGAAAATCCAATCCTGCAACTAGAGAGCACTGCAGCTGATCTGAAACAGAAGATCTTAAATAAACTAAATACCAGCAATACCAGATTGACTGCCAAGGTGCAGCAAAGAAACACCACCAGACAGTATGCTAGAAGATGCCAATAGAGCATTTGCATCAATACTTACCACCACCATAACTCACACTAACAAACTGATCTATGCTACTGCCTCAGCAATCATGGAAATGCTTGGCTATACAACCTGCAAGAACAGCAGAAGTATGTGATCCCCTTGGAAAAGAAGACTGGAGACAAAAATTAAGGTGACATAAAGGGAAGTCAGTCAATAGAAGGGTGTAAAGATCAAGGATAAGATCAAGCTGGACAAGTACAAAGGCCTGACTCCCACTGAAGCCCTAGAGACTGCTAAACAAAGGCTCACAGCACTTGCTACAAGACTCGGGAGATACACTAGAGAAGCTGAGGCCAAGACGATAAATGCCCTGTTCTCCAAAGAACCATCCAAGATGTATTCCCAACTACAGAGTAACAGCACAATGGCAGCAACTCTACCAATAGCAGAGACTTAACAATACTGGAAGAACATATGGGAGAAGGAAAAAGTATGTTTTAGAGTGTGACAGCAACCAAACAAAAAACTATTTAAATCTGGTATCACTGTAATCGCTGAGACCTGAAGAATAAAGTCGTCTAGTCACTTATGCCACACAAGAATGGCATAAAAAATAAATAAAACCAATTCTTCACCTGCTGTTGATTTGTTCATTCTGCCTCCCAGAGATTGCAGTAAGGCTTGGCTCACAGTTATCCTGTGCTCTACACTGAGTGCTTACACCAGGTTTTCCGTGTAAATCTCTGAAATATGATATTCCCTATAATGAGTATTAACAAAAAACGTATGCACAGCTCAATATGAAGGTGCTCAGGTAGGTTCCAAAACCGTATAAGAAAAACCTGGCACTCAACTTTATATAGGTGATATTTTATTATTCCAAGCGGAGGTGCAGTAACAGCAAACGTTTCCATCATAAACACATGACCTTCATCAGTTACGTAAAGTGATTGGTGGTGAAGTAAGTGTTAGCTCTGTTTAACAGACTATAGTGCTAATTGCCCTTTAAGGGAAGGCATTGGTTAGAATACTCAGGTATGGGCGCAGCCGTGCTGTAGTGCTGCAGACGCGGAGTCCACTGCTTGAGACAAGGGCAATTAGCACTATAGTCTGTTAAACAGAGCTAACACTTACTTCACCAGCAATCACTTTACGTATCTGATGAAGATCATGTGTTTATGACCGAAACGTTTGCTGTTACCGCACCTCCGCTTGGAATAATAAAATATCACCTATATAAAGTTGAGTGCCAGGTTTTTCTTATATGTATTCCCTATAATGAGGCAGATGGAAACACTGTAGACACTGTCTGACCTATGATCCGGTAGTGTCTGTCTTTTTAGCCATGCATAATAGTGTCATCGGCCACAGTTTTGTGCACCTCTGAAAAGAAGGACACCACTGAGAGTAACTCTGCTGTCTCATTATAGTGAATGGCTCCTTTGGGAGTTTCATCTGACTCACGTCATTAGGAGATTTAGATGGACCCCCAATGTAAGTCCTCAGCATAGAGCACATGATAAACATGATCCAAAATGTTATGCAAAATGTTCCCAATAAAAGCTTCAACTTCACTTCACAAGAAAAGTAAGTGCCCACTTAGGTCCATCATCTGGAAATAGAGTGGGTTTCCATGTTACTAGTGGTACAAAGGCTCTGTAAAAGCAAAATGGTTCCTCACCCCCAAAAAGAAATCCAGCAAATTCTACATTCCCAAATCCAAATGCTTCCCTCACTTCGGAGCCCCACAGTGTGCCTAAACCACATTTAGCGACAAAACCTGGCACTCAACTTGATGTCTGAAGAGATATTTTATTAAACAGCAACAAAACGTTTCGGTCCCAAACAAAATGGACCTTCATCAGTCACATGCTATTTGGCGTGTGTTATATAAAGGATGTGCTCCTATAAATAGGCAAGATATCCAAGGGGCTGTAAACAGCGTACCGTCTAGCTGTAATGGCAATGTCCTATCCTGTGGAGGTGGCCATAAAGACTCGGTGTCCACCGCTAGTCCAAACTGTGTACTGGACTGGACTGTGTTCTCCCAGTACACAGTTTGGACTAGCGGTGGACACCGAGACTTTATGGCCACCTCCACAGGATAGGACATTGCCATTACAGCTAGACGGTACGCTGTTTACAGCCCCTTGGATATCTTGGCTATTTATAGGAGCACATCCTTTATATAACACACGCCAAATAGCACGTGACTGATGAAGGTCCATTTTGTTTGGGACCGAAACGTTTTGTTGCTGTTTAATAAAATATCTCTTCAGACATCAAGTTGAGTGCCAGGTTTTGTCACATATGGTTATGGTGTTGGAACCTACCTGAGCACCTCCTACCCTCAAGCTGTGCACCAGGTCATATACTTAAACCACATTTAGCGTCCACAGGTTTGGCATTTCTGCAGTGGATTTGGTTTGTGTGTTTTTCCTTATCTTCTTCCCATTTGGCTTGTCCCTCCTACTGTTCCCTTGATTTCCACTCTGTTGTTTTGTGAGTATATTTGTGTGATGTTTTCTTTATCCTCTGTTTTTCAGGTTTGTGTTATTCTATACACTTCAGTCACATGCATCCCTGGGTGGGGAGGAAACAGTAAAGCATGCATAAAGGAGCATAGCGAGGTAGGAAACCCTGGAATACCAACCATCAGACGAAATCTGGTGAATAGAGATAGTCCATGGTCCTCCTAGCTTGAGGGACAGGGAAAGAATCAATTTCCCCAGGAAATCCTTCTACATTATCGTGACACTAAGGTTGAGAATGTGTGCATGAAAGTGGGTGTGTTACACTCAGAATCTATTTCATTCATGGTTCTTCCTTCCTTTGTAGCCAAAATTATGTTTGGTACTCCCTGGTTGCTGAAACAGAATCCCACCATCAATTGGGACACTCGCAAAGGTAAATCTATTCAGGGTAACTGTTTTTCCAATTGTTTATCTACATTCCTATCATATATGAGATCTCCTCCTCCTGATTTGGTTCAGGATTCTGGGACTGAGTGTGAAGTTCTTCCAATGCATAGGTCTTTTGATGTTTGATGGTGCTCAGATGGATCCTCTTAGGGTATAGGCTGTCCTTGGTTGGGTATAACCAACTACTCATAAAGCTTTGCAGAGGTTCGTTGGGATTGCTAATTTGTATTGTAGGTTCATCAAGAACATTTGGATCATAGTCAAACCTCTTTCTGGTATGATCCAGAAGGGTACTGATTTTTTCTCTTGGTCTACCGAGGCTGTTGATGTTTGTTGCACTCAAGACAGCTTTCTCTAAAGCTCCTGTATCCAGTCAACCCAATGTTGATTCTTCTGTGACATACCTCCCTGATATTAAGAACAAAGTGTATGAGGGGAAGCGGATGTTGGGTTCCAGACATGTCAGACATCGACGACAACATCACATTAAATATGAAGGTTTAGTTCCGGAAGATATTGCCGGGGTTGATGCTAAATATTTGCATGTGGGTCACCTAGTGAAGGAGTTCTGTCAGTGGCGTCAGAGGTTGGAAATCTCTGAGGGTTCATTAGCCCCTCGTAGAAAGGAGGTACAGTCATTTTCCTGGATTCGATCCCTTAGGCTGTGTTCACACGTTCCGGTTTTTTCGCGTTTTTTTCGCGGTTTTTCCCTATAAAAACGCTATAAAACCGCAAAAAAACCGCATACAAGAAGCCTCCCATCATTTAGAATGAATTCCGCATGTTTTGTGCACATGATGCGTTTTTTTCCGCATAAAAAACGCATCAGGCACAAAATCCGGACATTCTCATTCTTTTTGCGGTTTTTATGCGGATTTCCCACTACAAAATGCATTGGGAAGTGTCCGGAAAAAACCGCGTCAAAAACGCGGCAAAAACGCGGCAAAAACGCGGCAAAAAACGCATGCGGATTTCTTCCGGATTTCATGCAGAAAATGTCCGGTTTTTCACAGGAATTTTCTGCATGAATTCCTGAACGTGTGCACTTAGCCTAAGCTTGTTTTCTGTAGTCGGCTTCTCTTTCTGCCATCGAGTGTTTTCTGAGTGTGTTGGTTCTGCTAGTCTGGCTGCAGTCTGTCTAGTTTAACTCAGGTGTTTTCATTTATTCTGTTTGTATTTCCTATCACAGTTTGGGTGCAGCTTTCAATTCCTTCCCCTACTGGTGTTTCCTGCTGGTGATATATTCATTTGGATGTTCTAACATTCTATTGAGGTTAAGATCCAGTCTTTGAGTTTCCAGCAAAGGGTTTTCTCTTTGCTGTTTCTCTTTGCTGTTTCTTTACTTCACTTTGCTCCTATATTTTGTTTGTTATTAGGAAATAAGCAGAGTATTCTGTTCTTTGTTTGGTATTTCAGTATTTACTTTATTCACTCTGGAAACTTTCCTTTGTTCAGCATACTTCTCCTCTTGTAAGTAATTCTCACTCTGCACTGCCCTCCAGTTCTTTAGGAGAAAAGTGAAACAATTTGATGGCCTTTTACAATGTTAGGTTTGAGATACCATCTCCTAGTTTGTGGTTAGGGCTATCTCTATACCCGCACGCACCACTAGGGACTGCAGTGCATGATATCTAGTCTGTACAAGAACCGGCAGGGTTAGTTACGGGTTCTAGTGTTTAACCTGTTATTCCAGAGAAAGTTACTACACAGGCATAACAGGTGATTTCAGATTATACAGCAAAAATCTGCTGACGGATTCTCTTTATCCCCTTAATGACCGCTGATACACCTTTTAACGGCGGCAGTTAAGGGTACTTATTCCTCAATGCCGCTTTTAAACAGCACTGAGAAATAAGTGTATAGTGCCCTCCAGCATTGGAATTTCTCCGGGGTCTCGGCTACTTAGAAGTTTTTACCGACCCCTGTGTTGCGATCGCCATTTTTAATGGAATAACGGCGACCGTCATTTAATTTCTCTCTTCTCTGATGTGATCGCAAATCAGGGGAGAGAGAAATTGGGTCTCCTGCATCCCCCCGTGATGTTCTCCAGCCGGCGGCTTCTTCCTGGAAGAAAATGGCGGGCGCATGCGCAGTGCGCCTGCCAAGATCTGCCGGCCAACACCTGGTAGCAGTAGGAAATTTTTCCTATTGGTTCATTTTGATCACTGTAAATAAAAATTGTAAATATAGTAAATCAAACCCTCCTTTATCAACCTTTTAGTTAGGTAAAAATAATACAATAAAAAATGTATTTATTTCCATTTTTCCATTAGGGTTAGGGTTGGGCTAAAGTTAGGGTTAAGGTTGGGCTAGTGTTAGGGTTGGGGCTAGGGTTGGGCTAAAGTTAGGGCAGCACGGTGGCGCAGTGGTTAGCACAGCAGCCTTACAGCGCTGGGGTCCTGGGTTCAAACCCCACCAAGGACAGATGTTCTGCAAAGAGTTTGTATGTTCTCTCTGTATTTGCTTGGGTTTCCTTCGGGTACTCCGGTTTCCTCCCACATTCCAAGACATACTGATAGGGAATTTAGATTGTGAGCCCCAATGGGGACAGCGATGCAAACTGTAAAGCACTGTGGAATATGTTAGCGCTATATAAAAATAAAGATTATTATTATTATTAGGATTGGGCTAGGGTTAGAGTTGGGGCTAAGAATAGGGTTGGGCTAAAGTTAGGGTTATGCTAAAGTTAGGGTTGGGCTAGGGTGAGGCTTGTGGTTAGGGTTATGGTTATGGTTGGGATTATGGTTAGGGTTGGGTTTAGGGTTAGGGGTGCGCTATGGTTAGGGGAATAGTGATCACAATATAATAAGTTTTCAAGTATCCTTTAACCCCTTCAAGACCCAGCCTGTTTTCACCATTCTGACCCTGCCAATTTTTACACTTCGGACCACTGTCACTTTATGAGGTAATAACTCTTGACCGTTTCAACAGATCCTGATGATTCTGACACTGTTTTCTCATGACATATTGTACTTCATGTTAGTGGTAACATTTCTTTGATATGACTTGTGTTTATTTGTGAAAAAAATGGAAATTTGGCAAAAATTTAGAACATTTTGCAGTTTTCAAACGTTTAATTTTTATGCCCTTAAATCAGAGATTCATATCACACAAAATAGTTAATAAATAATATTTTCCACATGTCTACTTTACATCAGCACAATTTTCGAACCAAAATTTTTTTCGTTAGAAAGTTATAAGGGTTAAAAGTTGACCAGCGATTTCTAATTTTTTCAACAAATTTTACAAAACCACTTTTTTAGGCACCACATCACATTTGAAGTCACTTTGAGGGGTCAATATGAAAGAAAATACCCAAAAGTGACACCATTCTAAAAACTGCACCCCTTAAGCTGATCAAAACCACATTCAAGAAGCTTATTAACCTTCAGGTGCTTCACAGCAGCTAAAGGAACGTGGCAGGAAAAAATGAACATTTAACTTTTTAGTCACAAAAATGATCTTTCAGCAACAATTTTTTTATTTTCACAATTGTAAAAGGAGAAAATAGACACCAAACGTTGTTTTGAAATTTCTCCTGAGTACGCCTATACCCCATATATGGGGGAAAACCACTGTTTGGGCACACAGCAGGGCTCGGAAGGGAAGGAGCACCTTTTGACTTTTTGAACGCAAATTTGGTTGGAATTGATAGTGGACGCCATGTTGCGTTTGAAGAGCCCCTGATGTGCCTAAACATTGGAAAACCCCCACAAGTGACCCCATTTTGAAAAATAGACCCTTCACAGAACTTATCTAGCTGTGTGGTGAGCACTTTGATCTCCCAGGTGCTTCACAGTAGTTTAGAACATAGAGCCGTGAAAAAAAAAAAAACATTTTTTCCACAAAAATGATTTTTCAGCAATTATTTTTTTATTTTCACAAGTAAAAAAGGAGAAAAAAGACCACAAAAGTTGTGCAATTTCTCATGAATACGCTGATACCCCATATGTGGGGAAAAACCAGAAAACCACTGTTTGGGCGCACGGCAGGGCTCGGAATGGAAGGAGTGACGTTTTGGATTGCAGATTTTGATGGAGTGGTCTGCAGGCGTCATGTTGTGTTTGCAGAGCCCTTGATGTGCCTAAACAGTGGAAACCCCTCACAAGTGACCCCATTTTGAAAACTAGACCCTTCAAGGAACTTATCTAGCTGTGTGGTGAGCACTTTGAACTGCCAGATGCTTTACAGAAGTTTAGAGCATAGAGCCGTGAAAATAACAAAAAAAAATCACATTTTTTTTCACAAAAATGATTTTTCAGCAATGATTTTTTATTTTCACAAGTGTAAAAGGAGAAAATGGACCACAATAGTTTTGTGCAATTTATCATGAGTACGCCGATACCCCATATGTGGGGGAAAACCACTGTTTGGGCGCACGGCAGGGCTTGGAATGGAAGGAGTGATGTTTTGGATTGCAGATTTTGATGGTCTGCAGGCGTTTGGAATGGTCTGCAGGCGTCATGTTGTGTTTGCAGAGTCCCTGATGTCTTAAAACAACAAAATTCACAAAAGTGAATAAATGTCCACCATCAAATATAAACCAATGTCAAAGTGAACATAAGGCAATGATCACAATAAGGTATAAAAATATAGTTTTATTACAAAAAATAATAACAAACAAAAAAACAAAGTACCAAAAAGAGAACAACCAACAATACTACAGCATATAAAGGATATACCGAATGAGGAGACCAGATTCCTTGAAAAAGCCACTTAGGCGAAACGTATGTTGGAGTCGGAGTCCTTGAGGGTCACAGATCATCTTCACACTGGTACTAGTATTGCTCCAGAGATTCTATGCACTTTTTCTGTCTTGATTAGACTATTTATTATGAAAGCATATGCACTTTATTAAGATGGATTGTCCATTTCTTTTTTCATCCATCTTCTGCACCTTGGAGGGTTATATATTATTTTTCCAGTATATATTTTTTATTATATGGATCTGGTCTCCTCATTCGGTATATCCTTTATATGCTGTAGTATTGTTGGTTGTTCTCTTTTTTGTACTTTGCTTTTTTGTTTGTTATTATTTTTTGTAATAAAACTATATTTTTATACCTTATTGTGATCATTGCCTTATGTTCACTTTGACATTGGTTTATAGAGTCCCTGATGTGCCTAACCAGTGGAAACCCCTGACAAGTGACCCCATTTTGGAATCTACACCCCTGAATGAATTTATCTAGAGGCATAGTTTCATAGTATTGATTATAATGCTTTTTGTTTTACTGGTGTATGAATTTATAATGTGGTGTTATATGTAAGATGTGCGGGGTACATCAGATTTATAAGAGTGTGTTGTGTCAACAGGGTATAAACAAATTTTATTAATTTGTGGACGTGTGGTATGCTTTGAAGCAATCCTTAATGCAAAGGCCAGGTTTCACAATGGTAAATTGTGTCCTTTCGGATTCCCCTCTTGGAGCATACTCTGCACCGTTTTTGTGATCGTCCTGTCCTCGCTGTTTGGGGAACCTGTCCTGGGAAATGTTGACCTGGGACAATACGGGCACTATTAGTTTCAGAAGTACTGGGACCCCCACTTCCTTGAGTGCGAAACATTAGGGCCTTGATGACTACCTCCTGAAACTGAAGGAAGGTCCCCGTATTGCCTGCAGATCGGAACAGCACAAAGCATTGTACATTGCCATCTGTACAATGTGCACGGCCAATTTTTTGTACCATACTTTGGCTTTTCGCAAGGCACTGAATGGTTGGAGGACCTGATCTGAAAGATCCACACCCCCCATGTACCAATTGTAATCCAAGATACAATCTGGTTTTGGGACTTGTGGTCCCACGAACAGTGACAAGGGTGCTGTTGTCACGGTGTATGGTGGTCAGGATAAGGACATTCCTTTTGTCCTTATTAACCACCAGCATGTTGTCGTGCTGCATTGGCTCTGCTTTCCCCTTTTCTAAGCATTTGCCCAATTAGCGGCTTAGGGAGGCCTCGCTGATTTTTTCGCACGGTGCCACATGCAGCTGTACCTCTGGCAGAGAGGGCTTTGAAGAGTGGGACGCTGGTGTAAAAGATATCAATGTAGAGGTGATAACCCTTATCCAGCAGTGGCTGCAGCAATTCCTACACAATTTTCCCACTCACCCCCAGGACGGGGGGGCATTCAGGGGGGTTAATTTGGGTGTCCTTCCCCTTGTAGACCCTAAATCTGTGGGTGTACCCTGAGGTACTCTCGCACAGTTTGTACAGCTTTATTCTGTACCTGGACCTCTTACTGGGCAGCTATTGTCAGAATTTTAGCCTCCCTTTGAAGTGAACGAGAGATTCATCAATAGCGATGTCCCTCTGGGGTGTGTACGCCTCAGCAAATTTTCTGCTGAAGTGTTCAACCACTGGCCGAATTTTATATAGATGATCAAAGTTAGGATCGTCTCGGGGAGGACACTGAGCATTATCATTATAATGCAAAAATTTATGGATCCCTTCAAAACGTTTCCTTGTCATGGCCATTCGGAATACAGGTGCACTGTAGAGAATATCAGTACTCCAGTATTGGCGAATCTCTGTTTTTTTTATTATGCCCATATGCAGCAAAATTCCCCAAAATGTCATTATCTCTGCTGCATTTACGGGGGTCCATCTGGCGTATGATGATGTGGGATTTTGGGTGAAAAATTGTTAGGCATACAGGTTCGTCTGGGCCACCATAAGATTTATTATTTCATCACTGAAAAAGAATTTGAAGAAGTCAATTTCAGTGAGGCCAGTGGTGTCAAACTGGATTCCTGAGCTGCTGCTGAAATCCGGAATGACGGGCTGAAAATTTTCAGGGGGTGCAATCCATACAGGATCGATTGCTGCAGAAGTTGCCTGGGTCCTCACCAGATGAGGAGGAGGAGGAAGATGAGGAAAAGAGGAATGTGGGATCTTCCTCACTGGCTGAATCCGTGTCGGACGCAAGGATGGCGTAAGCCTCCTCTGGTGTATAGCGCCTTGTTGACGAATGGGCATTTTTATTTTTTTCCCAAACCCTGGGGATGTGTGTGTAAGTGGTACTTTTACACATGTAATGTGTGGGGCTTGTGTAATAGGGTACTCTTTATTATAACAAAAAGGAGAGAAAAAAGTAGAGAGATAAAATGTAGAAAAGAAAAAATGAAAAGAAAAATCAGATGGAATCAATGTCACCATTACACACTGAATGGGAAACCACTGGGTAAATCTGACAGGGAGAAGGACTTGGGGATCCTAGTTAATGATAAACTTACCTGGAGCAGCCAGTGCCAGGCAGCAGCTGCCAAGGCAAACAGGATTATGGGGTGCATTAAAAGAGGTCTGGATACACATGATGAGAGCATTATACTGCCTCTGTACAAATCCCTAGTTAGACCGCACATGGAGTACTGTGTCCAGTTTTGGGCACCGGTGCTCAGGAAGGATATAATGGAACTAGAGAGAGTACAAAGGAGGGCAACAAAATTAATAAAGGGGATGGGAGAACTACAATACCCAGATAGATTAGCGAAATTAGGATTATTTAGTCTAGAAAAAAGATGACTGAGGGGCGATCTAATAACCATGTATAAGTATATAAGGGGACAATACAAATATCTCGCTGAGGATCTGTTTATACCAAGGAAGGTGACGGGCACAAGGGGGCATTCTTTGCGTCTGGAGGAGAGAAGGTTTTTCCACCAACATAGAAGAGGATTCTTTACTGTTAGGGCAGTGAGAATCTGGAATTGCTTGCCTGAGGAGGTGGTGATGGCGAACTCAGTCGAGGGGTTCAAGAGAGGCCTGGATGTCTTCCTGGAGCAGAACAATATTGTATCATACAATTAGGTTCTGTAGAAGGACGTAGATCTGGGGATTTATTATGATGGAATATAGGCTGAACTGGATGGACAAATGTCTTTTTTCGGCCTTACTAACTATGTTACTATGTTACTATGTTACTATGTTAAAAAAAAAGTTTGTAAAAAAAAAATTAGATGTTCACTACACTAATGCCCTCCTTATAAATTTACCCGCCGCAAAAAATTCTTTTTACAAAAGAAAAACTGACGTCAGCAATGATGTGACGTACGCTCCCCTAATGCACTCGCTAAAAAGTTAATCGACGCAACTAATTCTTTTTCTTTTTACAAAAGAAAAACGGACGTTAACAACAATGTGATGTACGCTCCCCTAATGCACTAGAAATTACCCGGTGATAGCAACAAACACTGACACCGGCAAAACCTAACACACTACCTATAAAACTACTCTGTATGACTTTTTTTTTCCCTACAACAAGATCGGAAGTCACCTAACACTGACTCCGACTAGACCTAATACACTACCTATAAAACTACTCTATACGATTTTTTTTTCTATAAAAGATCGGTCGTCACTAACGCTGTGACGCCGGCTACACTACCTTGCTACGTCTAAAACTACGCTGTACTAACTACTATAATTATTTTTTTCTAAAAAAATAAATCGGACGTCACTTAGACTGTGATGTCCCTACGCTAACTAGCTAAAAAGAGAAAAATCCCTGTGGCGCAGTCTCTGATCAGCAGCCATACTGATCAGAGTGCAGCGGACACAGGAAGAGCACAAATGCTCTGCGCAAGACTCAGCGCACACAAAAAAAGCGCAAAAAAGTGCGCTAAAATTCAATTGGAGGTGGGGTAGGGGGTACTGGAACAGGGAGGGTGATGGGAAAGGGGGCGTCACCAAACACTGACACGGCTACGCTACGTCTAAAACTACACTGTACTAACTACTATTATTATTTTCTATTAAAAAAAAATCGGACGTCGCTTATACTGCAAAGTCCGCTATTTTAACTATCTAAAAAAATACAAATTCCCGTGGCGCAGTCTCTGATCAGCAGCAATACTGGTCAGAGCGCTGCGGACACGGGAAGAGCACGAATGCTCTGCGCGGGATGCCGTGCACAGGAAAAAAGCACAAAAAAGTGCGCAAAAAAAATCAATTGGAGGTTGGGGGAGGGGGTACTGAAACAGGGATGGGGATGGGAAAGGGGTGGGGGAGGTGCTGCTGCTCTGCTGTGATCACAGGCCTCACACAGCAGGCAGATGGCAGCAGAGAGCACAGAGCACAAGATGGAGCAGGACACTGCAGAAGGAGGCAGGAGATCGCCAGGTTGATCACAATGGCCACTAATGGATTCTTTCTCTCAAGGTACACAGAGGGGCTTAGACCACCACTCTGCACGCCAAATCTGAGGTAAAAATGGCGTGCATGTCGGTGATCGGTATTTTAAATTAACCCCTTTGGCACTGATTGGCTAGAAGCTATTGTTCAGCCAATCAGCGCCCTAGGGGTTAATCAGGTGAGGTGACGCGGTGATCACCCCACCCACTGTGACGGCTGTGACTGGTGCTATGTCACTCAGCACAGATCACAGCCGATCACATGCTTTTTTTTTTAAATAACTTTATTGTTTTATTGCTGTGATTGGCTGGTCAATTCTGACCCGATGTGGGGGGGGGGCGGTACAGCCCCCGGGGCTAAGTGCGGAGCTGGTCTGCTGTCATGGACAGCAGCCATCGTAGCCCGGTCACCGCACGATGCCGTGTGGTGATGGAAAATGGCAGTGCTGTACTGCGCTGGTCAGAAATGCACCTCCCGCAGCACAGTACTAGTACGGCGGAGGTCGGGAAGAGCTTAATAAGATGTGTAGTAGAGGGGTTACAAGGACACTAAACTTCAGGAGGGCAAATTTCCAATGGATGAGAGATGATCTTGATGCAATTAACTGGGATGATATCCTGAGACATAAAAATACAAAAGAAAATGGGAGACGTTTATTAGCATCCTGGATAGGACCTGTGCACAGTATATACCGTATGGGAATGAACATACAAGAAATAGAAGGAAACCAATATGGCTAAATAGAGCTGTAAGGGGCGCATTAAGTGACAAAAAGAAAGCATTTAGAGAATTAAAGGAAGTAGGTAGTGATGCAACATTAAATAAATACAGAAAATTAAATAAATTCTGTAAAAAGTAAATCAAGGCCGCAAAGATTGAGACAGAGAGACTCATTGCCAGAGAGAGTAATAATAATCCAAAAATATTCTTTAACTACGTAAATAGTAAGAAACTAAAAAATGATAGTGTTGGCCCCTTTAAAAATAGTCTTGGTGAAGTGGTGGATGAGGATGAGGAAAAAGCCAACATGCTAAATGACTTTTTTCCATCAGTATTTACGCAAGAAAATTCCATGGCAGACAATATCATCAGTGATAACAAAAATTCCCCATTAATTGTCACCTGCTTAACCCAGCAGGAGGTACGGCGGCGTCTAAAAATCACTAAAATTGACAAATCTCTGGGCCCGGATGGGATACACCCCCGAGTGCTGCAGGAATTAAGTACAGTCATTGATAGACCATTATTTTTAATCTTTAAAGAGTCCATAATAACAGGGTCTGTACTACAGGACTGGCGTATAGCAAATGTGGTGCCAATATTCAAAAAGGGGACAAAAACTGAACTCGGAAATTATAGGCCAGTAAGCTTAACCTCTACTGTGGGTAAAATCCTGGAGGGCATTCTAAGGGATGCTATACTGGAGTATCTGAAGAGGAGTAACCTCATGACCCAGTATCAGCACGGGTTTACTAGGGACCGTTCATGTCAGACTAATCTGATCAGCTTCTATGAAGAGGTAAGTTCCGGACTGGACCAAGGGAACCCAGTGGACGTAGTGTATATGGACTTTTCAAAAGCTTTTTATGCAGCGCCACACAAAAGGTTGATACATAAAATGAGAATAATGGTGATAGGGGAAAATATGTGTAAGTGGGTTAAGAGCTGTCTCAGGGATAGGAAAGAAAGGATGGTTATTAATGGAGCACACTCGGACTGGGTCGCGGTTAGCAGTGGGGTACCACAGGGGTCAAAATTGGGCCCTCTTCTTTTTAACACATTTATTAATGACCTTGTAGGGGGCATACTGTCACGCCGTAAGCGGAGTTAAAGGGGCAGGATGGCGTACTGGGACCCGCACCTGTCCCTACCACTTAATGGGGCCCTGGCTTTCCCTTATCTCGGGGATACCTATGATGGTTAGGAGGCCTGAGCCACTAGCGTATCCCTGTCTCCTGTGCAGGCCCTATAAGTGGCCCCCTCTCCCCCCCAGGGAGGAGAACTGCACCAGTGTATAAACACAACAATAAACAGGGTATACAGACAAGGTAACTAAAAATCTCAAACTCACCAAATACTCACACAACCACAGAGGGTACACATAGAAGGGAAGAGAAGGAGAAAACTAGGAAGGAAATCAGGTTTAACATGCAACCAAAACCGCAGTCACCAATCTCTGTAATAAACCTGCAAGCTCCAAATATCACTCTCTTTCAACCTCCAAGCCAGGCAGCCGAACTGATCACTGACACTAACTGTAGTCAAGGCTGGGTCTATATAGAGGAGGAGATTATAAAATCACCTTCAGCTGAGAGACCCAGCTCACAGCAACTTAGCAAATAAGGTTAACTCCTGCACTGCTGGCACAGAGCAGCCAGGTCAAAATACAGGAGAAGAGCTTCTGTTCACTGTGTGTGAACGAGGCCCAGAGCGCTGCAGTTCTCTAGAACCTCTCTCTCGCGGTAGCCCCGTGACACATACAGAGTAGAATTTCAATATTTGTAGATGACACTAAACTCTGCAGGGCAATCAATACAGAGGAGGACAATGTAATATTATAGGATGATTTATGTAAACTGGAAGCTTGGTCTGATAAATGGCAAATGAGCTTTAATGGGGATAAATGTAAGGTCATGCACTTGGGTAGAAGTAATAAAATGTATAACTATGTGCTTAATTATAAAACTCTGGGCAATGAAAAAGACCTGGGTGTATGGGTGGATGACAAACTCACATTTAGTGGCCAGTGTCAGGCAGCTGCTACAAAGGCAAATAAAATAATGGGATGCATTAAAAGAGGCATAGATGCTCATGAGTAGAATATAATTTTACCTCTATACAAGTCACTAGTTCGACCACACTTAGAATACTGTGCACAGTTCTGGTCTCCGGTGTATAAGAAAGACATAGCTGAACTAGAGTGGGAGCAGAGAAGAGCGACCAAGATTATTAGAGGACTGGGGGGTCTGCAATACCAAGATAGGTTATTACACTTGGGGCTATTTAGTTTGGAAAAACGAAGGCTAAGGGGTGATCTTATGTTAATGTATAAATATATGAGGGGACAGTACAAAGACCTTTCTGATGATCTTTTTAATCATAGACCTGAGACAAGGACAAGGGAGCATCCTCTTTGTCTGGAGCAGAGAAGGTTTAAGCATAATAACAGACACAGATTCTTTACTGTAAGAGCAGTGAGACTATGGAACTCTCTGCCGTATGATGTTGTAATGATTGATTCATTGCTTAAAATTAAGAGGGCACTGGATGCCTTTCTGGAAAAGTATAATGTTACAGGGTATATACACAAGATTCCTTGATAGGGCCATATATGGAGTCGGGAAGGAATTTTTTTTCCCCAATGTGGAGCTTAATCTTTGCCACATGGTTTTTTTTTGCCTTTCTCTGGATCAACATGTTAGGGCATGTTAGGTCAGGCTATGGGTTGAACTAGATGGACTTATAGTCTTCCTTCAACCTTAATAACTATGTTACTATGTTACTATGTTACATTCCCTGTAGATTGGCACTATCTGCTGAATTATAAGATAAATATGATTTCAAATTGTAATAGCTCATGAAAGAGTATAGCAACTTGAGGGCATTGTAATCCAATAGGTCACTGCATATGTGCTCCAGCTTTGTATTGTAACATATGTATATTCTCTAGCAGACATAAGAGAAGAGGTAAATTAATTGCACAACATACATCCAGGTATTAATATATATATATATATATTGTAGATGCAGTGTGTCTGTATTAATCAATATTCAAGCTTTTATGTGGACATGCATATCAAAGACCTATGTCGGAGACAACTTTCTGTTTTCAGTTATGCAACTTGGTAACAACTGTTGGTAAATTAAATTATGTGTTTCCAGCCATCTAATGCATTAAATAAGTGGTGTCAAAGAAGGTTCAAGTATTCATACTGACATCCTGGTCATTTGGTAGAATAAATAGCTGATAACATTCAAGTGTATTGAATTTGACCCAACCAATTGGTTTGTTTGCTCACAGCCTTTACAATCTACTTGTGCTGTTATGATAAACAAACAGTAAGAACTGATTGACTGAATGAATGAATGAATGAAATGTGACTTTCCCTCTTAATAATCAAGAAGGAAAGATATTCAGGGAATTCACCATGCATTTTACGCCAGAAAGCTATTGTACAAAAGTCACAAATTTTGATGGTCCATCATTTTTATGTCCAAAAATGTGTGACCGATTATACATCATATTTAAAAAGTGAGTTACAAAGTCACTGATTCTTAAGATAAGCAAATATATCTAAATCAGAATTATGATTTGTGACTTTCAAACATTTGTAAAAAAAAGTAGCAATTGTCACTCTACTAGAAATAGGAAACAAGTCTAATCAAAAGTACAAAAGTGATTTTGTTAAACATGTTTATCAATATTATCTAACACTTTCAAATTTAGGGCAAATGAAGGCAACTCAAACTTGAACTTCCCTTGAAGAAGACACATTAGGTCGTTGATATGTGTGAGTCCATGTTCTTTACACAGCCAGTTCTCTTGCATATGGGGGTGTCTTTATTGCCTGACTTGTGTTAAGTATTTCAACCCTCTCTCCCTCCCTATGCCGCTACCTCTATCTACTTCTAACTCATACTTGCTGGTATGTGCATTTTGAGTATATCATTCTCATTTTGCTGACAGAATGTACATCCATCTAGTAGGGCTCACTAAGTCCATTTGGGCTGTCTTTCTGTATTGATAAGGTCTTATTAAAAAGAGTGAATATTGGCATAGGTTGTTATAGGGATCATGCAAGTTCAATATCTTTAACTTTAGTATTGATTATAATATTGCTGCAGTCATATTTATGATTATACAGCTATTAGGGTTGTGAGTATTGTACTTTATATTGTGGATCAAATATTGTAGTCCATTGGCTAGGACTTTTTAAGTGTTTTTAGTTGTCTAATAAAATGTGTTACTTTTTTTGGTGATCCCTGGCTCCTTGCATTTACTTTCTATTTTTTTTTATAAAGGCAACTGGTGATAAGCAAAACAGAGTTCACATCTCCCTTAATTTTATAGGTGAATAGCTAACATTCAAATGATGTTGCTGTTTTTACTTTAACATATGAAAGGCAAGACAGTTCGGTAAATTCTAACCATAGGCGTAAGTATATAAATGCAGGATGCTATGCTTTATCCAAGTCGCCAATGTGGTAGCCATTAGCTGATTAGCTGCTACAAGGAGCTATGTGCCAACAATACTGAAAGAAGAGACATGTCCAGCAATACAGAGAAGTGGCAGTGATCGACAGATGAGTAGGTACTGTTAAATATATTCATTGCAAATGGGAGGCCATGCATAAAAGTAAAGGATGGAAATCACTATGTTATCCTTTTCATGCCTATAGTACTTGAGTGTACGAAGTAACTAATCTTGTAGGATACTCACATATAGCTCAGCATTGAGACCACCATCAATCCTGGTCAAGTATCCAATGCCTTTGGCTGTGAAACAACCTCATACCATCAGGCTTCCTCCACCGAACTTGACATTTCCTTCAATTTCTGAATGAATGGATGCACTTCATTTTGTATGCAAATTGCCTCTTCAGAGAGTTAGAGGACTTGAATCTGTTGAAAGTAGCGATCCTACAAGTCACAATCAACCCTTTAAAGAGTCGTGCAATATGACTTAGGATAAAAGCCAAATCAGTATCTCAATTCGCAGACATGGTGTTTTGGGCTGTTGAGATACTGATTTGGCTTTTATCCTAAGTCATATTGCAAGACTCGTTAAAGGGTTGATTGTGACTTGCAGGATCGCTCCTTCCAATAGGTGGCGCTATAGAGTTCACGTCCTCTTTTTCTCTGAAGAGGCAATTTGCATATTAAATTTCCCAGAGGAGCATTGAACGGCGAATAAGCCTCCTTACCTTGACAAGCCAGAACTGGTATGTCACTCTCCACAAGGAGAAACCTTACCCCTTAGACTTCATTTCGTATTCATCCAACTGTCATGGCACTCACATGATGCACATAGACAATTTTCTTGCCCAAGAGACCGCTATCGATGAGCTGGAACTTACTGTTTCTCTTTTCTTAGGAAGTTGTCTTCATGGCTGCTCATGGATTCAAAATAATGACCTTTCACTTGGGAATCAAACTAATGACACCCTGAGCTATTAGGGAACGTGAGAAAAGGTTGTATTTTGTAGTATTCAGGATGAAAAATATTTTTCCATCACCAGGAGGAGAACATTGACAATGCAGGGACATTACAAGAATCTTCATAAATACTCATATGCTAAATACAGGTGCTTCTCACAAAATTAGAATATCATCAAAAAGTTAATTTCAAATCTTCAATACAAAAAGTGAAACTCATATATATAGAGTCATTACAAACAGGGTAATCTATTTCAAGTGTTTTTTCTGTTAATGTTGATTATGGCTTACAGCCAATAAAAACCCAAAAGTTATTATCTCAATAAATTAGAATAATTAACTAAAAACATCTGCAAAGGCTTCCTAAGCATTTAAAAAGGTCCCTTAATCTGTTTCAGTAGGCTCCACAATCATGGGGAAGAGTTCTGACTTTACAGATGTCCAGAAGGCAGTCATTGACATGCTCAACAAGGAGGGTAAGCCACAAAAGGTCATTGCTAAAGTTGAGTGGAAGGAATAAGTGTGGTAGAGAAAGGTGCACAAGCAACAGGGATAACCGCGGCCTTGAAAGAATTGTTTAGAAAAGGCCATTCAAAAATTTGGTGGAGATTTAAAAAGTGTGTTACTGTGCTTCAAGAGCCACCACACACAGACGTATCCAAGACATGGGATACAAGTGTCGCATTCCTTGTGTCAAAACACTCATGACCAATAGACAACGCCAGAAGCATCTTACCTGGGCCAAGGAGAAAAAGAACTGGACTGTTGCTCAGTGGCCCAAGGTGTTATTTTCAGATTAAAGTAAATTTTGTATTCATCAGGAAATCCAGGTCTCAGAGTCTGGAGGAAGAGAGGAGAGGCCACAATCCAAGCTGCATGAGGTCTACTGTGAATTTTCCACAATCAGTGATTTTGGGGAGCTATGTCATCTGCTGGTGGGGGCCCACTGTGTTTTATCAAGACGAAAGTCAGCGCAGCCATCTACCAGAAAAGTTTAGAGCACTTCATGCTTCCCTCTGCGAACAAGCTTAGTGGAGATGGAAATTTCATTCTCCAGCAGGCTTGGCATCTGTACACACTGCCAAAAGTACCAATACCTGGTTTAAAAACAACACTATCACTGTGCTTGGTTGGCCAGCAAACTCGCCAAGAGACACCAGGAAGATGAGAGACACCAGACCCAACAATGCAAAAAAGCTGAAGGCTGCTATCAAAGCAACCTGGGCTTCCATAACACCTCAGCAGTGTCACAGGCTGATCACCTCCATGCCACACCGCATTGATGCAGTGACTGATGTAAAAGGAGCCCCGACCAAGTATTGAGTGCATTTACTGAACATACATTTCAGTAGGCCAATATTTCGGTATTTAAAATCATTTTTCAAGCTGGTGTTATAAAGTATTCTAATATACTGACATAAAGACTTTTGGGTTTTCATTGGCTGTAAGCCATAATCATCAACATTAACAGAAATAAACACTTGAACTAGATCACTCTGTTTGTAATGACTCTATATAATATATGAGTTTCACTTTTTGTATTGAAGAACTGAAATAAATTAACTTTTTGATGATATTCTAATGTTGTGAAAAGCACTTGTAGTTGCAAGTCAAATTTATGCATGAGATAGCCAACATTATTGTTCATAAAATGATATTAGTCTCATGTTCAATGCAGTAATGGATGGTGAGATATGGAGCCTGAAAGTGAAAAGTTCAAAACATTGTTACCCTTTTGCTCTTCACTGTATATGATGGATTACATCAATTTGAGTTTTGGTTATCTTGCTTATAGCACTATTTATGCCTATAACATACACTTATTGTATGTACTTCTTGAATTCAGAGTCAGTGTTAGGGAGGCAAGCCCTCCAATATCAATGTAGTTTCCAAGGATAGTAGTGTAGTTACATCATGATCATGTGACCAAAGGTCCTTCACACTGGAAAGAGCAGAGAGCCTGGCATGTATTCTACACAGTGGGTTGTTGCATGTGTCTGAGTGTTTAACATGTAGTGTATGTAGTGTGTGTAGCATGGAGTGTTTGTAACATGCACTGTGCACTTGTGTGAGTAACTTGCATTGCGTATGTATTAAGCAATGTCTGAAAAATGCAGTGCATATAGCATGCTACATGTGTAATATTCAATATGCTTGTGTGTAATATGCAGTATTTGCTTATAACATGCAGTGAGTGTAATATGGAATATTTGCATTACGCAGTGCGTTTGTATGTAATATGCAATGTGTGTGTTATTGTGAAATGTGATGCTTATTTTTAACATTCAATGTATGTGAATAACGTGTTCTGTGCCTGTGTGAATGTTTGCGTGTAAAATGCAGTGTAAAACATGCAGTATGTGTATGTGTAACATGCTGAGTTTATATGTATAAAAGGAAGTATGTGTGGTTAACATGCAGTTTGTATGTAACATACAGTGTGTGTGTGTGTGTGTGTGTTTGTAGAATGGAGTCTGTGTAGCATCCATATTTAAAATACTGTCACTGCGTTTGTAGGCATGTTGGCAATCGCCCAACAAATGAGGAAAACACTGTTTAAAACCATCCCTGCTTGCATTTATGAATGATCCAACCAAGCAATAAATAATGCCAGAGATCGAATGTTGTATCCCTGAGACACACTTGAATGCTGTGAATGACGACAAATATAAATTTAATCAAGTTATTTTGTCATTAAAAACATCGTAAAAATACATAACGAATTGTACATGAAAGTAACCCAATGTTGGGTGAGAGACCAGGTAAACAATCTTACAAAGAATATAGATGAATACGATAATAGTAGTGTTATCCCTTGACTTTTGGATATGGGATGGACCCCACTCCTTCTTAAAACCACCATAACTACTGTAAACCTAGGTACTAAAATAAATACACAAAACACATTATTTTGGTTGTCAAAATGGCCACAGCTATTATTCAAATCACAGGATTAAATAATCACAGTAGGAGTCAGGTGGAGTGCTAGTACATTGGGATTCACAAGTACTGCGATATCCCCAGGTGTCTGACATACAGCACCAGGACAGACAGCCATAAAGGGGCGGCAAGCACTGGCTTGCCATTCAAGCAGAGCCAGTAAATTTTCAGGGCACCAATGACCCTATTATCCTCACTCCTGTGCTTAACCACTGTGCCCGCCCCTGATTGATGTTACCATTACAACGTCCTTGAGGCTGGCCACCAAAGCCGAGCCTGCTCACCACCATGAGGTTTTACATCCTCTATTAGTTAAAATGAGTCCACCTTAACTTGTCTGCATCTTCCACCTGGCTCTAAAACGCGACCAGCGAGGACATTTGACACCTTGAATTGACTCGACCCCCATCTCCCATGCCTAATAAAGTTATCAACCAGTTCTGCTTGCTATGGAAAGACTGTGCATATAAGGAACAAAATTCCAGGACTACAACAGATTAATTTTAACAATGCAACACTACCAAATTATGATCGATAATATGCTAACTACAGCAAAATACCAGCCGCTAAACACCCTGCAATGTGGATCCTATAATAGGGAATGCAGAAACTAAACCATAACAAAGGGGTAGCCACAGTCTGACTACCTGTATAATGACATCTGTGATGCCTCAAAAACTATTATACCGCATGTATTGTAGCCAGCTCTAATAACTCACTAATTCACAGATTTCAGTTCAAGAAACCACCATTACATACAGTAGCTGGGATGCAGTAACCAATTCATAAACCCACTTACTATTACTACCCAAAAAGTGATGAGTGTATATAAAGAGAAAGATACTATAAACAAGGAGTAATTAAAAGCCATACACAATATAATATCGACATTATAACCGATCATTAAATAATTTAAATAATTTCTGCAATATTTGGACATAGTAAATGAAATAAGCCTATAGCAGAAAAGTCTACAAAGGCATTATTAATAACCTTGCCACGCCATTGTTAATTGCTTTACAGGCACTTGATAACATATACCATTAACCCTCTCCAACTGGGACAAAGGCATTGGGAATAGGCACATCGCCCTTCTTGTTAATGCACTTGATTTCTTCACCCTTAGCCGCTCCCACTGGCTCAAGGGCATCGGGATGCACTTCATTACTTTTCCCTTAGTCACTCCCACTGACTCCAGGGCACCCATATTAGGTACATTGCTTTTCAGTTTAATGCCCCAGATTACTGCATTGTCCAGACAACAACCTTGAAAGAAATAGGAGTTGGTCAATATAAACAGTCAAAATCTGTGCCTCAGCATTCTCAAGTCACATGAAAAAAAAGAGAGCGTCCTTGAAGCTACAGATTATATTGAAATGCATGCCTACCTTCTTTTTTTTTTTTCCTGTCCAGGTACTCTTCAGGACCTCGTCCAACACCCCAGGCATATAACCTGTCCAGTTGCTATTCTATTCAGGACGTAGTCCAACACCCCAGGCATATGACCTGTCCAGGTACTATTCAGGACCTAGTCCAACACCCCAGGCATATAACCTGTCCAGGTACTATTCGGCATGTAGAATATGATTGCCATGACCACAGGGACTTTACCCTAACAGGGACTTGTAAGATATAAATGCTTCTGCATACCAGGTGGCCATACCAAAGATGGTTACCCCTCCATACCAGGGGGTCATACTATGATGTACACCCCTCTATCCAGGGGCCACACCCTAGATGTTTACTCCTCCACACAAGGGGTGATACTATGATGAACACCCCCCCAAACAGAGGGAACATACCTGAGATGGTTACCCCTACTGACCAAATTATAATTAGCTTCAAGGACCCACTAAAAAAGAAACAAATAAGTGATTTTTTTTTTAATACACACCTTTATTAAAACAAACATACAATAACCCAACAAAGCATAAATAACCTTAGCTCGCTGGGAGGAGTCCTTGAAGCTCATAAGATCTGGAGATTACCAAGCATAAAGTGAACATAAAATGTACCAACAATTACTCCCAGCCGTTACCCCACTAGCTCGGGAGCACCATGACCACAGGGTTCCAATGTTCACTTGAACTTCCTGAGGATCCGACAAACCTTTGCCGAAACTCCCCTCCATATTTCACCAGATCCAGAACCATATTTAATACCAAAAGGAAGAATCCATATCCCAATGGATCCGCCAGACCAATTTGCAACCAACTTCAAGGACCCCCCCAACTGCCCGGCTCCAGGTAATCCATTCAGTCTGTGCTATCCACCATCTTAGGTAATATAAAATTAAGCGCTCGGTGGATATACACCATTCCTGCAAATATATGAAGGGGACAATATAAGAATTAAAACAGCATACAATAAAACATCAAAGCATAAAGAACATTAACATGCTGGGAGGAGTCCTTGAAGCTCCTAAGATCTGGTGATTACAAAATGTGAACATAAAATGTACCAACAATTACTCCCAGCCGTTACCCCACTAGCTCAAAAAGTAGGAATAGAAGTGCATCACTCACCCATATCCTTTGAATTAAAAGTCCTTTATTCCACACAAATGGACATCATTCTTCGCGTCGAGCAAGTAAAAAACTTAGGTTAAAGCAGGGGAGAGGATAAAAGCTACCCATCATTGTAATTTGTATCAGACTCTCACCACCACAGCTTTGGATGGCTGATTATATGGCAGAAGTCTGTGATAACACTGTTTACAGGGGTACTGTGATGGTATATGTAATAAATTCAGAAAAATGTGTTAATTATTAATATTATTATTAATAAATATTTTCAAGTGGTTTTCTTCTAGGTCTAATGAGTTTCTCTATAAAAGCTATCAGGGTCAGTAAAGGCAGTCGTATCGGGGCGCTGAGGAGGCAGCCCAAAGGACAAGGGGAGTGTCGAGCACAACTGCAGCTCCAGCCGAACACATCCGAGGGAGGACAAAAGCAGGATCAAATAGTGGAAATCGGTCACAGGAGCGCTGAAGGAAACTCTGACACCAGGTAAAGTTTAGCCACAACGCGTTTCAACGGAAGTATCGTCTTCCTCAGGTGGGAGTTTCCCACCTGAAAACTCCCACCTGAGGGAGACGGTACTTCCGTTAAAACGCGTTGTGGCTAATCTTTACCTGGTGTCAGAGTTTCCTTCAGCGTTCCGTAACCGATTTCCACTACTTGATCCTCTATAAAAGCTATAGCTGAGACAAGAAGTCATCTCAGACTTCGTTAACTAGAGTTTTTTGGCAAGTCAGATTAAACTCCAGATCAAAAACTGGTGACAATACTGTTGTTAAAAAAGACTTTCTGCTGAGCATTTTTGGGTGATAATAGAAAAGGTTTGTGCCTTACAGAAAACAGCTATATTCTGATGAGATCAAAGGTTCTGGAATGGTATGGGTTCACCTGCGCTGCCATCAATAGATGGTAAGAAGACAGGAATCCAAAGATCAATTGCTGAGGTTTATTGGTCAACGGGTTTCAAAGTCTCAAACTTCTTCATCAGGACAAAGCCATGGTAATTTCTGTAGTTTTGTCCTGATGAAGAAGTTTGAAACTTTGAAACACATTGAGCAATAAACTGCAGCAATTGATCTTTGGATTCCTGTCTTCTTATCACCTATTGATGGCAGCCTAAGTGAACCTATACCATTCCAGCACCTATGATTCCTTCCTAGTGGGTATGCAGCAACCTAAGCCTCTTTCAGTTGTTTTGTGCACACAATCTTATCATGTGAGCACGATAGTGTGTATTCTCGTCCACATTGTCTATCCACATAAGATCCTTTTGTGCTTTTTTTCTTTTCACATTTATTCCATTTCTATATTTTGATGAGAAGGAACAGTGGAGCAATGGCCTCATGAAGGTTAGTGTCTTTCAAGTTTACGGAGATAAGTCCCCTCTGAAGGAGAAAAAGAGTGAAAAGAATAACTTTCATACAGAAAGACTTTTTTTTTTACTATGTATTTGTTTAGAAAGCACTCATGTATGTGATCATTCAGAATTCTGAACATTTCAAGGTACATTTAAAAATTTTTTGATGGATATAATACTTCCAGAAGAAAGGATTCAAGTACTGGTGGTTTTTCTAAAGGAAATCTTCAGATAGTAGTCATAAAGGGCAGGCACAACCTGATAGAAATTGGTGTACCAGTTAGATATGTACAATTGTTATACTGTGAAACACAAAAAAACATTAAAAGCACAGACATAATCAAGACTACACCATGATAAAGCAACATCAAAGCAGCATATAGGGTAATTTTCTTTCTATAACAAATGTGGTTGAGAATGTACTGTACTGCTTATATTACTGGTCATTTCTTCCAATACATGAACATCATTTGTATACTGTGCCATGTTGTCTCGGATATGTACACGCATGAATTTATCTTGATTATCGAGTAGTGTTGTTTATTGATTTGATAAACCAGGAAAACTGATAACACAGAGATACCGATCTAAGTAACCAGATCTACAATCATAGGATCTGCCGAAACATCCTACCGCAATAGTGGTCATTGATGGTATCTAAAAAGCAAAAGGATTAACTCACATCAAATGCAAATTAGATAGTAAAGTTAGACAGCTACTTACCACCTGTGACGGTGGAGCTTTGTAGGCCTATCAACTAGTAGAGTGGAGAATTTCCCATTATTTTGATATTGAAGGTCATAAGGAAATATATCATTGTGATTTCCTAGAAAGTATAACATAAGCATTATAAGCTTTGCATTGCATGACCAGGTTTTGTATAATGTTAGTCTTTAGGTTTTAAATACCTATACATCTGGAACATGACTTTCCAGTCAAGAACTGATGGGATTAGTGTTTCAGGCTGGATTTTTGACACACACCTAAGGAAGAGAAAGCACATGTATAAACAACTAAATGGAAAACAATTGCCTTCACTCTGTGCTTTTCCCGCCTTGGACAAAGTATCTTCTATTCACCTCAACAATTAGAGCAGAAGGATGTGGTGAATGGAATGCCTCATTATTAACTCTGCATCCCATGCCGGCTATTACTTCTTATATAGCTGTCTAGTTGTGCTTGTGTTGGACCATTGTTAAACCTAAGTGGTCATGACATTCATTTCTCCTGCAGACAATTGGAGCCAGGCGGCAGATTTAGTCTGCTGGTCAACAGGAGCTTTCGATTGTCATGTCTTTCTGCTGTTTCCTCATTAGCCCCAGTATGACTCTGATCCTCCTCTCTTTGTCTTCCTAATTAACCCATTGGATGCTTGCAAAAAGATGCAATGATGCTTTGGAAACACAAGATATGTCCCACTGTGTGCTTTTTTTCAGTATGTTCCAGATAATAAGACGTTCTCTGATATGTGTGAGAGTATTCACTAGAAAGCACTTGAGTTCTTCTATGTGTGAGTTCTTCTTACCATGATTGTCTTTAATGATGGGAATGAAACCCTTTTCATCATAAGAAATCTCCAAACACCTAAAACCCCTAGCATTAGGTCATCATAATATCACAGTGTAATTATATGTGTATTCAACATGTTCAATACAATGTTGCTTTTAGTGTTGTGGTACATATATAATATATATTATTAATATATTAATATTTCTATTTACAAATAACTGTTAGAATAGTCACATAAATACATTAGGGACACAATATAGCTACAGAGCACCTGCCTTAACATGTGAGTTGATCCTACACAAAAATCAATATGTTCCATCTGCGATGACCAATGAAGGTCAACCGGTGGCTCTCCTGACCAGATTGATTTCCCTGTTATTCCTTCTTATAGCTTCTGATAAGACTACTAAGTAGAGTGGAGTCACACAGATTTGGTAGTACATTAATCAATGCTCAGATGGTGACACTATCTTGCCTGTCTGACCAGGACAATAGTTTAACCCTCTGTTTAATGAGGACATGCTAGTGCTTGATCATAAATAATTAACTGAATATGGTTTGTTGGAAAATTGTTTACAACTAATTTAGGCAGGCAACGCTTTTATTTGTATTTTTATTGTGCCATCACCTTACTTAAGAGTTACATTGATGCAGATCTCACTTTGGAGATACAGTATATCACCAAACCATTGTTGTTGTTGCATGTATCATGTTGGCCCAAGAAAAGAAAGTCTACTTCATATTTTCAAGTATGTATTATAAAATAAAGCTTCTTAAAGGTCAAAATTTAGACAAATTTGTGGACAATATTTTGTGTACATAGAAAAAATGTTAGATCTTTGAGTTCAGCTCATGAAAAATGAGAGCAAAAACAAAAGTGTTGCATTTATATTTTTGTTCAGTATATATAGTCCTGCCCGAAAATGTTGGCCATCTTGAAATTGTTCCCTGAAAATGAAGTATTTCTCACGGAAAATTATTGCAATTACCCATATTTTGTTATACACGTTTATTTACATTGTGTGCATTGGAACAACACAAAAAAAATGAAGAAAAAAGGACAAATTGGACAAATTCCCCCCAAAAAAACCAAACTGGTCTGACAAAATTGTTGGCAGCCTCAACTTAATATTTGGTTGCACGCCCTTTGGAATAAATAACAGCAATTAATCGCGTCCTATAACCTTCAACAAGCTTCTTAGACCTCTCAACTGGACTTTTGGACCACCTGCTTGAGTTCTCTGATATTTGAAGGTGCCTTCTCCCAATAACAATTTTATGACCTCTCCACAATTTTAAGTGTGCCAATACTTTTAGCCATGACTGTGTATGCTTAAACAATCCACAATACATCAACATTCAAATTGCAAGACAAAATAATACATTTTATTCAGGAATCCATTTGTCAACAGATAATATAAAGAACCTGTTTCGGCCTAGTGAGGCCTTTATCAAGGTATTTATGTGAAGTAAGAAAGAACCAATGATAAATCATATAGATATAACACATAATAACAAAATTGTATATCTGACAGATATATAATGTATAAACTGGAATGACAGAAGAAGAATACAGGAAAGATTTATATCTTGGTACCGTGTTAGCCAGGAGATAGAAAAATATTTAGAATTGAGAGTCCTCAGTGGTTGATACCTTTTAATGGCTAACTGAAGATATTTTAACAAATTGCAAGCTTTCGAGACTACACAGGTCTCTTCATCAGGCAAAGACTAAAAGAGATTCTGAAGAATCACGTATTTATGCACAACATAGCACAGAAAAAAAAACCATGGATAAGATAGGTGACATGAAGCAGAATTACCATGAGTGATAAACAGTTATGTCCATAAATATTGGGTCAGTTCTTAGATAAGGAATGTTTTATTGTCCTCTTATTGGGGTCTGGTTCTGTTGTGATGACCCCACATGGTCTGAGGGGCAAGTCCCTTAGTTGATGTAAAAAGACATAAATCCATGCGACACATTCATTCCTGCAGTGAGACTCAAAGGTCGTAATCAGGTTATATTCCCATACTCTCCTGTCTCTCTTAGATTTGAAGCTACCTTTTAACACAAGTAATTTCCTGTCCATAATGTTATGATTTGGGAGACAAAAATGTATTGCCACAGGTAGATCCATTCTTTTTTCTCTTATTGTGTGGCGGTGAGAATTCATTCTTGTTCTAAGCTTTTGCCCTGTCTCCCCCTCATACAGACCCCCAGTTGGACATTTAGTACAAATAATTAGGTACACCACATTAGAAGTGTCGCAGCTGAAAGTACCTGGTATCTTGTAGTCCTGATGTGAATTGGGGATCTTTATCTTGTCCGTGGTCATTATAAATGGACAGGTTTTACATTTTTTCTGATTGCAAGGAAAGGAACCTGCAGCTGTTGGAGTGGACAAGGAGCTCTTGACAATGATGCCTCTTAGATTTGGGTGCTGCCTAAAACACAGTAGTGGGGGGTCTGGAAAAATGGATTGTAATCGGGCATCTTTTTGTAGTAAAGGTTGTAATTTCCGTGCAGTTCCCCTTAGCACCTCCAGGATTGGATTGTAGGTAACTACTAGAGGTACCCAGTTATTTTCTTCTTTAGCTTTGTAATGTAGCAGGTGATTCCTTGATATTCTGGTGGCTCTTGTAATCTGGTTTTCAATTGTTCTTGGATGGTAGCCGTGATTCAATAAGGTCTTTCTGAGGCGACCAAGGTGTTCATCCCTGTCCATTGGGTTGGAAAATATACGATTGTATCTGATGGCTTGGCTGTAGACAATGGAGTTTTTTATGTGTTTTAGATGGAAACTGTCTCATTTAAGGTATGTTGGACGGTCGATTGGCTTCTGATACAGGGATGTCTCTATTTTATTATTCTGTAGCTTAATGATGGTGTCCAAAAAGTTAATTTCAGTACAGGAGTAGTTGAGTGTCAAGTTGATGGTTGGATGAAATTGATTAAACTGTTCATGGAACGTCTTTAGCTGTGGCTCAGACTCCGTCCAGATGATCAAAATGTCATCAATGTAGCGGTAGTACGCCAGAGGCCTGATGGGACATGAGGACAAAAAGTCGCTTTCAAGCTTTGGCCATGAAAAGATTTGCATACTGTGGGACCATTTTACTTCCCATTGCTATGCCAGTCTCCTGTAGATAGATCTTCTTGTCAAATTCAAAGTAATTGTGGGTGAGGATGAATTTTATAAGTTTCACCACAGAATTTGCATCAGTCCCTGTGTTTTCCACAAAGAATTTGCAGGCATTTAATCCATCCTGGTGTGGGATATTGGAGTACAAAGATTCCACATCCATGGTGGCCAGGATGTTTTTTTCTGGTAGAGGACCTATTGCTGATAGTTTATTCAATAGGTCAGTTGTGTCCTGAATGAAGCTGGGTGTATCCTTTACCAGTCCTTTACAGACGAGATACCAATTTGTTTAGTTCCTTGTAATAGTCCTGTGTAGGATCTGACTCCAATTTTTTGTAGTAGCATGTGTCCATAAGTAGCATGTGTCCAGCAGGTTTGATGATCATTTCTTTGTTGGTTTTCAGAAACTGTATGGCCTTTCTCTCCTGGGCACTGATGTTGGATGCTTGTCTCCCATAAGTATCTATGATGGTGGAATTTATCAAATGGCTGAAGGAGTCTATATATTTATCCAAATGAGGGTTGCGTCCAGGTGGAGGTGTTCAGTCTGACCTCTTCTTTGTTGTTAGGATCCCTTTTACTTCAGCCCAGGTGGGTTCTGAATCTTCTGTATCATTGAAATATTCCTTCAGGCGCAGTCTCCTGAAAAAATGTTCCATATCACTGCAGAGTTCAGTTTTATCCAGGGCCAAAATGACAAAATGAGAGTCCTCTGGAAAGCACCGCAAGTTCCACTTTGTTAGGTTTATAATCTGAGAGATTAATGACATAGTTAAATGCTTTTGTGTCTGGAATGGAAGAAGAAGAAGAATAGTCATATTTAATGGGAGAGGTAGGTCCTTGAATATATCCATGTAGTTGAATAACACATGGGGGCAACAAATGCTGTCTATGGTAGATATAGAGCTTAATGCACTTTCTCCAAACTCAAGGTATATAGAGTGAAACATGGGAATCTGCATGTAAAAAGAAAGTCATTGATTAAATTGTGATGAGCTTTACAAGTTTTTAAAAAAAGAGATGACACAATCTTCCAATGATATAGGTAATGATTAGGGAGCAAAAACTAGGCAGGTACTAACACAGATAATAGAGAAATATAGCCCAGTGTGTGTTAACAAGACTTGTGCAGAAAGAAGATAGAAATGCACATGCCTTTAAGGTAAATTGTAAGTGGTCCGGAATAAGACTCCCGTTGTGAAGAGGAGATGTGGAGAGACAGAGACAATGGCGGGAGTGGTGTGGGAGCAGAGTCAATAGTCCGGTCATGTGATGTAGATCACATGGGGAGTAGCGTCACAGTGCCGGAGGTATAATACACGTGCCGCACTGATAATGTCAAACAATGCTGGATAAGCCGAATGTAACAGTGTACCTATATGGCCGATAGTGAAAGGTACAGTTGAAGCTAAAAGTTTACATACACTATATAAAAAGACACATCTGCATGTTTTTCTCAATATCTGACATGAAATCAGAATAAACCTTCCACAAGCTTCTCACAATAGTTGGTCGGATTTTGCCCATTCCTCCTGACAAAACTGGTGTAACTGATCCAGGTTTGTAGGTTGCCTTGCTCCCACCTGCCTTTCCAGCATTACCCATAAATTTTCAATACGATTGAGATCGGGGCTTTATGATGG
The DNA here is from genome assembly GCF_032444005.1 of Ranitomeya imitator. Classification (NCBI taxonomy): domain Eukaryota; kingdom Metazoa; phylum Chordata; class Amphibia; order Anura; family Dendrobatidae; genus Ranitomeya; species Ranitomeya imitator. The sequence goes on along the minus strand of NC_091286.1, from coordinate 235,743,087 downwards.
CCACTTCAAAACTTTGCTATCCTTAAGCCACTTTGTTAACATTTTGACAGTATGCTTCAGGTCACTGTCCATTTGAAATACCCATTTCCGCCCAAGCGTTAATTTCCTGGCTGATGTCTTGAGATGTTGCTTCGGGTCATTGTCCACTTGAAAGACTCATTTCCGCCCAAGCTTTAATTTCCTGGCTGATGTCTTGAGATGTTGCTTCATTATTGGCACAGTCTTCTTTTCTCGTGATGCCATATACTTTGTGAACTGCATCAGTCCTTCCTGCAGTAAAACAACCCCACAACATGATGCTGCCACCTGTTTTTCACAGTTGGGATAGTGTTCATAGACTTCCAAGCTTCTCCCTTTTTACTCCAAATGTAACGATGGTCATTATGCCCAAAAAGATCAATTTTAGTTTCATCAGACCCCAGTACATGTCTCAAAAAATTAAGGTCTGTGTTCTTGTGAGCATATGCAAACATTAATTTGGCTTTTTATGTTCCCTTTGGAGTAATGGCTTATTCCTGGCAGAGTGGCCTTTTAGCTCATGTTGATTCTGTACTCGTTTCACTCTGGATATTGACACTATCTTACCTGTTTCCTCCATTATCTTCACAAGGTCTTTTGCTTTTGTCCTTGGGTTGATATGCACATGTGACGCCCAGGAGACCGGGATACCCAGCACCGGACCAATGGAGTCTGTCTCTTGAGGGGGATGTCACGGGTGGCTTGACCCGGTGCTGTGGCCTCAGGCAATGCACAGTGTAAGGGGTATCATGAGGGGACAGGCACTTACTTGATCAGCAGCAGGTTCTCCCAGCGGTGACGATCCTGATCCTGGATAGATGGCTATTGTCCAAATGAAAGACTGAGGCACTGAAACGTTTAACCAGTTTACTTTAACATAAAAGGATTTACAACCAGTCCTGTCACCGGAGTCTGTATGGGAACTCTGAGTTACTTTGACCCTGCCGGGGTCTTCGCCTCTTATTGTGCGCAATTTCTGTGTGGCCCTGCTGCTGTATGTGAACTGGCTGCCGGCCCAATCTGTCCCCTCCGGGTCCTGGTTCGACGGGCAACCCGAGTCCTTTTATCAGTTTACCCCCTCTGGGAGTACCGCTGAACTCTGTGTCTGTTGCTGCATCCGACCCTAGTGAAGCTGATATCACCTCACGTTTTTCCGGTTGCTGTATTATATATAATGAATACAGCCACGGATCCGGTATCCGTCTTTGCGCCTGTTCTGGGTAGTGATTAATGCTACCCGGTTCTCACAATGTCCTTTTTCTCTATCCCTCTTCTCCTCAGGCCGGTGATTTAGGCCTGGTAACAGTCACAGGGCTGTTAGAGATTCAACTGTATGACCTCTCACTATCAGCTCCTTGGCCCAACTGCCATTTCTTCTCTCAGACCAGAATGGATCAAGGGGAGTCTCTGGAGCTCCCCCTTCTGGCCGGAGGTGGTAGTGCAGTCTTGCTATTTTAGTATTTGTACTTACTGTCAGTAACTATTTTTGTGGCAAATACCCCTAGGGGTGCCACATTCCCCCTTAGTTAAGAACAGTACTCCGGGACTGTGGGACAATAACATTTTGAAATAACAATTAATATGTACAGAGTCTTAAAAATGAAAAGTTACAAAAACCACTCAAGGAAACAAAAATAGAGTTCTGTAAAAAGTCACTTCAAATAGCGTCCATTAATACAGTTCTATCCTTGAAGGTATTAGGAACGGCACTGTACTTAGTGTCCAGGAATTTAGTTCCATTTTTCCAACGGAGTTATCAATATAAAGTCTAAAGAAAGTTCAAAAAGAGCAAAAAGCAAAGTTCAAAAAGCAGTCTTTCCGGAGCTTTGATTTAGTGCCTCCGGGCTGATAAAAAGTTCAAGAATATGCAATAAGTTCATACAGACAAGTCTCTGTAGGCACTGGGCTTAAACGTTGCAGACTGATAGCAATGACTATACTACATTTTCTGTTTAACTATATACGGCATAACATATATACAATTCACATTATGAGCTTTATAGTTGGTAATCTGCATACCTGGCCGGTAATTGACCCTGGGTACTACGCTGTGATCTACGTAATAGCGGTGTCTCTTCATGTGGTGTACTACTGTCTACTGCGGATGTAGTATCTGCCCGCTCTGCTAAAGATAATTCCACGACTATGGAGTTGGCAAGTCCACCGTGAATGGGATTACTCTGACCAGGAATCTGTTCTTCCTGGCCTGGAACCTCCTGTAGTACGGGGTCAGCCTCTTCCTGTCTTGGGACTTCTGGTATTGGGTTCGGGGTTGGGTAAAAGGCCACCATGGGAACCACTACTGCACCATGGTATGTTAGTAGGGTTTTGGGAAAGTCTCCTATACAGGTGTGATACACTTCCTCTTCTTTTTCCTTTACTGGTTGAACCTGTATGGGTTGAATAACTTCTGGCTCTGGCTGGACAACGTCTGGCTCTTTCAATGCTTCCGGACATAATTTAAGATTGTCTCTTGACACTAGTACAGATGTTAAGCCTCCGTTTTTGCTAATGAGACACATTTTAGGATTATCCACTCTTGTTGGTAAAACTGTGTAGGGTACGGCTTCCCACTGATTGTCCAGTTTATTGGTTCGACGATTTCTCTTGAGCACTTGGTCACCCGGTCTTAATGGGGTCGCTAGAGCATTCTGGTTGAAAGTTCGCTCTTGTCTTTCTCTAGTTTGCTGAAGGCTTCTTTCTACACTCTCTTGCACTTGGCGATACTGCTTTTGCCGTATGATATCCCAATTGGAGTCTTGAACTTCTGCGTCTGGTTTCAGAATTCCCATTTCTAGATCGATTGGTAATTGGCCGGGTCTTGCACGCATAAGGTAAGCTGGGGTGCAGTTGGTGGAGCTCACCGGGACATGATTATACAGATCCACCAAGTCAGGCAATTTCTCTGGCCATTGATTCCTTTCTGTCTCAGGTAAAGTCTTTAGTAGGTCTATTACAATATGGTTCATCTTCTCGCATAAGCCGTTTGTTTGTGGATGATAGGCCGTCGTCCGGATCTTTTTGCAACCATACATATTACAGAATTCTCTGAAGATCTCTGATTCAAAGGCTGTACCTTGGTCGGTGAGAACCTGTTCCGGATATCCATGGGGTCTACAAAAGTACGTTTGGAACGCTTTGGCTGCTGTTTTTGCTGTCAGATCTTTTACGGGTACTACTACCAAGAAACGTGAATAATGGTCCACGATGGTCAAGGCATAGACGTAGCCGGACCGGCTTGGTGTCAACTTCACGTGGTCCATGGCTACAAGTTCAAGTGGTTGTTTGGTGATTATGGGCTGCAGTGGTGCTCTTTGGTTCTTTTGATCGTTTCTTCTGAGGTTACACGGGCCACAATTTCTGCACCACTGTTCGATTGATTTTCTCATCCCGACCCAATAAAATCTTTCTCTTAGAAGTACTTCTAACTTTTTCCAACCGAAGTGACCAGCACCATTATGGTAAGCTTCGAGGACCATCTTCACATCTTGTTTAGGCACAATAATCTGCCAAACCAATTCATGTGTTTTCGGATTGGTGTATCTTCTACAGAGCTTCCCTTGATACAGGAACATTTTGCCTCTCTCTTTCCAGAGTTGATGCGTCTCTTCTGGGGCATCCTCATAGGGATATGCACTTTGCTCAGTCAACAGTTCCTTCACCAACTTCACAGCCGGATTGCTGTCTTGGGTGTCAGCCCATCTATGGTGTGCTAACGGATTAAAATTCACCACTTGTTGTTTCTGATAGGTACTTGACTGATGATGTTTTGCCTTGGGACGATGGAAGGCTGGTAGTTCAATTTCTTCAAGCTCCCCCGTTTCCTCTTCTACATCTCTCAAGTGTGGCATCCGGGATAGGGCATCGGCATTTCCATTCTTGCGACCTGCTCGATACTTGATTATGAAGTTGTAATTAGATAACCGGGCTATCCATCGCTGTTCTAACGCACCTAATTTGGCTGTGTCCAGGTGGGTCAACGGATTGTTGTCAGTATAGACAATAAATTCTGCAGCGGCCAGATAGTGTTTGAAACGCTCCGTCACAGCCCAAACTACTGCCAGTAGTTCCAATTTGAAGGAGCTGTAATTTTCTGAATTTCTTTCAGTAGGCCGGAGCTTTCTACTTGCAAAGGCGATGACTTTCTCCCGACCTTCTTGCTTTTGTGACAGCACCGCTCCTAGTCCCACATTACTGGCATCGGTGTAGAGGATGAAAGGTTTATGGTAATCTGGGTATGCCAGAACCTCTTCTCCGGTTAGTGCCTTCTTTAGTTGTTCAAAGGAGTCTTCCCTTTCGTCGTTCCACTGAAAAGGAGGGTTTCGGTTTGAAGGTTTCTTCATCTGCCCTACCAAGGTGTCTTGCAAGGGTGCTGCCAACTTGGTAAATCCTTTTATAAATCTGCGATAGTAACCCACCAATCCCAGGAATTGTCTCACTTCTTTTGCGCTGGTAGGTCTTGGCCAATCCCTTATGGCGCTTATTTTCTCGGGATCTGGTGCTACTCCCTCCGAACTCACGATGTGTCCCAGGTACTGTACCTTTGGCTTGAGAAGGTGACATTTGGATGGCTTGACTTTCATGCCATACCTGGATAAGGCTTCGAACACTTCTGCCAGGTCTATTAAGTGTTGTTCGTAAGTCTTTGAGTAGACGATCACATCATCTAGGTACAGGAGGACGGTCTCGAAGTTCTTGTGTCCGAGGCAGCATTCCATCAGCCGCTGGAAGGTACCGGATGCGTTGCAGAGTCCGAACGGCATGCGATTAAATTCACATAGACCCATTGGTGTGGTGAATGCCGTCTTTTCCTTATCTCTCTCAGCCACAGGGACTTGCCAATACCCGCTTGTTAAGTCTAAGGTGGAAAAATAATTAGCAGATTTCAAAGCAGTTAAGGACTCTTCTATCCTAGGCAAGGGGTAGGCGTCTTTATGGGTGATGTTATTAATCTTCCGGTAGTCTACGCACATTCTCATGGTTCCGTCCTTTTTTTTGACAATCACTAGAGGGGCCGCCCAGGGGCTACAGCTGTCTCTTATTACCCCGGCCTGTTTCATTTCCCTCAGCATATCTTTTGCACATTGATAGTGAGCGGGCGGTATGGGTCTATATCTTTCTTTTATTGGGGGATGGTCACCTGTGGGGATTGTGTGTTCTACCCCTTCTATCCGTCCGAAGTCCAATGGGTGTTTACTGAAGACTTGTTCATATTCCGTCACTAGCCTATACACCCCTTGTTTTTGATGGGTAGGTGTTGAATTTATGCCCACGTGTAGCTGTTGGCACCAATCCTCCATTTCTCCATCTGAGCCATTGCCTTCCACCTGACAGGTTGGTTCTAAGGGCTCAATGGTTGTGATGGCATTGTTGTCAACAGTATATAGCTTTGCCATTGTAGCATACCTTGGCAAAGTGACCTCTTCCTCTCCACAGTTCAAAAGTCGCACCGGCACTCGTCCCCGGTGTACCTCGACTATCCCTCGTGCTGTGAGTATAGTGGGCCTGCTGTCGGTGTACACTGGTTCTATTAAGGCTTGATAATCTCGTCCCTTAGTACCAATGGCTGCTCTACACCATACCAGCATTTCTGTTTTTGGTGGGATTACAATAGACGTTGGATCACTTACCCTCACACTGCCGATTTCTCCACCTGCAACTTCTACCTGTTGCCTTAACATCAATACTTTTATTTCCCTCCGGAGAACTCTCTGCTGGCAGGATTGGGCAGTTTCAGCAATTTGCTGTAAGACAGAAATGACTTCGGAAAAGCAGTTCTCTAACACATTCATTCCTATCAATACAGTTGGTTCACAGTTCCGCCGGTCAACATCAACAACAATTATACCCTGTTTCTTCAGTTCTACTTTACCAATCTTTATGGTCATCTCCCTGAATCCTAGTTTCGGTACCAACTTACCATTACTGGCCCATATATCTAGTTCAACATCAGAGGGCCCTTTATCAATATCTGCATCAGCCCAGTACCTCTTATAAAGGATATACGGTATAGATGAAATCTGGGAACCTGTGTCCAGCAAAGCGTTGAGGGGAATTCCGTCCAGCACGATAGGGATAATGGGTCGTCCTCCGATGTACCTGTCGTGCCAGGGTGTTGGGCCTTGAAAGTTCATTCCTGCGAAGCGGCCCGCATTCCCAGGGGATTCCCGTTTAAATCACAATCTCGTGCAAAGTGGCCCGGCTGCTGGCAACGGCGGCAAATGGGCTGTCCATCCGGTTGGTAGCGGTCGCGGGGTCGTCCTCTCCATGTCGGGTATCTCCGGGGTCTCATCCATGGAACATCCTCTCTACAGTTTGCCAACTCCATCTTGTGTCCTCTCATCTCCTGCATGGTTTTAGCCATTGAAGCAACAACATCAGCTAAAGAGTCAAGCTTTTGTTGAAGAGCCTCATTAGTACTGGGCCCCAGGGGCTTAGCAATGGCCCCAGACATAGCTGATGTCACTGGCACTCCCTGTTGTTGAGGTGCCTCTGCCATGGGTTGCGCAGGATCCTGATCCCGAGGTGCCTCTGCCAGCTGGAGACGTATAGCGCTCTCCTTTAATTGGGCAAATGTCAATTCAGGGTTCTTAAAAACAAGCATGCTCACATGCCCCCGGGGAGAAGGGGTGTAGAGTCCCTCAATAAATTGATCTCTTAGCAGTTTATCCGCTCCGGTGTTAAAAATGGGTTCAGCCAGTGTAAGTGATTTAAGGGCTTCCTGCAGGTTTAAGGCAAAGTCTCTCACGCCCTCATTAGCTTTTTGTTTGCAACTAAAGAATCGTATTTTAGCTTTGCTGCTGGCCGTGGTTTCAAATGTAGCTTTTAATCCAGCAAATATGCGTTCAACAGTGCCTTTTAGATCAGCTGCCCATGCTGTGACTTCTCGCTTAGCATGGCCACTTAACTGCATCATCAGGAGACTAACACGCTGAACTTCACCCACAGGGAACATGTCAAAATGGGCCAGCATCTTTTCTCTGAAATCGTCAAGGGTATTAGGCTCACCTTCATACATTGGAAGCCATGGGCCACCCGGGGTATATGGCATCAGCACCGGCATGATGGGCGCCACTCCTTGCACCGCTGCGCTGCCGGACTCTCTATTGACACTCTGTCTTTCAGCTGCATTAGCGTTGCCGAGTGCTGCGGCGTCTCCGTGCTGCGACATACTGTGCCCCCTTAGTTAATCCGGACCCTTCCGGTCCTCCGCTTCCGTCGGGATAGTGTAGATTCGTTCCGCTGTGCAGCAGGATCGATTTTCCCCTTGCTCTGATGTCAGAGCGCTCAGCTTGGTGCCGCCCACAATGACACGCCCCCTGCTGCTCCCACCCACCGCGCTCTGTAATGGCGGATTCTGAAGTTTTTCAGTTAGACTGGGGCTCAGGTGATGGCGTAGCTCAATTAACAGTCTCGTGCCTAACGGTTATGAAGTGATTACCTCAGGGGATGGCGGCCATCTTTACTCCATTATAACCAATGGGGAAAAGTCACTTTCAATAGTTTTCAATGGGGAATGGATTTTTCTTTAATAAAGTCAATTTTCAAGATTTTTCATCCCAGTTTTCACAGTTTTGGGCTCCAATCACGGCACACAATACCCGGTATACGGGCTGGCTAGAATCCTGTTCGTTACGCCAATTGTGACGCCCAGGAGACCGGGATACCCAGCACCGGACCAATGGAGTCTGTCTCTTGAGGGGGATGTCACGGGTGGCTTGACCCGGTGCTGTGGCCTCAGGCAATGCACAGTGTAAGGGGTATCATGAGGGGACAGGCACTTACTTGATCAGCAGCAAGTTCTCCCAGCGGTGACGATCCTGATCCTGGATAGATGGCTATTGTCCAAATGAAAGACTGAGGCACTGAAACGTTTAACCAGTTTACTTTAACATAAAAGGATTTACAACCAGTCCTGTCACCGGAGTCTGTATGGGAACTCTGAGTTACTTTGACCCTGCCGGGGTCTTCGCCTCTTATTGTGCGCAATTTCTGTGTGGCCCTGCTGCTGTATGTGAACTGGCTGCCGGCCCAATCTGTCCCCTCCGGGTCCTGGTTCGACGGGCAACCCGAGTCCTTTTATCGGTTTACCCCCTCTGGGAGTACCGCTGAACTCTGTGTCTGTTGCTGCATCCGACCCTAGTGAAGCTGATATCACCTCACGTTTTTCCGGTTGCTGTATTATATATAATGAATACAGCCACGGATCCGGTATCCGTCTTTGCGCCTGTTCTGGGTAGTGATTAATGCTACCCGGTTCTCACAATGTCCTTTTTCTCTATCCCTCTTCTCCTCAGGCCGGTGATTTAGGCCTGGTAACAGTCACAGGGCTGTTAGAGATTCAACTGTATGACCTCTCACTATCAGCTCCTTGGCCCAACTGCCATTTCTTCTCTCAGACCAGAATGGATCAAGGGGAGTCTCTGGAGCTCCCCCTTCTGGCCGGAGGTGGTAGTGCAGTCTTGCTATTTTAGTATTTGTACTTACTGTCAGTAACTATTTTTGTGGCAAATACCCCTAGGGGTGCCACACACACATCAGACCCAAGCACTTTCATCTCTGGAACACAGAACCTGTCTCCTTCCTGAGCGGTATGATGGCTGGACATTCCCATCTTGTTTGTACTTGCATATAATTGTTTGTACAGATGAACGGGGCAACTTCAGGTATCTTGAAATTGTACCCAAGGATGAGCCAGACTTGTGCAAGTCCACAATTCTCTTCCTGATATCTTGGCTGATTTCTTTAGACTTTCCCGTGATGCTACACAAAGAAGCAGTGTGTTTCAGATGTGCATTAAGGCCCCTTTCACACATCAGTTTTTTGCCGTCAGTCACAATCCGTTGGCTCGACAGATCGACGGATCCGTCGCAGATTGCCAAAAACTGATGTGACGGAATCATTTTTGGATCCGTTTTAATCCGTTTTTCATCCTTCTCTTCCGTTTTTCATCTTTTTACAATGGATCTGTTTTTTAAAAACGCCTAATGGGAGGCTCCCAAAAGTTATTGGCTACTGAAAACCTATATATACAGTGTTCCTACACGCCATCTTTGACAGGTTGTAGAGCAAGTGGCAAAAATGGAAGGTGTGATTGCGAACATTGTGAAGATCTATGTGGATTTTACTTTTGAGGTGAATCGTTTGGAAGCGATCGTTCTTGAAAAGGAGCGAGAAAGACAGCACATCATGCATCTGCACCGGCGTCGTTTTTGGTCCACCCAATCACTGCACTGAGAATGACTGGTCTTGGGCTGGCAGGACTCCCGCTGGCTTGACTCACGGTGGCTGGACTCACGCTGGCTTGCTTGCTGGGACATGGATGAGTGAAGCCCTACCTGGCCGGTTTTAAATACCTTTCCTAATTGGAGGCTGGCTAATTGGATCCTAATTAAATCGGAGCATGCTCAGTTATAAAAAAATTGGAATCCGTCACTGGATTCCATCATTGGACGGATCCAGCACCCATAGGCTTCTATCCAAGCAAACGACAGATGGCGACGGATCCATCGCTGTCCAATTTTTCAATGTACACGAAAAACGTTACTTTGTCGGTCATCTCCGGACGCGGGACAAACCATTTTTGACCGATCCGGCAAACGACGGATGAAACATGAGGCCATCTGTCGCAATCCATCGCTAGTAGAAGTCTATGAGAAAAACCGGATCAGGCGGCATCATTCGCCGGATTCGTTTTTTTTTCAAAATTCGACGGATTGCGACTGATGGCAAAAAACTGATGCGTGAAAGAGGCCTAAAACACATCCACAGGTGTGTCTCTAATTAACTCATATGTTGCCAAGAAGCTTCCAAACACATGACATCATCATATGGTCCAAAATTGTTTAAAGGCATAGTAATCTTAGTGTATGTAAACTTTTGACTTTGCAGTAAGTAATAAAAATGCCTTAATACATTCTCTTTGTCTCATTATTCTGGCATTTGGCAAATATTAATAATTATGGTAATCCTAATTGACCTAAAACGGGAAAGGTTTATTCTGACTTTAAGTCAGATATTGAGAAAAACATTCATATGTGTCGGGGCGGCATGGTGGCGCAGTGGTTAGCACAGCAGCCTTGCAGCACTGGAGTCCTGGGTTCAAACCCCACCCAGGACAACATCTGCAAAGAGTTTGCGTGGGTTTCCTCCGTGCACTCCGGTTTCCTCCCACATTACAAAGACATACTGATAGGGAATTTAGATTGTGAGCCCCATCGGGGACAGTGATGATAATGTGTGCAAAATGTAAAGCGCTGTGGAATATGTTAGCGCTATATAAAAATAAAGATTATTATTATTATTTTATATAGTGTATGTAAAGACAAAATAAAGGAATAAGAAGTATAAAAACAAAGAATAAATAAGAAAAAGGTAAAAAGTAAATAAGAAAAAATAAAGAAAAAATAAGGAAAAAGAAAAAATTAATAGATAAAAGGAAAAATAAGGACAAAATCAGGACAAAATAAAAAACAAAGCAAAAATAGGAAAACATTTAAAAAAGGGATAAGACAGGCCAAAAAGAAAAAAAGGAAGTGTGAATCCAATAGGCCTCACGTTCTTTCAGCATTTTAATGCGGTCGCCTCTCCATTGGGCTAGTGGTACATGCTCAATAATTTGATATCTCAATTGTAAGATTGAGTGACCCATAGTGATAAAGTGGGCAGGAGGGTACATCTGCAACGAATGGTAGACTTATGTTGAGAAATGCAGTCTCGGATAAGTTGGATGGTCTCAAACTTATTTTCCATTTTTTATGCTCAAGCAATATAATTTAATACTTCCCATTTGAGGTGTTTTTTTTAGCCACATCAACAAATCCATGATATACCCGATGATCTGATGAGGAGGTTAATACTACCCCTAAATACACAATGTGGTTAACAAAGGTAACTTTATCACATAATACACACTACAAGGTGTTATCTCATACTATTAGGCAGCACTTTCCATTCACTTTTCTTGGTTCCTTCTTCAAATGGAGTCAGTATGCCAAAGATATTTTTTTTGTTCATGAGTGAGGCTTTTTGTCCATCAATTCATTGCAGCAACATCTCTGCTCCCTCCATTCCTAGTAAGCAATACATATAGTCATCTGGGGAATCTGTCACCAAAAACCACTATTAGCCATGGGGTTAATCTACGGTTAATAGCATTCTTAACCTGCCTGGTGCCCTCACTTACTTGAACGCTGAGAGAAAATGAACTTTATACCCCCTTCAGCGTTCTGGTTTCAGTCACGGGGTGGCGCCAGCACTGATTCAGTCATTGCTCAAAGACTACAGAGCTCTGCATTGAAGCTGGCTGTCAATCAGTGCCGAGGGCATGGTTACAGCCACCGCTCTATATTCTCAGATAAATGGCTGAACCAGCATCGGCACTGCCCCCGTGACTGAAACTGGAATTCTGTGGGGGAATAAAGTTAATTTTCTACCTGCGGGTAAGTATGGGTATCAGGCAGCTTAATAATGCTATTAACCTGGAGATAAACCACATATCTGCAGGCTAATAGCATTTTTATTGGTGACAGGATCCCTATAACACTGTTGATTTGCTCCAGTTTTAATAAAAGATACCTAAATTAAATTCATTGATAGGGCTGAGGTACATTTACTACAGTTTTGTGGAGCAAAGGTTAATGTGGATTCAGGTTCAAACACAGACTGGATGGAAACATGAACAGTGGCCTAACAACTAAGCAGCAAGTGCAAAGAATGACTAAACAGTAAAGTTCCTTAGGCAATTCTCGGGAAGGGTGCCTTAAATACATGATGCTTCCCAGTTATAAGCTGGTGTCACATTACGTAGTACATGCACTGCCCCTTTAAGAACTTAAGACCTGGCTGACTCTGAGTGCTGGGAGTTGCAGAGGGAGCCAGAATGGGAGGAACAACCGAGCAGCCGTGGTGGTGAGAATGTTGGCATCACTTCTAGGTGAAAGGGGAAGAACCGTGCAGAGACACTGGTGTTACAGTACTCCCCTACTATCGCCTCCTCTTCTTCAAGCCCACAAGAAATATCTGCAGAAGAAGTTAGGCATGAATATTCTCCTTGGGCTCCCACGATCTTTCATTGGGCCAAAACCATTGAAATCCACCAGGAAAAAAGTTTCACCTCTCAACCGCTTCATGGCTAAGAGGCTCTCCACCTCAAAGACATCATCAGAGCACACTGACGCAGGCATGGAACAAGGATCCTTGAAGAAGTGGCTTAAGGAGAGATAGGTGGAAGGACACGCGTAACGAAGCTGGAAGCTTTAACTTGTAGGACACGGTGTTGATCTGCTTGGTGACCTCGAAGAGACCGAGAATGCGTGGACTCAATTTGAAAAATGGAATCTTGAGACCGATGTATTTTGAGTAGAGTCACACCTTATCTACTGGCTGAAAATATGGTGGATCCATGCGTCTTTTGTTGGCATGCCTTTTCATCTGTTTGGAGGACTGCTCAAGAGTGGCTTTTGTGTCCTTCCAAATCTTGGAGAAGTCTTCAGTGAAAGCATTGGCTGCAGAGACACCAGAAGTGGCAGTCACCGGAACAGGAATACCAAAATGTTAACCATAGACAAGGAAGAATAGTGACTTTGCAGAGGACTCGCTTACATGATTATTATAGGAGAACTCCATCCAATTAGTAAAATTCTGCAGAAAACTAAACAGAATCTGTTTAACCCTTTCCACTTGACAGTTGGATTGAGGGTGGTATGCAAAAGAGAAGACGAGGACCACGTTCAAATTTTACAAGTGGCTCTCCAGAATCTGGTTGTGAACTGAACACCCCTGTCGGATAAAATATGAAGCAGGAATCCGTAAAGGCAGAAGACATACTGAAAAAAATTCTCAGTGAGCAGAGGAGCAGACAGAAGACCAGGCAAAAGAGTAAAGTGAGCCATCTTCAAGAAGTGGTCTACCACCACCCAAATGACCACGCATCCAAAATACCCAGTGAGATCAAGGGGCTGAAGAAGAGATAAAAGTCGCCTGGATGGCAGTTGCTTGAGAGTCTTGTTTTGTTCACATGGTTGGCCACCAATAATGATGCAAGATACGTTGGGTAGTCTTTCACTGCCCGGCATGGCCAGCCAATTTAGAAGCGTGTCCCACAACAGAACGTGCCACAGTAATCATCTTGGATGGCTCGATGATATGCTAGGGCTCCTCCTCTAGGTCAGTGGATAGGACGGACCTAGAGAGTGCATCTGTCTTGACATTCTTGTCGCCCGGGCAAAAATGTAGAACGAAGTCAAAGCGGGCAAAGAACAGTGACAGTGGAACAGGCTGCCACGAGAGGTGGTGAGTTCTCCTTCAATGAAAGTCTCCTTCAATGAAAGTCTTCAAGCAGAGGCTGGACATACATCTGTGATGGTTTAGTGAATCCTTAATTGAGTGGGGGTTTGGACATGATGACCCTGGGGATCCCTTCAAGCTCTAACATTCTATAATTATATGCAGGTAAGCCAAGCTTTTATGGTCAGTGTTAATGACAACTGGATGGACTCCTCATTCGAGTAGGTAATGCCACTCCTCTAAAGCCATCTTAATGGCTAATAACTCATGATCGCCAATCGAGAAGGAGCAGAGAATGCCTTGGAGAAGAAACTGCAGGGTACCATTCCAACGGTGATCTGCAGAAAGCGGCGATCTGCAGCCGCGAAACGCGTGTCGGGGACCACCTCCCGACTGCCCCTCCACCCTGCCCTAGTATATGGTAAGCCCCTGTTATTTCGCTGGCGATTTATGATCTTTTTACTTGTGTGTTGTACTGCCAGCAGTTATGGCACCTGTGTGCACATCGGTGCTTACCGGTGAGGTTAGTGACACTGAAACCTTCTCCATTTGCCCCTAGACCGGTATAATTTTGGTATTATCCCCATGTCAGCCTTATGATTTTTGGTGCTCTATGGGTTCCCTAGATACTGTTTTACATGGCACATGGGGGTCCATGTTTATTCGGGTGGACACACGTGTGGCTTCATTGTGAGTCTTATTCGTGTTCAGTGTGTTACTTTCCTCTCTTTTCCCTCCCTTAGTCTATTGGGGGAGGGTGGGCAGGGGTAGGATATACACCCATCTGGGTTTATATCATAGGGAGAGGGAATAAGGGTATGGGGTTATGTTTTCAGCTTATCATTCACAGTCATCTTTGTTCATATTACCTGAATATATTTGAAATGTTATTATATGTTATGTGTAGCTTTTGAATAAAGTTGATTTATTGTTCATCGATGCTCAGTTTTTCCTCCGGGCATACATAATTTGTTTTGAGCAGATAGAGTGAGTTCGGATTTTCTTGGTGTTATTTTCACCAGGAATCCGTTTTCTCACATTATATACATGGGATTCTTGTTCTCGGAGGAAGACTTCTGCCTGAGGACAGCCCCAGCCCTAGAGGTTGAAGCGTCTACCAGGAAGAATTGTTTCTTCATCTCAGGCCTATAAAGCACAGGGCATAACTAAGCAGCTATTCACTAGAGCCATTGATGGTGAGGTTAGGCTTGAGCTGCAGGTAGCTGCCAGGTACCACTCCAGGGCGATCTCTGATACTGTAGCATTTGACCCCAAGGGTCATGCACACAGGTGCGGACTCTGAGTCCCAGGCAGGACAGGATTAGAGTCCCAGAACAGATTGTTGGTACAGAGATGTAGGTATGGAATTGGAATCCAAGGCATAACAAGATAACTGACAGCATGGACACTGGTACTGGTTTAGCCTGTATGGATTCAGGTTAAGGTGGATTCAGCTTCAGGCACAGACTGGATGGAATCAGGGACTTAACAATTAAGTAGCAAGTGCAAAACTGACTAAACACTAAAGTTGCTCAGGCATCTCCCTATAGGGGAGGGTGTCTTAAATACATAATGCTTCCCAGCCATAGGCGTGGGACACATTACAGTGTGTGCACGCTGCCGCTTTAAGAAGCGGGGAGCATGTGCCCCAAAACCGCATTGCCGGCAGACTTGCATGGCTTGCACTAACTCTGAGACCTGGGAACTGCAGCAGGAGCCAGAGTAGGAGGAACAACCAAGTGGCCGTGACGGTGAGCATGTTGGTATCTCTGCCAGCAGGAGGGGAGAGAACCATGCAGTGATGCCAGTGTTACAGAACCCCAACTTTAGAGGGACGAGAATTTAAACCTCTTTGGAAACTGCTTTACATTAGCAAAACATTATATTGTATTGCTAATTGAGAGGGGTCCCACTATCATTGACCCAGACATGTAAAATAGAAATGAAAAATATTCAAACATATAAGCATTAAGAAATTATATGTTGTCATACTTTTCTTCTACAGTATATGGGTGCTGTAAAGACTTCTGTTTTGATCATTATGCCCAAGTGGTTCCACCAAAAACATACAATCTGGGGAAACAGCTGATGCATTTCAAAAACACATCTGTTTTAATGTTTACAAGCTAGATGAACTGGTCCCCAGTCAATTGCAGAAAAAAAAGTGTGTTGCAGAAAGAAATGTAAAAACATTGTAGCTTAAACAAATACATTATTACATTAAAAAATTATGAGAAAAATTTTACTAAGTAAATATTTCTAAAAATATTTAATAATGTTGATTTTTTGAAAGTCTTTCAAAAGTTGTGAATAAAATCTTAAAGTGTACATGTGCAGACTGGCACAGGCATGGAACCAGGATCCTTGAAGAAGTGGCTTAAGGATAGATACGTGGAAGGAGTTAGGCACGTGTAACAATGCTGTAAGCTTTAACTTGTAGGACACGGTGTTAATCTGCTTGATGACCTAGAAGAGACCGATAATGCGAGGACGCAAATTGTAAGATGGAATCTTGAGACCGATGTATTTTAAGTAGAGCCACACCTTATCTACTGGCTGAAAACATGGTGGATCCATGCGTCTTTTGTTGGAATGCCTTTTCATCTGTTTCTCCTCCACCTTGTGTTTCCACTGAGCCCCTGCTGTCTGGTGGGGTCGTCATCAGTAGTGTGTCTACCAGCGTATGTTTTTATTCCCACATTTTCAAACATGATTCAGTGATAGAAGTAAAAGTGGCATGTTGTCCTTGTAGCCGGGATCCAGCAGAGTGACCACCCAGTAAACAGCACTGGTAGCAATCCGGGAAACTTCGCGGTTATAGCACAGGCATAGCAGCATGTATTTGATCTTACCAGACTGCCCAAAGGCAACGACAAGCTGTATTCGATGGGAGGTGTATGGTCTAGGTCCAATGTATCCCCCAACCACACTCCAGTGATGCCTATGAGCTGCTTTTAGTACCATCTTGCTGTGAGCATGGTTCCTCCTCCTCATCCTCCAAAACTGTCTCCTGGCTGGACAGTTGTATACATGGTTGCTTTTGGTAGAGGAATCTACCTTCCGAGCCATGTGTGAACAATTTGCCTGATAATGGCGTGAATGGTCCCAGTTCATTTTTCCTGTGCCACCCCCTCATCCTTCATTGCCTAAAGTATTTTTTAAGGAGGCATAGAAGTGGGATAGTAACGCTATTAATGGCATCATCATGACTGGCCATTTTCGTGGAGTACTCGAAGCATAGCAACACGGCACACACATCCTGTGTGGAGGCTCGCTTTTTGGTTGTGAAATGGTGTTGTTCCGCAGAGTAACTTACCCATGCATGTCTGGCACCCCAGGAGTCCAGACACCACAATGGTATTGCCTTCCTCACGGGGAAGGTGATGTCATGCATGGAAACAAGGAGGGATCCCTTAATCAGGTAATACTGAGATGCAACACCGTCCTGACTCCAGACCAGAAGGGGGAGCTCTAAACCCGGTTTAAGGGGAACTTCCATATAAAATTCTGGCCTGGGGAGGGGATAGACAGTCAGAATACAGACACTGAAAGGACTCGTGCAGAGCTTCAGGCAGCAAGGGTCAGATTTACAGTGCAGAGGGAATGCCTCCGAACCCACCTGACTAAGTGGATCCCTAGCTGTTTCCAGGCTGCTCAGACCCGACCATCACCTGTTACCTGTACCCTGAACTGTACCTGAATTCTACCATTAAAAGGTAAAGGAAACTGGCTTCCCTGTGTCCTGCAATTATTTCCTGCACCCCACTG
Source organism: Ranitomeya imitator (assembly GCF_032444005.1). NCBI lineage: Eukaryota > Metazoa > Chordata > Amphibia > Anura > Dendrobatidae > Ranitomeya > Ranitomeya imitator. Next base: position 235,726,014 of record NC_091286.1, on the reverse strand, counting down.
TCAATCATCCCTCTTACCAGCTACACTGGGAGCCCTGGGGACCAAGCTCTACCTGTGTGCAGCTATACCATCTAAGCTGCAAAACCATCAATCCCAGAGTACCCCTTTAAGCAGCATCGGCCACCCCTGGAGGAATACCACAGGTGGCATCACGAACATCCCTACATTATTATTATTATTTATTGTTATAGCGCCATATATTCCTTGGCGCTTTACATGTGAGGAGGGGTATACATAATAAAAACAAGTACAATAATCTTAAACAATACAAGTCATAACTGGTACAGGAGGAGTGAGGACCCTGCCTGCGAAGGCTCACAATCTACAAGGGATGGGTGAGGATACAGTAGGCGAGGATAGAGCTGGTCGTGCAGCGGTTTGGTCGATCGGTGGTTACTGCAGGTTGTAGGCTTGTCGGAAGAGGTGGGTCTTCAGGTTCTTTTTGAAGGTTTCGATGGTAGGCAAGAGTCTGATGTGTTGTGGTAGAGGGTTCCAGAGTAGGGGTGATACGCGAGAGAAATCTTGTATACGATTGTGGGAATAGGAGATAAGAGGGGAGTAGAGTAGGAGATCTTGTGAGGATCGGAGGTTGCGTGTAGGTAAGTACCGGGAGACGAGGTCACAGATGTATGGAGGAGACAGGTTGTGGATGGCTTTGTACGTCATGGTTAGGGTTTTGTAGTGGAGTCTCTGGGCAATGGGGAGCCAGTGGAGGGATTGACAGAGGGGAGAGGCTGGGGAATAGCGGGGGGACAGGTGGATTAGTCGGGCAGCAGAGTTTAGAATAGATTGGAGGGGTGCGAGAGTGTTAGAGGGGAGGCCACAGAGCAGGAGGTTGCAGTAGTCAAGGCGAGAGATGATGAGGGCATGGACTAGGGTTTTTGCAGATTCATGGTTGAGGAATGAACAGATTCGTGAAATATTTTTGAGTTGAAGTCGGCAGGAAGTGGAAAGGGCTTGGATATGTGGTTTGAAGGAGAGATCAGCGTCAAGGATTACCCCGAGGCAGCGAGCTTGTGGGACTGGGGAGAGTGGGCAGCCATTTACTGTAATGGATAGGTTCATTGGGGGGGTCACGTGAGATGGGGGAAAGATGATGAATTCTGTTTTGTCCATGTTAAGTTTCAGAAATCTAGCGGAGAAGAAGGATGAAATAGTGGACAGACATTGAGGGATTCTGGTTAGAAGGGAGGTGATATCTGGTCCAGAGATGTAGATCTGTGTGTCGTCAGCATAGAGGTGATACTGAAAGCCATGAGATTCTATGAGCTGTCCCAGGTCAAAGGTGTAAATGGAGAAGAGCAGGGGCCCAAGGACTGAACCTTGTGGGACTCCGACAGATAGAGGGCGAGGTGAGGAGGTGGTGTGTGAGTGGGAGACGCTGAATGTCCGGTCTGTTAGGTATGATGAGATCCAGGATAGGGCCAAGTCGGTGATGCCAAGGGATGAGAGGGTCTGTAATAATAGGGAATGGTCCACTGTGTCAAAGGCAGCCGACAGGTCGAGGAGGAGGAGGACAGAGTAGTGTCACTTGCTCTTGGCAGTTAAGAGGTCATTGGTGACTTTAGTTAGGGCAGTTTCAGTGGAATGGTGTGACCGGAAGCCAGATTGTAGGCGGTCAAAGAGGGAGCAAGAAGAGAGATGGGAGGACAGTTCAAGGTAAACGTGTTGTTCCAGTAGTTTGGAGGCATAGGGGAGAAGTGATATAGGGCGATAGCTAGATACAGAGGATGGGTCAAGAGAAGGCTTTTTGAGGATAGGTGTGATGGAGGCATGTTTAAAGCTTGAAGGGAAAACACCAGTTGTTAGTGATAGGTTGAAGAGATGGGTTAGGCCGGCTTCACATTCAGCGTATGAAAATACGGTCCGTATATTACAGCCGTAATACGCTGAAAAGTCCCGTAAATAGTGGTCCGTAGCTCCTCCGTAGGCAGGGTGTTTCAGCGTTTTTTGCGCATGGCATCCTCCGTATGTAATCCGTATGTCATCCGTACTGCGTGTTTTTATCGCAGGCTTGCAAAACCGACATACGGCTATACCAGGGATCCATGTGTAAAAAAAACAAACATATATACTGTCTATATATATATATATATATATATATATGTCAGTAGACACATATATGTATATATATTAATATTTAATCCAGCACGATGTAGCAGAAAGCCAGTAATTCAATTACCGGCTTTTGCTATCTCCTTCCTAAACCCGACATGATATGAGACCTGGTTTGCATACAGTAAACCATCTCATATCCCCATTTTTTTTGCATATTCCACACTACTAATGTTAGTAGTGTGTCTATGCAAAATTTGGCCATTCTAGCTAGTAAATTAAGGGGTTAAATGGCGGAAAAAATTGGCGTGGGCTCCCGCACAATTTTCTCCGCCAGAGTAGTAAAGCCAGTGACTGAGGGCAGATATTAATAGCCAGGAGAGGGTCCATGGTTATTGCCCCCCCCCCCTGGCTAAAAACACCTGCCCCCAGCCACCCCAGAAAAGGCACATCTGGAAGATGTGCCTATTCTGGCACTTGGCCACTCTCTTCCCATTCCCGTGTAGCGGTGGGATATGGGGTAATGAAGGGTTAATGCCACCTTGCTATTGTAAGGTGACATTAAGCCAAATTAATAATGGAGAGGCGTCAATTATGACACCTATCCATTATTAATCCGCCGTAGAAAGCCGTATAATACTGATCAGTTTAATACGGCAGATAGGAGCAGGGGCATAGAGAATAATTGTGCCGTTTGTTTTGTGAGTTTTACGGACGCAGTTTCTGCGCTCTTACGTCCGTAAAACTCGCAAGTGTGAAGCCGGCCTTAGGGTTGGGATGAGTTGGGATGAAGACTGTGGTGAGGTTTGGGATGACGTGGGATGGGAGCGGGTCAAGTGCACAGGTGGTGAGATGCGATCTTGAGAGTAGAGTGGAGAGTTGATCTTCTGTAATGGTGGAGAAGTTGGTTTTGGAGGTGGAGGGCTGGGAAGTCGGGAGGAAGGGCTCTGGGGGTTGTTGACCAAAACTGTCTCTGATGCTATCAATCTTCTGCTTGAAAAATGAGGCAAAGTCTTCAGCGGAGACTTTATTCCCATTTTCATTAACCCCCTTTACTGGATGCCCAGGGCCACGGACCGGGTCACTGCCACCGTGACCACCCCTTTAAGAACAGAACCATCCCGGTATCGAGTACCCCATGGTCCTAGCAGGCACTCCACATGCTGCAGCTGAAACTCCACTATCGCCTGCTGCTGCTCGCACAATCTCTCCAGCATATGCATGGAGGAGTTCTGCCTTGTGGGTAAGTAACATACAGGTGCTTCTCATAAAATTAGAATATCATCAAAAAGTTAATTTATTTCAGTGCTTCAATACAAAAAGTGAAACTCATATATTATATAGAGTCATTACAAAGAGTGAACTATTTCAAGTGTTTATTTTCATTATTGTTGCTGATTATAGCTTACAGCTAGTGATGAGCAAGTATGCTTGTTACTCGAAATTTCCGAGCATGTTCTGGTGTTCTCCAAGTATTTTGGGCATGCTCGGAGATTTTGTTTGTGTCGCTGCAGCTGCATGATTTGCGGCTGCTAGACAGCCTAAACAAACAGGCAATCCCCACATGCATTCTTGCTGTCTAGCAGCCACAAATCATGCAGCTGCAGTGACACAAACTAAACCTCCAAACACGGCCAAAATACTCGGAGAACACCAGAGCATGCTTGGAATTCTCAAGTAAGAAGCATACTCGCTCATCACTGCTTACAGCCAATGAAAACTCAAAAATCATTCTCTCAGTAAATTAGAATACTTTATAACACCAGCTTGAAAAATGATTTTAAAGTCCGAAATGTTGGCCTACTGAAATGTATGTTCAGTAAATGCACTCAATACTTGGTCGGGACACCGTTTGCATCAATTAATGCATCAATACATCGTGGCATGGAGGCGATCAGCCTGTGGCACTGCTGATGTGTGTGTTATAGAGGCCTAGGTTGCTTTGATAGCAGCCTTCAGCTCATCTGCATTGTTAGGTATGTTGTCTCTCATCTCCCTCTTAACAATACCCCATAGATTTTCTATGGGGTTAAGGTCAGGCAAGTTTGCTGGCCAATCAAGCACAGTAATACTGTTGTTTTTAAACTAGGTATTAGAAAGTTTGGCAGTGTGTACAGGTGCCAAGTCCTGCTGGAGAATGAAATTTCCATCTCCAAAAAGCTTGTCGGCAGAGGGAAGCATGAAGTGCTCTAAAATTTCCTGGTAGACGGCAACACTGACTTTGGTCTTGATAAAACACAGTGGACGTGCACCAACAGATGGCTCCCCAAATCATCACTGATTGTGGAAACTTCACACTAGACCTCAAGCAGCTTGGAATGTGTGCCTCTCCCCTGTTCCTCCAGACTCTGAGACCTTGATTATTCCAAATGAAATGTAACATTTACTTTCATCTGAAAACAACACATTGGACCACTGATCAACAGTCCAGTTCTTTTTCTCCTTGGCCCGGGTAAGACGCTTCTGGTGTTGTGCATTGGTCATGAGTGGCTTGACACAAGGAGTGCGACACTTGTAGCCCATGTCCTGGATATGACTTTGTGTGGTGGCTCTTGAAGCAATGATTCCAGCAGCTGTCCACTCCTTGTGAATCTCCGCTAAATTTTTGAATGGCCTTTTCTTAATCCTTTCAAGACTGCGGTTATCCTGGTTGCATGTGCACCTCTTTCTACCACACTTTTTCCTTCCAATCAACTTTCTATTAATATGCTTGGATACAGCACTCTGTGAACAGCCAGCTTCTTTAGTAATGACCTTTTGTGGCTTACCCTCCTTGTCAAGTCAGCTGTCTTCCCCATGATTGTGGAGCCTACTGAAACAAATTAAGGGACCTTTTTAAACACTTAGGAAGCCTTTACAGGTGTTTTTGTTTATTATTCTAATTTACTGAGATAATGATTTAGGGTTTTAATTGGCTGTAAGCCATAATCATCAACATTAACACAAATAAACACTTGAAATAGATCACTCTGTTTGTAATGACTATACATAATATATGAGTTTCACGTTTTGTATTAAAGAACTGAAATAAATCAAGTTTTTTGATGATATTCTAATTTTGTGAGAAGTGTCTGTATGAGGCGATGAGAGGGAAGGCAGAAGTGATGCTGCAGTGCAGACTGGTGAGCAGCAGAAGGGTGAGAACACCGAAAGGGTACACAGACGGCCTGCACTTTCTGCAGTAGCTCCGACATCCCCAGATAATTTTTCAAAAAGCTGTGCACCACCATATTCAGTACATGCACCAGGCAATGGATGTGCATGATACTGACTAGTCCCAGAGCTGGTACAAGATTTTGCCCGCCATTGCACACCACCAGGCCAGGCTTCAGGTTCAGCGACACCAACCACTCAGTCTGTTGTTTGATCCCAGTCCACAGCTCCTGAGCGGTGTTGGATATTTCCCCCAAACAGATGAGTTTCAGAACAGTCTGTTGTTGTTTTCCCCTGGCTTTGCTGAAGTTGATTGTGCAGGTGTTGCGTAGGAGAAGGAGGCAACACTGCCAAAGAAACATCCAGTTATCTTTGGTGGTGACAGGACATGTACCAAAATGTTTTCCACCTCAGACCTAGCCTCCACTACATTCACCCAGTAAGCAGTTAGGGAGATATACACCTGATTTTGCTCGCAACATGTTCTTGCAGGGTAGGGATGGTAAAGAAGTGGGGGCTGGGAACCACTTACTGTGGGACAGCCACCTCCATAAGTTTTTTAAAAATTTCCATCTCCACCAGCTGGAATGACAGCATTTCAAAGGCCAGGAACTTTAAAATGCTGTCATTCAGGATCAGGGCTGGTGGGTGGGTAGGAGGGTATTTCCTCTTTCTCTGCAGTGTTTGAGGGGTGGACAGCTGAAAACTTCCTGGGATGGTGTGGACCTGCTTTGTGACACTGCTGGTGGTGGTGCTGTCACATCCTCTCTTTGCGCATCCTCAAACTGAACAAGTGATTGTGCATCAGTGCACTCAATCTCAATCTTCTTCTTGTGTGGCAGGGTGTGGTGGAAGGTCTGCAGAACTACAGCCAGCAAAGTCATCAAAAGGCAGAAGTGACTGGTGCATGACTTGGGGTTCAGACTGTGTAAGGCAGCGGCTTTCACGCCAGTATGATAGCGAGGCAGTGACCCAGGAAAGTTTAAAACAAAGTCTTTATTTTTCAACTTTACAAATTATATTCCAAACCTTCATCATCATCCAGACAGCAGCCGGGAATGTCCGTATATATAGTCCCTTACCGTGGGTGCTTGCTCTACCATAGGAGTCTTGTATGCGGTTACGGCTTTACCCAAGTCTCTGGCACTGGTCTATGTTCAATCTCACAGCCAGGTACACACATAACCTCCTGCTCTGCTGCACTTGAAAGCAGCAACTGACCTACCCAACCCTTACTTGCAGTATTGAATGTTAATTGTGGCCATGGGCCACTTGCAAGACGTAGACTGGAGGGAGAGATCATCCCACTACCTTCCTACTGATCTCTCCAAAAATGAAAGCCCATGTCTGGTTTTCGTAAATCTAACTTTGTCAAGTCAAATAGCTTAACCCTGTCCACACTTACTTTTATTTTGTGTTATAACGCTCTTCTGTGGGTTCAGTATGTCTTCAGACAAGTATCAGCTCTCGTATATATTTCCCATCACTGCCTCACATACCCAACTATCTGTTCAAACTTGAGGGTTGAATATCTGTTACCACACAAGGTGATCGTGACAGGGCATCCGCATTTTCTTGCGAATTCCCAGCTCGGTGTTCCACTGAGAAACTAAAGTTTTGTAATGAAGAAAACGATCTGGTGACCTGAGCATTCCTCTTCTTAACATTCCTCATCCAGACCAGTGGTGAATAGTCCATTACCAGGCATAACTGTCTCCCCAGCAAGTAACTCAAAGGCCCAATTAATGGCTAAGCACTCCACTACGCTATAATTTTTATTCTGCTGGGGTAAGTTTCCTACTCAAGTAGGTGACTGGATATTCATCTCCATGCACCTTCTGCGACCGTACCGCTCTTAGGCCTATTTCAGAGGCATCCGTTTGAACGATAAAACTGTTCCTAAAATTGGAGCTGGTGAGGACTGGCTGTCCGCACAGCGCCATCTTCATGGACTAGAATGCTTCCGTCACCTGAGGGTTCCATTGAACCATGACCAATTTTCTTCCGTTTAAGAGATTGGTTAAAAGTGACTATCCTGGCAAAATTAGGTATGAATTGCCGGTAATGCCCAATGATGCCAACGAATGCTCTTACCTGTTTTGTAGTAAGAGGCCAGGGTCAGTTTTAAATAACCTCGATTTTCTTTACTTGAGATTTGATAATCCCATGGCTAATCACGTACCCTCAAGTCCTAATGCACATTTTTGGGGGTTTGCTGTCAGGCCCGCAGCTCTGAGTGAATCCACTACTGCTAATAACTGGGACAAGTGGGTATGCCAGTCATTACTATGGATGATAATATAATCCAGATTCGCCGATGCATACTTCTGAGAGGGCTCTAAAACTATGTCCATCAGCCTATGAAACATGGCTGGAGCCCCATGTAACCCAAAAGGTGAGACAACATAGTGATAGAAACCCTCTGGTGTAATAAAGGAGGTCTTTTCTTTTGCCGACTCTGTCACCTGCTAGTAACCCTTGGTCAGTTTTAGCTTTGTGAAGTACTGGGCCTGTCCCAATCTCTCAATTAGCTCATCTACCCAAAGCATTGGATAAAGGTCAAATTTAAACACTTCATTCAATTTCTGAGAATCGCTGAAAAACCGTAACAATCTGGCTTTGGAATCAGTACAAAAGGACTAGCCCATTCACTCCTGGACGACTCTATGACTCTTAGCTGGAGCATTGTATTCACCTCGGCTGCAATGGCTTGCCTCTGTGGCTTCGGCACACAGTGAGGTTTCATTTGTACCGTTAACTGAGGCTCGGTGACAATGTCATGTCGGATCACAGATGAATGGCCAAGCAGTTCTGAGAATATGTCGTTATTTTGCTGCATTAATTTCCAAGCCTCTGGTCTCTGCTGGTTAGAGAGAGAGATATGCTTATTTGTATTTTGTTCTGGGCTTCTACCTGCACCGGTGTCGGAGGGTCGAAAGTAGATACAATCAAGAGTCGCTTCTGTAACCATGCATTCCCGGTCTTTCCACTCCTTTAACATATTAACATGTTATAGTTGCTTAGGTATCCTCTTCACTGGCTGATATACCCTGTAATTCACCTCCCCAATCTTTTCCCGGACTTCACATGGCCCTTGCCACCTGGCCATGAACTTAGAAGATCCCCCTTTTTAAAGGACCTGACTGTGGCCTTTCTATTGCACGCTTGGCTCTGCGCAGCCTGGGCATCGACAAGATGTTCCTTTACAATATGTGTGATGAAGCCACACCTCACCACCCACCTGACTTCACTATTACATTGGAGGGATCATGTGGTACAGTCTCCTCATTTGCTCCAACGTGACATTCCTCCCTATGTGGGGACTTGTAAGGCCAGCTTGGTACAGTTTTACACAGACACCCCTTGCCCACACGGGCCCAGTGGGGCACGAAGAGTGAGAGGATGTGGACCACACAGTTGCTGACGTGGCACCACGCTCGCTCAGAACCCTGACAGGCTGAAAGACCCCTTTCACTAGCACCGGTGAAACAGAACCTTATCAGCCCAGAAGGACTGCCACCAGTTCTTCGTTACATATAAAACTAGTCTGTTAATGGGATTATATCAGGCCAGAAACCAGCCCTGGTAGTCTGAAAAGTTAAAACCGAGAACACAGAGTGGATTTGTGGATTGAGATAAAAGAGCAGCCCAAGGTTAAATTATACATTTAATCGCCTTATGGCACAGTAGATAAAACACTATATACACAATGGTTATACATATACAATAGCCAGATGCGCAAATACAGGTGAAGAACAAAAGATATAAGTAGATGAATAATGCCAATTACCAGTTTGATGTTCGACAATGTGTGCTGGGCCGTACAGTTGCTTGGGCTGCCAGCTGGTTCCAGTTCCTCCCAGCCTGTTGCTCAACATGGCCCCTCCTTTTAGAAGTGAATAGCAAGCATGACAAAGAGAGAATGAAAGCACATGGCCTTACACAAGCCTTTATCCCCTTGATTGGTCACACCTTTTTATGCCCCCAGGATGGACCTTATCCCTCTCTCGTGGGTGTTTGTTTCGAAAACTCCCAAAACATATGAAGGATCATAACTTCCCAATAGAAGGTCATAGGGTGGTGTTTTTGGGGCCATCAGAGCCAACTGTCCCCCAGTTATGCTTAGAGACTAAGCACGACTTTGCTACTTGGCTTTTACTAGCTGGTCTGCGTATCTTCCCACCTTGGGGTGCAAGAATGGATAAAGACACTGGAAGGCATTCGACCCATTCCTGAGATATCGAAAATGTAACTGGTGTGTGGCTAGGATGTACAATAACTCCATATTCTCCTTGAATCTCCTACCTGACTGGAGGAAGTTTGAATGAAGCAGTCATACAGCGTGGGTTCCACAGGTGGTCATCCTGTATGAGCTTGGATAGTAGCTGGTGGGGCTGACCACCTGCTGAGCCAGGTGTCCTGTTACAGCTATAACTGCTGAAGGAGGATTACAAGTTGCTATTAAATCCCACCAAATACTTCACAATAGGCATCACAGCCATGATCCGGACATGCACACTCGCAACTTGCTCTATCACGCTTTTATGGGGCGCATGCTCCAGTTTTCATGTCTCTCAGGCCCGTGGATGTATGCCGCATATTAGTTTGAATGGAGAGGACCATATTGAGGACTGTAGTACTTCCCAGATGGCAAACACTAAATAGGGCAGCATATCCCAATATTTCCCATCTTTGTAGACTACCTTTTTAACAGAGTGTTTTGTTAAATCTCTCCACTAATCCATCTGTCTAGGGGTGGTGCACCGACGTGTGCAATTGTTTGATCTGGAACAGTTCACACGGTTCCTTCCATGGGAAGATTAGCTTTGCCCTCCCACAGGCACCAGAAAAGGGGCATGTCAATTATGGAAGGGTCTTAACTACTCCCACTACATGTTTAATCTCCCCGCACAGGGTGAACAGGGTAACCTGTCAGTTACTCTCGGAGTTCCCCGTGTATACAGATGACCCTGATTTTCCCTCCAGTGGGTTTTTCTCTGGAGATCAATGGCCCATGGACAAGTATCACTAGCCTTCCTGAGACCAAGAGAGCCTCCGCTACCCATTGAAGCGCACCTGGCACATGTGGGGTTCTGTTATGAAAGGCAATTCAGTACTACAATGGACATAGCGGTCAGAGCACATACAGTGATCTGACAATAACCCAAAATCATAGAACGAGCTCTGAGACGTGGGAACTCTGCAGACCGCAATCCCTAATCCTCTCCAAACAACACTAGAGGCAGCCGTGGATTGCGCCTAACTCTGCCTATGCAACTCGGCACAGCCTGAGAAACTAACTAGCCTGAAGATAGAAAATAAGCCTACCTTGCCTCAGAGAAATACCCCAAAGGAAAAGGCAGCCCCCCACATATAATGACTGTGAGTTAAGACGAAAAGACAAACGTAGAGATGAAACAGATTCAGCAAAGTGAGGCCCGACTTTCTTAACAGATCGAGGACAGAAAAGGTAACTTTGCAGTCTACACAAAACCCTAAAGAAAACCACGCAAAGGGGGCAAAAAGACCCTCCGTACCGAACTAATGGCACGGAGGTACACCCTTTGCGTCCCAGAGCTTCCAGCAACAAATTAGACAAGCTGGACAGAAAAAATAGCAAACAAATAGCAAAGAACTTAGCTATGCAGAGCAGCAGGCCACAGGAATGATCCAGGGAAAAGCAAGTCCAACACTGGAACATTGACAGGAAGCCAGGATCAAAGCATTAGGTGGAGTTAAGTAGAGAAGCACCTAACGACCTCACCAGATCACCTGAGGGAGGAAACTCAGAAGCCGCAGTACCACTTCTGACCACAGGAGGGAGCTCTGCCACAGAATTCACAACAGTACCCCCCCTTGAGGAGAGGTCACCGAACCCTCACCAGAGCCCCCAGGCCGACCAGGATGAGCCACATGAAAGGCACGAACAAGATCGGGAGCATGGACATCAGAGGCAAAAACCCAGGAATTATCTTCCTGAGCATAACCCTTCCATTTAACCAGATACTGGAGTTTCCGTCTAGAAACACGAGAATCCAAAATCTTCTCCACAATATACTCCAATTCTCCCTCCACCAAAACCGGGGCAGGAGGATCAACAGATGGAACCATAGGTGCCACGTATCTCCGCAACAATGACCTATGGAATACGTTATGTATGGAAAAAGAATCTGGAAGGGTCAGACGAAAAGACACAGGATTAAGAACCTCAGAAATCCTATACGGACTAATGAAACGAGGTTTAAACTTAGGAGAGGAAACCTTCATAGGAATATGACGAGAAGATAACCAAACCAGATCCCCAACACGAAGTCGGGGACCCACACGGCGTCTGCGATTAGCGAAACGTTGAGCCTTCTCCTGGGACAAGGTCAAATTGTCCACTACATGAGTCCAAATCTGCTGCAACCTGTCCACCACAGTATCCACACCAGGACAGTCCGAAGACTCAACCTGTCCTGAAGAGAAACGAGGATGGAACCCAGAATTGCAGAAAAATGGCGAAACCAAGGTAGCCGAGCTGGCCCGATTATTAAGGGCGAACTCAGCCAAAGGCAAAAAGGACACCCAGTCATCCTGATCGGCAGAAACAAAGCATCTCAGATATGTTTCCAAGGTCTGATTGGTTCGTTCGGTCTGGCCATTAGTCTGAGGATGGAAAGCCGAGGAAAAAGACAAGCCAATGCCCATCCTACCACAAAAGGCTCGCCAAAACCTTGAAACAAACTGGGAACCTTTGTCAGAAACGATATTCTCTGGAATGCCATGTAAACGAACCACATGCTGGAAGAACAATGGCACCAAATCAGAGGAGGAAGGCAATTTAGACAAGGGTATCAGATGGACCATCTTAGAAAAGCGATCACAGACCACCCAAATGACTGACATCTTTTGAGAAACAGGAAGATCAGAAATAAAATCCATAGAGATATGTGTCCAAGGCCTCTTCGGGACCGGCAAGGGCAAAAGCAACCCACTGGCACGAGAACAGTAGGGCTTAGCCCGAGCACAAATCCCACAGGACTGCACAAAAACACGCACATCCCGCGACAGAGACGGCCACCAAAAGGATCTAGCCACCAACTCTCTGGTACCAAAGATTCCAGGATGACCAGCCAACACCGAACAATGAACCTCAGAGATAACTTTATTGGTCCACCTATCAGGGACAAACAGTCTCTCCGCTGGACAACGATCAGGTTTATTAGCCTGAAATTTTTGCAGCACCCGCCGCAAATCAGGGGAGATGGCAGACACAATTACTCCTTCCTTGAGGATACCCGCCGGCTCAGATAAACCCGGAGAGTCGGGCACAAAACTCCTAGACAGAGCATCCGCCTTCACATTTTTAGAGCCCGGAAGGTACGAAATCACAAAGTCAAAATGGGCAAAAAACAGCGACCAACGAGCCTGTCTAGGATTCAACCGCTTAGCAGACTCAAGATAAGTCAAGTTCTTATGATCAGTCAATACCACCACGCGATGCTTAGCTCCTTCAAGCCAATGACGCCACTCCTCGAATGCCCACTTCATGGCCAGCAACTCTCGGTTGCCCACAACATAATTTCGCTCAGCAGGTGAAAACTTCCTGGAAAAAAAAGCGCATGGTTTCATCACTGAGCAATCAGAACCTCTCTGCGACAAAACAGCCCCTGCTCCAATCTCAGAAGCATCAACCTCGACCTGGAACGGCAGAGAAACATCTGGTTGACACAACACAGGGGCAGAAGAAAAACGACGCTTCAAGTCTTGAAAAGCTTCCACAGCAGCAGAAGACCAATTGACCAAATCAGCACCCTTCTTGGTCAAATCGTTCAATGGTTTGGCAATACTAGAAAAATTGCAGATGAAGCGACGATAAAAATTAGCAAAGCCCAGGAACTTTTGCAGACTTTTCAGAGATGTCGGCTGAGTCCAATCATGGATGGCTTGGACCTTAACAGGATCCATCTCGATAGTAGAAGGGGAAAAGATGAACCCCAAAAATGAAACCTTCTGCACACCAAAGAGACACTTTGATCCCTTCACAAACAAAGAATTAGCACGCAGGACCTGAAAAACTGTTCTGACCTGCTTCACATGAGACTCCCAATCATCCGAGAAGATCAAAATGTCATCCAAGTACACAATCAGGAATTTATCCAGGTACTCTCGGAAGATGTCATGCATAAAGGACTGAAACACTGATGGAGCATTGGCAAGTCCGAATGGCATCACTAGATACTCAAAATGACCCTCGGGCGTATTAAATGCAGTTTTCCATTCATCTCCTCGCCTGATTCGCACCAGATTATACGCACCACGAAGATCTATCTTGGTGAACCAACTAGCCCCCTTAATCCGAGCAAACAAATCAGATAACAATGGCAAGGGGTACTGAAATTTAACCGTGATCTTATTTAGAAGGCGGTAATCTATACAAGGTCTCAGCGAACCATCCTTTTTGGCTACAAAAAAGAACCCTGCTCCTAATGGCGACGATGACGGGCGAATATGCCCCTTCTCCAGGGATTCCTTCACATAACTGCGCATAGCGGCGTGCTCAGGCACGGATAAATTAAACAGTCGACCTTTTGGGAATTTACTACCAGGAATCAAATTGATAGCACAATCACAATCCCTATGCGGAGGTAGGGCATCGGACTTGGGCTCATCAAATACATCCCGGTAATCAGACAAGAACTCTGGAACCTCAGAAGGGGTGGATGACGAAATTGACAGAAATGGAACATCACCATGTACCCCCTGACAACCCCAGCTGGACACCGACATGGATTTCCAATCTAATACTGGATTATGGGCTTGTAGCCATGGCAACCCCAACACGACCACATCATGCAGATTATGCAACACCAGAAAGCGAATAACCTCCTGATGTGCAGGAGCCATGCACATGGTCAGCTGGGTCCAGTATTGAGGCTTATTCTTGGCCAAAGGCGTGGCATCAATTCCTCTCAATGGAATAGGACACTGCAAGGGCTCTAAGAGAAACCCACAACGCTTAGCATACTCCAAGTCCATCAAATTCAGGGCAGCGCCTGAATCCACAAATGCCATGACAGAATACGATGACAAAGAGCAGATCAAGGTAACGGACAGAAGAAATTTTGACTGTACCGTACCAATGGTGGCAGACCTAGCGAACCGCTTAGTGCGCTTAGGACAATCAGAGATAGCATGAGTGGAATCACCACAGTAGAAACACAGCCCATTCAGACGTCTGTGTTCTTGCCGTTTAACTCTGGTCAAAGTCCTATCGCACTGCATAGGCTCAGGTTTAAGCTCAGGTAATACCGCCAAATGGTGCACAGATTTACGCTCACGCAAGCGTCGACCGATCTGAATGGCCAAAGACATAGACTCATTCAAACCAGCAGGCATAGGAAATCCCACCATGACATCCTTAAGGGCTTCAGAGAGACCCTTTCTGAACATAGCTGCCAGCGCAGATTCATTCCATTGAGTGAGCACGGACCACTTTCTAAATTTCTGACAATATACCTCTATCTCATCCTGACCCTGACAAAGAGCAAGCAAATTTTTCTCTGCCTGATCCACTGAATTAGGTTCATCGTACAGCAATCCGAGCGCCAGGAAAAACGCATCGATATTACTCAATGCAGGATCTCCTGGCGCAAGAGAAAATGCCCAGTCCTGAGGGTCGCCGCGCAAAAATGAAATAACAATCAAAACCTGTTGAACTGGATCACCAGAGGAGCGAGGTTTCAAGGCCAGAAATAATTTACAATTATTTTTGAAACTCAGAAACTTAGTTCTATCTCCAAAAAACAAATCAGGAATAGGAATTCTTGGTTCCAACATAGCTTTCTGATCAATAGTGTCTTGAATCTTTTGTACTCTTGCCGAGAGCTGATCCACAAATGAAGACAGACTTCTAATGTCCATCGCTACACCTGTGTACTGAACCACCCAAATGTCTATGGGAAAAAAAAGGCAAAACACAGTGCAAAGAAAAAAAAAATGGTCTCAGAACTTCTTTTTTCCCTCTATTGAGAATCATTAGTACTTTGGGCTTCCTGTACTGTTATGATAGGCAATTCAGTACTACAATGGACATAGCGGTCAGAGCACATACAGTGATCTGACAATAACCCAAAATCATAGAACGAGCTCTGAGACGTGGGAACTCTGCAGACCGCAATCCCTAATCCTCTCCAAACAACACTAGAGGCAGCCGTGGATTGCGCCTAACTCTGCCTATGCAACTCGGCACAGCCTGAGAAACTAACTAGCCTGAAGATAGAAAATAAGCCTACCTTGCCTCAGAGAAATACCCCAAAGGAAAAGGCAGCCCCCCACATATAATGACTGTGAGTTAAGATGAAAAGACAAACGTAGAGATGAAACAGATTCAGCAAAGTGAGGCCCGACTTTCTTAACAGATCGAGGACAGAAAAGGTAACTTTGCGGTCTACACAAAACCCTAAAGAAAACCACGCAAAGGGGGCAAAAAGACCCTCCGTACCGAACTAACGGCACGGAGGTACACCCTTTGCGTCCCAGAGCTTCCAGCAACAAATTAGACAAGCTGGACAGAAAAAATAGCAAACAAATAGCAAAGAAGAACTTAGCTATGCAGAGCAGCAGGCCACAGGAATGATCCAGGGAAAAGCAAGTCCAACACTGGAACATTGACAGGAAGCCAGGATCAAAGCATTAGGTGGAGTTAAGTAGAGAAGCACCTAACGACCTCACCAGATCACCTGAGGGAGGAAACTCAGAAGCCGCAGTACCACTTCTGACCACAGGAGGGAGCTCTGCCACAGAATTCACAACAGGGTTCACTAGCTGTAGCGATGGCATCCATGATATAGATGATCTGAGCATACATTGATACAAGCAAACCCGCAGTCCATGGGTCCAGGTGTCAGGGGGAAGTTGGCAGCTACATGTCCTGCTCCTTTGCACCGCCAGCATCTGATAGCGGTGCCACTGCTAGTCCAGTCCATGAGACCGGTTTAGGGGAACTGGTCTCTTGCTAATGTAAGGTTCGACCCAGAAAGTAGTCATTGCTGAAGACTCATGCTCCATCGCACCCTTGCCTCACCTCACATAAACATGGTGCTCCTTAGTCAGCATACCTGTGCCTTCTAGTCCAGCATCCTCAGGTTCTCTTCTGCACCACTGAAGGCTGTCTGCAGACGACTTTGCAAGAATTGAGACACAGTCCATTCCAACTTAAACTGAACATCTTAGCTGTTTCCATTTCTCAGCACATCCAAGTATTTCACAGCATTAACCACACGTTGCGCAGCACATATATCTTCACCTTTCCTTGCACTACTTGTCACGTCCTCCAGTACATTACGGGGTAATAGCGCCTTTGGTGGTACCGCAGCATCCTCCATATCCAGACTCACTGTATTTGGGGTTCTCCTCATCCATTTCGCACTGGAATGAAGGATATCAGCCCATGCAATGACCTGCCACATATTGGACAATCTGCACCCTGTACTATTCTTTCTGTCACACAGCACATATGCGGGATGGACCGTACCTTTCGATTTCTCGGCGTCATCCCCTTTCAGCTCTGTCATGGTCAGGCATCCTGCAGTCTGTTTCGCCCCAGATGCAAGAACTTCACCCCCCGAAGAAAGCTGCAAAATAGTGAGTGACCTGCCCTTTTATGCTGGTGTAACTTTCCTGCTGTTCTTCCTACGGCCTTCAGCCTCTGTTCCAACACTGCTGTAGCCTGCTGCTGTGAACTTTTCCTGCAGCTCCAATTCTCACTAAACGCTGTCACTGCTGCTGGTCCTGGATGGCTGGGGTTCTCCCTTGGCAACGTTACGTGGCCACTGTGTTGTCCTGGGCATTAAACCTGTCTGGACTGTGAGAGCACTCTGGCCCTCCTGAGCTGTTCAGCTCCCCGGCTACACTCCACTGGAAAGCAGGAAGCTCTCCATCTTATCCCACAGTGGCCCCTCCTATCATGACTATGCACAATGCTATGACTATAGTGTAATAATCTTTGTGTCCCCATCTAAAGGCTAAATTTAGCACTGCGCTTTCCCTACAACATCATATACATGAAGGTAGTATATATACACAGTAGCACTTGCAATGGCACAGTAAACACAACAATATATAAACAGTTACCCAGGACATGTTTAACCCCTTTACCCCCAAGGGTGGTTTGCACGTTAATGACCAGGCCAATTTTTACAATTCTAACCACTGTCCCTTTATGAGGTTATAACTCTGGAACGCTTCAACAGATCTCGGTGATTCTGACATTGTTTTCTCGTGACATATTGTACTTCATGATAGTGGTAAAATTTCTTTGATATTACCTGCGTTTATTTATGAAAAAAACGGAAATTTGGCGAAAATTTTGAAAATTTTGCAATGTTCCAACTTTGAATTTTTATGCAATTAAATCACAGAGATATGTCACACAAAATACTTAATAAGTAAAATTTCCCACATGTCTACTTTACATCAGCACAATTTTGGAACCAAAATTTTTTTTTGTTAGGGAGTTATAAGGGTTAAAAGTTGACCACCAATTTCTCTTTTTCACAACACCATTTTTTTTTTAAGGACCACATCTCATTTGAAGTCATTTGAAGTCATTTTGAGGGATCTACATGATAGAAAATAGCCAAGTGTGACACCATTCTTAAAACTGCACCCCTCAAGGTGCTCAAAACCACATTCAAGAAGTTTATTAACCCTTTTTAGAATGTTTAAATAAAAATGAACATTTAACTTTTTTTCACCAAAATTGACTTCAGCTCCAAATTGTTTTATTTTACCGAGGATAACAGGAGTAAATGGACCCCAAAAGTTGTTGTACAATTTGTCCTGAGTACGCTGATACCCCACATGTGGGGGTAAACCACTGTTTGGGTGCATGGCAGAGCTCGGAAGAGAAGGAGCGTCATTTGACTTTTCAATGCAAAATTGACTGGAATTGAGATGGGACGCCATGTTGCGTTTAGAGAGCCACTGATGTGCCTAAACATTGAAACCCCCCACAAGTGACACCATTTTGGAAAGTAGACCCCCTAAGGAACTCATCTAGGTGTGTTGTGAGAACTTTGAACCCTCAAGTGTTTCAATACAGTTTATAACGCAGAGCCGAGAAAATAAAAAATCTTTTTTTTCCCACAAAAATTATTTTTTAGCTCCCAGTTTTGTATTCTCCCAAGGGTAACAGGAGAAATTGGAACCCAAAAGTTGTTTTCCAATTTGTCCTGAGTACGCTGATACCCCATATGTGGGGAGGGAACCACCGTTTGAGCGCATGGCAGAGCTCAGAAGGGAAGGAGCATAATTTGGAATGCAGACTTAGATGGATTGGTCTGCAGACGTCACATTGTGTTTGCAGAGCCCCTAATGTACCTAAACAGTAGAAACCCCCCACAAGTGACCCCATATTGGAAACTAGACCCCCCAAGGAACTTATCTAGATGTGTTGTGAGAACTTTGAACCTCCAAGTGTTTCACTACAGTTTATTACGCAGAGCCGCGAAAATAAAAAATCTTTTTTTTCCACAAAAATTATTTTTTAGCCCCCAGTTTTTTTTTTACAAGGGTAACAGTTGAAATTGGACCCAAAAAGTTGTTGTCCAATGTGTCCTTAGTATGCTGATACCCCATATGTTGGGGTAAACCCCTGTTTGGGCGCACAGGAGAGCTCGGAAGGGAAGGAGCACTGTTTTACTTTTTCAATGCAGAATTAGCTGGAATTGAGATCAGACGTCATGTCGCGTTTGGAGAGCCCCTGATGTGCCCAAACAGTGGAAACCCCCCAATTATAACTGAAACCCTAATCCAAACACACCCCTAACGCTAATCCCAATGGTAACCCTAACCACATCCCTAACCCTGACACACCCTTAACCCTAATCCCAACCCTATTCCCAACCGTAAATGTAATCCAAACCCTAACCCTAACTTTAGAATAAATATTTTTTGCGTTACCACATTTTTGGAGCTATAATTTTTACATATTTGGTCCACAGAATCATGTGAGGTCTTGTTTTTTTGCAGAACGAGTTGACGTTTTTATTGGTAACATTTTCGGGCACATGACAATTTTTGATTGCCTTTTTATTCCGATTTTTGTGAGGCAGAATGACCAAAAACCAGCTATTCATTAATTTCTTTTGGGGAGGCGTTTATACCGTTCCGCACTTGGTAAAATGGATAAAGCAGTTTTATTCTTCGGGTCAGTACGATTACAGCGATACCTCATTTATATCTTTTTTTATGTTTTGGCGCTTTTATACGATAAAAACTATTTTATAGAAAATTTTATTATTTTTGCATCGCTTTATTCTGAGGACTATAACTTTTTTATTTTTTCGCTGATGATGCTATATGGCAGCTCGTTTTTTGTGGGACAAGATGATGTTTTCAGCAGTACCGTGGTTATTTATTTCCGTCTTTTTGATCGCGTGTTATTCCACTTTCTGTTTAGCGGTATGATAAAGCGTCGTTTTTTGCCTCTTTTTTTTTCTTTACCGCATTCACTGAAGGGGTTAACTAGCGGGACAGTTTTATAGGTGGGGTCGTTACAGATACGGTGATACTAAATATGTGTACTTTTATTGTTTTTTTTATTTAGATAAAGAAATGTATTTATAGGAACAATATTTTTTTTTGGGGGGGGAATTTTTTTTGGAATTTTTTTAAAGTTTTTTTTTTTCACATGTGAATATTTTTTTTTATACTATAACATTGCCCAAGGGGGGGCATCATGTTATAGTGTAAGATCTTCTGATCTGACACTTTGCTGTGCACTGTGTCAGATCAGCGATCTGACGTGCACTCTGCAGGCTTCCCGGCGCCTCCTCTGAGCAGGCGCTGTGAAGCCACCTCCCTGCAGGACCCGGATGCCGCGGCCATTTTGGATCCAGGCCTGTTGCAGGGAGGAGGAGGTAAGAGACCCTCGCAGCAATGCGATCACATCGCGTTGCTCCGGGGGTCTCAGGGAAGGCCGCAGGGAGCCCCCTCCCCCCTTGATCGCAGTGTGCTGGGGGTTAATGTGCCGGGGGCGGTGCGTGACCGCTCCTTGCACATTGTGCCGGATGTCAGCTGCGATAGTCAGCTGACACCCGGCTGCGATCGGCCGCGCTCCCCACGTGAGTGCGGCCGATCGCTATGACGTACTATCCCGTCGGTGGTCATACGGGCCCACCCCACCTCGACGGGATAGTACGTCAGATGTCAGAAAGGAGTTAAAGGGGTGGGGAGTACACCGGTTTCTGCCACCCCTTACACTAACCTCATTCTGGGGAACCAGTTCAGTATGGGCTCAGTTCTGACTGACCACAGCCAAAGGTCGTATTCCTTTTCCACACTTGTTGGCTTGAAGAGGTCGGCATGACTAACCACCTGATCTAGAAAAAAAAACCAAAGGTATGAACTGGGATATAAACTAGTGTGCAACAAACATAGAAACATAATGATTAAATACGCTGCAGTAAATAAATAAATAGCATAGTGCCTGAAAATAATATACTGTACTTAACAAATTTTTTTTAATCAAAAAATCGTGAAAGCCATCCCACTTCTTCACTGTGACCGTAATTGAGACTGTCCTAACTCTAACATTAAAAACCTTACCGTTAGTCAAGTGACATGCATGTCGATAAGGGATGAGAAGGACTGGGCCCAACTAGTGGACACACAGCCATGGGAGACCACATAAATATAATGCCTGGTTCAAAGGAAAGGCAGGCCACATATTTATATGCACATGATGCAAACGGACAGAAAAAAAAGGTATGAACTGATAGTGGTCCCACTGCTAATCTAGTCCATGAGACATGTTTAGGGGAAACTGATCTCCTGCTAACCTCATTCTGGGGAACCCCCTCAGTATGGGCTCAATTCTGACTGACCCCAGCCGAAGGTTGTATCCCTGTTGGCTTGAAGGAGCTGGCGTGATACCTGCAGTGGGGCAGAGTCCTATACCAAGTCCTGTGTGGCCATATAAAGCTCGACCAGATTAACCACCTGATCTAGGTTGCCATGGTCCCCTTGTCCCACCAAGTCTTGTATGGCCACACCAGTCGGTCAATTACTACCCTCTCTACCATCTGGGCTGCGCTCAAGGTCTCAGGCTGGAGCAATTTTTTTTACTAGATATAGTAAGTCATATGCCAGAGACTTAGCAGGCATTAACCCCCATCCGGGCACCTTTTGAGTTTCCAATAGTCCTGGCATCCTCCCGACTGAGGTCAAAATATGCCTCTGGCATCTCCCATCACATAGACCTAATACTATCTAATAGACCTGACAGAATAACAAATCTGCAGGTGGTTGGGCATTTAGGAAATAGCGACCACAATATTGTGCAGTTTCACCTGTCTTTCACTAGGGGGACTTGTCAGGGAGTCACAAAAACATTGAACTTTAGGAAGGCAAAGTTTGAACAGCTTAGAGATGCCCTTAATCTGGTAGACTGGGACAATATCCTCAGAAATGAGAATACAGATAATAAATGGGAAATGTTTAAGAACATCCTAAATAGGCAGTGTAAGCGGTTTATACCTTGTGGGAATAAAAGGACTAGAAATAGGAAAAACCCAATGTGGCTAAACAAAGAAGTAAGACAGGCAATTAACAGTAAAAAGAAAGCATTTGCACTACTAAAGCAGGATGGCACCATTGAAGCTCTAAAAAACTATAGGGAGAAAAATACTTTATCTAAAAAACTAATTAAAGCTGCCAAAAAGGAAACAGAGAAGCACATTGCTAAGGAGAGTAAAACTAATCCCAAACTGTTCTTCAACTATATCAATAGTAAAAGAATAAAAACTGAAAATGTAGGCCCCTTAAAAAATAGTGAGCAAAGAATGGTTGTAGATGACGAGGAAAAAGCTAACATATTAAACACCTTCTTCTCCACGGTATTCACGGTGGAAAATGAAATGCTAGGTGAAATCCCAAGAAACAATGAAAACCCTATATTAAGGGTCACCAATCTAACCCAAGAAGAGGTGCGAAACCGGCTAAATAAGATTAAAATAGATAAATCTCCGGGTCCGGATGGCATACACCCACGAGTACTAAGAGAACTAAGTAATGTAATAGATAAACCATTATTTCTTATTTTTAGTGACTCTATAGCGACAGGGTCTGTTCCGCAGGACTGGCGCATAGCAAATGTGGTGCCAATATTCAAAAAGGGCTCTAAAAGTGAACCTGGAAATTATAGGCCAGTAAGTCTAACCTCTATTGTTGGTAAAATATTTGAAGGGTTTCTGAGGGATGTTATTCTGGATTATCTCAATGAAAATAACTGTTTAACTCCATATCAGCATGGGTTTATGAGAAATCGCTCCTGTCAAACCAATCTAATCAGTTTTTATGAAGAGGTAAGCTATAGACTGGACCACGGTGAGTCATTGGACGTGGTATATCTCGATTTTTCCAAAGCGTTTGATACCGTGCCGCACAAGAGGTTGGTACACAAAATGAGAATGCTTGGTCTGGGGGAAAATGTGTGTAAATGGGTTAGTAACTGGCTTAGCGATAGAAAGCAGAGGGTGGTTATAAATGGTATAGTCTCTAACTGGGTCGAAGTGACCAGTGGGGTACCGCAGGGGTCAGTATTGGGACCTGTTCTCTTCAACATATTCATTAATGATCTGGTAGAAGGTTTACACAGTAAAATATCGATATTTGCAGATGATACAAAACTATGTAAAGCAGTTAATACAAGAGAAGATAGTATTCTGCTACAGATGGATCTGGATAAGTTGGAAACTTGGGCTGAAAGGTGGCAGATGAGGTTTAACAATGATAAATGTAAGGTTATACACATGGGAAGAGGGAATCAATATCACCATTACACACTGAACGGGAAACCACTGGGTAAATCTGACAGGGAGAAGGACTTGGGAATCCTAGTTAATGATAAACTTACCTGGAGCAGCCAGTGCCAGGCAGCAGCTGCCAAGGCAAACAGGATCATGGGGTGCATTAAAAGAGGTCTGGATACACATGATGAGAGCATTATACTGCCTCTGTACAAATCCCTAGTTAGACCGCACATGGAGTACTGTGTCCAGTTTTGGGCACCGGTGCTCAGGAAGGATATAATGGAACTAGAGAGAGTACAAAGGAGGGCAACAAAATTAATAAAGGGGATGGGAGAACTACAATACCCAGATAGATTAGCGAAATTCGGATTATTTAGTCTAGAAAAAAGACGACTGAGGGGCGATCTAATAACCATGTATAAGTATATAAGGGGACAATACAAATATCTCGCTGAGGATCTGTTTATACCAAGGAAGGTGACGGGCACAAGGGGGCATTCTTTGCATCTGGAGGAGAGAAGGTTTTTCCACCAACATAGAAGAGGATTCTTTACTGTTAGGGCAGTGAGAATCTGGAATTGCTTGCCTGAGGAGGTGGTGATGGCGAACTCAGTCGAGGGGTTCAAGAGAGGCCTGGATGTCTTCCTGGAGCAGAACAATATTGTATCATACAATTATTAGGTTCTGTAGAAGGACGTAGATCTGGGTATTTATTATGATGGAATATAGGCTGAACTGGATGGACAAATGTCTTTTTTCGGCCTTACTAACTATGTTACTATGTTACTATGTTACAAACAGGCCACCACTTTAGCCCACTGGGAGATTGACAAACTCTCTCATTCCACTGGTCTTTTGGATACAGGGAGAAAGGATTCCATGTCGTCCTCCAGGTTCATCTTCCTCAGCACTGACGTGACGTTGACTCTGGCCTTGGGATGGACCTCAGTCTCAGGCTGTTAGTCTGCTGCTGCTGTGCATTGGTGTGAACCAACTGCTTCAGGAGTTCTTCCATCTTGTCTGCGGTCCTGATTTTTAGCGTTGCCAGATTAATCACAGACATACAGTTTCCTTTGGGGTATGCCGCAATTCCCAGTGCTCACATTATCCACCATGTGAGGCTGTGTTTACAACACTCTCCAGCGAGTTCAGTGTGTCTCCAGATACATTCTGGGAGACATGTAACAACCTTTGTACATGATTCCCATCACTGCCTCACAGGTGGAAGACAGATGGGCATGGGCTGCATGTGCAAACTCTATGCTTTCAACAGGGGACAGGGTGTAAGACAAAGCGACAGAACTGGAGGTACTCTCAGCCATCCAATCTAAAACTGCCTCTACTTATTCTGGCCTCACCATACTGTTCATCAAGCAATACTTGGGCTTACGAAATTACCCAGAATGTCCAGTCGCCTGCGTGCTTCAGAGAAAGGTGTTTCATTTGTGCGTGTAGCAGGCACAGATCAACCACGTCCTCTCCCTGCATCGGCTACACCACTACCACCAGCAGCATCATGGCCATGTCCCATATTTTATGATCTCCTCATTCTTTGCACCCCAAAAAAGTTCAGAGTAATATGCGGCCTGTATACAGGACTACCACAGAGGCTGTTTTGCAGAGTATCCCCAATGAAGCTGTTTTGCAGAGTACTTCCAACGAGGCTGTTTTGCACACTACACCACCGAGGCAGTTTTTTAGAGTACCTCTAACAAGCGTGTTTTGCAGAGTATCCCCACAGAGGCTGCTTTGCAGAGTACCCCCACAAAACCTAACTGTCCCTCACTTGATCCACGTCCTGTCCCTACACTAGTCAGAGCAGAATGGTGACACCATCCATAATCCGGTGATTATATAGGCTGGGAAACAAAGTGCAGAGGTCAATCACAAACATTCTCGGCATGGTTGTGATAGCTGATGAAGTGCCCACAGTCAAAAACCTTGTTGATCGAGCTGGCATTCACAGGAGATTCACAATGACAGGCACAGATGTCCTCTGCAAACCCCCGACTGTCATGACAACCCATCAGCCCCTGCATTCACGTGACAGGGATTTTTGACCTGCTTCAGGCCAGCTCATTTTAAATCCCATTGTCATAGATTGACAGAGAGATTTAAACTGATTAACAGCCGCAGGTGGAGCACAATTCCACCCGTGGCTGTTAAAGGCCCTTGATGGCTTCTGTGACAGCTACTGTCACAAGATTCTCACTAGTGTGATTGAAGACAACTTAAATGCAGGATACTTGGAGAACTAGGCACCTAGATGAATTAAACAATTTTTTCCTTCCACACTACAGCTGGTCCAACATATACTATGTCCTTACTAATGACACCCTAACCTAGCACAGAGGGATAGGGCAGGAATATTAGGCTTGGTGATACCATACCCCAGGGGCCCAGACATTGAAGGTTTCTGGCCTTCCTCACAAAAGATGATGCTCTTAAGCAGAATTTGAAGCAGACAATTTGGAGCACACAATTTAGCGCACAGAAAGGTTTTGGGCTACTTTAGAATTGGTTATAAGAGGCAGAATCAGCGTTATTTATTATTATTTATTTATTATGCTTTGCTTATATAGCGCCATCATATACCTCAACACTTTAAAGACACTATCATCACTGTCCCCATTGGGGCTCACAATCTAAATTCCCTATCAGTATGTTTTTGGAGTGTGGGAGGAAACCAGGGAACCCGGAGGAAACCCAGACAAACACAAGGAAAACATATAAACTCCTTCATATTTCTGCCCAACCAACCCATGTACCAACGACAAATGGATAAGGGCAAAAAAGTTGTTTGATCTATGGTTAGAAAGATGTAAATGATTCTTTAGAGACAAGTATTTAGAAGAATTTCTTTACTTTTGGAACAAAGCAGGCAGACTATTTTCATGCTTAGCCAAAGTAAAACTCCTTCACACATACAGGTACTTCTCACAAAATTAGAATATCACCAAAAAGTTAATTTATTTCAGTTATTCAGTACAAAAAGTGAAACTCATATATTATATGGAGTGATTACAAACAGAGTGATCTATTTCAAGTGTTTATTTCTGTTAATGTTGATGATTATGGCTTACAGCCAATGACAATCCAAAAGTAATTAACTCAGTTAATTAGAAAAATAAACAAAAAACACCTTCCTAAGTGTCTAAACAGGTCCCTTAGTCTGTTTCAGAAGGCTCCACAATCATAGGGAAGACTGCTGACTTGATACATGTCCAGAAGGCAGACATTGACACACCCTACAAGGAGGATAAGCAACAAAAGGTCATTGCTAAAGAAACTGGCTGTTCACAGTGCATATTAATGGAAAGTTGAGTGGAAGGGAAAATTGTGGTAGAAAAAGGTGCACAAACAACTGTTAATACAGCAGAAAAGAGGCAGCAGTGTTTATCTGTCAGGTCTCCGAACAAATGCACTATAAGGATGCAGTGTACCTATGTAGCAAAGATGGCAGCAACACAGGTGCAAAATACTAATAAGACTTGCAAGTGTGATGACCCTTGACACGGGTTGCTAGCTTGCATGTCTTGGCCAAAATATCTTCCAAAACCTTACATATTTATATGCATTTTTTGCACTTTATTTTTCAGGGTGCAGCAAGGCCCAGCACGTTAGGTCTTGTATACTGGGGTGTACACATGGGATGCATTTAGCTAGTGCTGGGCAGCCCGCCTAATTGAATACTATGGGCATAACTAATAATATTAATAATAATAATAATCTTTATTTTTATATAGCGCTAACATATTCCGCAGCGCTTTACAGTATTGCACACATTAATAGGCTGTAAACCAGATACTGTGCATTTCCTGCATTTGAACAGCACCCTATACAAGCCTCTTTTGTTCAATCATATAATAAGCAATCACCCCCTCTATGAATTGGTAGGCTGTGAGTGATTGTATTATTAGTATTTAGCACCTGTGTTGCCGCCATCTTTGCTACACGGATTTGCTGCATCCTGAGAGCGCATTTGTTCGGAGACCTGGGCAGGTTAACTCTGCTGCCCCTTTTCTGCTGTATTAATTCTTGAATTTTTGGAGGATTTTTAGTCCTCTTTTTGTGGCTTTGCACAAGCAACTGGCATAACCGCAGCCTTGAAAGGATTGTTAAGAAAAGGCCATTCAAAAATTTGGGGTAGATTCACAAGCAGTGGACTGCTGCTGGAGTCATTGCTTCAAGAGCCACCACACACAGACCTATGCAGGACGTGGGCTACAAGTGTCGCATTCCTTGTGTCAAGCCACCAATGACCAATAGACAACACCAGAAGCGTTTTACCTGGGACAAGGAGAAAAAGAACTGGACTGTTGCTCAATGGTTCAAGGTGTTGTTTTTAGATGAAAGTAAATTTTGCATTTCATTTGGAATCAAGGTCCCAGAGTCTGAAGGAAGAATGGAGAGGCAGACAATCCAAGCTGCATGAGGTCTAATGTGAAGTTTCCACAATCAGTGATGGTTTGGGGAGTTATGTCATCTGCTGGTGTCTAGGTCCATTGTGATTTATCAAGACCAAAGTCAGCGCAGCCGTCTACCAGGAAATTTTAGAGCACTTCATGCTTCCCTCTGCCGACAAACATTTTGGAGATGGAAATTTCACTTTCTCTATCAGGACTTGGCACCTGTCCACACTGCCAACAGTACCAATACCTGGTTTAAAAACAACAGTATCACTGTGCTTGATTGGCCAGCAAACTTGCCTGACCATAACCCCATAGAGAATCTATGGGGTATTGTCAAGAGGAAGATGAGAGACCCCAGACTCAACAATGCAGATGAACTGTAGTCTGCTATCAAAGCAACCTGGGCTTCCATAACACCTCAGCAGTTCCACAGGCTGATTACCTCCATGCCATGCCGAATTAATGCAGTACTTGATGCAAAAGGAGCCCCAACCAAGTATTGAGTGCATTTACTGAACATACATTTCAGTAGGCCAACATTTCGCATTTTAAAACCATTTTTCAAGCTGATGTTATAAAGTACAGTATTTTCATTTAATGAGATAATGACTTTTGGGCCTTCATTGGCTGTAAGCCATAATCATCAACATTAACAGAAATAAGCACATGAAATAAATCACTCTGTTATGACTCTATATAATATATGAGTTTATGAGTTTCACTTTTTGTATTGAAGAACTGAAATAAATTAAGTTTTTGATGATATTCTAATTTTGCAAGAAGCATATGCACTTTAAATTAGAGACAAAATCATCCTGAAGATGACAAGTAGTCTTAGATCAGGTGGTACTGACAGTAGTATTTAGCATTGTGGGCATCAGTTCTGGCATCCATCAGTCTCAGCCACACGATCACAGGGTACTCATGGATTGCTATGGCAGCCAGAAGCCTGCTAAATGTCCCAGGTCCTAGCCACTGCAGTGCTGGTACTCCTGTGAGCTTCATAAGAGAATGTATTTTTTTCATTATATACTGCAAAATTTAAGTATTACAGTATATAGTAGAAGGAAACATATATATATATACATATATATATATATATATATATATATATATATATATATATAAAGATAAACCCTTCCCTTTCCCCACAACCCCCAAAAAAGAAGAAAAACAAGCCATGTTTTGTATCACTACAGCCAAAAAGTCTAATCTATGAAAATATAAAATATTTATCCTATATTCTAAGGAAAAAAATGAAATAAAACCCTTACAGAATTGTTTACCTCCTTCTCCTGCACAAAAATGCAACAAAAAGCTATTTATGTATCTCACAATGGTATCAGAAAAAATACCATTCACCATGCAAAAAACAAGCCCTCACAAAGCTCCATTATTAGAAAAATAAAAAAGTTTTAAGAAATTGGAAGCACATTTATTTTTACAATTTTTTTTCATCACATAAAGAGTAGCTGCCATTTTAACTTTTATTTGCTTAATTAATAATACACATGAAAATAATAAATTTTACAGTATACAGCTCTGGCAAAAATTAGGAGACCACTGCAAAATGTTCATTTTCGGAGTAAAAGTCATCAATTTTATTTCCACGTATTAAAAATCTGGAAAAAGCTGCTTGCAAGTAACTGCACAACTATTCCAGAAAAGAAGCCATAAGTTAGCTGAACGCATTTCGAGCACGCATGGTGCTCTTTGTCCACAGCATGGACATTTTTTCTTACTTACTCAGCAGAGGACGTTGGGCGGTGGCGTTTTCCTTGCTCGGATGTTCCTGTGGACTCTCATGGATTTGCTGATGGGGGTGAGCTGAAACTTAACTTTTTCACTGTTCAAAATGTTCAGTTTGTCTGATTTTTCTCTTTATAGGTATATTTTTGAGTAAAATGTGAATTGTTCTTTTATTCTATAAACTACTGACAACATGTCTCCGAAGTTCCAAGCAATAAATGTTGTATTTATTTTCTGAACATGAGAAATGGTCAAAATAGCAAAAAAATGAAAATGCATTGCTTGCAGACCTAATGCAAAAAAAAAAACCAAGTTCATAATAATTTAGAAACAACAATACTAATGTTTTAACTCAGGAAGAGTTCAGAAATCAATATTTTGTGGAATAACCATGATTTTTAATCACAGCTTTCATGTGTCTTGGCATGCTTTCCACGAGTTTTTCACACTGCTTTTGGGTGATCTTATGCCTCTCCTGGAACAAAAATTTAAGCAGTTCTTTATTTGATGGCTTGTGACTAACCATCATCTTCTTGATTACATTGCAGAGGTTTTCAATTAGGTTCAGGTCTGGAGATTGGGCTGCCCATGACAGGGATTTAATGTGGTGGTCCTTCATCCACACCTTGATTGACCTAGCTGTGTGGCATGGTGCATTGTCCTACTGGAAAAAACAGTCCTCATAATTGGGGAACATTTCCTGAGCAGAAGGAATCAACTGTTTTTCCATGATAACATTGTATGCGGCTTTAGTCATACGTCCTTCGCAAAGAACAACCTGCCCAATTGCAGCCTTTTTTTGTTATTTTGACCATTTCTCATTTTCAGAAAATAAATACAACATCTATTGCTTGGAACTTCGGAGATATGTTGTCAGTAGTTTATAGAATAAAGGAACAATTCAAATTTTACTCAAAAGTATTATTATTATAAATATAAAAATAAATATTATTAATATCTGCTATATAATTGTCTAAGGGTCACTTCCGTCTGTCTGTCTGTCACAGATATTCATTGGTCGCGGCCTCTGTCATGGAAATCCAGTCGCTGATTGGTCGCGGCAAAACAGCCACGACGAATCAGTGACGGGCACAGTCTGTAAGAAAATGGCCGCTCCTTCCTCCCCGCAGTCAGTGCCCGGCGACCACATACTCCCTTCCTGTCAGCGCTCACACAGGGTTAATGGCAGCGTTGACCGCGGTGTAACGCACTCCATTAATGCTGCTATTAACCCTGTGTGACCAACTTTATACTATTGATGCGGCCTATGCAGCATCAATAGTAAAAAGATCTAATGTTTAACCCCTTTACCCCCAAGGGTGGTTTGCACGTCAATGACCAGGCTAATTTTTACAATTCTGACCACTGTCCCTTTATGAGGTTATAACTCTGGAACGCTTCAACGGATCCTGGTGATTCTGACATTGTATTCTCGTGACATATTGTACTTCATGATAGTGGTAAAATTTCTTTGATAGTACCTGCGTTTATTTGTGAAAAAAACGGAAATTTGGCGAAAATTTTGAAAATTTCGCAATTTTCAAACTTTGAATTTTTATGCAATTAAATCACAGAAATATGTCACACAAAATACTTAATAAGTAACATTTCCCACATGTCTCCTTTACATCAGCATAATTTTGGAACCAATTTTTTTTTTTGTTAGGGAGTTATAAGGGTTAAAAGTTGACCAGCAATTTCTCATTTTTACAACACCATTTTTTTTTAGGGACCACGTCTCATTTGAAGTCATTTTGAGGGGTCTATATGATAGAAAATGCCCAAGTGTGACACCATTCTAAAAACTGCACCCCTCAAGGTGCTCAAAACCACATTCAAGAAGTTTATTAACCCTTCAGGTGTTTAATAGGAATTTTTGGAATGTTTAAATAAAAATGAACATTTAACTTTTTTACACAAAAAATTTACTTCAGCTCCAATTTGTTTTATTTTACCAAGGGTAACAGGAGAAATTGGACCCAAAAAGTTGTTGTCCAATTTGTCCTGAGTACGCTGATACCCCATATGTAGCAGTAAACCACTGTTTGGGTGCATGGGAGAGCTCGGAAGGGAAGGAGCGCTATTTGACTTTTCAATGCAAAATTGACAGGAATTGAGATGGGACGCCATGTTGCGTTTGGAGAGCCACTGATGTGCCTAAACATTAAAACCCCCACAAGTGACACCATTTTGGAAAGTAGACCCCCTAAGGAACTTATCTGGATGTGTGGTGAGCACTTTGACCCACCAAGTGCTTCACAGAAGTTTATAATGCAGAACCGTAAAAATAAAAAATCATATTTTTTCACAAAAATTATATTTTTGCCCCCAATTTATTTATTTTTCCAAGCGTAAGAGAAGAAATTGGACCTCAAAAGTTGTTGTCCAATTTGCCCTGAGTACGCTGATACCCCATATGTGGCAGTAAACCACTGTTTGGGCGCATGGGAGAGCTCGGAAGGGAAGGAGCGCAGTTTGACTTTTCAATGCAAAATTGACAGAAATTGAGATGGGACGCCATGTTGCGTTTGGAGAGCCACTGATGTGCCTAAACATTGAAACCCCCCACAAGTGACACCATTTTGGAAAGTAGACCCCCTAAGGAACTTATCTAGAGGTGTGGTGAGCACTTTGACCCACCAAGTGCTTCACAGAAGTTTATAATGCAGAACCGTAAAAATAAAAAATCATATTTTTTCACAAAAATTATATTTTTGCCCCCAATTTTTTATTTTTCCAAGGGTAAGAGAAGAAATTGGACCTCAAAAGTTGTTGTCCAATTTGTCCCGAGTACGCTGATACCCCATATGTGGCAGTAAACCACTGTTTGGGCGCATGGGAGAGCTCGGAAGGGAAGGAGCGCCGTTTGACTTTTCAATGCAAAATTGACAGGAATTGAGATGGGACGCCATGTTGCGTTTGGAGAGCCACTGATGTGCCAAAACATTGAAACCCCCCACAAGTGACACCATTTTGGAAAGTAGACCCCCTAAGGAACTTATCTGGATGTGTGGTGAGTACTTTGACCCACCAAGGGCTTCACAGAAGTTTATAATGCAGAGCCATAAAAATAAAACAAAAATTTTTTCCCACAAAAATTATTTTTTAGCCCCCAGTTTTGTATTTTCCCTAGGGTAACAGGAGAAATTGGACCCCAAAAGTTGTTGTCCAATTTGTCCTGAGTACGCTGATACCCCATATGTGGGGGGGAACCACCGTTTGGGCGCATGGGAGGGCTCGGAAGGGAAGGAGCGCCATTTGGAATGCAGACTTAGATGGAATGGTCTGCAGGCGTCACATTGCGTTTGCAGAGCCCCTAATGTACCTAAACAGTAGAAACCCCCCACAAGTGACACCATTTTGGAAAGTAGACCCCCTAAGGAACTCATCTTGATGTGTTGTGAGAGCTTTGAACCCCCAAGTATTTCACTACAGTTTATAACGCAGAGCCATGCAAATAAAAAATATTTTTTTTTCCACAAAAATTATATTTTAGCCCCCAGTTTTGTATTTTTCCAAGGTTAGCAGGAGAAATTGGACCCTAAATGTTGTTGTCCAATTTGTCCTGAGTACGCTGATACCCGATATGTGGGGGGGAACCACCGTTTGGGCGCATGGGAGGGCTCGGAAGGGAAGGAGCATCATTTGGAATGCAGACTTAGATGGATTGGTCTGCAGGCGTCACATTGCGTTTGCAGAGCCCCTAATGTACCTAAACAGTAGAAACCCCCCACAAGTGACCCCATATTGGAAACTAGACCCCTCAATGAACTTATCTAGATGTGTTGTGAGAACTTTGAACCCCCAAGTGTTTCACTACAGTTTATAACGCAGAGCCGTGAAAATAAAAAATCTTTTTGTTTTCCCACAAAAATTATTTTTTAGCCCCCAGTTTTGTATTTTCCCAAGGGTAACAGGAGAAATTGGTCCACAAAAGTTGTTGTCCAATTTGTCCTGAGTACGCTGATACCCCATATGTTGGGGTAAACCCCTGTTTGGGCACACAGGAGAGCTCGGAAAGGAAGGAGCACTGTTTTACTTTTTCAACGCAGAATTGGCTGGAATTGAGATCGGACGCCATGTCGTGTTTGGAGAGCCCCTGATGTGCCGAAACAGTGGAAACCCCCCAATTATAACTGAAACCCTAATCTAAACACACCCCTAACCCTAATTCCAACGGTAACCCTAACCACACCTCTAACCCTGACACACCCCTAACCCTAATCCCAACCCTATTCCCAACTGTAAATGTAATCTAAGCCCTAACCCTAACTTTAGCCCCAACCCTAACTGTAGCCCCAACCCTAACCCTAACCCTAGCCCTAACCCTAGCCCTAACCCTAACCCTAGCCCTAACCCTAGCCCTAACCCTAGCCCTAACCCTAGCCCTAACCCTAACCCTAACCCTAGCCCTAACCCTAGCCCTAACCCTAGCCCTAGCCCTAACCCTAGCCCTAACCCTAGCCCTAACCCTAACCCTAGCCCTAGCCCTAACCCTAGCCCTAACCCTAGCCCTAGCCCTAACCCTAGCCCTAACCCTAGCCCTAACCCTAGCCCTAGCCCTAACCCTAGCCCTAACCCTAGCCCTAATGGGAAAATGGAAATAAATACATTTTTTTTTATTTTTCCCTAACTAAGGGGGTGATGAAGGGGGGTTTGATTTACTTTTATAGCGAGTTTTTTAGCGGATTTTTATGATTGGCAGCCGTCACACACTGAAAGACCCTTTTTATTGCAAAAAATATTTTTTGCAATACCACATTTTGAGAGCTATAATTTTTCCATATTTTGGTCCACAGAGTCATGTGAGGTCTTGTTTTTTGCGGGACGAGTTGACGTTTTTATTGAAAAAATTTTTGGGCACGTGACATTTTTTGATCGCTTTTTATTCCGATTTTTGTGAGGAAGAATGACCAAAAGCCAGCTATTCATGAATTTCTATTGGGGGAGGCGTTTATACCGTTCCGCGTTTGGTAAAATTGATAAATCAGTTTTATTCTTCGGGTCAGTACGATTACAGCGATACCTCATTTATATCATTTTTTTATGGTTTGGCGCTTTTATACGATAAAAACTATTTTACAGAAAAATAATTATTTTTGCATCGCTTTATTCTCAGGACTATAACTTTTTTATTTTTTTGCTGATGATGCTGTATGGCGGCTCTTTTTTTGCGGGACAATATGATGCTTTCAGCGGTACCATGGATATTTATATCTGTCCTTTTGATCGCGTGTTATTCCACTTTTTGTTCGGCGGTATGATAATAAAGCGTTGTTTTTTGCCTCGTTTTTTTTTTTTTTTTCTTACGGTGTTTACTGAAGGGGTTAACTAGTGGGATAGTTTTATAGGTCGGGTCGTTACGGACGCGGCGATACTAAATATGTGTACTTTTATTGTTTTTTTTTTTTATTTAGATGAAGAAATGTATTTATGGGAATAATATTTTTTTTTTTTTTTCATTATTTTGGAATATTTTTTTTAATTTTTTTTACACATTTGGAACATTTTTTTTTTACTTTTTTACTTTGTCCCAGGGGGGACATCACAGATCAGTGATCTGACAGTTTGCACAGCACTCTGTCAGATCACTGATCTGACATGCAGCGCTGCAGGCTTCACAGTGCCTGCTCTGAGCAGGCTCTGTGAAGCCACCTCCCTCCCTGCAGGACCCGGATCCGCGGCCATCTTGGATCCGGGGCTGGAGGGAGCAGGGAGGGAGGTGAGACCCTCGCAGCAACGCGATCACATCGCGTTGCTGCGGGGGGGCTCAGGGAAGCCCGCAGGGAGCCCCCTCCCTGCGCGGAGCTTCCCTGCACCGCCGGCACATTGCGATCATCTTTGATCGCGGTGTGCCAGGGGTTAATGTGCCGGGGGCGGTCCGTGACCGCTCCTGGCACATAGTGCCGGATGTCAGCTGCGATAAGCAGCTGACACCCGGCCGCGATCGGCCGCGCTCCCCCCGTGAGCGCGGCCGATCGGCTATGACGTACTATCCCGTCCAGGGTCAGATAAGCCGAGGGCACCTCGACGGGATAGTACGTCTAAGGTCACAGAGGGGTTAAAATAATAAAAAAAATAAAAAATCGTTATATACTCACCGTCCGTCGGCCCCTCGGATCCACAACAGGCCTTTCCTGCTCGCGTTGCTCCGGTAACCGGTCCATGCTGCGATCGTGAGACCGCTACGTCATCATCTCGCTAGACCGCAATGCACTCTTTAGGCCGGAGCGCGTGAGGAGCGTCGGTAACCGCTTCGATTCGGGGCCAACAGAGGGTGAGTATAGAACTATTTTTTATTTTAATTATTTTTTTTAACAGGGATATGGTGCCCACATTGCTATAGACTGCGTGGGCTGTGCAATATATTACGTGGGCTGGGCAATGTACTACATGGGCTGGGCAATATACTACGCGGGCTGGGCAAAATACTACGTGGGCTGGGCAATATACTACGTGAGCTGCACAATATACAACGTGGGCTGCGCAATATACTACGCGAGCTAGGCAATATACTATGCGAGCTGCGCAATATACAACGTGGGCTGCGCAATATACAACGTGGGCTACGCAATATACAATGTGGGCTGCGCAATATACAATGTGGGCTGCGCAATATACTACGTGGGCTGCACAATATACAACGTGGGCTGCACAATATACTATGTGGGCTGCGCAATATGCTACGTGGGCTGCGCAATATACTGCGTGGGCTGCACAATATACTACGTGGGCTGCACAATAGACTGTGTGGGCTTTGCAATATACTACGTGGGCTGCGCAATATACTACGTGGGCTGCGCAATATACTACGTGGGCTGCGCAATATACTACATGGGGTGTGCAATATACTACATGGGGTGCGCAATGTACTTCGTGGGCTGCGCAATGTACTGCGTGAGCTGCGCAATGTACTACGTAGGCTGCCCAATGTACTACTTGGGCTGCGCAATGTAGTGCGGCGGCTGCGCAATGTACTGCGTGGGCTGCGCAATGTACTGCGTGGGCTGTGCAATATACTACGTGGGCTGTGCTATAGACTACGCATACATATTCTAGAATACCCGATGCGTTAGAATTGGGCTACCATCTAGTAAAATAGAATTTTGCAGTGGTCTCTTAATTTTTGCCAGAGCTGTATCTTATCAGTGAAATCTGCTTCTTTCTCCGAAACAACTGATCTTTGTTCAGTTGTTTAATCAAAATTATCAATGAGTAAAATCTGTGTTCCTTGAAAACAGATTATCACATTAAACTGAGATATTAAATGTCAGATGCTACTGATAAGATTTTAAAAAGTAAAAACACAAAAATTGAGCTTGGATTAAGTTGGTATACGTGCAGCATGTAAACACATGTTCACATTGGCCAAGAAACCCTGCTGTAACTAAATAATCAAAAAGTAAAAGTGCATTTAAAAAACTCATGGTTCTTAGTAATACTGTTTTTCATCAAAAATAGCATAAAAGCCATCCCACCGTCTACAAGGTGCCCCTGATCGGATAAGATTTTATGTAGAATGCAAGATGATGGAAGAACTCCTCTCTACATAAAATCTTCAAATGTACTCTACTATTATTAGGCGAGCCAGTCAATTATAAAATGAATCATCAAAATACAAATATTGATGAGTAATTCTGCACTCAATGAACTACTGTGCAAATGTTTAAGAGCTCCTTCTCACTTGCGAGAAATACGTCCGAGTCTCGCAGATTAAAACCCGGCTCTGGTGCCGGCACTCCAGAGCGGAGCGTGCAGCTCCATGTATTGCTGTGCAGCTGCACGCTCCGCTCTGGAGTGCTGGCGCCATAGCAGGGTTTTAACCTGCGAGACTCAGACGTATTTCTCGCAAGTGAGAAGGAGCCCTTAGAAAGGTGTGGAAAAAAAATGCTGCAAAGTAAGTTTTAAAAAATAGAAGTGTTAATTGTTTATTTTTATCAATTAACAAAAATGCAAAGTGAATGCACAAAAGAGAAATCTATATGAAATAAATATTTGGTTTCACCACCCTTCAAAAGAGCATCAATTCCGCTAGGTACAATTGTTTGCACACCTTCTTAGGTGTCAAGTTAACGCCCCTGCACAGGGGGAATCTCGAGCCTTGTTTGCTGTGGTCTCCCATTCTCCTCAAGCCGCAGTGGAGCCTGCTCTGCAGAGACATCGGTCCCAGCATCTGGCTCAGGCTGATACTGGACAACAGCCCTTCCAAGCTCTACCTTTGTAGCAGCAATGTTCAGCAGCAAGCAGGTTTTTCTGGGACTAAGTCCTGCTTTTTCCCATACTGAGCATGCCCACGGGACGACCTCCCATTGGAGGTCGGGGGTCACATGCTTAGGTGCTGTTGCGGTTCCTATTGGACCACTAGGAAGGTCCTTGTCTACTGCAGCTATAAAAGGTTCGCATGGCCGCATGGCCATGCGCTAGTATCAACCTATGTAATGAGCTTTGCTGCTTTAGTGGTCATGTATGCATGAGGTCAGGGTTAGCTGAAATAAGCCCTAGAATACCGGCACCTGTTCTGAATTCTGTGGTCAAGCTCCCTCCTGTGGTCATGAGTGGTACTTCGGCTGGTTCTGTCCTTGAGCTTCCTTTGGTGGATGTGAGTGGGGCTGCGGCTTCTGAGTTTCCTTCCTCAGGTGACGAGGTTAAGTCGTTAGGTGCTGCTCTATTTAACTCCACCTAGTTCTTTGTTCCTGGCCTCCAGTCAATGTTCCAGTATTGGTCTTGCTCTCTCCTGGATCGTTCTTGTGGCCTGTCTGCCCTGCATAAGCTAAGTTTCGCTGGTGTTACTTTTGTTTGCTATTTTTCCTGTCCAGCTTGCTATATTGGTTTTTCTTGCTTGCTGGAAGCTCTGAGACGCAGAGGGAGCACCTCCGTACCGTTAGTCGGTGCGGAGGGTCTTTTTGCGCCCTCTGCGTGGTTGTTTGTAGGTTTTTGTGCTGACCGCAAAGCTATCTTTCCTATCCTCGGTCTATTCAGTAAGTCGGGCCTCACTTTGCTAAAATCTATTTCATCTCTGTGTTTGTATTTTCATCTTTACTCACAGTCATTATATGTGGGGGGCTGCCTTTTCCTTTGGGGAATTTCTCTGAGGCAAGGTAGGCTTATTTTTCTATCTTCAGGGCTAGCTAGTTTCTCAGGCTGTGCCCGAGGCGCCTAGGTCTGGTCAGGAGCGCTCCACGGCTACCTCTAGTGTGGTATGATAGGATTAGGGATTGCGGTCAGCAGTAGTGTTGAGCGATACCGTCCGATACTTGAAAGTATCGGTATCGGATAGTATCGGCCGATACCCGAAAAATATCGAATATCGCCGATACCGATATCCGATACCAATACAAGTCAATGGGACACCAAGTATCGGAAGGTTTCCTGATGGTTCCCAGGGTCTGAAGGAGAGGAAACTCTCCTTCAGGCCCTGGGATCCATAGGGATGTGTAAAATAAGGAATTAAAATAAAAAATATTGATATATTCACCTCTCCGGCGGCCCCTGGACATCACGCTGGTAACCGGCAGGCTTCTGTGTTTAAAATGAGCGCCTTTAGGACCTGCGAATGACGTCGCGGCTTCTGATTGGTCGCGTGCCGCTCATGTGACCGCCACGCGACCAATCAGAAGCCGCGACGTCATTCGCAGGTCCTTAATTCCTAGAATTAGGAGTTTAGTGAATGAGAATGACGTCGCGGCTTCTGATTGGTCGCGTGGCGGTCACATGAGCGGCACGCGACCAATCAGAAGCCGCGATGTCATTCGCAGGTCCTAAAGGCGCTCATTTTAAACACAGAAGCCTGCCGGTTACCAGCGTGATGTCCAGGGGCCGCCGGAGAGGTGAATATATCAATATTTTTTATTTTAATTCTTTATTTTACACATCCCTATGGATCCGATACCGATACCCGATACCACAAAAGTATCGGATCTCGGTATCGGAATTCCGATACCGCAAGTATCGGCCGATACCCGATACTTGCGGTATCGGAATGCTCAACACTAGTCAGCAGAGTTCCCACGTCTCAGAGCTCGTCCTATGTTAATAGTAACTATCAGGTCACTTTGTGTGCTCTTAACCACTAGGTCCATTGTGGTTCTGAATCACCAGTTCATAACAGGCACCTCCGGTGAGGAGTTTTGTGTGCTTTGCTCACTGCGTGACCACTGGTTGCTCTCTGCTCAGTTAGGTAGCTGTGATCCTCTGTGAGGTTAACAGGGCACAGCGTTTTCCTATCTATGCGATTCTGTGAAGTAACAGAGTTCGCTTATACAGCCATATAGTGCCGCCAATTCTAGCAGCAGGTTACTCTCCTGCACAAAGGTCCCTGGGTTGCAAACGCACCTATTATTACTTACAGTTATATGAAAAAGTTTGGGCACCCCTATTAATCTTAAGCTTAATGTTTTATAAAAATTGTTTTTTTTGCAACAGCTATTTCATTTTCATATATCTAATAACTGTTGGCCACAGTAATGTTTCTGCCTTGAAATGAGGTTTATTGTACTAACAGAAAATGTGCAATCTGCATTCAAACAAAATTTGACAGGTGCATAAGTATGGGCACCCCACCAGAAAAGTGACAATAATATTTAGTAGATCCTCCTTTTGCAAAAATAACAGCCACTAGTCGCTTCCTGTAGCTTTTAATGAGTTCCTGGATCCTGGATGAAGGTATTTTTGACCATTCCTCTTTACAAAACAATTCCAGTTCAGTTAAGTTTGATGGTCGCCGAGAATGGACAGCCCTCTTCAAATGATCCCACAGATGTTCAATGATATTCAGGTCTGGGGACTGGGATGGCCATTCCAGAACAATGTAACTGTTCCTCTGCATGAATGCCTGAGTGGATTTGGAGCGGTGTTTTGGATCATTGTCTTGCTGAAAGATCCATCCCTTGCGTAGCTTCAACTTTATCACTGATTCATGAACATTATTGTCAAGAATCTGCTGATACTGAGACGAATCCATGCGTCCCTCAACTTTAACAAGATTCCCGGTGCCGGAATTGGCCACACAGCCCCAAAGCATGATGGAACCTCCACCAAATTTTACTGTGGATAGCAAGTGTTTTTCTTGGAATGCTGTGTTTTTTAGCCGCCATGCATAACTGTTGTGATAGGCAATTCAGTATCACAATGGACATAGCGGTCAGAGCACATACAGTGATCTGACAATAACCCAAAATAATAGAACGAGCTCTGAGACGTGGGAACTCTGCAGACCGCAATCCCTAATCCTCTCCAAACAACAGTAGAGGCAGCCGTGGATTGCGCCTAACTCTGCCTATGCAACTCGGCACAGCCCGAGAAACTAACTAGCCTGAAGATAGAAAATAAGCCTACCCTGCCTCAGAGAAATACCCCAAAGGAAAAGGCAGCCCCCCACATATAATGACTGTGAGTTAAGATGAAAAGACAGGGGGCGTGGCCTGACTGCTCATGGTGGAGGCTGCTTGATCCAGGAGCTCCCGTTCCCCTGGGCACTAAAGCATCTATAAAAGCGTCCAGATCGCCTATATCCTGCTAATTCTTACCGCAGAGCCTCATTAACCGATCCTCATCTGATGGGAATGGTAAAACACCTGCAGTCTGCGCTCTCTAAACGGGTCTCAGATTACTTCCCTCCAGGCCGCTCAGACGCAGCACCTCTCCCCAACATGGCGCCTCCCTCCCCCCGTGCAGCCCGCGCTTCTCGTCACGACTCCTAGGCACAGGATGCAGTTTCGGCGATCCTTTCCCCAGACTCGCCAGTCACCCTCACCCTGATGAAGGGGCTACTGTCGGAGCTTAGAGTCTCCATTCAAGACGATATGAAGATTATGGTGGCGGAGCTCAGGGGGAGGTGGTGGACTTGGGTAACCGCACGGACCACCTTGAATCCAAAATGGCTGAACTTGTTCAATCCCATAACACTCTCTTCGATGAACATGAACAGCTTCAGCTCTCGGTAGAGGCATTACAGACCAAGAACTATGACCTGGAGGATAGACATAGACGGAACAACGTCCGCCTTAGAGGCGTCCCAGAGTCGATCCCTCCCGAGGAGCTGAGAGCCTTTCTTCAGAATTTCATGCTGGAAGTTTTACCAGGATTAGAGCCCAGAGATCTAAAAATTGACCGCATTCACAGGGTACAGAAGCCCTCTGGCGTCCGTTCAGACCTCCCTCGAGACGTACTTGCAAGAGTGCATTTCTTTGAAGCTAAGGAGGACTTTTTGAAAGCACTAAGAGCAGCCCCTGCCCTTTCTGATCGCTTTGTGAAGCTGGAGGTGTATCCGGATTTATCTCCAGGCACATTGGCCCAGCGTCGTGCGTTCAAACCATACACAACGCTCCTGCGTGACAAAGAAGTCGCATACAGATGGGGTCATCCTACACGCCTGATTATACGCAGAGACAATACCACCCACGTCTGCCTTACTCCCGCTCAAGCGGCACAACTCTTGGAAAACTGGAACTTCCTTCCAGCGTCCCCTTCTGCAAAATCTCAGCGTTCCGGACAAGACTCCGTTGTTAAGAAGGGACCTCGCGGGAAAAGAATCGACCCAGAATGGAGAATTGCCTGATATCGTTCCTGCTGATCTGGATTTCATTCCTGCTGGATAATAT
The DNA here is from genome assembly GCF_032444005.1 of Ranitomeya imitator. Classification (NCBI taxonomy): domain Eukaryota; kingdom Metazoa; phylum Chordata; class Amphibia; order Anura; family Dendrobatidae; genus Ranitomeya; species Ranitomeya imitator. The sequence goes on along the minus strand of NC_091286.1, from coordinate 235,684,248 downwards.
GCCCAGGGGACCGTCTTCCTGGTAGCTTTTTTTTGTTTTTCTTCTCACTTCTCAGGTTGTATTTTTGTACCTGTCCCCTTTCCGTTCTCTCCTTGATTCCCTCGTACGCCCTTCCTTTTTCCTCTAATAAATACACCTGGGAATGTGGCCCCATCGAGCGATTTCTGTTCGCTCTGGACTTTTAGATTTTTTTCCACTTTTTATTTTATTTTTCTTCTTTGTAAATATTGTTGGTAAGCGGGGGAGCATCGCGGACCCCTCATGTCCTATTTTCAGGGGTTCTGCGGTCCTTGTTCTGCTATTAATGCCTTATTTTCTTCTTTTTTGGTTTGGTTTTTGTTATGGAATGTCATTGTCTGAAATGTTCGTTATTATTATCCTGATTGTGCGTACCTTTTACCCCTTCCCCCCACTACCCTCTTTTGTATGCAGACTATCTCCTGCGCTCTTTATTGCTCCAACATGTGAACTAGTGGTCCATTACTGATTCTGATCATGCCTTTCTCGACATTAGCTTTAAATGTGAATGGCCTTAACTCCCCTCAAAAATGTTCTCTTTTATATGGCCAATTAAAAAAATCACGTGCGGATATTGTCTTTTTACAGGAGACTCATCTTCTAGAAGCTGATAACTACCGCATAACCTCCCGTTTTTATCCCCAGCGTTTTTTTTCTAACGCTCAGGATAAAAAATCTGGGGTTGCAATTTTTATTAGCGCCAACTTGTCGTTTGAATTGATTAAAGTTTTAACTGATCCTGAGGGAAGATATCTACTCCTGACCTGCCGCTTAAATGAGGTTCTGTTCTCCTTATTAGCGATATACGCCCCAAACTCAAAACAATCTACCTTCCTCAACTCGCTATTAGTTGACCTTATTCCTTCTATGGTGGGACATAAACTAATTGCGGATGACCTGAATACTCCCTTAAACAAATCCCTTGACTGCTCGAATCCCCTGACTTTTAGATCTGACCTAGCCCCTATCACCTCCTCCTTTAACCTACACGACATTTGGCGATACCTTCACAGCAATGAACGAGACTACACCTTCTTTTCCCCCAGACACAAATCTTTTAGCCGTATAGACTACTTTTTAGTTAATGACTCTCTCCTTCCCTTATGTATGACGGCCGACATTGACACTATCTCTTGGTCAGATCATGCCCCTATTACTTTAACTATTTCGGACTCTACTCCCCACTCCCCCTTGACTTCCTGGAAAATGAACGAACACCTTCTGACATCTCCGACCAATCATGACGCCCTTTCTACCCACCTGAAAGAGTTTTTTCGATTTAATAATGTTGATGACATTGCTCCAGATGTGTTATGGTTTTCCCATAAGGCTGTAATGCGGGGTCATTTCCTCAAACTAGCAGCCCACACCAAAAGACAGTATAATGTGACTCTGGACTCCCTCCTAACCAGGATTAAAACGCTTGAAAAGTCTCTCTTGTCCTCTCAGGATTCCACGACTCTTTCAGACTTATTGAAAAGTCGGAACCAACTACGCGCGTTCCTTCTGTCGCGAGTCGAACTCCAACTGAAAAAAACCAAATCCTTCTACTATAGCATGGGGGACAGAGCTGGAGCCCTCCTTGCTCGTAGAATTAAAAAAGCAGAGATCCGTTCCAGAATTTCGCACACTATCTCCTCCAATGGAGACACAATCCGTAACCCTATTCTAATTGCTGAACAATTCCGCAATTACTATAATGATCTCTATAATCTGTCCTCCTCTCCTTCTACGCCTCAACCCTCCCCTGAAGCCATTTATGCCTTCCTCGCAAAAGCCAAACTCCCTTCGCTGTCTGCGGATCAACTAGAATATCTAAATAAACCTTTCACTCTCCCTGAAATTCTAGAAGTCATTCGCTCCACCAAAAAACGTTCTGCCCCGGGCCCAGATGGTTTCCCCTATCAGTATTATTCTTCTTTCTCTTCCCTCCTTGCTCCTCATCTATTATCTCTTTTCCAGTTCTGGCAGCGTGAGGGACACATCAAACCAGAGGGACTAAAAGCGGCTATCTCCACAATTCCAAAACCGGGGAAACCTCCTACAGACCCGAGCAGCTATCGCCCGATAGCTTTGCTTAACTGTGATTTCAAAATCTATTCTAAGCTGCTAGCGGACCGCATCAAAGTTGTACTTCCATCATTAATTGCTTTGGATCAGGTGGGATTTATTCCTGACCGTCAAGCAAGGGATGCCACAAGAAGGGTCATAGATCTCTGGAAGGGAGAGGTTCCCCTGGTGTACTCGTGTCCCTAGATGCGGAAAAAGCTTTTGACCGTGTGCATTGGGGGTACCTAGCGGCAGTCCTAGACAAATTTGCCTTTTGTGGCAATATTAAATCAGCCATTATGGCCTTATACTCGTCCCCCTGTGCTTTTGTTAAGGCGTGTGGCTTTTCTTCCTCCACTTTTTCAATATCCAACGGGACGCGTCAGGGCTGCCCCCTTTCCCCCCTCATTTTTGCCCTTGTTATGGAACCTCTGGCAGCTATTATTCGCACTCACCCTGATATTTCAGGTATTTCTGTGGGCCCTGTAGACCATAGAATCAGTCTATATGCTGATGATGTTCTCCTCACTTGCACGAACCCATCTATCTCTATCCCAGCTATTATGTCTGTTCTCTCCGACTTTTCTAATGCTTCTTTCTATAAGCTCAACCTTTCCAAGTCCTCGATCTTCCCGGTCAACCTCCCCTCATCTTCCCAACAGGTGCTCTCTGCGCAATTTCCCTTCAGCTGGACCACTGATGGCTTTCGCTACCTAGGGATCCACATCTCCTCTATTAAAACCATTATTAGAAAAAACTGCGACTCTTTACTTTCCTCCATCCGTTTGTTATGTTCAGAATATTCTGCTCACCAATTATCCTGGGTCGCTCGAATCCAAACTGTTAAAATGATGCTCCTCCCTAAGATCCTATACCTTCTCCGCTGCATCCCCCTTCCCTTTCCCAAAAAGTATCTTAACCTTTTCCAATCGGTTTTGAGTCGGTTCATTTGGAGTAATAAACCACACCGGGTCGCCATGTCCACTCTGACCCTCCCATATACCAGGGGTGGCTTCGGAGTTCCCGACATTGCATCATACCATTCATCAGTTGGCCTGGACGTGGCGAGGATTTCGTGGCTCGGGTCTCCTACTTCGCTATGGTTACAGATTGAGGCGTGTTTTGCTCCTCGTGGATCGACCAGACTTCTTTTGGAGATGAATCTTCTTCGCTTTATCTCTCCACCCTCCACCCTACGCTCTATCCAAAACCTTCTTTCGATTTGGCATAAATTTAAAAACTCACATTTCCCTTTCCTTTATAAGCATATTTCCATGCGAGCTGTAGAAACCCTTATGGGAGAGATCTCCTTTACAACTTGGGGCAGCGGATCCACACCCATATCTTTACTTGACGACCTATTAGATCAGGGTCGTCTTCCTCCTTATAATGCCCTAATCTCCAAATTTTCCCTCTCTCCTTCATCTTTGTTTTCCTACTTCCGGCTCCGACACTTTCTTAATACAGTGACAATCCCAGTTTACGATCCCCTGGAGATTAATTTCTCGTTGCAAGCACTCTTTGGACAACCCAGTCAAGCTCGCCGTGGGATTTCTATCATTTATAAAGCTCTTCTCGCATCACGTCTCACTACTAAACTCCCTTATATGCTTAGGTGGGAGTCCAGACTTGCTTTCTCAGCTTCTTTAGAACAATGGCTGACAGCCTCGGGTCATGCTTCTCATTTTACGCGCTGCATTAACCATCTGGAGCAATCGAAAAAACTTATGTTTAACTGGTACCTAACCCCGACTCGAATTGCAAGGTTTGGTGGACCGGGATCCTCCCTCTCCCCCTTCTGTTGGAAGGGATGTTCTGATCCGGGTTCAGAAGCTCATATGTGGTGGTCCTGTCCGGGTGTGAATCAGTTCTGGACTGAGGTGAGCTCCCTTCTTTCATCTCTGACGGGGCTTCCCATGGTATTAACGCCATCTTTAGCTTTACTTGGCTTGGACCTGGAATCTTTCCCCCTCAGCTTAAGTCCTATCATAACAAATACTCTCATAGCGGCCCGTCAGACTATAGCAGCTCATTGGAAAACATCGGTTCTACCGACTCTACAAGAGACTATATCTCGTTTAAATTTACACTGCGCATATGAGATTATGCTGGCCCATGACTTGAACCAGAAAATAAAAATTCTGAACTGGTGGGACCCATGGATTTCCTCTACCTATAACACAGTTGATGTATCGCCCTGATTTTCATTATGTCTTGTTTTACGGTAAACTCTACACTTTGTAATTGGAGCTGCCATTAGTCCACTACCTATCTTATATGTGGTAAATTGTTAATCTGCATTCCTCCCCCTCCTCCCTTTTCCCATTCCCAATGGTTAAATCGTTTGTTTTCTTGGTATATTGTAATTAGTGACTATTGGTTACTTTTGTTATTGGAATTCTTTAATAAAAAAACAATTGGTTTAAAAAGATGAAAAGACAAACGTAGGGATGAAATAGATTCAGCAAAGTGAGGCCCGACTTTCTTAACAGAGCGAGGATAGGAAAGATAACTTTGCGGTCTACACAAAACCCTAAAGAAAACCACGCAAAGGGGGCAAAAAGACCCTCCGTACCGAACTAACGGCACGGAGGTACACCCTTTGCGTCCCAGAGCTTCCAGCAAAACAATTAGACAAGCTGGACAGAAAAAATAGCAAACAAATAGCAAAGAAGAACTTAGCTATGCAGAGCAGCAGGCCACAGGAATGATCCAGGGAAAAACAAGTCCAACACTGGAACATTGACAGGAAGCATGGATCAAAGCATTAGGTGGAGTTAAGTAGAGAAGCACCTAACGACCTCACCAGATCACCTGAGGGAGGAAACTCAGAAGCCGCAGTACCACTTTCCTCCACAAACGGAAGCTCCCAGAGAGAACCAGCCGAAGTACCACTTGTGACCACAGGAGGGAGCTCTGCCACAGAATTCACAACAGTACCCCCCCTTGAGGAGGGGTCACCGAACCCTCACCAGAGCCCCCAGGCCGACCAGGATGAGCCACATGAAAGGCACGAACAAGATCGGGAGCATGGACATCAGAGGCAAAAACCCAGGAATTATCTTCCTGAGCATAACCCTTCCATTTAACCAGATACTGGAGTTTCCGTCTTGAAACACGAGAATCCAAAATCTTCTCCACAATATACTCCAATTCCCCCTCCACCAAAACCGGGGCAGGAGGGTCAACAGATGGAACCATAGGTGCCACGTATCTCCGCAACAATGACCTATGGAATACGTTATGTATGGAAAAAGAATCTGGGAGGGTCAGACGAAAAGACACAGGATTAAGAACCTCAGAAATCCTATACGGACCAATGAAACAAGGTTTAAACTTAGGAGAGGAAACCTTCATAGGAATATGACGAGAAGATAACCAAACCAGATCCCCAACACGAAGTCGGGGACCCACACGGCGTCTGCGATTAGCGAAACGTTGAGCCTTCTCCTGGGACAAGGTCAAATTGTCCACTACATGAGTCCAAATCTGCTGCAACCTGTCCACCACATTTACCCAGTGTGCCGTGATGGACACGTAACGTCCCTGGCCATGTCTACTGGTCCATGCATCTGTTGTCAGGTGCACCTTTGTGCTCACAGATTGCCTGAGTGCATGGACGATGCGCTCTTGAACATGCTGGTGGAGGGCTGGGATGGCTTTTCTTGAAAAAAAGTGTCGACTGGGTAGCTCGTAGCGTGGTACAGCGTAGTCCATCAGGGCTTTGAAAGCTTCGCTTTCAACTAACCGGTAGGGCATCATCTCTAACGAGATTAGTCTAGCTATGTGGGCGTTCAAACCCTGTGTACGCGGATGCGAGGCTAAGTACTTCCTTTTTCTAACCATAGTCTCATGTAGGGTGAGCTGGACTGGAGAGCTGGAGATCGTGGAACTAGCGGGGGTGCTGGTGGACATGGCAGACTGAGAGACGGTGGGAGATGGTATTGTTGCCGCCGGTGCCCTAGATGCAGTGTTTCCTACTACGAAACTGGTGATTCCCTGACCCTGACTTCTTTGGCCTGGCAAAGAAACCTGCACAGATACTGCAGGTGGTGCAGAAAATGGTGGCCCTACACTGCCGGAAGGGATGTTGCGTTGATGACTAGCTTCATTGGCCGAGGGTGCTACAACCTTAAGGGACGTTTGGTAGTTAGTCCAAGCTTGCAAATGCATGGTGGTTAAATGTCTATGCATGCAACTTGTATTGAGACTTTTCAGATTCTGCCCTCTGCTTAAGGTAGTTGAACATTTTTGACAGATGACTTTGCGCTGATCAATTGGATGTTGTTTAAAAAAATGCCAGACTGCACTCTTTCTAGCATCGGATACCTTTTCAGGCATTGCAGACTGAGCTTTAACTGGATGGCCACGCTGTCCTCCAACAGGTATTGACTTTGCCACGCGTTTTGGGCAAGATACGGGCCCGGCAGATGGAACCTGTTGCGATGTTGATGCCTGCTGCGGCCCCTCCTCCTCCGCTTCAGAACTGCTGCCGCCTGCACTCTGTTCCCCCAATGGCTGCCAATCGGGGTCAAGAACTGGGTCATCTATTACCTCTTCTTGTAGCTCGTGTGCAACTTCGTCTGTGTCACCTTGTCGGTCGGTGGTATAGCGTTCGTGATGGGGCAACATAGTCTCATCAGGGTCTGATTCTTGATCAGCACCCTGCGAGGGCAATGTTGTGGTCTGAGTCAAAGGACCAGCATAGTAGTCTGGCTGTGGCTGTGCATCAGTGCACTCCATGTCAGATTCAACTTGTAATGGGCATGGACTGTTAACTGCTTCACTTTCTAAGCCAGGGACGGTATGTGTAAAGAGCTCCATGGAGTAACCCGTTGTGTCGCCTGCTGCATTCTTCTCTGTTGTTGTTTTTGCTGAAGAGGACAAGGAAGCGACTTGTCCCTGACCGTGAACATCCACTAACGACGCGCTGCTTTTACTTTTACCAGTTTCACGAGAGGAGGCAAAAGAGCTAGAGGCTGAGTCAGCAAGATAAGCCAAAACTTGCTCTTGCTGCTCCGGCTTTAAAAGCGGTTTTCCTACTCCCAGAAAAGGGAGCGTTCGAGGCCTTGTGTAGCCAGACGACGAACCTGGCTCCACAGCTCCAGACTTAGGTGCAATATTTTTTTTCCCACGACCACCTGATGCTCCACCACTACCACTACCCTCATTACCAGCTGACAATGAACGCCCCCGGCCACGACCTCTTCCACCAGACTTCCTCATTGTTTTAAAAACGTTACCAAACTAACGGTATTTGTTGCAGTCACACAACTTACACGGTGAGCTATAACTTCAGTATGATTTAGCTACCCCTTTACAGGTGGGTGAGACCACAACGAAAATCAGGCACAATGTTACACACTCTGTTGTTGGTGGCAACAAATGAGAGAGATGCCACACACGCAGGACTGTCACTGAAGCGCAAATGTAAATATTAATCTCCCACTGATTTGTGTTTTTTTTTTTAAAAAGGAGACTTTAGAAAAAAAAAAAAAAAAAATGATTTTTTAAGGAAGAATTTATAAACCAAATAAAATGAAATGATTTTTTCAGGGAGAATTTAGAAAACAAATAAAACATAAAATAGCCTTTCTAGGGCCCAGTGAGTGAGAGAGGACGCACACAGGAGTCAGGAGTGGCACACAAGCCCAGAGGCCAATATTTATCTCCCACTGATTGATTTAGTGATTTTTTCAGGTAGATTTTGGAACCCAAATCAAGCAAAAAAATTAATAGGCTTTCTATGGCCCACAATTGGAGAGAGAGAGATGGCACACCCAGGAGTCAAGACTGGCACACAAGCAGAAAGGGCAATATTAATCTCCCACTGATTTGATTTTTTTTTTTTTTTTTTCAGGGAGACTTTAGAAAAAAAAATACAAAAAAATGAATTTTTCAGGAAGAATTTAGAAACAAAATAAAATAAAATGATGGTTTCAGGGAGAATTTAGAAAACAAATAAAAAAAAATAGGCTTTGTAGGGCCCACTGAGTGAGAGAGGACGCACACAGGAGTCAGGAGTGGCACACAAGCCCAGAGGCCAATATTTATCTCCCACTGATTGATTTAGTGATTTTTTCAGGTAGATTTTGGAACCCAAATCAAGCAAAAAAATTAATAGGCTTTCTATGGCCCACAATTGGAGAGAGAGAGATGGCACACCCAGGAGTCAAGACTGGCACACAAGCAGAAAGGGCAATATTAATCTCCCACTGATTTGTTTTTGTTTGTTTTTTTCAGGGAGACTTTAGAAAAAAAAAATACAAAAAAAAAGGATTTTTTCCAGGAATAATTTAAAAACCAAATAAAATAAAATGATTTTTTCAGGGAGAATTTAGAAAACAAATAAAACAAAAAATAGGCTTTCTAGGGCCCACTGAGTGAGAGAGGACGCACACAGGAGTCAGGAGTGGCACACAAGCCCAGAGGCCAATATTTATCTCCCACTGATTGATTTAGTGATTTTTTCAGGTAGATTTTGGAACCCAAATCAAGCAAAAAAATTAATAGGCTTTCTATGGCCCACAATTGGAGAGAGAGAGATGGCACACCCAGGAGTCAAGACTGGCACACAAGCAGAAAGGGCAATATTAATCTCCCACTGATTTGTTTTTTTTTTTTTTTCAGGGAGACTTTAGAAAAAAAAAATACAAAAAAAATGATTTTTTTCAGGAATAATTTAGAAACCAAATAAAATAAAGTGATTTTTTCAGGGAGAATTTAGAAAACAAATAAAACAAAAAATAGGCTTTCTAGGGCCCACTGAGTGAGAGAGGATGCACACAGGAGTCAGGAGTGGCACACAAGCCCAGAGGCCAATATTTATCTCCCACTGATTGATTAAGTGATTTTTTCAGGTAGATTTTGGAACCCAAATCAAGCAAAAAAATTAATAGGCTTTCTATGGCCCACAATTGGAGAGAGAGAGATGGCACACCCAGGAGTCAAGACTGGCACACAAGCAGAAAGGGCAATATTAATCTCCCACTGATTTGTTTTTTTTTTTTTTTTCAGGGAGACTTTAGAAAAAAAAAATACAAAAAAAATGATTTTTTTCAGGAATAATTTAGAAACCAAATAAAATAAAATGATTTTTTCAGGGAGAATTTAGAAAACAAATAAAACAAAAAATAGGCTTTCTAGGGCCCACTGAATGAGAGAGGACGCACACAGGAGTCAGGAGTGGCACACAAGCCCAGAGGCCAATATTTATCTCCCACTGATTGATTTAGTGATTTTTTCAGGTAGATTTTGGAACCCAAATCAAGCAAAAAAATTAATAGGCTTTCTATGGCCCACAATTGGAGAGAGAGAGATGGCACACCCAGGAGTCAAGACTGGCACACAAGCAGAAAGGGCAATATTAATCTCCCACTGATTTGTTTTTGTTTGTTTTTTTCAGGGAGACTTTAGAAAAAAAAAAAAAAAAGATTTTTTTCAGGAATAATTTAGAAACCAAATAAAATAAAATGATTTTTTCAGGGAGAATTTAGAAAACAAATAAAACAAAAAATAGGCTTTCTAGGGCCCACTGAGTGAGAGAGGACGCACACAGGAGTCAGGAGTGGCACACAAGCCCAGAGGCCAATATTTATCTCCCACTGATTGATATAGTTAAATAAATAAGGCAGCACACTGCAGCGCTAGAACATACAAACTTGAAATACGAAATTTGAACTGCATTACTGCACTAGAAATATGAAAAATGAGAGCGTTTAGCGCATAAAAATGGCCAATTTTATGTGTACCTGGTAGCCACTTTACGGCATCTCTCTTATACCAGGTCCTACGCTTGCCTTACCTCGCTGAGAATAAACGTCTCCATCTAAATGGGTACATGTGAAACCTCTTCCTAGACTAAAATTCTCTCTCTCTATGGAGGGGTATTGGACCTGCTGTAATTAAAACACCTGTGGCTAGAAGGCGGAGTGCACGATCAGAAGGCTAGAGAATACATTTCAAAAAGCTGACCTGCACATCCAAACATAGACTAAGTGTGAACAGGTGCTGAACCTAGAGTCGCCAACTCGTATATAGTTAAATAAATAAGGCAGCACACTGCAGCGCTAGAACATACAAACTTGAAATACGAAATTTGAACTGCATTACTGCACTAGAAATATGAAAAATGAGAGCGTTTAGCGCATAAAAATGGCCAATTTTATGTGTACCTGGTAGCCACTTTACGGCATCTCTCTTATACCAGGTCCTACGCTTGCCTTACCTCGCTGAGAATAAACGTCTCCATCTGAATGGGTACATGTGAAACCTCTTCCTAGACTAAAATTCTCTCTCTCTATGGAGGGGTATTGGACCTGCTGTAATTAAAACACCTGTGGCTAGAAGGCGGAGTGCACGATCAGAAGGCTAGAGAATACATTTCAAAAAGCTGACCTGCACATCCAAACATAGACTAAGTGTGAACAGGTGCTGAACCTAGAGTCGCCAACTCGTATATAGTTAAATAAATAAGGCAGCACACTGCAGCGCTAGAACATACAAACTTGAAATACGAAATTTGAACTGCATTACTGCACTAGAAATATGAAAAATGAGAGCGTTTAGCGCATAAAAATGGCCAATTTTATGTGTACCTGGTAGCCACTTTACGGCATCTCTCTTATACCAGGTCCTACGCTTGCCTTACCTCGCTGAGAATAAACGTCTCCATCTGAATGGGTACATGTGAAACCTCTTCCTAGACTAAAATTCTCTCTCTCTATGGAGGGGTATTGGACCTGCTGTAATTAAAACACCTGTGGCTAGAAGGCGGAGTGCACGATCAGAAGGCTAGAGAATACATTTCAAAAAGCTGACCTGCACATCCAAACATAGACTAAGTGTGAACAGGTGCTGAACCTAGAGTCGCCAACTCGTATATAGATAAATAAATAAGGCAGCACACTGCAGCGCTAGAACATACAAACTTGAAATACGAAATTTGAACTGCATTACTGCACTACAAATATGAAAAATGAGAGCGTTTAGCGCATAAAAATGGCCAATTTTATGTGTACCTGGTAGCCACTTTACGTCATCTCTCTTATACCAGGTCCTACGCTTGCCTTACCTCGCTGAGAATAAACGTCTCCATCTGAATGGGTACATGTGAAACCTCTTCCTAGACTAAAATTCTCTCTCTCTATGGAGGGGTATTGGACCTGCTGTAATTAAAACACCTGTGGCTAGAAGGCGGAGTGCACGATCAGAAGGCTAGAGAATACATTTCAAAAAGCTGACCTGCACATCCAAACATAGACTAAGTGTGAACAGGTGCTGAACCTAGAGTCGCCAACTCGTATATAGTTAAATAAATAAGGCAGCACACTGCAGCGCTAGAACATACAAACTTGAAATACGAAATTTGAACTGCATTACTGCACTAGAAATATGAAAAATGAGAGCGTTTAGCGCATAAAAATGGCCAATTTTATGTGTACCTGGTAGCCACTTTACGGCATCTCTCTTATACCAGGTCCTACGCTTGCCTTACCTCGCTGAGAATAAACGTCTCCATCTGAATGGGTACATGTGAAACCTCTTCCTAGACTAAAATTCTCTCTCTCTATGGAGGGGTATTGGACCTGCTGTAATTAAAACACCTGTGGCTAGAAGGCGGAGTGCACGATCAGAAGGCTAGAGAATACATTTCAAAAAGCTGACCTGCACATCCAAACATAGACTAAGTGTGAACAGGTGCTGAACCTAGAGTCGCCAACTCGTATATAGTTAAATAAATAAGGCAGCACACTGCAGCGCTAGAACATACAAACTTGAAATACGAAATTTGAACTGCATTACTGCACTAGAAATATGAGAAATGAGAGCGTTTAGCGCATAAAAATGGCCAATTTTATGTGTACCTGGTAGCCACTTTACGGCATCTCTCTTATACCAGGTCCTACGCTTGCCTTACCTCGCTGAGAATAAACGTCTCCATCTGAATGGGTACATGTGAAACCTCTTCCTAGACTAAAATTCTCTCTCTCTATGGAGGGGTATTGGACCTGCTGTAATTAAAACACCTGTGGCTAGAAGGCGGAGTGCACGATCAGAAGGCTAGAGAATACATTTCAAAAAGCTGACCTGCACATCCAAACATAGACTAAGTGTGAACAGGTGCTGAACCTAGAGTCGCCAACTCGTATATAGTTAAATAAATAAGGCAGCACACTGCAGCGCTAGAACATACAAACTTGAAATACGAAATTTGAACTGCATTACTGCACTAGAAATATGAAAAATGAGAGCGTTTAGCGCATAAAAATGGCCAATTTTATGTGTACCTGGTAGCCACTTTACGGCATCTCTCTTATACCAGGTCCTACGCTTGCCTTACCTCGCTGAGAATAAACGTCTCCATCTGAATGGGTACATGTGAAACCTCTTCCTAGACTAAAATTCTCTCTCTCTATGGAGGGGTATTGGACCTGCTGTAATTAAAACACCTGTGGCTAGAAGGCGGAGTGCACGATCAGAAGGCTAGAGAATACATTTCAAAAAGCTGACCTGCACATCCAAACATAGACTAAGTGTGAACAGGTGCTGAACCTAGAGTCGCCAACTCGTATATAGTTAAATAAATAAGGCAGCACACTGCAGCGCTAGAACATAGAAACTTGAAATACGAAATTTGAACTGCATTACTGCACTAGAAATATGAAAAATGAGAGCGTTTAGCGCATAAAAATGGCCAATTTTATGTGTACCTGGTAGCCACTTTACGGCATCTCTCTTATACCAGGTCCTACGCTTGCCTTACCTCGCTGAGAATAAACGTCTCCATCTGAATGGGTACATGTGAAACCTCTTCCTAGACTAAAATTCTCTCTCTCTATGGAGGGGTATTGGACCTGCTGTAATTAAAACACCTGTGGCTAGAAGGCGGAGTGCACGATCAGAAGGCTAGAGAATACATTTCAAAAAGCTGACCTGCACATCCAAACATAGACTAAGTGTGAACAGGTGCTGAACCTAGAGTCGCCAACTCGTATATAGTTAAATAAATAAGGCAGCACACTGCAGCGCTAGAACATACAAACTTGAAATACGAAATTTGAACTGCATTACTGCACTACAAATATGAAAAATGAGAGCGTTTAGCGCATAAAAATGGCCAATTTTATGTGTACCTGGTAGCCACTTTACGTCATCTCTCTTATACCAGGTCCTACGCTTGCCTTACCTCGCTGAGAATAAACGTCTCCATCTGAATGGGTACATGTGAAACCTCTTCCTAGACTAAAATTCTCTCTCTCTATGGAGGGGTATTGGACCTGCTGTAATTAAAACACCTGTGGCTAGAAGGCGGAATGCACGATCAGAAGGCTAGAGAATACATTTCAAAAAGCTGACCTGCACATCCAAACATAGACTAAGTGTGAACAGGTGCTGAACCTAGAGTCGCCAACTCGTATATAGTTAAATAAATAAGGCAGCACACTGCAGCGCTAGAACATACAAACTTGAAATACGAAATTTGAACTACATTACTGCACTAGAAATATGAAAAATGAGAGCGTTTAGCGCATAAAAATGGCCAATTTTATGTGTACCTGGTAGCCACTTTACGGCATCTCTCTTATACCAGGTCCTACGCTTGCCTTACCTCGCTGAGAATAAACGTCTCCATCTGAATGGGTACATGTGAAACCTCTTCCTAGACTAAAATTCTCTCTCTCTATGGAGGGGTATTGGACCTGCTGTAATTAAAACACCTGTGGCTAGAAGGCGGAGTGCACGATCAGAAGGCTAGAGAATACATTTCAAAAAGCTGACCTGCACATCCAAACATAGACTAAGTGTGAACAGGTGCTGAACCTAGAGTCGCCAACTCGTATATAGTTAAATAAATAAGGCAGCACACTGCAGCGCTAGAACATACAAACTTGAAATACGAAATTTGAACTGCATTACTGCACTAGAAATATGAAAAATGAGAGCGTTTAGCGCATAAAAATGGCCAATTTTATGTGTACCTGGTAGCCACTTTACGGCATCTCTCTTATACCAGGTCCTACGCTTGCCTTACCTCGCTGAGAATAAACGTCTCCATCTGAATGGGTACATGTGAAACCTCTTCCTAGACTAAAATTCTCTCTCTCTATGGAGGGGTATTGGACCTGCTGTAATTAAAACACCTGTGGCTAGAAGGCGGAGTGCACGATCAGAAGGCTAGAGAATACATTTCAAAAAGCTGACCTGCACATCCAAACATAGACTAAGTGTGAACAGGTGCTGAACCTAGAGTCGCCAACTCGTATTTAGTTAAATAAATAAGGCAGCACACTGCAGCGCTAGAACATACAAACTTGAAATACGAAATTTGAACTGCATTACTGCACTAGAAATATGAAAAATGAGAGCGTTTAGCGCATAAAAATGGCCAATTTTATGTGTACCTGGTAGCCACTTTACGGCATCTCTCTTATACCAGGTCCTACGCTTGCCTTACCTCGCTGAGAATAAACGTCTCCATCTGAATGGGTACATGTGAAACCTCTTCCTAGACTAAAATTCTCTCTCTCTATGGAGGGGTATTGGACCTGCTGTAATTAAAACACCTGTGGCTAGAAGGCGGAGTGCACGATCAGAAGGCTAGAGAATACATTTCAAAAAGCTGACCTGCACATCCAAACATAGACTAAGTGTAAACAGGTGCTGAACCTAGAGTCGCAAACTCGTATATAGTTAAATAAATAAGGCAGCACACTGCAGCGCTAGAACATACAAACTTGAAATACGAAATTTGAACTGCATTACTGCACTAGAAATATGAGAAATGAGAGCGTTTAGCGCATAAAAATGGCCAATTTTATGTGTACCTGGTAGCCACTTTACGGCATCTCTCTTATACCAGGTCCTACGCTTGCCTTACCTCGCTGAGAATAAACGTCTCCATCTGAATGGGTACATGTGAAACCTCTTCCTAGACTAAAATTCTCTCTCTCTATGGAGGGGTATTGGACCTGCTGTAATTAAAACACCTGTGGCTAGAAGGCGGAGTGCACGATCAGAAGGCTAGAGAATACATTTCAAAAAGCTGACCTGCACATCCAAACATAGACTAAGTGTGAACAGGTGCTGAACCTAGAGTCGCCAACTCGTATATAGTTAAATAAATAAGGCAGCACACTGCAGCGCTAGAACATACAAACTTGAAATACGAAATTTGAACTGCATTACTGCACTAGAAATATGAAAAATGAGAGCGTTTAGCGCATAAAAATGGCCAATTTTATGTGTACCTGGTAGCCACTTTACGGCATCTCTCTTATACCAGGTCCTACGCTTGCCTTACCTCGCTGAGAATAAACGTCTCCATCTGAATGGGTACATGTGAAACCTCTTCCTAGACTAAAATTCTCTCTCTCTATGGAGGGGTATTGGACCTGCTGTAATTAAAACACCTGTGGCTAGAAGGCGGAGTGCACGATCAGAAGGCTAGAGAATACATTTCAAAAAGCTGACCTGCACATCCAAACATAGACTAAGTGTGAACAGGTGCTGAACCTAGAGTCGCCAACTCGTATTTAGTTAAATAAATAAGGCAGCACACTGCAGCGCTAGAACATACAAACTTGAAATACGAAATTTGAACTGCATTACTGCACTAGAAATATGAAAAATGAGAGCGTTTAGCGCATAAAAATGGCCAATTTTATGTGTACCTGGTAGCCACTTTACGGCATCTCTCTTATACCAGGTCCTACGCTTGCCTTACCTCGCTGAGAATAAACGTCTCCATCTGAATGGGTACATGTGAAACCTCTTCCTAGACTAAAATTCTCTCTCTCTATGGAGGGGTATTGGACCTGCTGTAATTAAAACACCTGTGGCTAGAAGGCGGAGTGCACGATCAGAAGGCTAGAGAATACATTTCAAAAAGCTGACCTGCACATCCAAACATAGACTAAGTGTAAACAGGTGCTGAACCTAGAGTCGCAAACTCGTATATAGTTAAATAAATAAGGCAGCACACTGCAGCGCTAGAACATACAAACTTGAAATACGAAATTTGAACTGCATTACTGCACTAGAAATATGAGAAATGAGAGCGTTTAGCGCATAAAAATGGCCAATTTTATGTGTACCTGGTAGCCACTTTACGGCATCTCTCTTATACCAGGTCCTACGCTTGCCTTACCTCGCTGAGAATAAACGTCTCCATCTGAATGGGTACATGTGAAACCTCTTCCTAGACTAAAATTCTCTCTCTCTATGGAGGGGTATTGGACCTGCTGTAATTAAAACACCTGTGGCTAGAAGGCGGAGTGCACGATCAGAAGGCTAGAGAATACATTTCAAAAAGCTGACCTGCACATCCAAACATAGACTAAGTGTGAACAGGTGCTGAACCTAGAGTCGCCAACTCGTATATAGTTAAATAAATAAGGCAGCACACTGCAGCGCTAGAACATACAAACTTGAAATACGAAATTTGAACTGCATTACTGCACTAGAAATATGAAAAATGAGAGCGTTTAGCGCATAAAAATGGCCAATTTTATGTGTACCTGGTAGCCACTTTACGGCATCTCTCTTATACCAGGTCCTACGCTTGCCTTACCTCGCTGAGAATAAACGTCTCCATCTGAATGGGTACATGTGAAACCTCTTCCTAGACTAAAATTCTCTCTCTCTATGGAGGGGTATTGGACCTGCTGTAATTAAAACACCTGTGGCTAGAAGGCGGAGTGCACGATCAGAAGGCTAGAGAATACATTTCAAAAAGCTGACCTGCACATCCAAACATAGACTAAGTGTAAACAGGTGCTGAACCTAGAGTCGCCAACTCGTATATAGTTAAATAAATAAGGCAGCACACTGCAGCGCTAGAACATACAAACTTGAAATACGAAATTTGAACTGCATTACTGCACTAGAAATATGAAAAATGAGAGCGTTTAGCGCATAAAAATGGCCAATTTTATGTGTACCTGGTAGCCACTTTACGGCATCTCTCTTATACCAGGTCCTACGCTTGCCTTACCTCGCTGAGAATAAACGTCTCCATCTGAATGGGTACATGTGAAACCTCTTCCTAGACTAAAATTCTCTCTCTCTATGGAGGGGTATTGGACCTGCTGTAATTAAAACACCTGTGGCTAGAAGGCGGAGTGCACGATCAGAAGGCTAGAGAATACATTTCAAAAAGCTGACCTGCACATCCAAACATAGACTAAGTGTGAACAGGTGCTGAACCTAGAGTCGCCAACTCGTATATAGTTAAGTAAATAAGGCAGCACACTGCAGCGCTAGAACATACATACTTGAAATACGAAATTTGAACTGCATTACTGCACTAGAAATATGAAAAATGAGAGCGTTTAGCGCATAAAAATGGCCAATTTTATGTGTACCTGGTAGCCACTTTACGGCATCTCTCTTATACCAGGTCCTACGCTTGCCTTACCTCGCTGAGAATAAACGTCTCCATCTGAATGGGTACATGTGAAACCTCTTCCTAGACTAAAATTCTCTCTCTCTATGGAGGGGTATTGGACCTCCTGTAATTAAAACACCTGTGGCTAGAAGGCGGAGTGCACGATCAGAAGGCTAGAGAATACATTTCAAAAAGCTGACCTGCACATCCAAACATAGACTAAGTGTGAACAGGTGCTGAACCTAGAGTCGCCAACTCGTATATAGTTAAATAAATAAGGCAGCACACTGCAGCGCTAGAACATACAAACTTGAAATACGAAATTTGAACTGCATTACTGCACTAGAAATATGAAAAATGAGAGCGTTTAGCGCATAAAAATGGCCAATTTTATGTGTACCTGGTAGCCACTTTACGGCATCTCTCTTATACCAGGTCCTACGCTTGCCTTACCTCGCTGAGAATAAACGTCTCCATCTGAATGGGTACATGTGAAACCTCTTCCTAGACTAAAATTCTCTCTCTCTATGGAGGGGTATTGGACCTGCTGTAATTAAAACACCTGTGGCTAGAAGGCGGAGTGCACGATCAGAAGGCTAGAGAATACATTTCAAAAAGCTGACCTGCACATCCAAACATAGACTAAGTGTGAACAGGTGCTGAACCTAGAGTCGCCAACTCGTATATAGTTAAATAAATAAGGCAGCTCACTGCAGCGCTAGAACATACAAACTTGAAATACGAAATTTGAACTGCATTACTGCACTAGAAATATGAAAAATGAGAGCGTTTAGCGCATAAAAATGGCCAATTTTATGTGTACCTGGTAGCCACTTTACGGCATCTCTCTTATACCAGGTCCTACGCTTGCCTTACCTCGCTGAGAATAAACATCTCCATCTGAATGGGTACATGTGAAACCTCTTCCTAGACTAAAATTCTCTCTCTCTATGGAGGGGTATTGGACCTGCTGTAATTAAAACACCTGTGGCTAGAAGGCGGAGTGGACGATCAGAAGGCTAGAGAATACATTTCAAAAAGCTGACCTGCACATCCAAACATAGACTAAGTGTGAACAGGTGCTGAACCTAGAGTCGCCAACTCGTATATAGTTAAATAAATAAGGCAGCACACTGCAGCGCTAGAACATACAAACTTGAAATACGAAATTTGAACCGCATTACTGCACTAGAAATATGAAAAATGAGAGCGTTTAGCGCATAAAAATGGCCAATTTTATGTGTACCTGGTAGCCACTTTACGGCATCTCTCTTATACCAGGTCCTACGCTTGCCTTACCTCGCTGAGAATAAACGTCTCCATCTGAATGGGTACATGTGAAACCTCTTCCTAGACTAAAATTCTCTCTCTCTATGGAGGGGTATTGGACCTGCTGTAATTAAAACACCTGTGGCTAGAAGGCGGAGTGCACGATCAGAAGGCTAGAGAATACATTTCAAAAAGCTGACCTGCACATCCAAACATAGACTAAGTGTGAACAGGTGCTGAACCTAGAGTCGCCAACTCGTATATAGTTAAATAAATAAGGCAACACACTGCAGCGCTAGAACATACAAACTTGAAATACGAAATTTGAACTGCATTACTGCACTAGAAATATGAAAAATGAGAGCGTTTAGCGCATAAAAATGGCCAATTTTATGTGTACCTGGTAGCCACTTTACGGCATCTCTCTTATACCAGGTCCTACGCTTGCCTTACCTCGCTGAGAATAAACGTCTCCATTTGAATGGGTACATGTGAAACCTCTTCCTAGACTAAAATTCTCTCTCTCTATGGAGGGGTATTGGACCTGCTGTAATTAAAACACCTGTGGCTAGAAGGCGGAGTGCACGATCAGAAGGCTAGAGAATACATTTCAAAAAGCTGACCTGCACATCCAAACATAGACTAAGTGTGAACAGGTGCTGAACCTAGAGTCGCCAACTCGTATATAGTTAAATAAATAAGGCAGCACACTGCAGCGCTAGAACATACAAACTTGAAATACGAAATTTGAACTGCATTACTGCACTAGAAATATGAAAAATGAGAGCGTTTAGCGCATAAAAATGGCCAATTTTATGTGTACCTGGTAGCCACTTTACGGCATCTCTCTTATACCAGGTCCTACGCTTGCCTTACCTCGCTGAGAATAAACGTCTCCATCTGAATGGGTACATGTGAAACCTCTTCCTAGACTAAAATTCTCTCTCTCTATGGAGGGGTATTGGACCTGCTGTAATTAAAACACCTGTGGCTAGAAGGCGGAGTGCACGATCAGAAGGCTAGAGAATACATTTCAAAAAGCTGACCTGTACATCCAAACATAGACTAAGTGTGAACAGGTGCTGAACCTAGAGTCGCAAACTCGTATATAGTAAAATAAATAAGGCAGCACACTGCAGCGCTAGAACATACAAACTTGAAATACGAAATTTGAACTGCATTACTGCACTAGAAATATGAAAAATGAGAGCGTTTAGCGCATAAAAATGGCCACTTTTATGTGTACCTGGTAGCCACTTTACGGCATCTCTCTTATACCAGGTCCTACGCTTGCCTTACCTCGCTGAGAATAAATGTCTCCATCTGAATGGGTACATGTGAAACCTCTTCCTAGACTAAAATTCTCTCTTTCTATGGAGGGGTATTGGACCTGCTGTAATTAAAACACCTGTGGCTAGAAGGCGGAGTGCACGATCAGAAGGCTAGATAATACATTTCAAAAAGCTGACCTGCACATCCAAACATAGACTAAGTGTGAACAGGTGCTGAACCTAGAGTCGCCAACTCGTATATAGTTAAATAAATAAGGCAGCACACTCCGTGCACTCCGCCTTCTAGCCACAGGTGTTTTAATTACAGCAAGTCCAATACCCCTCCATAGAGAGAGAGAATTTTAGTCTAGGAAGAGGTTTCACATGTACCCATTCAGATGGAGACGTTTATTCTCAGCGAGGTAAGGCAAGCGTAGGACCTGGTATAAGAGAGATGCCGTAAAGTGGCTACCAGGCACACATAAAATTGGCCATTTTTATGCGCTAAACGCTCTCATTTTTCATATTTCTAGTGCAGTAATGCAGTTCAAATTTCGTATTTCAAGTTTGTATGTTCTAGCGCTGCAGTGTGCTGCCTTATTTATTTAACTATATACGAGTTGGCGACTCTAGGTTCAGCACCTGTTCACACTTAGTCTATGTTTGGATGTGCAGGTCAGCTTTTTGAAATGTATTCTCTAGCCTTCTGATCGTGCACTCCGCCTTCTAGCCACAGGTGTTTTAATTACAGCAGGTCCAATACCCCTCAATAGAGAGAGAGAATTTTAGTCTAGGAAGAGGTTTCACATGTACCCATTCAGATGGAGACGTTTATTCTCAGCGAGGTAAGGCAAGCGTAGGACCTGGTATAAGAGAGATGCCGTAAAGTGGCTACCAGGTACACATAAAATTGGCCATTTTTATGCGCTAAACGCTCTCATTTTTCATATTTCTAGTGCAGTAATGCAGTTCAAATTTCGTATTTCAAGTTTGTATGTTCTAGCGCTGCAGTGTGCTGCCTTATTTATTTAACTAGTATCAACCTATGCCATGAGCTTTGCTGCTTTAGTGGTCATGTCTTCATGAGGTCAGTGTTGGCTGAAATAAGCCCCTAGAATACTGGCACCTCCGGTGAGGAGTTTTGTGTGTGTGAATTCAGGGCTTGGCTGAAATAAGCCCCTAGAATACCAGCACCTCCGGTGAGGAGTTTTGTGTGCTTTGCTGACTGCGTGACCACTGGTTGCTCTCTGCTCAGTTAGGTAGCTATGATCCTCTGTGAAGTTAACAGGGCACAGCGTTTTCCCATCTATGCGATTCTGTGAAGTAACAGAGTTCGCGTGTACCGCCATCTAGTGCCGCCAATTCTAGCAGCAGGTTGCTGTCCTGCATGGTGGACCCTGGGTTGCGAACGCACCTATTATTACATATATATACTCGGTGCGTTCCGCCAACCCTAACACACATTTCTTGAAAAAACTCTGCAGGAAGGTTGCTCTAAATTTCCTGGCGAACTAACCTCAGATATTCTGTGGTTGTAGGCTTGTAGAAATCTTTCGGTCCCTTGAAGTAATCCCTCATAGAATCTATGCTATTGAGATCAGGGCTCTGCGAGGGTCTTTTCATCATTTACCAGGTCTCCTTCTTCTCATTTACGCTGAAGATAGTTTTTAATGACATTGGTTATATGTTTGGTATCATTGTCTTGCTGCAGAACAAATTTGGAGCCAATCAGATGCCTCTCTGATGGTATTATATGATAGATAAGCATCTGCCTGTACTTCTCAGCTTTGCATACACAATTAATCCAGACCAAATCTCTCAACTCCATTTGTTGAAATACAGCCCTAAACTTGCAAGGCTCGTCCACCATGCTTCACTGTTGCCAGCAAACATTCATTATTGTACTCATCCCAGCCCTTCAGGGAACAAACTGTCTTCTTTCTAGCCAAATATTTCAAATGTTGACCCATCAGTCCACAGTGCTTGCTGCCATTTTTCTGCACCCCAGTTTCTATGTTTTCATGCATACGTGATTCACACTGTCTTGTTTCCATGTCAAAGCTATGAATTTTTATTATGCAATTTTTCCTTCTAGACTGTCACGGATGTGGTTAGTGGAACCACTGTGCCACAGACTGTGGAGAGCCTGGAGGGGCGTGACTAAGCAAGCATCAAACTGTTCACTAGAGCCTCTGATGGTGAGTTTAGGCTTGGACATTTTTCGATTTTGAAGGTAAGCATAATATGTCTTTTATCTGCTGCAATAAGTTTCCTTGGCAGGCCACTGCATCTGCAGTCCTTAATGTTGCCAATTATTGATGATCCTTCAAAAGAGCTTGAACAGCACATTTTGAAACCACAGTCTGCTCTGAAATCTTTGCCTGGGAGAAACCTTGCTGATGCAGTATAACTACAGATTTGCTTTTGTTTTGGAATGGTGTATAAGGCCGATTGCACATTTGCGGTTGTGTCCGCAGCGTTTCTTCTGCAATAATCCGCATGCGTTGTGTATTCCTATATTTAACATTAGGAACGCAAGTGTCTACGTTTGATTGCGTTTTGCCGCGTTTGATGACGCATGCGTCGTTTCGTCGTCTGCGGTTTGGCGCGGTAAACGCTACATGTAGTAATTTTATAGGCGTCAATTTGCCGACTAGAAACGTAAGTGGTTGTTAGCGGAAGAAATGCGCCCAAAAAAAAGGAATTGCTGTCTATGTGAACGCATGCGGCCTCAAGCACATCCGTTTGCTTGCGTTCGTGAACGCATGCTTTGCACCAGAGAAAAACATGTCTAGACACTGATTAGCCACCCCCCTCATACAAGGTGATAAAGGGAGGGAGTAGATAGTTGCAGGTCACTACTCAGCAGACAGAGAAGCTTTCCAGATGCAGCAGAGCAGACACAGGAAGGAATCTACACTCAGAACAATAATAATAATAATCTTTATTTTTATATAGCGCTAACATATTCCGCAGCGCTTTACACACATTATCATTGCTGTCCCCATTGGGGCTCACAATCTAAATTCCCTGTCGGTATGTCTTTGGAATGTGGGAGGAAACCGGAGTGCCCGGAGGAAACCCACGCAAACACGGAGAGAACATACAAACTCTTTGCAGATGTTGTCCTTAGTGGGGCTTGAACCCAGGACTCCAGCGCTGCAAGGCGGCTGCTACGCCACCGTGCAATGTCTTTATTTTCTATTTTCTGTCTCTACATGTCCTAATTTCTTCCATTTCTTTCTTTCTGCATGCATCAGAATGTCTTTTTCTTCTGATGAGGAGCAAGGTCCTGGGACTTCTGAAGCCGAACATGTCACCTCCTCAGATTGGTAAGTATTCACTGTCACATCTACACATATGACAATTTTTTTTTTTTTTTTAGAGCACTTCTTCTACTGCGGCAGAGGCTGGGCAGGAGCAGCGGGGTCACGGTCGAGTGTCAAGGCAGCAGCGTGTAAGTATACGAGGCTGACTGTTTACTGTATCCTCACTTTAGTATTCTTGAATCTTCCTTTGTTTACTTTACTCTTTCTTTATAATTTTCTTCTGGACTCCTTTTTTATCTTGACTTTCCTTATTCATGCCATTTCTAAGCCTCTGTTTTCTTTCTTTTCTTTATGTTAATGTATACAACATTTAATGTCTTCATTTATGTTTTAGGTTCCAGAATGGGATGAGGACCTCAGTGACAAAGATATCCTCATCTCCATGAGCGAGTCCTGTTGTGGGACACCCAGGTTCCACAGCACTCGAACAACGTGACGATCCGGCGCATATGGAATGAGGTGGCCAAAGCGATGTGGGATGGCTGGGACAATGCC